>NC_138772.1:14253723-14853723 GCF_965119305.1 Pelophylax lessonae
CAAAGGATAGAGGGATGGGGCGATGGAGCAAAGGATAGAGGGATGGGGCGATGGAGCAAAGGATAGAGGGATGGGGCGATGGAGCAAAGGATAGAGGGATGGGGTGATGGAGCAAAGGATAGAGGGATGGGGTGATGGAGCAAAGGATAGAGGGATGGGGTGATGGAGCAAAGGATAGAGGGATGGGGTGATGGAGCGAAGGATAGAGGGATGGGGTGATGGAGCAAAGGATAGAGGGATGGGGTGATGGAGCAAAGGATAGAGGAATGGGGTGATGGAGCGAAGGATAGAGGGATGGGGTGATGGAGCAAAGGATAGAGGGATGGGGTGATGGAGCAAAGGATAGAGGGATGGGGGGGGTGGAGCAAAGGATAGAGGGATGGGGTGAAGGAGCAAAGGATAGAGGGATGGTGTGATGGAGCAAAGGATAGAGGGATGGGGTGATGGAGCAAAGATAGAGGGATGGGGTGATGGAGCAAAGGATAGAGGGATGGGGTGAAGGAGCAAAGGATAGAGGGATGGGGTGATGGAGCAAAGGATAGAGGAATGGGGTGATGGAGCGAAGGATAGAGGGATGGGGTGATGGAGCAAAGGATAGAGGGATGGGGTGATGGAGCAAAGGATAGAGGGATGGGGGGGTGGAGCAAAGGATAGAGGGATGGGGTGAAGGAGCAAAGGATAGAGGGATGGTGTGATGGAGCAAAGGATAGAGGGATGGGGTGATGGAGCAAAGATAGAGGGATGGGGTGATGGAGCAAAGGATAGAGGGATGGGGTGAAGGAGCAAAGGATAGAGGGATGGGGTGATGGAGCAAAGGATAGAGGGATGGTGTGATGGAGCAAAGGATAGAGGGATGGGGTGAAAGAGCAAAGGATAGAGGGATGGTGTGATGGAGCAAAGGATAGAGGGATGGGGTGATGGAGACAGAATAATAAATGGATGAAAGTAATGGAGAATAGAAAGGGTGGAGGGAAATAGGGCACAAGGATTATTGGATGGATGGTATGGTGGAGGGATGGAGTAAGAGCTAAAAGGATGTTGTGATGGAGTTATGGAAAGATGAAAGGAGGGATGGAGGGAGGTATAGAGTAACAGAAGGATGAGAGTGATGGAGGGTGAAGAGGTTGGAGGGACCTACAACAGAGGGATGGTAGGATGACAGCTGGATAGATTGATGGAGACAGGTGATGGAGTGATGGGAACAGGAGGTGAAGGAGGAATGGAGGGATGCAGACAGGAGGTGATGGAGGGAGGAGGTGATGGAGACAGAAGATGCTGGAGACAGGAGGTGATGTAGGCATTCTAAGTTTGGAGCTCCTGCTGTTAAGGGGGGACTCCTGATGTGAAGTAGGGTTGCTTCCTGATAATTTTTTTTAGTTTCCATGATATAAAATAATGGATGTGGGGGCCTTTTGGTGGGCTTGTTTTTTTTTTGGGGGTGGGGGGGGGCAGCATCAAATTCTTGGACCCAGGCAGCACAATGTCTTGGGCCAGCCCTGTACTAGGGGGAGAACAGCTGGGGCAGTCAATGGTAGAGAAGACTGGTGGAGAAGGATCTGGGTGTCCTGGCAGATCATAGACTTAAAATGATTGTAAAGGCATGTGAGGAGGAGTGCAACCAAAGTGATGGGAGGCATGGAGGAGCTACCGTGTTTCCCTGAAAATAAGACAGGGTCTTATATTAGTTTTGGCTACAAAAATCATACTAGGGCTTATTTTCAGGGGATGTCTTATTTATTTATGGTATGTACAATGATGATCTTAAAATGATTGTAACCCTAAAATAAATAAATATTCTGATCCTTTAAAGCATGAAAGACAGCACAGTGCTTGCCCTGTGTCATTTAGCCCTCTCTATGTTCTATAAAACCTGTAATAAAAAATAAAATGTAAAAAAAAAAGTTCTCTCCCCCATCTGAAGTCTCAGAAGTCAGCAATTATGACATTCTGTAATCCCAAAAATAAACCTTGGATAAAGTCATTGTAAAATTATGTAATCGATTTTGTAAAAAGATTATGTAATGTGCAGTGCGTCTCCTTTTGTAATTTTATTCTGGAAAATACCTTATTTACAGCACTGCTGGGCACTCATGTGATGGAGGGGCTGAGATCAAGGATTTTAATAGGGCTTATTTTCAGGGTAGGGCTTATATTGCAGCCATTTCTGAAAATCATGCTAGGTCTTATTTTCGGGGTAGGGCTTATTTTCAGGGAAACAGGGTATGAGGAAAGATTAGCTAAACTGGATTTAATTCTCTCTCTTGAGAGAGAATTGAGGTGATGGGGATATGATCAAAATGTTTAAATACAATACTGTATATGGTCCATATAGTGAACTTGGTGTAGAGTTTTCACTTACAGGTCATTACAGAGGACAAGGGGGCATTCTTTAGACCATTCAAGAACTTGTTTTGGTCAGCTCAGTAGATTGTTTAAAAGAAAGTTGGATGCCTTCCTGAATGCACAAAATATATCTGGATACTAGTGTTTATAGGTAATAACATTGGGCCAGTTGATCCAGGGAATATTCTATTGCCTTCTGGGAGATCAGAAAATATTTTTTTTCCCACAGTTGGTGCAAATTTGATCATGCTTTGTTGGGGTTTTAAGCCTTTCCCTGGATCAATTGTGGGTATAGAATTGTATACATGAAGATTTTCTATTTGTATGTGGTTTTTTTTTATTGGTTGAACAAGATTGACTTATATCTTTTTAAGTGTCGGTTCACACTATGGCGATCCGACTTAGAGGGCGACCTGTGAAGTCGCGTGCACCGCGACTTCGGCGCGACTTGCACGGCCTTCATAAAATGAATGTCTACGGAAGTCGCTCCGAGGTCGCCCCGAAGTAGTACAGGACCCTTTTTCTAAGTGTCGCTCCTATTAGAACCGTTCCTGTGCTACACTATGGACCGCGACGGTGCGTGACTTGTGAGGCTGACCAAGTCGCATGACAAGTCGTACCAGTGTGAATGGAGACTTAGTGTGACAAGCTATGAGACTATTGTATTCTTTGTTAAAGACATTAACAGGGTGGATGCAACATTTTGAGAACAGCCCCGAGCAAATCTGAAAATAAATAATTGAAATACAGTGATTTTCTTTTCTCCGCTTTATTTAGTGCAGCATACCAAGGTGTGAAAAAGGGAGGGCTCGTTGGTATGCCGGTATGAGGGAGGTGGGCCAGGATATGTATAAATATAAAGGCATGAATCTTGGAACGCCAGGCTTACAAGTTTCCTCCAACTTACAATGGCACCACACACAAGCATCCTACTGCTGGCAGCTCTCTGTGTAGGATCAGGTAAGGGGCACAAGACAACATTAATATTATTATTTTTTACTGGGGAATTTTACAATTTTATGACTTGTTTAACCACTTAAGCCCCGGAGGATTTGGCTGCTAAACGACCAGGGGGTATTTTGCGATTCGGCACTGCGTGACTTTAACGGACAATTGCACGGTCGTGCGACGCTGTATCTAAACAAATTTGGCGTCCTTTTTTTCCCACAAACAGAGCTTTCTTTTGGTGGTATTTGATCACCTGTGCGATTTTTTGATCATGCGCTATAAACAAAAAAAGAGCGTCAATTTTGCAAAAATAACAATATTTTTCACATATTTTTATATGAAATTCCCCCCAAAAAAAATGTAAAAATCAAAATTTTTTAACATTTTCGGCCAATTTGTTTTATGCTACCTATGTTTGGTAAAAAAAATCGCAAAAAGAGTATTTTGATTGGTTTGCGCAAAAGTTATCGCGTTTACTAACAAAGGGAAAGATTTTTGTCATTTTTGTTGTTTTTTTTTTTAACGCGTAATGGCGGCGATCTGTTATTTTTTTCCTAGACCCTCACAAGCTAGTGACGTAGCCCTACGTCACTTTGCCTGTGAGGGGCTGACTGCCGACGTAGATCGGCGTTAGGCAGTCGGCAAGTGGTTAAAGAAAACAGAAGACGGGGTTTGGTTCCTCAAGCCAAAAAAGGAAAGAGGGATTTTGTAGGCAATTTTATAATATAAAATCTAGGTTTATTGATAAAATACATCAAACAAAAAGCGGAAGGTAAATATAATGCATGATCATACAGGTACTATGCATGAATAACACAGTCAACGTTGTGAACTATTATACTTATAACTCGGAGTGGTGATTCCCGGTTGTAGAAACTGGGGTTCCAGTTTGATGTATTTTTATCAATAAACCTATATTTTATATTATAAAATTGCCTACAAAATCCCACTTTCCTTTTTTGGCTTGAGGAACCAAACCCCTTCTTCTGTATCTATACCAGGGATGATGGCGACCCAATCTACATTATTACATTATATCTCTAAAACCCTACCCCGAGTTTAAAAAAAAACAAGCAATTTATAAAAGTTAGAAACTTGTGTAAGGGTAATCCCAAAACTCACGGGTTTCAATAACATTTTGACTGTTGAAGCCAGATTGAAAATTATATTTATTTAGACAAACATGTAGATAGGAAGCCATGTTTGGAGAGCAAGTCAATCACATTACATTCTGTTGGCTTAGTGAACATTGCTCTAACCTCCTAAAGACTTGTATTACAATTTTATACATTCTGAAGTGGGTGGCACCTATCTATCTAAAGTTTATTTGAAGTTCCATCTCAGTCTTTGATGACATTCTTTGATATGCGAAATGGACATTTAACATAGACGTGTCACTTCCAAGTTCGTTAATTGAACAGGTCTTCAAAGACTTGTAACCTTCCAGTAACCAACTGGACAGGTATTCAAAGGTCGAGATAGCAATCTTGCAAATGAAGGGCTGAACACAACAGCTGCTCTAAAAATACGACTTCTCACACAATATATATCCAATATATCTGCTTAATCACAAATCCATGCCCGATAATCATAAGTAAATATTTGATAAACAAAATGGCTGCTTCCCTTTTCCTCATCACTTGCAAACGCCCTTTGAGATGACTGCAGTACAGTACCATTACAACTTTCTTAAAAATTGATTTTAGTATCCTGCTCAATGGCTACACACATGCTGTAGTCTGGACTGGAGTTGGAGGAGAAAACCCAAGGGATCCCCCCACCCAGCCCATTTTTTTCCTTCCCCTCTACCTCTGATATTACCCCATCCGCCAGTTGCATCCTATTTCCTCTCACAACACTCCCCAACCCTACTGAATCTTCCTTCCCATGCACTCTGGACCCCCTATATCCTTACTTACACCACCTTGCCCCTCTCTGTCTTAGTTAACTATCTAAAATTCTTGCACTAGAGTGTGATTTTCTTCTACATGCCACCTTCACGTATGCAGCTGGCTGTCTTTTGTGCTAAAGACGTCCTTACACCTAAAGAAATTAGTCCTTTTCAGGACATTTGTTCAATTAGTGGGATGATTAGAAAATTGGAAAAACAAATCAAAGGGCAAGGAAGGAAGATTTTTGTAGAATCTAATGGGAACAAACACATTTCTAAATTTTGAATTCACTCCCCGACTCATGCACTTGTCATAGTTCATTCAGAAGTAGAACGTTTATTCTATGATAATAGAGACATTGACGTGATACTTGAATGAAAAGCCATTTGAAATTAGTGAAGCCCATGAAGGTATCATCAAATGGTCAGATGACCGATTTTTATACTTTCCAGTCCCAACAAAATTCTACAATTAATTAATTTATAATGTTAATTAGTAATGTTCCACGTCCGGTTTTATGCAGGAATCTTTACACGTCTTAATATACTCATCCTTGCGATTTACCTGACCACTGTGTTGCTTCTGCAATTTGCAATGTATAAATAAATAATAACAAGAAATATATTAAAAAGATGGAATATAAAACCATTTATTATATTTAACAAGTATATCTTCTAGAACACATAGGGCAACATTTAAATTTTTTTTCTGTTGTTCTGGTGTTCTGTTCCTTGATACCAATTCAAAAACACTTATATTACATTTTATATTAGATATGTATGAAGTAGTAAAAATAGTATGTAGTGCTATTATATGACTGTTAGTGATTCTTTTAATCAAACCTTATGAAAATAAACAATGTAAAAGTTAATTCACAAAGATTCACCCCTTAACCACCTTGCCTTTGGGAAGAAATGTTTCCATTTTTCACACACATGGTAAAATCTGCATTTTTGCAATTTGTTGTATACAAGATTCAAAAGTATGAGAATCATACTTGTAATAGTACGCTGCTCAAAAAAATGAAAGGAACACTTTTTAATCAGAGTATTGCATCAAGTCAATTAAACTCCTGGGATATTGATCTGGTCAGTTAAGTAACAGAGGGGGTTAATAATCAGTGTCAGCTGCTTTGTTGTTAATGAAATTAACAACAGGTGCACTAGATGGGCAACAATGAGATGACCTCCAAAACAGGAATTCATTTACAAGTGGAGGCCACTGACATTTTTTTCCTACTCATCTTTTCTTTTCTTTTTTTTATATTATATATTTTTATAACATTTTTCAAAACACATACAAAGTAAATATAAGACAAAAGAAGAAATGGGAGAAATGGGGAAAGAACCCAAAAAAATCTTCTCTTTCATTTCTAACATTTTCAATTATAAAAACATTGCCCCTTCCTCCCCCCCCCCCCCCCCAAGCCATATATGTTCTCCATATTAGCCATCAGTGAATTTCATTGACCATCTTTGGAGAAAATATTCTCCCTCCCTCTTCCATCATATTATCGTAAATTATACCCCTAAGTGATTAATTCATATTATCAATCATTAAGGGGAGATATCTCCCATCTCAAAAACCTTTCTACACCCCAGTGTCATGATTCCCCTGTATTGAGGGGAAAAGAAAAAAAAAAAAAGAACCCCAATTTTTCCCTCTTTCCCATTATCATGAATTACACTCCTATGTGATTATTTCTATTATCAAATATCAAATCATAAGGGGGGGAGATTATCCCCTAAACCAAACAATACCATCATTTGTGATACATACAGTGGCTACTCATCTTTTCTTACTGTTTTTCACTAGTTTTGCATTTGGCTAGGGTCAGTGTAACTACTGGTAGCATGAGGCCATACCTGGACCCTATAGAGCAGTGATGGCGAACCTTGGCACCCCAGATGTTTTGGAACTATATTTCCCATGATGCTCATGCACTCTGGAGTGTACTTGAGCATCATGGGAAATGTAGTTCCAAAACATCTGGGGTGCCAAGGTTCGCCATCACTGCTATAGAGGTTGCAGAGGCAGTCCAACTCCTCCAGGGTGGCACATCAATACGTGCCATTACCAGAAGGTTTACTGTGTCTCCCAGCACAGTCTCAAGAGCATAGAGAAGATTCCAAGAGACAGGCAGTTCCTCTAGGAGAGCTGGACAGGGCCATAGAAGGTCCTTAACCCATTAGCAGGACCGGTATCTGCTCCTCTGTGCAAGGAGGAACAGGATGAGCCCTGCCAGAGCCCTACAAAATTACCTCCAGCAGGACGCTGGTGTGAATGTCTCTGACCAAACAATCAAAAACAGACTTCATGAGGATGGCCTGAGGGCCCGATGTCCTCTAGTGGGCCCTGTGCTCACTGCTCGGCACCGTGTAGCTTGATTGGCATTTGCCTCTAAACACCAGAATTGGAAGGTCTGCCACTGGCACCCTGTGATTTTCACAGATGAAAGGTACACCCTGAGCACATGTGACAGACGTGAAAGGGTCTGGAGAAGCCGTGGAGAATGTTATGCTGCCTGTAACATCATTCAGCATGACAGGTTTGGTGGTGGGCCAGTGATGGTTTGGGGAAGCATATCCAGGGAGGGACACACAGACCAGGCTAGACAATGGCACCCTGACTGCCATTTGGTATGGGGATGAAATCCTTAGACCCATTGTCAGACCCAATGCTGGTGCAGTTGGTCCTGGGCTCCTCCTGGTGCACGACAATGTCCAGCCTCATGTAGCGAGAGTATGCAGCCAGTTCCTGGAGGATGAAGGAATTGATACTACTGAATGACCCCCAAGCTCGCATGACCTAAACCCAATAGAACACCTCTGGGACATTATGTTTCTGTCCATCCAATGCCGCCAGGTTGCACCACAGTCTGTTCAGGAGCTCAGTGATGCCCTGGTCCAGATCTGGGAGGAAATACCCCAGGACACCATCCGTCGTCTCATTAGGAGCATTCCCCGATGTTGTCAGGCATGCATGCAAGCACATGGGGGCCATACAAACTACTGAGTACCATTTTGGGTTGCTGCAATGAAATTTCAGCAAAATGGACTCGCCTGCTGCAGCATTTTTTCACTTAGATTTTTGGGGTGTCCTTGAATTCAGCCCTCTGTAGGATGATCTATTTTATTTCCATCAAAAATGTGCCATCCTTTCATTCCTAACACGTTACCCAGTCCATACCAATATAAATCCTAACCCATTACCCAGTCCATATCAGTATAGATCCTAACACTTTACCCAGTTCATATCAGTATAGATCCTAACACATTACCCAGTCCATACCAGTATAGATCCTAACACATTACTCAGTCCATACCAGTATAGATCCTAACACATTACCCAGTCAATACCAGTATAGATCCTAGCACATTACCCAGCCCATACCAGTATAGATCCTAACACAATACCCAGTCCATACCAGTATAGATCCTAACACATTACCAGGCCCATACCAGTATAGATCCTAACACAATACCCAGTCCATACCAGTATAGATTCTAACACAATACCCAGTCTATACCATATATCCTAACACATTATCCAATCCATACCAGTATAGATATCCAGCATGAGATTTTTCCCCATTGAGATCTGATGTGTTTTCAAAGTGTTCCTTTCATTTTATAAACAAAGTATATAGTTGCGTAAAAAAACTACAGCTCATTAACAGGACTTAAAATCTGCACTTTTGGCAAGAAAAAAATGATGTCGATCCCCAACACATTATATTTTTTTGGGAACACAGAGGCCCTGTAGAATAAAAAGATGGTAGATGTAATTTTTTTGTGTTACACGATATTGTGCAATGGTTTAAACAAATAGGTGAAGGTTAGTTGGCTTACAAAATAGATCATACATCAGCCACATCCCTGGTGCAAAGGTGATTGAAAGGTATAATTGGAAGTGTTTCCTGCGCTGATTAATAAGCCACTGGCTACACCCCAAAGGTAAATGGGATTTTCAAGGGCTGTAGTATGTTCTAAATGAATATAAATGTAGACACAAGCATATTATACAATTGATAAATGTATTAGAATACAACAAAAGAGAGAAAAAGTCATATAGAAAAAATGGTTAAAACCATAGCAAGATGATATAAATTCATTTGATGGACGACCAACAAGTACAGAGTAATGGATATACAGTCCTACATGTTTCGCTGAGATGTTTTACTTCCTCATGTAGTGGCTTCTTCAGGGACGGATTTAAATAATCCATACAGAATTCATGTTATGTCCAAATGAGTAACATCTGCTGAGTGAGATACAGAATATGGCAACCAGGGCAGCCAAAAAGCTACAACGCTTGACCGACACCACCAGACAATAAAACCCGGCAAGGTCGGGGTACCCCCAAGTGGGTGAATGCTGGACCAACCCAGGCTGAATGGCCGGGAAATATTCCAAGGTAGAAAGATGCCAAAGCATCTATAAGGCACAACTAACTATCCTGGATTAGATGATAAGCGTACAGTATATACCACCAGAGACCGGGCGCCCGGGTTTTTACATGGAGACTCGATCAGAGCTGAATGCGGCTTTGATCGGGTCTTCTCTTCTGCGGCCGTGCAGGTAGGATGCCCGGGTCTCCTGGTGGGAGGGGGGGCCCCCTCCTGCTCCTTGTAATGACAGCCGAGCGGCTTCTCTGACGCATCGGTTGTCATTACAAGACAGCTGACCGTCGGCTATGGACGCCGGTACCGAGGTGATGCCTCTAGCTGCAGGGATCACTCCGGTACAAGCACTTTCCCGGAATATTGGCAATATCGGTAATATCGGGGTCGATTCCAATATATCGGGTAAAGTGCATATCGGCCCCTGATATATCAGTGTTGCCGATAATCAGTCAATCCCTACTTATCAGTGCCACCTATCAGTACCCAGGGCTTTTTTTCAGCAGGAACGTGGGGGAACGGAGTCCCGGCACCTCCAGCACTGAATGTATGTAATAGCAAGGGGTGTGCTGCAAGGTCTATTGATGCTGGCTGCTGGGGGATCTATTGTCACTGGTAGGGATCTGTTTTTGTGTGGGGTCTATTGGTGATGGTGGGGATCTATTGTTGCTGGGGAGTTTTATGTAGCTAATAGGGATCTACTATCTAGGGAAAGGTCTATTATTGCTGGCTCCTGGAGGGTCTATTGATGCTGTCTGCTGGGAAATCTGTTCTTGCCGCTGGGGTTCTAATGTTGCTGGGGGTGGTAATTTGTTGTGGGTGGTTCATTGTTGCTGTTTGTGTGTGTGTGTGTGTGTGGGGGGGGTGTCTACTGTTGTGTGGGAGATCTATTGTTGCTTAGGGGGACCTATTATTGTTGGGGTGGGGTCCATTGTTGCTGGGGGAGCCTAATGTTGTATGAGGGTTCCATTGTTGCTGGTCCCAGGGGATCTATTTTACTGCTTTTCTTGTTATTAGACAAGTATGCGGCCGCAGGCCGGTATTTGTGGGAGGAGCTAGCGGGCTTTATAGCGCCGCCCCTCCCCTTGACCGGCCTGCTGCCTCGGATCGTCACTGGTCAGGTGTTTCCAGTGATCACCTGATGTCGGATCTCGCTGTTCCTCCTCGTGGACCGGACGTCCGGTCGGGTCGTGCAGCAGGAAGCGCTGCTCGCCGAGCTCCTCTTCCACAGCGCAGCCTCTGTCAAGTTGCCTGGCTCTCCCTCCGCTGGTATCCTGTCCGGCTCCCCTGCGTTTGGCCACCGTCTGCTCTGCTGTTTCTGTCGGCCACTCCGCTGCTTTCTCCCCGCTGTTCAGCAGGAGGTCAGGTACGGCAGGGTATGGGGGGGAGGGGGGGGGGTTGGCATCTTCCTGCACACACTGCCTGCCTCCCTGTAGGCCACGGCTATTCTTTCTCCACATACGGTCCTGCACACACTGCCTGCCTTCCTGCAAGGCCACGGCTACCTCCATACACAGTCTCATGCACACACTGCCTGCCTTTCCACTGGGCCACGGCTACTTCACATTTACGTGTCTCTACGCTCATTTCAGCCTCCGTCAGCTTGTCTCCCCCTTATCATGTTCCCTGATCTGTCCCTGGTTGTCACGGCTGTCATTGCTTTGGGGGGGGTGGCCCGGTCTTACCAGAGGGAGGGGGGGGGGGTTGGCATGTGAGGGTTGGTGGGAGGGGGGGGGCGGGGGGTCTCATGGCTCGCAGGGTGTGCATGTTCTGTTTAGGTTCCTCATGATGTTCTCCAGTGGGGGGTCTGGGTGACCCCCCCTTATTTGTTGACCATTTTCCTTTTTTCCTTCAGGTTCTCACTATGTCCTTCAATACCGGCATCAGGTACTACTTCAGGTTCAGGTTCCTTGTGTACCTCACGGCTCCACTCATTTTTTAGTCTTCACAGACGCTACCCTGGCGTCGCCCATAGACACTGGTAGGCGTTCTGTCATTTGCCCCCACCACACTTTGTCATCTTTGTCTGGTTGCCCGGTGGTCAGCCCCTTCCAGGTTTCTTCAG
The DNA here is from genome assembly GCF_965119305.1 of Pelophylax lessonae. Taxonomy (NCBI): domain Eukaryota; kingdom Metazoa; phylum Chordata; class Amphibia; order Anura; family Ranidae; genus Pelophylax; species Pelophylax lessonae. The sequence goes on from NC_138772.1 coordinate 14,265,374, forward strand.
GCTCTTACACTCCTCATGTGCTTCACCTGCGGTTGCTTTGGTTCCGTGCTCCATCACGGCTTCATCACCTCCACGCACATACCACATTTTCATGTTGTCCGTCTTTCTTGTCGTCACTGTTTTTTTTTTTCTGTGTCATTTCAGCTGTATGGTTCTGTTTTTTATTGCCCCCCCCCCTTGTAGGGCAAGTCAACTGGCTGTTAGGGTTCAGGCGCTGGCCTTAGACCCCCCCCCTTCGTAGCCGGTCCCGCGAGGCCAACCTCCCAATCTCGTCAGAGATTATTTCGCCCCACGGGCCAAACCAAAGCTAGCGCCTCGCTCCACCCTTCTCATGGGGTTTATAGTTAGGGCCTCACCTGTCACGGCCACACGTTTTGATTCTTTTACTGTCACCGAGAGGCCATCTTTCCCGCCACCACGTCTGTGGCTCACGCCCCTCGCCCAAATCATAGGTAGAGCCTCTCACCGGCCGCTTGGCATCTAGCAGGGCCTCACCTGTCACGGGGTAGTTAAGTTTTTCGCCTCTGGGCTCTAGCTAGCCAGCCAGTGGTTCTCCTATACGTTACGGTCGTTAATCGGTCTTGGGCGTTCTACTTTTTTTTTTTTTTTTTTTTCTGTTTCCTTCTACAGCGGGCCTCAAGGAGCCACCCTGGAAGATGGATTTTCCTCCCCCTCCACGCCAGCCAGGATCAGCACCCCTGTCAGGTCCGGTACCCCCAGGGGTCGTCGGGTTCCTTCTCCGCTGGGCTCTTACGGGTCTTGGACTATTCCGAAAATCTCGGCGGTCCTACGCCAGAAGGGTATCTCGTTCCCGGGCCACTGCAAGAAAAGCGGAGCTGTTCAAATTGATGATGGAACATCCAGAAGATCCGGGACTGGGCACCAGCTCTCAGGGCTGTTCATCTGCCATACAGGGTACCCTGGACTCCATCCTATCCTCCCTACAGTCCATCGGCGATAGACTGACTAAGCTGGAGGACGCCAGTCCGGCCCAAGGGGGCCCCCCTCCTTCCTTGCCGGTCCCAACCTCAGTTCCTGCTGGTGATCAGGGTAGGCCCCCAGTTCCCATCTTGCCTTCTTCCACGGTTTCTCCTATTATCACCCCGGCCCACTTGGTCCCCGCGGCTCTCCGCAAGGATATCTTGGAGGGGAAGGATGTCAACCTAGTGGCTCTCCTCATTGCCTCCCAGGACATGGTCGAAAGCAAGGTCTACAATTACGGTGATTTGTCCGTAGTCATGAAGGCCAGGGACCCCCGGCTTAATAAGAAGCTCACTATCCCCGAGTTTGTCCTGGCCTTCGGCATCTACAGGGACGTTTTATGTTCCGTTTACCCGCAGCGGCGGGAAGAGTTAGATCTCTACTTGCATAAGATAGTGGATTTAGGGCACAAATACGGGGGTTTTACCTTCTTCGACTTTCATAAATCAGTCTCGGCCAAGGCGGCGGCAGCCTTGGCTCAATTCAATGTTCGTGTGGATTGGAGTCTACTGGATACCGAGCTCTTCTGCAGGCACTTCGCAGGCTTGGCACCTCCCTCCTGTGCCACATGCTCCTCCACTTCACATTCTGCCAGCCTTTGCCCCATGGAGGCTGTGTCCTCCCCGGCCGGGGTCCCAGGGGGGGGGGCTGGCAGGTCAGAGCAGCGTGGCCTTAGGGATAAGCTGGGTCGTCCCATAGTGTTCTTAGGTAAAGCCCAGGTTTGCAATAATTTCAATGGGGGGGCGTGCAGCTTCAGTGCTTGCAGGCTGCTCCATGTCTGCTCCATCTGTTTCAGGGCTCACACCAAATCCATGTGTCCATCCAAGATGTACCCCAAACAATGACTAACCGGGGTCAAGGTCGAGGTACTGGAGTTCTACCTGCAGGCTCATCCGTCTCCACACCTGGTGGAGTATCTGATTCAGGGGTTCTTGGGTGGGTTCCACACGGGGCTGGTGTCTCTTCCCACGGGGACTCTGGAATGTCCCAATTTACTATCGGCCACGGAGGACCCGGAGTCGGTAGATCTACTCCTTGAGAAGGAAGTGCAGGAGGGGTTCATGTTAGGCCCCTTCCCGGCCCCCCCCCTTCTCCTCTTGGCGTACCAACCCGATCGGTATTGCCACAAGCAAATTCACCAATAAAAAACGTTTGATTATCGACATGTCGGCTCCTCATTCTTCCACCAACCCCAGCCTTAATTCCCTTATTCCTTCGGCCGAGTTCTCACTCCACTATGCTACCGTGGACAATGCCATCCAGGCCATTTTGGGGGCTGGCAGGGCTGCCTGGCTCAGTAAAACGGATATTGCCAATGCCTTCAAACTGCTGCCTATTCACCCCTCCTTATGGCACATCCACGGTGTAAAGTGGAGGGAGAAATATTATTTCGCTTGCAGGCTGACTTTTGGGTCTAAAAGCAGCCCCAAGATTTTTGATACCTTTGCTGAGACGCTCTGCTGGCTCCTTCTGAATGTCTCCAGGTGCCCCTCGGTGTTGCACTACCTTGATGATTTTTTGTTGGTCGAGGATAGCAACTGCACGCCGGTCAGTCTAAATAGTACCTTGGCCTTATTTTCCACCTTAGGGGTTCCCCTGTCACCAGGCAAAACGGTCGGCCCGGTCACCAGGCTGGATTTCTTGGGGATTACCCTGGATTCTGTCTCCATGCAGTCCAGCCTCCCTGTGGACAAACTTGAACGTATTCGTGGGGTGGTAGGCAGGTTCCTGGAACTAGGGACTTTCTCCAGGAAGGAGTTGCAGTCCTTGATCGGGTCATTAAATTTTGCCATGCGTATCATCCCCCAGGGCAGGTCCTTTATCTCTCGGTTGCTGCGGCTGTTGCCAGGTCTTCCGGAGGGTGTCATCTCCCACCTGGATCCCCCTGCCAGGGCGGACCTGGGTATGTGGGTTGAGTTCTTGGGAAGCTGGAACGGTATCTCCATGTTCATCCCGCCCATTTCTGCCCAGTCCCCTGTGTTTTGGACGGATGCGGCCGCCAGTACCGGGTTCGCAGCCATCTTCGGGGATTCATGGTTCAGGGATAGTTGGCCGGTTGAGTCTCTAGCCTTACCTGCTTTCCGGGAGACCTCAGCGCTGTTTGAATTATACCCTATTGTGGCAGCTGCTGTCACCTGGGGTAGGTACTGGTCAGGGAAGGCAGTCAAATGTTTCAGTGATAACATGGCTGCTTGTGATATCATCAACAAAGGCCGTTCATCCTCCCTGACTATCATGAGACTGGTCCGCAGGCTGACCTTGGTAGCCGCCACTTACCAGTTTTTTCTTTTCTGTGAGCACATTCCGGGTCATACCAACTTAGCCGCTGACGCTCTTTCCCGCTCCAAATTGCAGGTTTTCTTCACTCTCCACCCGACGGCCGACAGATGTCCCACGCGGACCCCAGAGTTCAAGGATCTGCTCCTGGACTAGCCCGCATCATGGCGCATGGACGGGAGTTGGCCCGTTTGGCTCTGTCATCCAACACCAGGAAGGCTTATGACCGAGCCTTGACCATCTTCCGAAGGTTTCTAGTGGATTTTGGATTGGTTGATCAGTCAGTGCAGACCATGGTCGCCTTCGCTGCTTTTTGCCACCTCCAACTCAAGCTATCTGTCAGTACTATTAAACTATATCTGGCGGGTGTTCAACACCACTTTCTGACGCACCATCCAAACTCCTTGCCTTTCCTCCGGGCATATCCTCTGAAGAGCCTCCTGAAGGGCATTGGCAGGTTGGATCACCGTTCCCCCATCAGGCGGCTGCCGATAGATGGGGTGAAATTTAGGGCCCTCTCCAACTTACTGGACACGTCGCCCTTTGAGCCATACACGAATGCCGTGGTCAAAGCGGCGATGTATCTGGCTTTCTACGGTTTTCTCAGACCCGGGGAGTTTTCGGTAGCTTCCGCAGCTGAGGGGCGGTTGTGTCTCCTCAAGCGAGATCTCGTCAAATGGGGGGATCATTATGTTTTGACTCTGCAGAGCACCAAGACCAGGCAGGTGGGCCACCCCGTTACCATCCCGTTTTACCCATCTGGGAATCTTTGGTGCCCGGTCAGAGTGTTGGATGTTTTCGTGGCTCAGACCCGGAGCAGCCCCAGCCATGCACCGCTCTTTGCGCTCCTGGACGTTCCCCTCACTACGTCCAAATTCATTTTCTACATACGTTCTCTTTGCATTAGACTGGGGTGGGACCCGGCAGCGCACTCTGGCCATTCCTTCCGGATAGGAGCGGCTACGGCTGCTTCAGGGAATAATACGCCAGGCCATATCATTAAAAGGCTTGGTAGGTGGGAGTCGGACGCCTTCCAAGTGTATATACCGCACCCAGAGAGGGAATTGAGATTGGCTTTTCGCAAGCTTGTGTCCTAGATTTTTTGAATAAAGTGTGTTGTTTTGCTTACTCTTTTTGCCCTCTTTATTTACAGGCTACCCCCCTTACGTCGGTTCAGGCACACCACACCGACTGTCCTTACCAGGGGGTGACGTCTTTTAGTATTGACCACAAGTATGCGGCCGCAGGCCGGTATTTGTGGGAGGAGCTAGCGGGCTTTATAGCGCCGCCCCTCCCCTTGACCGGCCTGCTGCCTCGGATCGTCACCCCACCCTCCTTCACCCTTTTTTCTCTACCTCTTCCCCTTGGGGGTGCCCTCTTTATTTACAGGCTACCCCCCTTACGTCGGTTCAGGCACACCACACCGACTGTCCTTACCAGGGGGTGACGTCTTTTAGTATTGACCACAAGAACAAATTCCATATAAATTATTAAGCACCACAAAATGATTCTTGGGGCAGTACTGGGAGGTGGGTAGGAGTGGAACCGAGAAACGGTGCTTGAAGGTGAGTAGGGCACAGAGACAAGGGGGGACTCAGAAGGGGGGAGTTCCTGCACCTATTGTCTGAGAAAAAAAGCCCTGTCAGTACCCATCAGTGCCCATCAGTGCCAATCAGTGCCCATCAGTGAAGGAGAAAAATTACCTGTTTGCAAAATTTTATAACAGAATTTAAGAAAAAACTTTTTTTTAAATTTAAAATGTTTGGTCTTTTTTTTTTCATTTAGTGGCTAAAAGAGGTTAATCTAAACTTGAGCCTAAATAACCCAGCCCAAAGCTACGTACATAGTGGTGAATCCATCCAGTCCTCCACTAACCATTACTTGTGCTTGAATTTCTACATCAAACCATCTCAGATATTTTTTACGGGCATAATGCATCATTGAGTTACATTGTTACATAGTAGTTGAGGTTGAATAAAGACAATAGTCCATCCAGTTTAACCTGAGTAGGTGTGTGTGGCTGTAATCATCTCACATACCCCTGAATGTCCTGATCCTTGAGATGTACGTCTAAGAGTCTTTTGAAAGCCACCATACTACCCGCAGAAACCACCTCTTGTGGTAGAGAATTCCACAATCTTGTAGCCCTAACAGTAAAGAACCCCCCACGTTGCCTGAGGTTAAAACACTTCTCCTCTAATCGCATTGTATGCCCTCGAGTCCTCATGCAATTCCTTCGAATGAACAGCTTTTTTTCTATGCCGAGATCACCATTAAGATATTTATAAATTGCTATCATGTCCCCCCCCCAGACGTCTCTTCTCCAGGGAGAATAAATCGAGCGATTGCAGACGCTCTTCATAGCTAAGGTCCTTCAATCCCCTAATCAGTTTAGTTGCCCTTCTCTGCACTCTCTCCAGCTCCAACACATCCCTCCTGAGGACCGGCGACCAGAACTGGACAGAATACTCCAGATGCGGTCGGACCAGAGTTTTATAAAGTGGAAGATTTATAGTTTTATCTCTGGAATACATCCCTTTCTTTATGCATGCTGCTGGCTTTGGCAGGTGCCGCTTGACACTGCATGCTGTTGCCTAATCTATCATCAACCAAGACTCCCAGATCTTTCTCCATTTTTGATTCCCCCAAGGGTTCCCCTCCTAACGTGTATTGTGTTTTTATGTTTTTAGTCCCCAAGTGCAAAACCTTACACTTCTCCACGTTAAACCTCATTTGCAAAGGTCGTAGCCCACTCTGTAATTTTGTCCAGGTCATTCTGTAGGATATCTGCTTCATGCTGTGCAGTTATTGCCCTGCCCAATTTTGTGTCATCTGCAAAAACTGATATAGAACTACAGATCCCGTCCTCAATGCTGTTTATGAATATATTGAACAAGGTTGGTCCCAGGACTGAGCCTTGGGGGACCCCGCTTACTACCTCAGACCAGTCTGAGTATGCGCTGTTTATTACCACCCTTTGGACACGGCCTTTTAGCCAGTTCCGTATCCAAGAGCAAACCCTGCTGTCGATACCTGCAGACCTTATTTTATAAATTAAGCGCTTGTGGGGAAATGTATCAAACGCCTTAGCGAAATCTAAGTTATTCTATCAAAGATAGAGAAATACGATGAAAGGGAGGAAAACCATTATATTGGTGAAAACAGTGGTGTACTCATCATGTACTGCTTTTATTAGTATAAGTTTAGAAGTTTTATCTGCTTTTATTCAGAGTTGGAGTCACACTTTAAATTGTTATTTTTTTTCAGCCTATTCCCTGAAATGTTACACATGCACCGAACAAACCAGCAACAGCAAATGCTTGACAGCAACGACCTGCCCATCCGGATACGGCTACTGTATGACGGCTGTAGGAACTGCTTCAGCAAGTAAGACTTAAAATATTACTCATCCGCCCATTAACCACTTTACCACCGGAGGATTTTGCTGTCTTACGTCCGGGCCACTTTTTGCGATTCGGCGCTGTGCGACTTTAACTGACAATTGCGCGGTCGTGCGACGCTGTACCCAAACGAAATTTACGTCCTTTTTTTCCCACAAACAGAGCTTTCTTTTGATGGTATTTGATCACCTGTGCAATTTTTACTTTTTGCGCTATAAACAAAAAAAATTTGGAAAAAATAACAATATTTTTAAAAATTTTTTATATGAAATTTCCCCCCAAAAAATGTAAAAATCTAATTTTTTTAAAATTTTTGGCCAATTTGTTTTCTGCTATTTATGTTTGGTAAAAAAAAATCAGAATAAGCGTATTTTGATTGGTTTGCGCAAAAGTTATTGCGTTTACTAACAAAGGGAAAGATTTCTGTCATTTTTGGTGGGTTTTTTTTAACGCGTTCTGCAATTTTTTTTGCAGGACTGCGACATTGCGGCGGACAGATCGGACCCTTGACTGACATTTTTGACACTTTTGGGGGTACCAGTGACATTACTACAGTAATCAGTGCTATATATATGCACTGTTACTGTAAAAATGACACTGGCAGGGAAGGGGTTAATTTTATTGGAGAGGGAGGGGTTAATATATGCCTGGTGCTTACTAACGTGTGGGGGGGGGGAGGGGACTGAGTGACACAAGGACAGATCGCAGGTTCAGCTATGCTGAACCCTGCAATTTGACCCTGCCTGTCACTTAGGAGATCCGCCCGCTCTGTTTACACAGGCGGGCGGATCTCCAAACTAGATTCCCCGACGATCGGGGAAGAGCAGCGGCGATCGCCGCTGCTCCTCCCCTGGCCCGACTCCCGCTGTGACTGAAAACAGCGGGAGTGAGCCTCCGGCGGCGCGCGCGCGCCGCCGAGAAACGGGAGTGTCTGGCGGCGTAGACCTACGTCGCCAGACGATAACGAGCCACTGTGCCGCAGTAGCAGCAATGTGAGCAGTGGGGAAGCGGTTAAAGAGGTTCTCTACATATATACTTCAGCCAACCACCTTGTGACTCTCCAACAGTTAGATGGCAAAAGCATTACACCATACAAGATCTTGGTTTTCACAGGGTTTAGCTGGAATTATGTGAAGAACAGGCATCCTGGTCCCAATATATCATGGATTATACACCACAGCCTTCCACTGTGTGCGGAGACACAGCTGTCATTTCCCCATACATCTCTATGGGGGAATCGGATGGGAACGGATCGTCGGCCCGTTCTCATCCAATCCCATCTGATCCGGTCCGCCTGTGTGAAAGAGCCCTTAGTGGCTGGTTCACACAAGGAATCACACAGGAATGCCCTTCGTGTTCCTGTGCGATTCACATGTGGTTCAATATGTTGCAATTTGAGAACATTCATTTTGAATAGGCCCAAATCGCACTGGACCACACCAAAAGTAGTGCACTACTTCACTACTTTAAACTGTTGCTGATCGTCTGCCGCAGTTATACGGTGGCAGGCAGCCGCTCCCAGGCGAATCGCCATAGCTGTATGTCGCTCGCTCTCGGGAGTCTAGGGGAAGCCGATGCACGGGGTAGGCGGCTCCGACTGCCGCCTGACACCCGTGATCGTTCCCCGCTGAGAAAGAAGGACGGTCGGCTGTTGTAAACACATCTGACCGTTCTTCTCCCTGGAATGATCATAGAGCGTCTGTGATCCTTCTATATAGGAACACAGGTCTCTATGGTCATTTCAGAAGCCACGCCTCCCACAGTTAGAATCACTCCCCTAGGCTCACATTTAACCACTTGATCACCCATAATGTTAACCCCTTCCCTGCCAGTGTCATTAGTACAGTAACAGTGCATATTTTTAGCACTGATTACTGTAGTAATGTCACTGGTTCTCCCCCCCCCCAAAAAATGTCAGTCAGGGGTCCGATCTGTCCGCCGCAATGTCGCAGTACTGCAAAAAAAAATCGCAGATCGCCACCATTACTAGTAAAAAAAAACAATAAAAATGACATAAATCTTTCCCGTAGTTAGTAGACGCGATAACTTTTGCGCAAACCAATCAATATACGCTTATTGGGATTTTTTTTTACCAAAAATATGTAGCAGAAAACAAATTGGCCTAAAATGTTAAAAAAATTATATTTTTTTTTTTTTTGGGGGAATGTCATAATAGCAGAATGTGAAAAATATTGTTTTTTTTTTTTTTTTAAATTGTCACTCTTTTTTTGTTTATAGCGCAAAAAAATAAAAAATCGAAAAGGTGATCAAATACCACCAAAAGAAAGCTCTATTTGTGGGAAAAAAAGGACATCAATTTTATTGTTGGTACAGCGTCACACAACTGCGCAATTGTCCGTTAAAGTAACGCAGTGCCGAATCGCAAAATAGGGCCTGGTCGGGAAGGGGGTAAAATCTTCCGGGGCTTAAGTGGTTAAAGTGGTTAACTACTTTTGGAAACACACTGCTACTGGAGATAGCAACTGCTGTGCCTTTTGAATGTGAAAGTGAAATGAAATGTAGCGCTTTATGGTGTGAATGGGGCCTTAAAAATTCTGCACACTCTCAAGGCACCCCATTTTAAAGTGTATAAAAAATAAAAAATAAACTAATAGTTTTAAGTAGCAGCATCTACACATCTAGGACACCCAACATTGGAGGTCAATTGTTAGGTACAGCACAGCACTGGCTGGCTTGCCCTACACCAATGCTGCCCTATGCAAGCCTATGGGAATGCAAATGCAGCTAAATCAAATCAGAAGAAGGGTAACGTCAGGTCCAATACACCTGTCAGTGAATTTTGAACTGATCTCAGAAGCATCTCAAACTGATGTCGAAAGTGCCCTACATTTGTTTATGGAAGCCCTTAGACACAGGTCAGGAATCTATAAGGAGTTTTAGAAGGTGTGTGGGACGGAGGGGCTAGCTGGACTTGCACAGTAAAAGTCAGGATTGAATAAACATTCAGGTGCTGGATCTACTGATCATTGGGACATATGGATTTCACCAAAGGTTTCCTTATCATATGGAATAGCGCACACATGCAAAAGAAATGACTATCAAATATGGAGACAATCCATAAATAAAAATGGGGATTTAGTCCCACCATATGGCCATATAGTGCTCAAGCCCACCACTGCGTCAAAGTACCCCATTATCAGTGGGTCCTACACTATCCATAAAAAAGGGGTGAATCCAGCCTCTCTAACCCTTGGAGACAACACTCCTTGCTGGGATAGATGTGCTAATGCACTACAAAGGACTCCTCCTATATCCACTTGATAGTGGACACTGAGAGTACAGGTGTGTGTGTGGGGGGTGGGGTGCTCAACCTCAGAAGTCTGGTCAGACCGAATACATAATAAACAAGCAAAAAATTGGGGCTTGAGCACGATATGGCCATATGGTGGGACTAAATACCCATTTTTATTTATGGATTGTCTCCATATTTGATAGTCATTTCTTTTGCATGTGTGCGCTATTCTTTTTTAATATACATGTCTCTTGGTCCATAGCTGCACCGGCTTTAGATATACATGTTCAGGGTTTGCTCCCCCAATTTTTTGCTTGTTTATTATGTATTCGGTCTGACCAGACTTCTGAGGTTGAGCACCCCACCCCCCACACACACCTGTACTCTATCAGTGTCCACTATCAAGTAGATATAGGAGGAGTCCTTTGTAGTGCAGTTGCACATCTTTCCCAGCAAGGAGTCTTGTCTCCAAGGGTTAGAGAGGCTGGATTCACCCCTTTTTTATGGATAGTGTAGGACCCACTGACAATGGGGTACTTTGACGCAGTGGTGGGCTTGAGCACGATATGGCCATATGGTGGGACTAAATCCCCATTTTTATTTATGGATTGTCTCCATATTTGATAGTCATTTCTTTTGCATGTGTGCGCTATTCTTTTTTAATATTCCTTATCATATGCTTAGCTTGAATTGGCAAGGTTTGTGACATGCACAGTAATATATATAAAAAATAACCGCGCTAGCAAAGGGGAAAAACAGCTGCAGCTTATAGTGGGGTAACACCTAGAAAGATTGTATAACGTGAAGCTGTGCTACAGGAGATTGAGTATAGATAAATGAATATATATAAATAAAGGATACAAAATATACAGTGAGTCAAATATTGTATACACACCAATGAATAAATGGAAAAAGAATATATAGACCATATAATAATAAAGTCCCAAAGAATAAAAATTGTGCAACACAGACGTATAGATATAAAAAGTCCTCCACCACTTTAATAGGTAAGGATTCCTCCACGGTGCGTCTGAAAAACCACCAATTCTATGAGCTTACCAGATGTAGGTAAACAACGGGCCAGTCAAAGCACTTCAGTAGATGAATAGCAGTACAGAAATGTACATACACTAAACCGGGACCATCAGGGTAATGGATCTCACACCGAAGATGATCAACGCCAGCGAGCCATGTAAGCATCCATCCAAAAATTACATAAAACATATGAACGGCTTCATAGTGTAGAAGGTTTAAAAAGCTTTAATAGATTCAGTAAAAAGAATTGCACTCACATTCAATACAGTAGTATACGCTCGTAGTCCAAAAAGAAGCCGGCCGGCTAACACTGTCGCTGACACTAATGCCCGTCCTTCCGGGTGCACGTGGTGACGTCAACACACCGGTCCCTACGCGTTTCGTCACAGGCGATGTCTTCCTGGGGGTACGTGACATGCACACTTTGAGAGGTACAAAGTCTCTACGCATTAGAAGGTTACATATTCCCAGTTCCCGGTTTAATCAAGGAAAGATAATATATTTGATATTTGATTTTTAAGATTGTTCCATTTGTTTTCTCTCTGTAGATGGAGTAACTGCAACCGTAATCAGCAAGACATGTGAAACCACCTGCTCACCCGCCACTGTCACCGTTAATGGAGCTACAGGCACCGTGACCTGCTGCTCCACTGACCAGTGCAACACCAGCGGAGCCATCAGCATCAAGTCCAGCTATGCCGCCATTTTCCTGGTGCTGGGATCCATCTTGATGTTCTTCAGTGACTCACTTCTCTAATATATGATGTGAGATAACAGATTGTCCAACCCACATCAATAAAACGGTTGTAATAAAAACCTTGGTGTTGTGTGCCTGTTTCTTGCCGTAGCTACAATATTATAAAGGGAAAAAAGCAGCGCTCCAAATAGTGCAACAACATCAGTGGCAGCTGGTGTGTTGAAGGCGCAGGGGCACCGCCCCCATCCATGCGTCCGGCCCCCTAATCTGCATGCGGGGCGCCAGAGGCTCTAATAGGGCGATGGAAAGGGTGGTCCCGGGGCGCAGAGCAGTGCGTCCCGAGCCCACCCATTGTGTGACAATAGCGAATGAAAATTTGCTATTGTCAGACCGATCCTCCTACTCCTCCTCCAATCAGGAAGCCGGTCTAATACCGGCTTCCTCATTGGCCGCATGGCAAACCCAATGCCATTGGCCGAGCCGAGGAGGAGACGGGAGCGGGAGGAGGACTCGAGAAGCCGGAGTGAGAAGAAGCCGCCCGCCAGGAGTCCAGGACCTGCTCCAGGTAAGTGCACTGGTCTCGGGGGGGGGGGGGGGGGGGGGGCGGCACACTGCATTGAAAGGGGCACGCACGCTGAACTCTGCATTGATTGGGGGGCACACTGTGGCGCTCTGCATTGATTGGAGGCATGCTGTGGCGCTCTGCATTGATTGGGTACAGTGCTGTGGCGCTCTGCATTGATTGGGGACAATGATGTGGCGCTCTGCAATGATTGGGGACACTGCTGTGGCGCTCTGCAATGATTGGGGACAATGCTGTGGCGCTCTGCAATGATTGGGGACAATGCTGTGGCGCTCTGCATTGATTGGGGACAATGCTGTGGCGCTCTGCATTGATTGGGGACAATGCTGTGGCGCTCTGCATTGATTGGGGACAATGCTGTGGCCCTCTGCAATGATTGGGGACAATGCTGTGGCGCTCTGCATTGAAAGGGGCACGCATGCTGAACTCTGCATTGATGGGGGCACGGCATGGCACAATGTTCATTGCATTGAAGGGGGCACAGCACAGTTGGATTGAAGGGGGCACAGCACAGTGTTCATTGCATTGAAGGGGGCACAGCACAGTGTTCATTGCATTGAAGGGGGCACAGCACAGTGTTCATTGCATTGAAGGGGTACGCACGCTGAACTCTGCATTGAAGGGGGCACGGCACAGTGTTCATTGCATTGAAGGGGGCACGCACGCTGATCTCTATATTGAAGGGGGCATGTACAATGGTCACTACATTGAAGGGGGCATGTACACGGGTCTCTGCATTGAAAGGGGGCATGTACGCGGGTCTCTGCATTGAAAGGGGGCATGTACGCTGGTCTCTGCATTGAAAGGGGGCATGTACGCTGGTCACTGCATTGAAAGGGGGCATGTACGCTGGTCTCTGTATTGAAAGGGGGCATATACTATCTCCTGTACCATGACCTGTGCCATGCCTATACCATATCTGTGCCATGCCCTTGCCATGACCTGTGCCATGCCTATTCCATCTCCTGTACCATGACCTATGCCATGCCTGTACTATCACCTGTGCCATGCCTATACCAATCTCCTGTGCCATGCCTGTACCATGACCTCAAAGTCACGCAATTTTTTACCGCGTTTTTTGACGCGAAGCAATACCTATTACATTTTTATTTTTGCGCCCCCCCCCCAAAAAATTTTGAGCACCAGCCGCCACTGAACAACATATAACATTCAGTTGTACATAAAAAGTGAAAAGGTGTTCATGTGCAAAATACAACTCAATCTTAATAATGCAACACAATCAATCAAAAATCAAAAACAGACCAAAAAGTGCAAAACAGTCCAGTGAAGGAATGATCCGTACAAAGTGAAAATAAAGGGATCCATCACCAGCAGCACCCTCACAGTGTGGGGATCCTGGAAAGTCCCCCTAATATTTACATTACTTTGTGCTTTTAATGAAACCTAATACTAGAGTACCCCCTTACCCATATTATTGCTCAAAGAGTCAGAAATATAGAAGGTAAAGATCTCTATAGAAAAGAGGAAGTCTTGTTGCAGTCTTGTGCTAACCACAAGCTAGAGTCTGGGACAAAGAGATGTAATAACCTGTTTACTGTTAGAGAACTGTCTGTACATTGTCAGGCGAGATATGTTATGAATAAAATATCAAAGACAAAAAAACAAAACAAAAACAAAATTGAATGTAAAAAGTTGGGACTTTAACCACTTAAGTAGTGTTGAGCGAACACGGACTGTATTATTCGTGTTCGTACCGAATAATTGGATTTTTGTTACCCGAACACGGACACGGACACTTTACTGTATGTTCGGGTAAAAAATCCGTGTTCGGTCGTTTTATTTCCGGGTTTTGCATGTTTTGGCGCTCTTTTCATGGCGGGCTTTCAACAGCCAATCAACAATCGTTTAACTGGTGTGCCTTAAGCTATCTCAGCCATGCCTGCAAATGTATGAGTAGCTGTGATTGGCCGTCTGAAGCATGTGACCAAGTCTTTATAAGTTCGAGGCAGCCGCAGCGGCGTCATTCTGCTGCTTAGCTCAGGGACAGAGCACACATACGTGCTGGCTGCTGATTAGGGAAAGACAGGCAGGGAAAACAAATTGGTGTCCGGATAGAATTTAGGGTCAGGTCGGAGTGTTTAGGCAGGGCGAGTTGTAGGCATTTTAGGGATAGAGTCTGCTGAATTATAGGGTCAGTGTGTTCTACAAACTACAATCGATATTGCTGTGTGGGGTGGGGTCTGCACTTAGTCCCGATCTACGATCTCTTCTCAATCCTGTTAGGGAGAGGCTGCTGCTGAATTTTAGGGAAAGTGTGTTCTACAAACTACAATCGATATTGCTGTGTGGTGTGGGAAAGGAGATAGGCAGGTGTCAGTGACCAACATCCATTTTTCTGTGTGTGGGCTGCAGTGAACACAATCTTTTTGGGGTGCAGTGAACACAATCCTTTTGGGGTGCAGTGAACACAATCCTTTTGGGGTGCAGTGAACAAAATCTTTGTGGGGTACAGTGAACACAATCTTTGTGGGTTGCAGTGAACAAAATCTTTGGGGGGTACAGTGAACACAATCTTTGTGGGGTACAGTGAACACAATCTTTGTGGGGTGCAGTGAAGACAATCCTTTTGGGGTGCAGTGAACACAATCTTTGTGGGGTACAGTGAACAAAATATTTGTGGGGTGCAGTGAACAAAATCTTTGTGGGGTACAGTGAACACAATCTTTGTGGGGTACAGTGAACACAATCTTTGTGGGTTGCAGTGAACAAAATCTTTGGGGGGTACAGTGAACACAATCTTTGTGGGGTACAGTGAACACAATCTTTGTGGGGTGCAGTGAAGACAATCCTTTTGGGGTGCAGTGAACACAATCTTTGTGGGGTACAGTGAACACAATCTTTGTGGGGTGCAGTGAACAAAATCTTTGTGGGGTACAGTGAACACAATCTTTGTGGGGTACAGTGAAGACAATCCTTTTGGGGTGCAGTGAACACAATCTTTGGGGGGTACAGTGAACAAAATCTTTGTGGGGTACAGTGAACACAATCTTTGTGGGGTACAGTGAACACAATCTTTGTGGGTTGCAGTGAACAAAATCTTTGGGGGGTACAGTGAACACAATCTTTGTGGGGTACAGTGAACACAATCTTTGTGGGGTGCAGTGAAGACAATCCTTTTGGGGTGCAGTGAACACAATCTTTGTGGGGTACAGTGAACACAATCTTTGTGGGGTGCAGTGAACAAAATCTTTGTGGGGTACAGTGAACAAAATCTTTGTGGGGTGCAGTGAAGACAATCCTTTTGGGGTGCAGTGAACACAATCTTTGGGGGGTACAGTGAACACAATCTTTGTGGGGTGCAGTGAAGACAATCCTTGTGGGGTGCAGTGAAGACAATCCTTGTGGGGTGCAGTGAACAAAATCTTTGGGGGGTACAGTGAACACAATCTTTGTGGGGTACAGTGAACACAATCTTTGTGGGGTGCAGTGAAGACAATCCTTTTGGGGTGCAGTGAACACAATCTTTGTGGGGTACAATGAACACAATCTTTGTGGGGTGCAGTGAAGACAATCCTTTTGGGGTGCAGTGAACACAATCTTTGTGGGGTACAGTGAACACAATCTTTGTGGGGTGCAGTGAAGACAATCCTTGTGGGGTGCAGTGAAGACAATCCTTGTGGGGTACAGTGAACACAATCTTTGTGGGGTGTAGTGAAGACAATCCTTTTGGGGTGCAGTGAACACAATCTTTGTGGGGTGCAGTGAACAAAATCTTTGTGGGGTACAGTGAACACAATCTTTGTGGGGTACAGTGAACACAATCTTTGTGGGGTGCAGTGAAGACAATCCTTGTGGGGTGCAGTGAACAAAATCTTTGGGGGGTACAGTGAACACAATCTTTGTGGGGTGCAGTGAAGACAATCCTTTTGGGGTGCAGTGAACACAATCTTTGTGGGGTACAGTGAACACAATCTTTGTGGGGTGCAGTGAAGACAATCCTTTGGGGTGCAGTGAAGACAATCCTTGTGGGGTGCAGTGAACAAAATCTTTGGGGGGTACAGTGAACACAATCTTTGTGGGGTACAGTGAACAAAATCTTTGTGGGGTGCAGTGAAGACAATCCTTTTGGGGTGCAGTGAAGACAATCCTTGTGGGGTGCAGTGAACAAAATCTTTGGGGGGTACAGTGAACACAATCCTTGTGGGGTGCAGTGAAGACAATCCTTGTGGGGTGCAGTGAAGACAATCCTTGTGGGGTGCAGTGAACAAAATCTTTGGGGGGTACAGTGAACACAATCTTTGTGGGGTACAGTGAACACAATCTTTGTGGGGTGCAGTGAAGACAATCCTTTTGGGGTGCAGTGAACACAATCTTTGTGGGGTACAGTGAACACAATCTTTGTGGGGTGCAGTGAAGACAATCCTTGTGGGGTGCAGTGAAGACAATCCTTGTGGGGTGCAGTGAAGACAATCCTTGTGGGGTGCAGTGAACACAATCCTTGTGGGGTACAGTGAACACAATCTTTGTGGGGTACAGTGAACACAATCTTTGTGGGGTGCAGTGAAGACAATCCTTGTGGGGTGCAGTAAAGACAATCATTGTGGGGTGCAGTGAACAAAATCTTTGGGGGGTACAGTGAACACAATCTTTGTGGGGTACAGTGAACACAATCTTTGTGGGGTGCAGTGAACAAAATCTTTGGGGGGTACAGTGAACACAATCTTTGTGGATTACAGTGAACACAATCTTTGTGGGGTGCAGTGAAGACAATCCTTTTGGGGTGCAGTGAACACAATCTTTGTGGGGTACAGTGAACACAATCTTTGTGGGGTGCAGTGAAGACAATCCTTTTGGGGTGCAGTGAACACAATCTTTGTGGGGTACAGTGAACACAATCTCATACTTCTGAAGATTTGAGGGTGCTGCCTGTTTCATCCTCCTCCTCCTCATCCATCCTTTTAGGGGTACAAACAATAGTAATTGGGGCCTAGTGTGCTTCTGTACATGTGAGATACATACACTTTTTTTGATCATATTTCCTATTCCGCTATTCAATAAAAACCTTTCGGGATCAATTAAATTGCGGGATAGTCTGTGTCGGTACGTGTGAGATCCACCTTTCCAAGTTTTTGGGGTTCATCTCATACTTCTGAAGCTTTGAGGGTGCTGCCTGTTCCATACTCCTCCTCCTCCTCATCCATCCTTTTAGGTGTACAAACAATAGTAATTGGGGCCTAGTGTGCTTCTGTACGTTTGAGATACATACACTTTTTTTGATCATATTTCCTATTCCGCTATTCTATAAAAACCTTTGGGGATCAATTAAATTGCAGAATAGTCTGTGTCGGTACGTGTGAGATCCACCTTTCCAAGTTTTTGAGGTTCATCTCATACTTCTGAAGATTTGAGGGTGCTGCCTGTTCCATACTCCTCTTCCTCATCCTCCCTTTAGGGTAGGAAAAAATTTAATCGGGCCTAGTCTGTGTTTGTACGTGTGAGATGCACAGTTTTTTATCCTATTCCGCTATTCAATACACACCCTTTTGGTGTAAAAAACATTAAATTGCGGCATAGTTTGCATATTTGACTGTGAGATACACCCGTGCGATACTGTTGTTCTTTTGTTCTGCTATTCAATAAAGACCTTTCTAGGGCAAGATCTTAAATTTCAGAAATATGAGGAGAGCGTCAAATAGGGGCCGTGGCCGGGGTCGTGGTGCTGCTGCTAGAGCTCCTGTTGCAAGGAGAGGACGTGGTCGATCTGTGCCAGCTACACGCACAAGTGAAACACCTTCCTCAAGTGTGAGTAGGCGACAGAACCTGCAGCAGTATTTGGTAGGGCATCATACGCCTCTAGAAGTGATGAGGCCAGAACACAGAGAGGCGATAGTAGATTGGTTTGCTGCTGACAGTGCCTCCAGTTCCTTCACATTGTCTCCCACCCAGTCTACTGCAGAAAGGTCAGAGTTGGCACCTGCAGCCAATGTCCAACCGTCTTTCACCTCACCCCCTTGCAAATCAGGCAAGCAGTCTGAGCCCCAAGCCATACAGCAGTCTCTTATTCTTTTTGAGGACTCTGTCAGCAGGGTTTCCCAGGGCCATCCACCTAGCCCTGCCCCAGAAGTGGAAGAGATTGAGTGCAGCGATGCCCAACCACTTATTTCTCAAGATGAGTACATGGAAGGACCATCACAGCACGTCTCCGATGATGACGAAACGCAGGTGCCAACTGCTGCGGCGTTCAGCATTGTGGAGACCGACAGGGAGGGCAGGGGTGAAGACTGGGTGGAAGATGATGTGGAGGACGATGAGGTCCTCGACCCCACATGGAATGAAGGTCATGCAGGTGACCTGAGTATTTTGGAGGAAGAGGCGGTGGTCGCACAGAGCCACCAGCACAGCAGAAGAGGGAGCAGGGTGCAGAAGCGGAGCGGCCGTGCCCTAGACACTACGCCTGCTACTGCCCAACGCAGCAAGGGAACGAGCGCACCAAAGTCAGCTCAAAAGAGTTCTCTAGCGTGGAAGTTCTTTAGAAAATGTGCTGATGACAGGACACGAGTGGTTTGCACCCTGTGCAATCAGAGCCTGAAGCGAGGCATAAACCTTCTCAACCTGAGCACAACCTGCATGATCAGGCATCTAAGTGCAAAGCACGAGCTGCAGTGGAGTACACACCTTCAAAACCAAGAAACGTCTCTGGCTCATCCTGCTTCCTCTTCTGCTGCAGTCTCGGCCGCTCCAGCCACCTCTGTAGTCATACCGGCACCTGCCACCCCGCAAACAGACGATCTGTCAGCAACACCACCACCATCTCCGCAATGTCCCGTGGAAGTGTTCAGCTTTCCATCTCCCAAACACTTGAGAGGAAGAGGAAGTACCCCCCTACCCACCCGCGATCCCTGGCCCTGAATGCCAGCATTTCACAATTATTGGCCTTTGAAATGCTGTCATTCCGTCTGGTGGAGACGCCCAGTTTTAAAAAGCTTATGTCGGTGGCTGTCCCACAGTACGTCGTGCCCAGCCGCCACTACTTTTCCAGGCAAGCCATCCCTTCCCTGCACAACCAAGTGGGGGAAAAAATCAGGTGTGCACTGCGCAACGCCATCTGTGCCAAGGTCCACCTAACTACCGATACATGAACCAGTAAGCACGGTCAGGGGCATTATATCTCCCTAACGGCACACTGGGTAAATGCAGTGGCGGATGGGCCTGAGGCGGATAGCAATTTGGCGCATGTCCTTCCACCACCGAGGATTGCAGGGCGCTTCAGTTTGCCTCCTGTTCCTAACTCATCCTACTCCGCTACCTCATCCTCTACCGCCTCCTCATCCGGACAGCGTAATACCTTCACCACCAACTTCAGCACGGCCAGGGCTAAACGACAGCAGGCAGTTTTACAACTTGCCTGTTTGGGGGACAAACCACACACCGCGCAGGAGTTGTGGAGGAGCATGGAACAGCAGACAAATGAGTGGTTGCTGCCAGCGAGCCTCAAGCCCGGCCTGGTGGTGTGCGATAATGGGCGAAATCTCATAGCAGCTCTGGGCCTAGCCGGTTTGACGCACATCCCTTGCCTGGCGCATGTGCTGAATTTGGTGGTGCAGAGGTTCCTTAAAAACTACCCCGATATGTCAGAGCTGCTGCAGAAAGTGCGGGCCGTCTGTGCGCACTTTCGGCGTTCTCACCCTGCTGCTGCTCGCCTGGCAGCGCTGCAGCGTAACTTCGGCCTTCCCGCTCACCGCCTCATATGTGACGTGCCCACAAGGTGGAACTCCACCTTGCACATGCTGCAAAGACTGTGCGAGCAGCAGCAGGCCATAGTGGAGTTTCAGCTGCAGCACGCACGCGTGAGTCGCTCTGCGGAACAGCACCACTTCACCACCAATAACTGGGCCTCCATGCGAGACCTGTGTGCCTTGTTGCGCTGTTTTGAGTACTCCACCAACATGGCCAGTGGCAATGACGCTGTTCTCAGCTTAACTATCCCACTTCTATGCCACCTTGAAAAAACAATTCGGGCGATGATGGAAGAGGATGTGGCACAGGATGAGGAGGAGGAGGAGGATGAAGAGGTAACATTTCAAAGGCTTTCAGGGCAGTCATTCGCAAGGGGCTCCGAGGGTGGGTTCCTGCACACACAAATGCCAGGGACACAATTGTCCAGCAGGGGCACAGTTCTTGAGGATGAGGAGCTGGAGGAGGAGCTGGAGGAGGAGATGGAACCATGTTCACAGCAGGGTGGCATCCAGGCCAGCTCATGGCCATCACTGGTGCGTGGCTGGGGGGATACAGAGGACACGGACGATACACCTCCCACAGAGGACAGCCTTTCGTCGCCTCTGGGCAGCCTGGCACACATGAGCGATTACATGCTGCAGTGTCTCCACAACGACCGCCGAGTTGCCCACATTCTAACTTGTGCTGATTACTGGGTGGCCACGCTGCTGGATCCCCGTTACAAGGACAACGTACCGTCCTTAATTCACTCACTGGAGCGCGATCGCAAGATGCGCGAGTACAAGCGCACGCTGGTAGATGCGATGCTGCTGGCATTCCCATCTGACAGCGGGGCCACAGTGGAAGCACAAGGCAGAGGAGGAGGAGGAGGAGGAGGAGGAGGTCGCCAACGCAACCAGGGCACCGCCAGCACCTCAGAAGGCAGGGTTAGCATGGCCGAAATGTGGAAAAGCTTTGTCAGCACGCCACAACAAACAGCAGCACCAGCAGCTCAGATGGAACGTCTTAGCAGGAGGCAGCATTTTACCAACATGGTGGAGCAGTATGTGTGCACACGCCTACATGTAGTGAATGAGGGGTCTGCCCCCTTCAACTTCTGGGTCTCCAAATTGGGCACATGGCCTGAGCTTGCCCTTTACGCCCTGGAGGTGCTGGCGTGCCCTGCAGCCAGTGTATTATCTGAACGGGTATTTAGCATGGCTGGGGGCGTTATAACAGACAAGCGCAGCCGCCTGTCCAGAGACAATGTGGACAAGCTCACGTTCATTAAAATTAACCAGGCATGGATCCCACGGGACTTTTCCGTACCTTGTGCAGAATAGCAATGGATACCGACCTTACCCACCCATTGTTCCATTTTTGCTCTTTCTCACTCTTTTGGGGTGTACCCTCATTTAAAATTTGTGAAAAGAAGCAGTGTTGGCTATCTCGTCCTCCTCCTGTCATGGTCTTACCTTCTTGCTGTTCTCCTTCGTTTGACATGTGCTGGCGGCCATCTGGGTTTCTTGTAGCCTCCCACCCTGCGGCTCCTCCTTCCCACTGGGAGGAGCTGGATGCCTAGCTCATATATATAGGAGTAAAATACAATATAAAGGGAGAGAAAAAAATTCCTGCGCTAAGTTAAATAAATGACAGTGTATTCGATATGAATTATGTGAGCAGCTAGCACCAAAATCAACTAACAGTGATCAATAACCAAAATCTTTACAAAAAGTGCAGCGCTAAAGTAATTTGAATAATAATGTGGCAAGTGGAGAACCACAAAAAAAACATATACAATATAAGCAAAATAGTGTCCAAAATACTGAATAAAGTCCCAAAACAGAAATGCAAATGAAAATGAATCCGCATGCAAGGTGTTGAGGAGAACAATCCTTTTCAGTGACACCCAGGGAAAAGTGGAGGATGGGGACACCTCTGTGCACAAGTATCACAAGCAGCTTACCAGAACTCCTTGGCTACTCAATTTAATGAGACAGCCTCTCCCAGCAAGATGTTATACCAATGTCACCAGCGGTTGTCAAGCTCCAATGCTTCATAATCACTCCATCATATAAGCATGAGTATATAAAAAGAATAAAAGCCCATAGCGTAATTCCGTAACATATAAAATCCAATTTATTAAAAGAATACTACTCACAGTGAGAAGGTAAAAAACAGGTACATAGAACAGTGCGGCGTCCCGCAATTGTCCAAAACAGCATCAAGCAATGTAAAGCAGCCGGCTCCGTAAGGGGGCGTGTGGACTTTGCATCTGGAGTCGCCAACGTTTCGTCATCAAAAGACTTCGTCTGGGCGTGACTCCAGACACAACTCACACGCCATTTGTACCCCCACATCTAGGTGAGTGACAACCTCATCCACCAATGATGAAGCAGCGTGGAGACAAAGGTTGTATACATCCAACAATGATGGCCGACAACCCGGAAGTGTAAGCAGTGTCATCACATCTGCCAATGGTAACCACCAACCCGGAAGCGGAAGTAGTATCATCACATGATCTCACTCAATAGGAAGTGATAGACTACCATGCACTCCATTCCTCTCTATGGTAGCTTAGTGCAAACTAACCACTGCGGGCTATATCATGCACCCACCACTAGAGACAGTATACCTCCTCAATCTTTGTGATTAATACACTGTACTCCTCCCTATTTTCTTATAGTTTTTAATCATGAGCGAGGTATACTGTCTCTAGTGAAGCATTGGAGCTTGACAACCGCTGGTGACATTGGTATAACATCTTGCTGGGAGAGGCTGTCTCATTAAATTGAGTAGCCAAGGAGTTCTGGTAAGCTGCTTGTGATACTTGTGCACAGAGGTGTCCCCATCCTCCACTTTTCCCTGGGTGTCACTGAAAAGGATTGTTCTCCTCAACACCTTGCATGCGGATTCATTTTCATTTGCATTTCTGTTTTGGGACTTTATTCAGTATTTTGGACACTATTTTGCTTATATTGTATATGTTTTTTTTGTGGTTCTCCACTTGCCACATTATTATTCAAATTACTATGTAAAGATTTTCATATATATAGGAGGTCTGTGGCTTCAGTTCCCTGCTTGGTCCCCCTGTGTTCACATGCTTCTAAGACTGCTGCTACTTCTGGTTCCTGTTCCTGGCTTCGTCTGACTACCCTGCTGGTTCCTGATCCTGGCTTCGTCTGACTACCCTGCTGGTTCCTGATCCTGGCTTCGTCTGACTACCCTGCTGGTTCCTGTTCCTGGCTTCGTCTGACTACCCTGCTGGTTTCTGACCCCTGGCTTCGCAAAGACTCTGCATCGGTTTTGCCATCCGTTTGGACTTTTGCTTTAAAGCTTGTTTTTCAATGAAGCTTTCTTATTTTCACTTATCTGTTGTTGTACGTCTGGTTCATGGTTCCGTGACATTAGGACCAAGCCATGAATTCTGACGGTACAGGGCCATCCTCGCTACCCACGCTGGTTGCCAGACTTGATCAGCAGGATCACCTGTTGGGTCGGTTCGCCGTGGCGTTGCAAACCCTGCTTGAACGCACGGCACCACAGGCCACGAATTCTGACGGTACAGGGCCATCCTCACTACCCACGCTGGTTGCCAGACTTGATCAGCAGGATCACCTGTTGGGTCAGTTCGCCGTGGCGTTGCAAACCCTGCTTGAACGCACGGTTCATTTCGCTCCCGTTGCCGATGGGTCGGTTGTCGCTCCTGGGCCCGCTCCTACTGCCGCTCCGGTTGTTGCGCCAGGGTCTACCCCGACACCTGTTGTTGCGCCTGCGGTGTTTCGGGGTATGTCCGGTTCTGCCCCCCTTCCACAGCGCTTTGGGGGAGAGCCAACTCAGTGCCGAGGTTTCCTTAACCAGGTGGGCATTTATTTCGAGTTGCTGCCACATGCCTTTCCTACTGAGAGATCAAAGGTGGGCTTCTTAATCTTGCTGCTCTCGGACAAGGCCTTGGCCTGGGCCAGCCCTTTATGGGAGAACAACAATCCGGTGGTTGCCGAGTTTTCCGGTTTTTTTGCTTCTCTTCGGAAGGTATTCGATGTGCCGGCTCGTGCTGCCTCTGCTGCGAAGCTCCTTATGTCCATCAGACAGGGTTCACGATCCGTAGCTGAATACGCCATTGAGTTTCGTACCCTGGCAGCAGAGGTGGGCTGGAATAATGAGGCTCTGGTCGCTGCTTTCTCTCATGGTCTCTCGGATGCCTTGAAGGATGAGGTTGCAGCTAAGGACCTACCAGTGGAGCTCGAGTCTCTTATTTCTTTCCTGATTTTGATTGACACCAGACTCAGGGAGAGACCTTCCTTTAAGGAGAGTCTGCGGAGGCCTCCTAACAGATTGGCGCCTACCTTTGTTGTCCCACCCGTGCCTCCCTCTCCTCCCACGCCTCCTGGGGATGACTTGTCTGGGGGTGAACCCATGCAGCTGGGGTTTGCTCGCCTGTCCGAGGGGGAGAGGGTACTCCGGAGACGCGAGGGCCGATGCATGTACTGTGGTCTCGGTGGGCATTTTCGGTTGGCATGTCCGAACCGTCCGGGAAACGCTCGCACCTGAGATCCTGTCGGGGGCAGATCTTGGGTGGAGTCTCCTCGTCCCCGGTTTCCCGTGTTGACAAACCACTGATCACTGTTGTCCTCTCCTGGGTCGGGGGCTCGGTGACGACCCAGGCGTTGGTGGACTCTGGTGCTGGTGGTTTGTTCATTGATAGTGTGTTCGCTGCCGCCAATTCCATTCCTCTGCAGGCTCGAGGTTCTCCTCTGGCTCTTGAGGAGAGAGACGGCAGACCCCTTCTGCCGCCACACGTGACTCATGAGACCCTTCCAGTGGGGTTAGCCATTGGTGCCGTCCACAGAGAGTCGGTCTGCTTCCAGGTTATTTCGTCTCCACACTACTCGGTGGTCTTGGGGTACCCCTGGCTCCAGAAGCATAATCCGATTTTCGATTGGAGATCGGCCGAGATCCTCTCGTGGTCACCGCAGTGTGGGGCTAGTTGCATCCATGGGCCTGTCAAGTTGCTGTGTACTTCCTCGGACTCTCTGTTGCCCCCTGAATACGAGGAGTACCGGGATGTATTCGATAAGGTGCGTGCGGTTGCCCTACCTCCGCACCGCCCATACGATTGTGCCATCGAGTTACAATCTGGTGCCGTTCCTCCTCGTGGCAAAGTCTATCCACTGTCGGTAGCGGAGAATGAGGCCATGGAGGAGTACGTGAGGGAGGCGCTTTCACGCGGACACATTCGCAAATCCTCGTCCCCGGCAGGGGCTGGATTTTTCTTTGTGAAAAAGAAGGGCGGTGAGTTGAGGCCTTGCATCGATTACAGGGGTCTCAATCGCATCACGATCAAGAACGTTTACCCGATACCCTTGATTTCCGATCTGTTCGATCGCCTTAAAGGGGCCGCGGTCTTTACCAAACTCGACCTGAGGGCGGCATATAACCTCGTAAGGATCAAGGCGGGCGATGAGTGGGAGACCGCGTTTAACACCAGGACCGGTCATTATGAATCCTTGGTTATGCCCTTTGGGCTGTGCAATGCGCCCGCAGTCTTTCAGGAATTCATCAACGATGTTTTCCGTGACCTGTTGCAGCAGTGTGTGGTGGTCTACTTGGATGACATCTTGGTATATTCTGAGTCCATGGAGACCCACATTCTGGATGTCAAACGAGTGTTGCAACGGTTACGAGAGAACAAGCTGTTCGGTAAGCTTGAGAAATGCGAATTTCACCGATCCCAGGTAACCTTCTTAGGTTACATCATTTCCGCTGAGGGGTTCTCCATGGATCCTGAGAAGGTTTCGGCTGTCTTACAGTGGCCCCAGCCCAGTGGTCTTCGCTCCCTGCAGCGCTTTTTGGGCTTCGCCAATTATTATCGGAAGTTCATCAGGGACTTTTCCATGCTAGCCAAGCCTCTCACGGATCTGACCAGGAAGGGCAGTAATTCCCAGGTCTGGCCGCCCGAGGCCATCCGAGCTTTTGAGGCTCTAAAGTCCGCCTTTGTGTCGGCTCCGATTCTGTCGCATCCCAACCCTGGGTTGCCCTTTGTCCTCGAGGTGGACGCGTCTGAGACGGGAGTAGGCGCCCTTCTGTCTCAGCGTAGAACACCAGAGGGTCCTCTGCTTCCTTGTGGGTTTTACTCCCGGAAACTGTCTTCCGCGGAGTGCAACTACCAGATTGGTGACAGGGAGTTATTGGCCATCGTGCAGGCTCTTAAAGAATGGAGGCACTTGCTCGAGGGTTCGGTGGTTCCGGTCCTCATCCTGACGGACCACAAGAATCTGACCTACCTCTCTGAGGCCAAGAGATTGACACCACGTCAGGCCAGATGGGCTCTGTTCTTGTCACGTTTTAATTACGTGGTCTCCTACCTATCCGGTTCCAAGAACATCAGGGCGGATGCCTTATCACGGCAGTACTCCGACCTGTCCAGGGAGGAGTCGATTCCGACTTCGGTCATACCTCCGAATCAGATCCTGGCCGCCATTCGCACCAGCCTGACCTCTCCCCTGGGTGAGCAGATTTTGGCGGCTCAATCTGGTGCTCCCTCTGGGAGACCCAACGGCAGATGTTTTGTGCCTGAGGAGTTGCGCACTCGGTTGTTGCGAACCTACCATAACTCCAAGACCGCGGGGCATCCTGGAAAGAATCAGCTGTCCTGGGCTGTTTCACGTCTGTTCTGGTGGCCTTCCCTACGTTCCGACATCGCCGCATATGTAGCGGCATGCTCCGTTTGTGCCCAGAGTAAGTCCCCTCGGCACCTTCCGTTGGGCCTTCTGCAACCCTTAGCCACCGGGGAGCGCCCATGGTCACACCTGGGGATGGATTTCATTGTGGACCTCCCTGCATCCCGAGGCCATACGGTCATTCTCATGATTGTGGATCGGTTTTCCAAAATGTGCCACTGTGTTCCTCTCAAGAAGTTACCCTCTGCACAGGAGTTGGCCACGATTTTTGCCAGGGAGGTCTTCCGGTTGCACGGTTTGCCCAAGGAGATTGTGTCGGATCGGGGGAGTCAGTTTGTGTCCAGGTTCTGGCGCGCCTTTTGCTCCCAGTTGGGGATTCATCTCTCCTTCTCCTCGGCCTACCACCCTCAGTCCAATGGGGCCGCAGAACGATCCAATCAGGCCTTGGAGCAATTCCTTCGTTGCTATGTCTCCGATCACCAAGACAATTGGGTTGACCTCCTGCCTTGGGCTGAGTTTGCCAGGAACACGGCGGTGAACTCTTCCTCTGGGACGTCTCCCTTCATGGCCAACTATGGGTTCCAACCTGCCGTGTTACCGGAGGTATTCTCTCCCCAGGATATTCCGGCTGTGGAGGATCACCTTTCCGTCCTACGTGCTTCTTGGGTACAGATCCAGAAGTCCCTTGAGGTCTCTGCGCAGCGCCAGAGACTCCAGGCTGATCGCAGACGAGCGCCTGCTCCTTCCTACCAGGCCGGAGACCGGGTATGGTTGTCCACCCGCAACCTCAACCTTCGAGTGCCCACTCCCAAGCTGGCGCCTCGCTTTGTTGGTCCCTTCCGAGTGCTTCGCAGGGTAAACCCGGTAGCCTATGCCCTTGCGCTTCCTCCTGGCATGCGGATCTCCAACGTGTTTCATGTCTCCCTGTTGAAGCCTCTGGTGTGTAATCGTTTCACTTCCTCGGTTCCTCGGCCTCGTCCGGTCCGAGTGGGCAATCGTGAGGAGTATGAGGTGAGCAATATCCTGGACTCACGCCTGGTTCCGCGGTCGGGTGCAGTTTTTGGTTCATTGGCGTGGTTATGGTCCAGAGGAGCGTTCCTGGGTTCCCTCCGCAGATGTCCATGCTCCTGCCTTGCTCCGAGCCTTCCACGCACGCTTCCCTCAGAAACCGTTCTTTACTCCGCGGAGGAGGGGTCCTTGAGGGGGAGGTACTGTCATGGTCTTACCTTCTTGCTGTTCTCCTTCGTTTGACATGTGCTGGCG
The DNA here is from genome assembly GCF_965119305.1 of Pelophylax lessonae. Classification (NCBI taxonomy): domain Eukaryota; kingdom Metazoa; phylum Chordata; class Amphibia; order Anura; family Ranidae; genus Pelophylax; species Pelophylax lessonae. The sequence continues at coordinate 14,293,221 of NC_138772.1, forward strand.
GCCATCTGGGTTTCTTGTAGCCTCCCACCCTGCGGCTCCTCCTTCCCACTGGGAGGAGCTGGTTGCCTAGCTCATATATATAGGAGGTCTGTGGCTTCAGTTCCCTGCTTGGTCCCCCTGTGTTCACATGCTTCTAAGACTGCTGCTACTTCTGGTTCCTGTTCCTGGCTTCGTCTGACTACCCTGCTGGTTCCTGATCCTGGCTTCGTCTGACTACCCTGCTGGTTCCTGATCCTGGCTTCGTCTGACTACCCTGCTGGTTCCTGTTCCTGGCTTTGTCTGACTACCCTGCTGGTTCCTGACCCCTGGCTTCGCAAAGACTCTGCATCGGTTTTGCCATCCGTTTGGACTTTTGCTTTAAAGCTTGTTTTTCAATAAAGCTTTCTTATTTTCACTTATCTGTTGTTGTACGTCTGGTTCATGGTTCCGTGACACCTCCTCAGGGCCAGATTAACGTAGGGGCTATTGGAGCTGCAGCTCCAGGCCCCTACCTTTTATATAGGCCCCGGGTTGGCCATATTCACTGTGACCGCTCTTCTGTCACTTGTAAACACAGAAGTCTGGCTTCTATGCTCGCTTCCCCAGGCAGCACCCTCAGAACCTCCCCACACAGCGCGAAGGCCTGACAAGGAGGGACAGTTGCCGATGCATGGATGTGTTTATGGGCTTCAGAGACAGCATCCCATGTTGAATTAGGCATGCATGGCTGCACCCTTCCTCCTCTGGGTGCATGCCAAGGCACGGCCCTTAAGGCCCTTCAAAATCCTCAGCACCAAGACCATGATGCTCTTAATCCGGCCCTGGTCCTCCTCCACCGCCGCTTCCACCTACACCGCCCATAGGTGTGCGCAGCCTATTGCATTAGGGTGTGCACCCCAAAGTTGAAATACACATGCATGTGTTTGCCTACATGTACATGGCCCCGATACATTACTCTCCCTGCTGGCAAAGAGAAATAGAGCAGAGCAGGTCCGAGGGAGATCTTTCCCATCTCCTCACTGGCAAACAGAGCGATAATGCTATGTGCCCTAGGTGATTAGGGTGTGCCCAGGTACACCCGGCACACCCTGTGCGCACGCCTATGACACCGCCACATCCACCATCACCTCAACCTCCCTCCTACTCCATATGGGCCTCGTCCTTCAGAGATGAAGAACATTGTTTTATTTTTCTGTTTTTTTTTTGTTGTTTTAAGTTATTTCCCTATCCACATTTGTTTGCAGAGCACTTGCCATGCTCTTAACTACGTTTTGCTGCCATTTGCAGCACTCTAGCCCTTTCCATTGGTGTTTTAGAGCCATTTTAGTGCCTTAAAGTTCGGGTCCCCATTGACTTCAATGGGGTTCGGTGTCCGGGAAACGTTCGGTAAAAGTCCGGCACACGGACCCGGACTTTTTTTTAAAGTTCGGCCGAACCCGTCGAACACGGACATCCAGGTGTCCACTCAACCCTAATTCCTAATAAAAGCTGTATAGGGCCCAAAACACACACTTTCTAATAAAATAGTCGTACCTTTGTTTGTGGGGAAAAGTCGTGATTCGCCGTTCGATCGTGCTCCAACCATCGATATGTCCGCTAGCGAATCGTCGGCCGAAAGATCTGGCGTCCTTTAAATACAGTGCATGCGTCAACTCCTCCTCCAGTGGCGGGCTTGTGCAGGGGTGTGTACGTGCCGAAGATCAGGCCTACATGCGACACTCACACACCTGAGGCAGTGGAATAATCGTTTTTTAATTAAGAACCATGTCTCAACGATCTGAGAGCTCAATTAGTGTGGGCAGAAGTGATTGGGCCACCAGAAAATCAAGGGCTACACCCATGACCAAGGCAGAAATGGTGGAGATGGTCTCCATTTTAGAAAAAATGGATTACGATGGAAAGTTGGCAAATTACGAGCGGCCCAATGCCAGGAAAGATGGCATCATGGATAAGGTGGTGGCCTGTTTGCAAAAAAAATTTGGTGTGGAGCGATCGAAAGATCAGATTAGGAAACGATGGTCCGACCTGAAACACCGTGAGCAGGATCAGCTTTCCCAAATCCATCGGATTCTGAAAAAAAGTAAGTTTTATTTATTTATTTATTTTTTTAAACATGCAATATGTTTTTTATAATTTTGTGTATGTTGTATTAACATGTCTAGATTATAATGTCTATGTAAAAAGTTAGATTACTCATTTTAGTTGTCATGTTGTGATTAGATCGATCTATTGTTGATTTTTTAGTATATGACATTAAAAGTCAGGAAGCCATAGTTAAAAATATATGTATTGTGTTGCAACGAACGTTCTTTCCTGCACGAATCTTCTCTGCAAACATTCCTATTAATCACAGATTATTATTCAAACCTTTAAATAGGAGAAAAAAGAAAACTCTGTGCCAAACAATGGGAAAGGAGGAGGAGAGGTTTGGCAGCTCCATCTGCAGTTGTAAGAGAAGATGAGGACATGGGCCCAGATGGTGGCACAGATTCTACTAAAGGTAATTGGTTCCTATGCACTGTCAAACATTAATGTACCATATTTTTCGTAGATAACCATGTACATGTCTTCATATTTGTTACTAAAAGAGCTATCAAGCAGGGCACCATGTCCTAACAAATGTACCTCTTGTGACTTTTATGATATGGCAACTTTTTTGTATTATGTAGATGAAGACATTATTCCTGAGGTTATTCTGGTGGAGCCAACAAGTGACCAGACACCAGAGCAACAAGAAGGTTGGTAGGCACAGATTTTTGTGTAGTGGGATCATAGAAATATGTGTATTTGCAATGATTGTTTAACCTTATATTCTTGTATTCCCTTACAAATTTACATTGCAGATGTTGCGTCATGCGAGGATGTGGCATCCCCAGCCAGGTCAGAACCAACATCTCCTGGCAACTTGCCAAGCAGCGTGGAAGCCACATCCGAAAATGTGGAGGATCCCGGACCAAGTGTCAGAGAGCCAATTGTGTGCCCACGTAGGTTTTTTCATAATGATTTTTATCAGTGTTATTTTTAGCCTCCAATTGTCAACACTAGTTCCCTATGGGAGCCTCTTTATTTGAATGGAAGTTGCACCGTAAGTCGGATCAGGATGCTCTGACTTGCGGGGCCACTTGCGCTGTGAAGATTTTTGAGGGGGAACTACACAGAAAAATTGAATAACCCACCGTGGGTGTCCCCCCCAAGTTCACAACCAGGCCTTTTGTGTGTGGTATTGAGTTTGAGGGTAGGCCCACAACAAAAAGACAGCGTGGGTTACCCCCAAAACCCATACCAGACCCTTATCCAAGCATGCAGCTTGTCAGGCCAGGAAAAAGAACGAGCAAGCGAACCAAACACCCCCTGGACCACAGCAGGACACATGCCCTCAACATGGGGGTTTTGTTGCTTTGGGCCAGGGGGGCTCTGCACCGCACACCCAAAAGCACCTTGCTCCCATGTAGAGGACAAGGGCCTCATCCCCACAACCCTGTCTGGTGGTTTTGGGGGGTCATGCGGCCAGGGGGTTCCTAGGACTTTGGAAGCAACCTTTAACAAAGGGTGGCCCCCAGATCCCAGACCCCAATCACTATGTGAATGGGTATGGGGTACATAGTACCCCTACACATTAACCACATAAATGGAAGTGTATGTGAATAACGACAGGAGACGTTTATGAAATGTTCTTAAATATCTTCATCCGGTCTTCTCCACTATGCTCTTTGGATCTTCTCCTCTCCACTCTTCTGCTGTCCAATCTTCTGCTCTTATGTTGTCTGCTCTTTTGCCCTAGGCTCTTCTTCTTCCTCCTGTCCTCCTCCGATGCTGTTGCCGTGCATTCTGCCCATCTCTGGTCTCTGCAGCTTAATATATATACATTACGACCATGCCCTCACAATGACGTCATCATGCGTTCACACCCCTAATGAATATATAGTAAGCTCAGGAGACCGGCAGAATCATCAGCAACAGGATCAGAGGAGGACAGGAGGAAGAAGAAGAGCCTAGGGCAAAAGAGCATAAGAACAGGGTAGGTATTAACTCGAGAGTAGTTTAATATAACCTGGACACCAAATGTTTCTCTATTATGACCTCATGTAGGTGATTCACATTGACTCAGTTGTATATTTTTTTACAGATCATGATTTACCTACTTGCACTTTAGCAAAATTAACACGTGAGGCTCTCCAATGTTGCTCAGACCTCGAGCAAATCAAGGAAACAGCAATGGCATTGCAATCCAAAATGCGCGATTTTGTGGACATGATTGCCAAATTTCAAAAAATTTTTACTACGTTTTTTATGTTTTTATTGGTTCCTTTTATTACAAATGTTTTGTAATATTTTATGATATCTTGATGACACTCAGTTGTTAAGAGTGTACCCACGTTTGGGAAAAACACTTGAAAACACCCTAACCCTAACCCTAACCCTGTGAATGTTTCTTACCAAAAAATTTTTACATTCAACAATGTGTGTTCCATTCTTTATTTGACTTTCGTTGGGGGGACCAGGTCTAAAGCTGTGTAAAGAAGCATTAAATGTATGATGGCTGTCCTATTCCCATATTTACATGTTAATGAAAGCATTTTGGACACTGCCATATGCGAGTTGCTGGAGGTGTCAATGAAATGTTAAAGATCCCAACAGTTTAAACGCATATCACAGTGCGATCTGACATTTCATACAGGATCGGATCATACAAGTGGGAACGACTGTGCGATCCTATCCTGATGCAGCTGAATAAATGCATCATGTGCGACTTTTGTGCGAGTGCAGTGCGAATTGAGACATACACTTTGTATGGCTACATTCTCACTGAACACGCACACAAGTCGCACATGACCCTTTATTTCTGATGTATCAGGATTGGATGGCACAGTGCTTCACACTTGTGTAATACAATCCTGTGGAAAAAGTTAGTGGCGGGTCACCCTTATGCGATGCAGGAAGGATGCAAAGTCGCAGACTTCCCGCATCGCATAAGTGTGACTCAACACTCAAGGTACTAGCAGTCCTAGGATTCAATATGGCATTGATATTGCCAGTAGCAATCAGTGTAGGGAGATCAGTGTAATCTATAGTGTATTGCTTGTTCGTTGCTCTAGTTCACTTTCCATTACCTATATATATAACACTTTGAGATGAACAATGATCAAGTTTCACATAACACTGACATATCCTAACATTGGTGGGCAGTGAGAAGGATGTCATAAATGAACACAACATAACAGGTGTAGGTACGTTGTTAATACCCTAATGTATTATATGAAATATATAGTATGGGCAACTTCTGGACAATGACCACCAATGTAAGGTGACATTAGATGAACCTTGGGTGTGACCTAGTTCTCAATGTGAGAGGGTTTGTGGAAATTTTGTGGGGTGCAGAAGGCCCTTGTATTTACACCACTGGCTCAAAAATAACACATGGCCATCATCACTTTGGATCAGCTGGTGAGAGACTACAGTAAAGAAACACACTGATGAATGTATTAACCCTTCCAAAGTCACACATATATAACACATGATTTACCCAAAAAATTATGTTTGCCATATGTGCCCAAATGATTAGAATCCACAATACAGAATCATAGCAATTTTTGTTTAATGTGTTCAAAAATCATAGATCTATGACATTTATCTTGTTAGGAAATTATTTATGAAGTTTATTGGTTGTGTGACAGTGATTGCTGCCAGGACACAGCTCCTCTCCCCAAGAAATAGTCCAGATATTCCTGACTGATCTGACGGGCCCTGTGTGATGCCAATCCTGACCGTCCAACTTGCATTGACGTCATGGACTCCACTTGGTCAGGAGGTTGGACCTCTCCACTTGTACCTGGCATAGCAGGGTCAGTATCCAGTTGCTGCAATACATAATTGTGTACATTCCTGCGTAGGAAGTTGTGCAAAATGCAGCAACACAAGACCACATTATCCACTTTGTACAGTGCCAGGTGTATGGACGTCAGGAATATCCGGAACCGGTTGGCCATTATCCTGAAGGCATTCTCCACAACTCTGCGAGCTCTGGACAACCGGTAGTTGTAAATCCTTTGGTCGGGGGTGAGGTTCCTCTGAGGGTAGGGCTTCATGAGATGCTCCCCAAGCGCAAAAGCATCATCTGCGATAAAAACAAAGCTCATACCCTCAACAGTTTGCTCCCTGGATGGCAGGTTCAGAGTGCCGTTATGAAGACGATGAGCGAACTCCGTCTGCTCAATAACTCCCCCATCCGAATTGCGGCCATTTTTGCCAATATCCAAATAAATAAACTCATAGTTTGCATTAACTATGGCTAGCATGACTATACTAAAAAAAACCTTTATAATTATAATAAAATGTGCCGGAATTCGGAGGGGGGACAATGCGGACGTGCTTCCCATCAATAGCACCCCCACAATTGGGAAAATTCCACTTCTCCAGAAATTGAGCAGCAATCTCCAGCCATTGCTCTGCGTTTGAAGGGAACTGTGGGGAAAAAAAAAAAAAAAATTAGTGCTTGAGCACATCGCATTATTAATTACACACACAGTTGTCTGTTAAATGCTTATGCAACTTGTTAAAAATATAAACAACAGGAAGGCAAACGTTTTGATTTGGGGATGTAACATCTACATACATTTATTTTCAACCTCCTATTGTTCTTATATTGTAAAGGGCCATACACACTATAAGATTCTCTGAAGAATTTTTTGTGCAGATTTACCTTTTCTATGTAGTGCAAGTGCCTGCCAGATTGCATAGGATTTGAAAGTGTTTGTTTGACCTCATATTATTTGGTTTTGGTAAATCGGAAGGATAAATTGTTCTGACAATCTTATAGTGTGTATGGCCCATTATACTCACCAGCTAGAGCTGAAATTTACAAACTACGGCCCTCCAGCTGTTGCAGAACTACACATCCCATGAGGCCTTGTAATTCTATGACATTCACAGACATGACTAGGCATGATGGAAATTGTAGTTCCTGAACAACTGGAGGGCCAGAGTTTGAAGACCTCTGAGCTTGAGCTTTGGTATATGCTGACTTTGAGATTTAGCATGTGGGTGGGGGGATGGGTAAGTAAAACTGGGCATTTATACATCAATAAGGGCTTGTGGTCAGTGAAGGTTTTAACATCATTACATAAACATACACAATCATAGGTGGGAATGGATGGACTGATGTATTTTAGATAAATCATAAACTAGGTAATAAAACATTGGCCAAGGAATAATTGTTTGAAGGAAAGTAATAAAATGACACAGATTCAAAATACTGTTAACACGCAATGCGTTTAGGGACACATAGGAGAGAATGGTGGGGTGGTTAGTGGGTAATTTTACAAATGGTTAAGATAATCTACATCTTTACTACTATGTGCATGCGGACAAAGGGTAGTTACAAAATAATGGCCTGTGTCAATTGCTGTACATCCAAAAACCTAATAATTCGGGTGAAACTAGTAATACATGTAATGTAATGTAAAAAATAAAACATACCTTGATATAGTCCTTCTGCAAGACCTTGATGATGGCAGAGCAGGTCTCAGGGATGATGACTCCAAGAGCTTGGGGGTAGATGCCTGTGGTGAACTTCAGATCCTGCAGGCTTCTCCCTGTTGCAAGATAACTCAAAGTCACAATTAACCTTTGCTCAGGAGTAATTGCAAGCCGCATACAAGTATCCTGCTTCAGAATATAGGGGGACACCAGGGCAAGAAGACGGTAAAAGATGGGATCCGTCATCCTCAAATAATTCCTGAAGTCATCAGGATTATTTTCCTGGAGCTCCCTCAGCAAGGACATATGAGAAAATTGATCACGGTTAAGCAACCAATTTTTCGTCCAGGAGGTCCGCTTCTTCTTCCTATTGCTCGTACGTCGTCTCAGAGCCAAAACTCCAACACTAACGACAGCAACGGTCGAATTCACGGTCGCCATAATAAATTCTCGAACGATGTCTCGGAAAATAGCGAAATGTCGTCAACCAAACAAATGCTACCGAAATCAGCGCGAGATGCCCAGAAGGGTCACGGCCAAACACTCACTTCCTCTTTTGTAGCGGCGAACGTGCGTGGAACGTAGTGACGTCATTTTCTGTCGGCAAACAAATGTCCTGGCCAAGTTTTGAGCACTTTTCAACAGACAAACAACAAACACGCCAGCCGCGAACATTTGTCGGCCGTTCTGTCGGCTGACGATCGGTACGTGTGTACGAGGCTTTAGATGCAAACAATGACAATTCGCCAGAAGATTCCCAATGATCATGCAATCAAACAAAAAGGACTCATAGTGTACACCGCAAACAATTTATTTACACCATATTCCTTCCATATATGCACTCACATTTATTGTATAAAAAAACAGCGTTACTTAGTGTGTGAAATAAGGCTTCCTCGTGGCTGTACTGTCAAACACCGCTTACGTGACTCGTAGCGCCCGCGGTTCGGTACCAGCCGACAGGCTTCCGGGTAGAGGGTGTGACGTCAGATGTCCTGCTTGCCGGGGTGACCGCGTGCTCACGCCCTTACGCATTTCGTCACACAAGGACTTCTACGGAGGGCGTGGGCACGCAGCGCCGTCACCTCTTTTTAACTCTCCCCTAACGGGCGGTCCTCAAGTCCCTCTCGGCTGTGACACCGGAAATAGGGATTGTACGATCACTACAAGCATGGGGGATGAACTTTTACATAAATACAAATATAATTAAAAGCGGGCGTTTTACTTCTTCATACGGAGCTACCTCTTCAGTCTGCCCTCATTAATGCAGCTATAAAGAAGCACCAATATGCCGTTCTGGTCATAAGAAGCTTATTGACGCCCCCACAAGTACAATAATGCCAAAAATGGCCAATACTTATAGAACATGTCTCAATCCATTACAAATAGTATACTGCTGGTTTTATAATAATCTAAAACATCCAGATATCATATCGTAACTATAAAAGGCAAACAATAAAATCTAAAATGTAAACTGGTGGACTCGGAGGCCTTTCGAAAATTTGTGGCCATTGGAACACCACTATGGAAGGTCCCAGGAAGGAAATATTTCTCGCAGAAGAGCATCCCAGAGCTATATGGCCATGTTTAGCTGCAAGTGAATGTATCTCTGGCACATAGTGTCAGTGCCAAGATACATCTGACCACAGACACATGGTCTAGCAAACATGGGCAGGGAAGGTATATAACTTTTACTGCCCACTGGGTGAACCTTCTGACGGCCGTCAAGCATGTAACCTGTGGCACCCGTGTAGATTTGGTTTTACCGCCACGGATTGCATGCAGGCCTGCCTCTTCTTCTCCTCCTCCTACTCCTTCCTCCCTCTCCTCCTCGGCTGACTCCTTCTTTTCCGCTGCTACCGTCTCTTCCGCAGTGCCACCCAAGATACCCAGAAGCTATTCGGCATGCCAGGTGAGATGTTGCCATGCTGTGCTGCGTCTGTTATGCCTGGAAGCCAAGAGCCACACTGGTCCTGCACTCCTTTCAGCTTTGCGTTCACAAGCAGATCAGTGGCTGACACCGCTGAATTTGACAGTTGGTAAAGTGGTGTGTGACAACAGTGCCAATTTTCTGAGCGTGCTGAAACAGGGCAAAATTACACACGTGCCATTGGCACACGTCCTGAACTTAATCATGCAGCAATTCGTTGTCAAATACCCTGGGGTCCAGGACGTCTTGCGGCAGGCCAGGTAAATATCTGATCATTTCAGAAGATCTTACACAGCCATGGCTCGCTTTGCTGACATTCAGCGGCGACACAACCTGCCCCTCAGGCGTCTTATTTGTGACTGCCCCATGCGATGGAACTTAACCTTGTATATGCTTGATAGGCTGCTCCAGCAGAAACGTGCAGTTAACGACTACCTGTACGTACTCTGCCGCAGGACAGGTTCTGGGGAGCTTGGGTTTTTTTCACCCCCACCAGTGGCTGCTCATGCGCGATGCATGCAGACTTCTGCAGCCATTTGATGAGATCACTAAACTGGTCAGTCGCAGCCAGGGCGCCATCAGTGACATCGTACCTTACGCCTTATTTCTGGAGCGTGCATTGCGTTGTGTCATTGATCAAGCCGTCGAGGAGCAGGAGCAGAAAGATGAGGAAGTCGCAATGCTGGATGAGTATAGAAAGCATATTATAGTGAATTTGTATTGTGCAGCATTTTGACTGGTGAGCGGTTCTACAGCGATACTACAACTACAAAGAATGACAAACGCAATTAGAAAAAAATATTATAACTGGTGTGATAGACCAGTGGCCCCCCAAAATGACAGATTGAAGCGGGGTGTTATATAACAATATACTTTCATAATAGTGTATTTGGGCACTGCAGAAATTTTGCCTCTGCATCATCGACGTCACCTTCCCCACCATTAACATTAGAGATCTCGGAGTAAGCAGCAACAGCGGGGACCAACCTCCTTGGGCTGATCTGGGTACTGTCGTCAGACTGCTAAGTGGCAGCTGTTGCTGCCTCCTCTTCCTGATCCGATGCCAGGAATGGCTGCGCATCATAAATGTCTTGTGATGGATCGTAAAATAATTCCTGTGACTCAAGCGGAGGGTATATGGTGGTGGTGTCTTTGGGGGTGCACACAGCAGAGAGTGAAGAGGGTGCAGATAGAGAGGATGAGGAGGGTACAGAAGAGGAAGGCTGAGTGAGCCACTCAACCAAGTCTGGTGCATCCTTTGACGTAATCAAACGCAGCTTCTGAAACTTCACACTTTGGCTCTGGCCTACTGCTCCTGCCCTACCCCTACCACCCCTGCATAAGGGCCTGCCTTTTCCTCTGCTTGTCATGTTTTTAAATGACCCTGTGACAAAAGTCTCTAGAGAATCGCAGTATATGTGGAAGGAGGTATATAACACCCCGCTTCAATCTGTCGTTTTGGGGGGCCACTGGTTTATCACACCAGTTATGAAAAATATTTTCTAGTAACTTTTTTCACTGTGTGTAGCAGAGTTAATGCAGTGAAAGAGGCAAAATTTCTGCAGTACCCAAATACACTGTAATAAAAGTATATTGTTATATAACACCCCACTTCAATCTGTCGTTTTGGGGGGCCACTGGTCTATCACACCAGTTATAAAAAATATTTTCTAGTAACTTTTTTCACTGTGTCTGCAGTACCCAAATCCACTATAATATGCTTTCTATATTATAAAGTATATTATAAGTGTATTACACCCCTATATACTGCACACCAAACAATAGTACACCTATACCAGTCCTTAAAAGGACTTTTGTGGACCTATTACCTAGCGTTTTGTGTCACTAACAGTCTGTCCCTGCTCCCCACAGCAACCTCTCCCTACACTGACAAAAGACAGAATATAGACCAAACAATAGTACACCTATACCAGTCCTTAAAAGGACTTTTGTGGACCTATTACCAAGCGATTTGTGTCACTGACAGTCTGTCCCTGCTCCCAACAGCAACCTCTCCCTACACTCAGGGCTAGGACAAGGTCATTTGGTGCCCAGGGTGAAGATGGTAACCTGCGCCCCCCCCCCCCCCCCCCGTCCCCAATCCCGTCCCCGTCCTGGGTGTAATATAAGAATCAATGTAGTTTCAAAACAAGAAAATACTTAAAACAATACAAATTCAATTAGGTTTAATACGATAGAAACAGAGTTCGCTCACACATTTTAATTATATGTATTTTTATTGGAGGCACTTAAAGTGCTTGTAGAAAGGCCTGTTAACTGTTTTTTCTGTCAGGGCCCATGCGAACATACTAAAGTTTTCAGTTTTGCATTAATTTTGTGTGAGGTAGTGCCACAATACCAAATATTCACAAAATGCAAAAACAAAAAGTATCACAAACTTCTCAACCAACATACATGGCCTTCAGCAAAAAAGGAACCTTCAATGCAAAATATTATTATATAAAAGTGCAAAATCAAAGGATTACACTAATATTTCTCACTGAAACATATACCCCGGTAACTGTCATATATAATGCTTCCTGATGTAGCCAGTTCCCCAATATAAATTATTCATATAAATATGAAAAGTGCAAAAAAGAAAAACAACAAGCAAACATTTCTCCACCAACATACATGGCCTTCAACAAAAAAAGGACCATCAATACAAACTAGTAATACGTAAAAGTGCAAAATCAAGGGATTATACTAATATTTCTCACTCAAACATATATAACTTTCAACTGTAATCCTTCTTGAGGTAGCCAGTGCTCCAATACAAAATATTCATACTTAATAAATATTTCTGTAAAGTTGCTGAAAACAATTGCAAAAATGTCAAGTATACTCCTATTGAAAAGCAAGTATTATGACATAATCACAAAAAAACCTTTCTTGCGTTCATGGAAGCAAAATCATCTATGACACTATTAAAATGAATCAGTTTTGCAATTGCATACTCAATAGAAAGTATGGTGAGGTTTGAAAGCCTGTCTTGAGCCATAGTTGATCGTAAATTATTTTTAAAGAGTTTCAGCTTGCTGAAGCTCCTTTCACAAGATGCAACAGTAACAGGAAGAGTCAAAAAAATGTTCAATGCGGTTTCAATATTTGGATAACAAGCAGTGAGAGAATAGTCATGTATTATCTGACACAGATCAAGAGGTGTTGCAGATTTTAAATTTGACGGTATAGACTCAATGAAAAATTTAAGGCCCCATGCACACTGGATGTTTTTGGAGCAGCGTCAGACATTTTTTTTTTTTTTGCAGCTGCAGAACGCCCATCCATATTATTCTATGGCCTCATGCACACATAGAGCTTTTAGGAGCTCCAAGTGGCATAGGCGTTTTACAGCTCCAAAATAAAACCCAGGAACTGTGCGTTCTGGAGCTGCAGCGTCAAGCTGTAAAAACGTCTGACGCTGCTAAAGGCTGAATAACGTGGCTTATCGAGCATTAAGCCACGTTATACGTTTTTTTTCTTCCATTCAAAATCAATGGTTCCCTATGTGAGCCTATTGATTTGAATGGAAGTCGCACCGCAAGTCAGATCAGGATGATCCGACTTGCGCCGCAACTTGCGCTGTGAGAATCTTGAGGGGGAACTCCACGCCAAAATGGGAAAAAAACGGCGTGGGGGTCCCCCCCAGGTTCCAAACCAGGCCCTTCGGGTCTGGTATGGAATTTGAGGGTAGCCCCAAGCCGAAAAAACGGCGTGGGGTCACCCCCAAAATCCATACCAGACCCTTATCCGAGCATGCAGCCCGGCAGGCCAGGAAAGGGGAGGGGACGAGCGAGCGGCCCCACCCCCCCTGGACCATACCAGGCCACATGCCCTCAACATGGGGGGTGTGGGTGCTTTGGGGCAGGGGGGGCTCGGCACCCCCCCACCTCAAAGCACCTTGCCCCCATGTTGATGAGGACAAGGGCCTCATCCCCACAACCCTGGCCGGTGGTTGTGGGGGTCTGCAGGCAGGGGGCTCATCGGAATCTGGAAGCCCCCTTTAACAAGGGCACCCCCCAGATCCCGGACCCCCTCCCTATGTGAATGGGTATGGGGTACACTGTACCCCTACCCATTCACCCCATAAAAGGCAGTGTATGTAAATAACGACAGGAGACGTTTTGAAAAGTTTATTAAAAATCTTCATCCGGTCTTCTCCGCTCCGGTCTTCTCCTCTCCGCTCTTCTGCCCTCCGCTCTTCTGCTCTTTTGCTCTTCTGCTCTTTTGCCTCCTCTGGTCTTCTTCTTCCTCCGGTCCTCCTCCGACGCTGTCCCGGTGATTATGCCGGTCTCCGGTCTCTGCAACTTGTTATATAGTCATTAGGGGCGTGGCCTCCCGGTGATGTCACGAGAGGCCCCGCCCCCTTATGTCACCGAAGCCGTTGGTGACATAAGGGGGCGGGCCTCGCTGATAGGTCACGCCCCTAATGGCTATATAACAAGCTGCAGAGACCGGAGACCGGCATAATCACCGGGACAGCGTTAGAGGAGGACCGGAGGAAGAAGAAGACCAGAGGAGGCAAAAGAGCAGAAGAGCGGAGGGCAGAAGAGCGGAGAGAAGAAGACCGGAGCGGAGAAGACCGGATGAAGATTTTTAATAAACTTTTCAAAACGTCTCCTGTCGTTATTTACATACACTGCCTTTTATGGGGTGAATGGGTAGGGGTACAGTGTACCCCATACCCATTCACATAGGGAGGGGGTCCAGGATCTGGGGGCCCCCTTGTTAAAGGGAGCTTCCCCGCTCGCTCGCCCCCTCCCCTTTCCTTGCCTGCCGGGCTGCATGCTCGGATAAGGGTCTGGTATGGATTTTGGGGGGGACCCCACGCCGTTTTTTCGGCTTGGGGCTACCCTCAAATTCCATACCAGACCCGAAGGGCCTGGTTTGGAACCTGGGGGGGACCCTCACGTCGTTTTTTTCCCGTTTTGGCATGGAGTTCCCCCTCAAGATTCTCACAGCGCAAGTCGCGCCGCAAGTCGGATCATCCTGATCCGACTTGCGGTGCGACTTCCATTCAAATCAATAGGCTCCCATAGGGAACCATTGATTTTGAATGGAGGCAGAAAAAACGCTGCTAAAAGTGACATGGCCAAATGTGCAATAACGCAAATGGAAAAAGATACTAAAAGCACGTTTTTACAGCTGCTTTTTCCTGGCGTCAAGAAACAGCTTTGGAGCTCGTTTTTATGACGCCCTGTGTGCATGGAGCCTAAAGCTTTCAATCTCAGCAGAAATTTCCAAGGCATCCATTGTTATACTTGGAAGCCAAGTTAAATGCAGATTTTTGTAATTCTGTTACAGTCATTGTGACAAGAGCAGGGCAAGAGAGGAACTCAAAGTCTTGGGATGTTTCCATTAGTGTTTGTGAATTCCAAGTCAAGTCAGCGATTAGAACATCAAAAACCTGGTTAAAGTCGATTCTAAAAACGGTCTTCTTCACTCAGGTTGACCTGAGCATCTCGGGACTCGTATAAGGCTATGGTCTTAGTTTTTTTTTTGCCTCTTTGGAGGAAATGTTGCAGGAATCTGAAGTTTTTCACATACTTCTGCAGCATAATTAAATATTTCCTGAACATCCATATTACGCATTTCTTGAAAGGTGCGTCTTCCATCAATCATATGAGATGCCTGTAGTATGGAAATCCCTTTGGCCTGGATAGCTTGGTTTACTCGATCGACCTGACTCAAGATTCTGTTCCACACAAACAGTGTACCCAAAAAACGATAATTAACCTGCAGCAGAAGACTTTCAGATGTTGATACAGATTCAGGATTTGACGAGTTTTCTATAATGTCCGTAAGAGCTTCACATATATCGGTGATCTGTGTAAACAAAGCTTTTATTGCGTTTGCTCTTGAAGACCATTGAGTATCTGTATGACCCTTTAGAGTTATCTTTACAAGTTTTGTTAGGGTTTCCCAGCGGGATGTGGAACTGGAGAAAAATTTAAACATTCTTTGAACAGTCCCGAAAAAGGTTTTAACTGCTGGACTCATGTACCCCTGCCAGGTTTAGGCTATGGGCTGCACATGGAACAAATCTTGCATGTTGATTTTCTTGCAGAATTCTTGCCTGCACACCATTGTATTTGCCAGCCATGTTAGCAGCATTATCATAGCCCTGACCCCTTGCATCCGTAAGGTTAATTCCATTGGTTTTTAACTTGTTAATCATTTCTAAGGCTAAGCAACTTCCAGTTTTCTCTTTTGTATGAATAAAATCTATAAACTCTCTTCTATTGTCACCTTCCCTTTACCAACAGTGACATAGCGTATAATTTGACTCATTTGCTCTTGATTGGAAATGTCTGGAGTACAATCAAAAAGCAATGAAAAAAACTTTGCTTCCTTTATTTTTAATAAAATGGTAGAGCGAACAGTGTTGGCCAATAAATTGATAAATTCATTTTGAATTTTATTGGAGAAGTAACTGACGGTGTGCCTCCGATGTGTTTAAATTTTTTCTCTTAATGACATGTTGTGATGACTTATTACTTCTAAAATGTCAAGAAATATACCAGAATGTGGCCTACCAATGACATCTTCGGAACCTCTGAGTGCAAGATTGTTTTTGGCACAAAACAATATGCAATCCAAAATATATTTTAAGACATTTCGCCACTTCTCTTTTTCAGTATTGATAACTTTCTCCAGTGCACTGCCAATTACTTTCCCATCTTTCAAACTTTTTTCCATTATTTTCCACTTTGAATAGCATTCACAATGTTCTGGTGAATTTTCATGTGTAGGCAGTGCTTTAAGTGGGCCGGTACGCACCGGTACTCAGTACCGCCACTTCCGAAAAAAGCTCTTGAGAGTACCGCCACCTCTCCCTGCACCCAGAACGTGATTTTAGCGTACCGGTATGCAGCACAGGGCCGATCCACTGTTGAAAAGGGGGGGCTCCGCTCTGCAGACAGAAGTAAATCCCAATTCCCACATCAATGCCGGCCTATGCTTCCTTCCTGTATCACTGGTTGCTAGATCGCCTACCGCCTGGCGTCTAGCAACCAGTGATGTCATACGCCTGGCCCGTCGCCCCAGCATTCACAGCGGAGGAGGAACTTATTCCTCCGCGCCTAAACAGTGTTGGGGCTGGCTCCAGTGCTCCATCCCCCCACCCCCTCCAGCAGTGCCCTGTGCGGTTTAGAAGAGCAACAGCTGTCCTGCCGACTGCCGAGAGAAAATAAAGCCTGGCTGCTTGTCACCCCACAGTGCCCTGGCTGCCTGCCGCCTGCCACAACAGCGCCTGCCTGGCCTGCCAGTGCCACCACAGTGCCCTGCCATCCTTCCTGCCACCACAGCGCCCTGGCCCCTGCCACCAGCACAGCACATTAGGTGAGTAGCAGCAGAGCAGCACATTATAGGTGAGTGAGTCTAAGGTAGCCATGATATATGATATGTATTTGGTCATAGGTAGCAGCAAGCTAGGCATCCATACATTTTTTTTTTTTTTTGCTGCTACCTATGACCAAATACATATGGCTACCTTAGACTCACCTAGAAGCACACAATGTGCTGTGCAGCTGTGGCAGGCAGGCAGGCAGGGGACTGTATTGTCGCTGAGGGCGGCTGAGCTTGAACTTGAGGCCGAGGTGCCAATTTCTCTCTTCCGGGGAAACCGATGCAATTTTTAGATTATGCGCTATAAACCAATAAAAGAGCGTAATTTTTGAAAAAAAAAAAAAGAGTAAAAAAATAGTATCTCACTTTCTGCTTTATAATATTACAGCGATACACAGATTAATTAAAAGTAGGGGGGCCCTTGGTAATATTATATAGCAGAAAGTGAGAAATACTATTTTTTTTTTCTTTTCTTTTTTTTCAAAATTGACGCTCTTTTTTTGGTTTATAGCGCATAATCTAAAAATCGCATCGCTTTCTCCTGAAGAGAGAAAGTGGCGCCTCGGCCTCAAGTTCAAGCTCAGCCGCCCTCAGCGACAATACAGTCCCCTGCCTGCCACAGCTGCACAGCACATTGTGTGCTTCTAGGTGAGTCTAAGAGTCTAAGGTAGCCACATGCATTTGGTCATGTAGAGATGCATGGGGGATCCGATCAGATCCCCCTGAAAAACTGACGGGCGGATCTGATTGGATCGTCCGTGTGAAAGAGCCCTTAGAGTTAAAATGTTGAGGACTGACTGAAGAGCAAGTAGGAGTAAAATAAGCCCCTTTGCTCCACTAACAGTACCTCCGAGCATTGATGTCAGCAGAACCGCCCCCCTTTCCCCCACTAATCTAAAGAGTTTACCTGCTCTCAGCCACACAGACCCCCCCCCCACCCCCCTCAGCCAGAACTCCCCCCCTTCCCCCACTAATCTGAGAGGTTAACCTGCTCTGAGCCAGAGAGACCCCCCCCTTAGCCAGAACCACCCCCCCCCCCCCCACACATCTAAATAGTTCACCTGCTCTCAGCCACACAGACCCCCCCACCCCCTCAGCCAGAACCACCCCTCCCCCCCCCCACTAATTTAAAGAGTTTACCTGCTCTCAGCCACACAGACCCCCCCCCACCCCCCTCAGCCAGAACTCCCCCCCTTCCCCCACTAATCTGAAGAGTTTACCTGCTCTCAGCCAGAGAGACCCCCCCAGCCTGAACCAACCCCCCCCCTTCCCCCCCCCCACTAATCTGAAGAGTTTACCTGCTCTGAGCCAGACAGACCCCCCCCCTCCCCCCATCTGAATAGTTCACTTCTTCACCAGGGTAGGCAGGCTTCACTCACGCTGCTGCAGACAGAGACAGATAGTGCCAGGCTGTGGATGTGCTTTCTCCTCTCTTCTGCGGCTCCTCGAGGCAGTGGCTGAAGCAGGAGGAGAGCGCTCTATGCACAATGATGTCACGGCCCAGCCGGGACAGACTACAGAGCGCCTGTCGGGGGGGGGGGGGTGTTTTCTCCGCTCCCCTGACAGAAGAAGAAGTAGAACAGAAGGCTTCAGGCTGTGCCGAGTGCAGGAGGAGCGCACTCGGCACATTGCAGGCAGATAGCGGCTGGCGGCCAGCAATAATTTACACTCACACAGTCAGCAGTGTGTGAAAGAAGTTGTCCAGCAGTGGCGCCCCCCCCTCTCTCCAATAAATGTTAGCGCCCAGGGCACCCGCCCCTTCTGCCCTGCCCTTATACCGGCTCTGCCTACACTGACAAAAGACAGAATATAGACCAAACAATAGCACACCTATACCAGTCCTTACAAGGACTTTTGTGGACCAATTACCGAGCGATTTGTGTCACTGACAGTCTGTCCCTGCTCCCCACAGCAAACCTCACCCTACACTGACAAAAAGCAGAATGTAAAATGGCCGCCAGCTCTGGTCTATTTATAAGGTAGGGGGTGTGTCCATGTGCTGAAATGTCTCAATTGGCTGTCCTGTTCCACCTGATGGCTGGGTCATGGGTCAAAGTTCTTCCCAATGTAAAAGAATATGGTGGCCGCGAACATCGCCATGTGTTCGCATGATCGGCGGACAGCGAACGAGCAAAGTTCACCGCACCGGTTGAAAAGTTCAGTTCAACCGACCGCTGGGCGAACCGCAAGGCCATCTCTATTTGATATTAGATGCCCTCAAACCATTTCCAAATGCGCCCCATGCTAGTACACCCATGATGGGGATTATTGTAACCCCCTCATTCAATTTAGATGGCTGTGAGTTAGGGAATACTGCGTATTTTCCTTTTCAGCTGAGAATGCCAGAAGCCGTTTAAGATAATAGATATTTTTTTATCTTACTTTAAGTAGAATGTTGTCCCCAAATGTCAGTGCTCTGGAGTATAATGGAACAATTAGTGCCACACCTCAAGAGTTTACGTTCCTTGACAGGGTGACGCATCCTGAACCCCATACTTTAGTGGATTCAGGTTACTTACAGGTACAAGAGAATGTAGAGTTTAGGTGTGTCCATTATATCTCTTCCTCCGAGAATAGATTTGACCAATATGGTTGAACAGCTTCTGGAGAGTTTATAACAGACAGGAAATTCTTGTAAAGCAGGGCAGCATCTCTTAATCTTAATAGAAAAAATCTCTAGAGATGTCCCATTATTGCCTTGAGTAGGGACACCCAAGTTACGATATGCTGTTATTATTATTAGAGATACATTTTGTTTTAAGACAAGTTGCCTGGAAATTAATTAGTTTAGATAGCAGAGCTTATGGCTATAAAACAGGTTTGTATAATAGGACAATGTTACATATATATATTATATGTATGTAGCACCCTACAGGTAGGTGCTAGGTAAAACCATAGTGGGCCTTGTCTGCCTAACAGCAGGGCTGTGATTTAGCTAGTCAGGGTGTCAGGGTTTCCAGATGGGCCTGCTGAGGGGAGAAGTATCCCCACTGGCTCCTGTGAGAGGCTTCTCATAGGGCAGTAATGGGAAGCCCAATCAGGGGACACATCCCAGCTTGTAACTACCCCAGAAGGCAGATTAGGCTGCAAAGGATTCTGGGAGTGGGTATAAGTTTGGGGGGAAGTGCGTGGCACGGTGTCATTGTCCCAGGAAGGAGAGTGCGGATGTCTCTCCTCCTGTCTGAGGAAAGTCTTGGGGTGTTACCTGAGTATCCACAGAGTGCTGAGTTGAGCTGAGGGGATCCGGTGTGCCGAGAACCTGCAGAGAGAGAGAGAGGGGTCCAGTCCCAGGAAAGCCCACACAGGTTGTGAGTACTGAGGATTGCCCCTGGGGGTCTGCATGAAGTGTTAGAGGGGACCACTCCAGAAGAGCATAGTTGCCAACATTTGAAAAAAATTTCCAGGGACACTTTGCAGCGCAGCTATCAATTACTTACCACACCCACTTCCCTGAAGCTCCGCCCACTCCGCATAATTAATCTCCGCCTACTTATCAGATTATAGGGTCTACTTCATAAAGAGAGAATTACAGAAAATTCAAAAGGGAATTGAAAACTTGAGGCCAAAGTGGCAGAGTTGGAATAATTCTCACATTCAGCTGCACTACTTCTGCCCAAAGTTTAAAATTCTCATCACAATTCCCTGCAATTCTAAAGTGTGAAATGTGCTCAGGTGTGACCATAGAAAACATGGAATATGTAAATATAAATAAAGTGCAAGGTGTAAATAAGTATGATTATACTATCTGGTATAATTAGGTTTTATCGTACTTATTTACACCTTGCACTTTATTTAGATTTACATATTCCATTTTTTGTATGGTCACACCTGAGCACATTTCACACTTTATTCACCTGTCTTTGAATTCAGCCCTCTTAATAGTATTTATTAATGGAGTGTGAGGCCTCCAGCTTGTCTGAAGGTGCTCTGCCTCCCCCTGCTGGCGGATTTTGGAAAGTGCACCATGCTGACACCCTGCCTCCGGTGACACGTTAAATTTGCGACAGACGGGAAGAGTGAGCGGGCACAGAGAGAGAGACAACCTGCTGCCAGAACTACAACACCTAGCTGGGGTGAGAGCGACACTGTGTGGCACAAAATTAAAAAAAAAAAAAAAAAAAAAAAAAAATTACCCGGGACAGGCTCCTATTTGCCGGGATTGTCCCAGGAAAAACTGGACAGTTGGCAGGTATGGAAGAGGTTCTGGGATCCAGTGTCAGCTAGCTGTAAAGGGGGTACCTAGTTTGAGGACCCTGAAAATACAGAGTGGGTACATAGTCAGTGGACCCTGAAGAGTTCAAGGTTAAAGGGGGCACCAGCAGTCTGGGCCCTGAATTGTACAGAGTGTGTCAGTTAAAGTGACAGCTATACAGAGTTCTACTACATACCACCTCAAGCCAGGCAAGGTGGGGGAAAGTATTCAGTGAGATTTGCAGTATAACAGTGTCAGAAGTTCTACAGTTCTCAGTCCTGGATCCTCTGGACTACAAGTCAAGGATTTAGCACTTTCATTGTTCTGTTGAGTGTTCTCAGTATTAGTGAGCGTTGCCTGGCATCAAGGAAGCACCAACCTGCATTTTTCAGAAGCAAAGTCCCAAGTATAATTAGTTGGAGCCTAAAGTAGTATCCCACACATTCCCTTCTCCCATCCCCTTAAATTCCAATAAAAACCACAAAACAAAGATGCCGGAGTTGTCGCTGCTTCAGTTGTCACACCCAGGGTCACAGCTCACATGGGCTGGAGAGAGTATTGGTTCTACTGGCAGACCCACATCAGGCCACAGGCCGGGAAACCTTGCTACATGTGTGTTTATAGATTTACAATATGTTTTTCTTACATGTTATAATCTGTCTGTTTTTTTATTTTGTCTGACTGTGGAGCGGTTTCCAACAACTATTGATAAGTTTGTGGAATGTGTTGAACACATATTATTAGACCCATGCCAAAGGCACTGTTTGATTGGAATGACATTATATGTGGGAAAAGTGACGTCACTACTAAATTACATGTATTTAACCACTTCAATACCAGGCACTTTCACCTCCTTCCTTCCCAGGCCAATTTTCAGATTTTAGCGCTGTTGCATTTTAAATGACAATTGCGCGGTTTTGCAACACTGTACCTAAACCAAATTTATGTAATTTTTTCCCACAAATAGAGCTTTCTTTTGGTGGTATTTGATCACCTCAAGGATTTTTTCTTTTTTGCTACACAAATAAAAAATGACCGAAAAGTAAAAAAAAAAAAACGTTTGTTTTTTTTGTTTATGTTATAAAATTTTGTAAATATATACATTTTTTTCCTGCACTGATAAGCACTGATGAGGAGGCACTGATGGGGTGGCACTAATATGCAGCACTGATGGGCACTGATAGGAGGCACTGATGGGCACTGATATGTGGCACTGATAGGTAGCACTGATATGCAGCATTGGTGGGCACTGATAGGTGGTACTGATGGGCACTGATAGGCGGCACTGATGGGCACTAGTAGGCAGCACTGGTGACATAAGGGGACAGGGTGACGTCACAGGGAGGCCACGTCCCTAATGGCTATATAATAAGCTGCATGGACCGGAGCCGGCACAATCACCTGAGACATTGTGGGAGGAGGACCGGAGGAAGAAGAAGAGCAGAGGGGAGAAGAGCAGTGGGGAGAAGAGCGGAGGGGAGAAGACCAGAATGGAGGGGAGAAGAGCGGAGGAAGAAGACCAGTTGAAGATTTTTAATAAACTTCTTAAAACTTCTCCTGTCATTATTTACATACACTGCCTTTTAGGGGGTGAATGGGTAGGGGGTACAATGTACCCCCTACCCATTCACATAGGGAGGGGGTCCGGGATCTGGGGGACCCCCTTGTTAAAGGGGGCTTCCAGATTCCAATAAGCCCCCTGCCCACAGACCCCCACAACCACCGGCCAGGGTTGTCGGGAAGAGGCCCTTGTCCTCATCAACATGGGGGCAAGCTGCTTTGGGGTGGGGGGTGCAGAGCTCCCCCTACCCCAAAGCACCCAGCCCCCCATGTTGAGGGCGTGTGGCCTGGTATGGTCTAGGGGGGGTGGGGCCGCTCGCACATCCCCTCCCCTTTCCTGGCCTGCCGGGGTGCATGCTCAAATAAGGGTCTGGTATGGATCTTGGGGGGGGGACCCCACGCCTTTTTTCGGCATGGGGCTCCCCTCAAAATCCTTCCAAGACCCAAAGGGCCTGGTTTGGACCCTGGGGGGGACCCCCATGCCGTTTTTTTTTTCTTATTTTGGCATAGAGTTCCCCCTCAAGATTCTCAGAGTGCAAATCGCACCACAAGCCGGATCAGTCTGATGCGACTTGTAATGCGACTTCCATTCAAAGCCATATTAATCACGGCTCCTATAGGGAACCATTGATTTTGAATAGAGGCAGAAAAAAACACTGCTAAAAGCCGACGTGGCCAAACGTGCAATAATGCCAATGGAAAAAGCTACTAAAAGCACGTTTTTACAGCTGCTTTTTTTTCTGACGCCCTGTGTGCATGGGGCCTTAGACATTTGACAGAAGGATTGGAAACATCAAGTATCCATTTCCTCTGGATACTAGTAGTATGCTTCTGCTATTACTGGTTTACAATTTTTTTTTTTGGTTTGTACCTTTGAAGGGAAAAAAGTGACTCGGGCTGATAGGGCATATTGGGAGTGAGTTGTGAAAGGTTAGTTATGAAAAAAAAAAGAAATGATATGTTTGGAAATATTGTGACGCCCATTCATTGCAATTGAAACTAAGAAAAGAGGAACTTGGCGTTGAACAGAGACATTGCCAGTCATTGTTATTACAAAGAAATTGGTTTATTTGTGCAAATATTTTTTAACCCGTTCTGATTTGGCCCCTTAATGACCAGGCCGCGTTTTTTTGGAATTCGGCAATGCGTTACTTTAACCACTTTAAGACCGGAAGGATTTGCCCCCTTCCTGACCAGGCCCTATTTTGCGATTCGGCACTGCGTTACTTTAACGTGCGACGCCGTACCCAAAAAAAATGTATGTCCTTTTTCTCCCACAAATAGAGCTTTCTTTTGGTGGTATTTGATCACCTCTGCGATTTTTATTTTTTGCACTATAAACAAAATAAGAGTGACAATTCTGAAAAAAAAAAAAACAATATTTTTCACATTCTGCTATATAACATTCCCAAAAAAAAAATTAAAAAATCAAATATTTTGATCCTTTTAGGCCAATTTGTATTCTGCTACATATTTTTGGTAAAAAAAAATCACAATAAGCGTATTTTGATTGGTTTGCGCAAAAGTTATCGCGTCTACAAACTAGGGGAAAGATTTATGTCATTTTTATTATTTTATTTTACTAGTAATGGCAGCGATCAGCGATTTTTAGTGGGACTGCGACATTGCGGCGGACAGATCGGACCCCTGACTGACATTTTTGACACTTTTGGGGGGACCAGTGACATTACTAAAATAATCAGTGCTAAAAATATGCACTGTTACTGTAAGAATGACACTGGCAGGGAAGGGGTTAACATTGTGGGTGATCAAGGGGTTAGATGTGAGCCTACGGGAGTGTTTCTAACTGTGGGGGGGTGTGGCTTGTGAAATGACCATAGAGACATGTGTTCCTATATAGAAGGATCACAGGCGCTCTGTGATCATTCCAGGGAGAAGAACGGTCAGATGTGTTTACAACAGCCGAACGTCCTTCTCTCTCAGCAGGGAACGATCGCGGGTGTCAGGCGGCAATCAGAGCCGCCTGCCCCATGCATCGGGTTCCCCGCTGACGAGTTACGGCGGTTCGCGCAGTAGCAGCTGCCCGCCACAGTACATTTGCGGCAGGCGGTCGTAAAGAGGTTAATCATTGAAATACCTAAAGCAAGGGGTATTCTGTGTATGCCTTAAATGTATACAATTGAGTATTTATCCCATGAAATATATTGTGTCTCTAGATGTTGATAAAGGAAAAATTAAGCAGTTTTATTAATAAATTGGTAATGGGATTTTGGTAAAAAAAAGGTGAAATTATAAATATTTTAGAAATTTTGGAAATGAAGCAATCAGGACTAAAATAAAGTTTTGACATATGTTGAATCCATGAAGAAGAAGCTAAGGTTTTTGATGGGAAAGTTTGTTTGAATACAATCCTAAAACGACTACGTTTTTGTATATTTAATTCATTAAACTGTTATAGTGCTTATATTCATTACTGTTTTTATTGGTTTAACCAGTTCCGGACCGCCCGCCGCAGTTTTACTGCCCCTCCTGCTCGAACCGACGTAGTAGTAGTCAGTGGTGTATTTTGGTTTTGTGCTGCCCTAGGCAAGACTAAAATTGGGCGCCCTGCTCTCCCCTATGTAAATTTGCCCCACTCCTTTTTTAACGGCTGTGACTCCCTCCAAAATTGAAGGACTACAAGTCTCATGAACCCCTGAGATCTCATGAGAGGGGGGGGGTGAAAGGGGGTGGGAGAGAGAGAAGGGTGAGGGAGAGAGAGAGGGGGCTGGGTGAGGGAGGGAGAGAGAGGGGGGGGATGAGAGAGAGGGGGGATGAAAGAGAGGGGGTGAGAGAGAGAGGGGGGAATCAAAGAGTGAGAGAGAGAGGGGATGAGAGAGAGAGGGGTGATGAGAGAGAGAGGGGGTGAGAGAGAGTGGGTTGAGAGAGGGGGATGAGAGAGAGAGAGGGGGGATGAGAGAGGTGATGAGAGGGGGGTTGAGAGAGAGAGAGGGGGGATGAGAGAGAGAGAGGGGTATAAGAGAGAGGAGGGGGTGATAGAGAGGGGGTAAATGAGAGAGTGGGGGGGTGAGAGAGGCAGCTCTAGCAACCAGTGGCCAAAATAGCCTCAGGTAGAGGGGGGGGTGGCTTTTCTGCTGCCCCCCTGCAAAGTGCTGCCCTAGGCCTGGGCCTTGTTGACCTAGGCCAAAATACAGCACTGGTAGTAGTACTACGTCGGTCCCGCACCTAGTGCTAGGGGGCGAGCTCGCCCCACTCAGCAGCGGGGATGCCGATGCACAGGGCCGGCGCCCAAGATTGCCGCCGGCTGCCCGCGATCGCTCCCCACTGAGAGAGAAGGACGGTCGGCTGTTGTAAACACAGCTGACCGTTCTTCTCTCTGGAATGATCACAGAGCGCCTGTGATCCTTCTATATAGGATCACAGGTCTCTATGATCATTTCAAAAGCCTAACCTCCACACAGTTAGTAATCACTCCCCTAGGCTTACATTTAACCTCTTGATCACCCACAATGTTAACCCCTTCCCTGCCAGCGTCATTATTACAGTGACAGTGCATATTTTTAGCACTGATTACTGTAGTAATGTCACTGGTACTGTCAAAAATGTCAGTTAGGGGTCCGATCTGTCCGCCGCAATGTCGCAGTCCCACTAAAAATCGCTGATCTCCTGCCATTACTAGTAAAAAAAAAAACAATAAAAATTACATAAATCTTTCCCCTAGTTTGTAGACGCGATAACTTTTGCTCAAATCAATCAAAATACGGTTATTGCAAAATGATTGAATGTTCAGTTGAGTAGTGCCCAGCTGAGCTGCTCCAAAGGAGTTGACACAGCCCCAGCACTGGTCCCGGCATCTGGATCAACCACGTGGGACGCTGCCTGCCCAGTGGACGCAGCAGATACAGCACAGCGAGAATCGGTGAGACTGCTGGAGCCGCCAGAGCTACCGTCACAGCTGGTAGGTGAATTGGATCGAGGACCCGATCGTAACTGCCGGCTTGATTCCTTTAGTGAGGGGTCCAATGAGGGGTCTGGCTTAAGCTGCTTTCTATTCCCCATGTTCTTTTGCTAGAAATCCGGGGAAAGCCAGGGAAAGCTGGGGAGAGAGACAGAGTTTTGCCGGTCTCTCCGTCCTAGGTAGGGAGTTCAGGTGAGACAGGTCTTACACCGCAATCAATTAGCCCCGCCCCTCCTGCATAACATTCCTTACCGCAATGCAGTAATATCCTGAAGGGCCTGGTATGAACTGGGGGGCCTAACCTGTTTTTTTTTTAACATTTGTCTATTGCCGGGCAGTTGTTGGCATTCTTTATTTATTTATTTTTTTAACAGCAACCTTTATCTCTACGCCCGCTGACAAATGATGACTCATGGTTGTTAAGGACGTGGGCGGCTGGCTTCCTGGCCCGCTGCTTAACCACCAGCTATTTCTTCACACAGAATTCAGATCTGTCGATCGTTTTTCGACCAATCAAATTCGAACCATTGTGAAAAGTTGGAATCCCTAAAGCAAAAAACATTTTAACAGATTTCAACAAAATTGGTTATTTTTTGTTACTATTTCATTCGGAGATCCAGATACATCAGAATCTTTGAATAACCAAAAATTTGGCCAAATTTGTATTTGGACCGAAACGAATTGCAAATGTCTGATGATGTCATCAGCAGCTGCCGCATGCTTCCCAGAATCTTCCTACACAGTGTAATTTTATCAAGAAGTACAACAGAGATCATATCCTAATCAAGGGCATCCTCTCTAAGCATTGGCACAATTTAAAATCAGATACACTCCTCCATTTCACTTTGCCCCCCAATCCAGTCTCATCTTCTGGAGAGCAAAAACCATCAAAAATCACTTAGCCCCCAGCCGATTACCTCCCATTCAATGGGACCCTGGATCCTTAGAGGAGGCAAGATGCAGAATGCTAAAGATGCAACAACTGCAGATGCCTCTCCTGCTCCATACACAAGAACAAGAGCGCAAGTGCTCAGGACCATGATATGTTCCCTAAGGCATCAAAAATGCATTTATGAAAACAGGGATAAAAAATGGAAAAATGAGGCAACAATAATTATGTAATTATATAAAGTCCAAAAAATCAGTAGTCCATACAATTTAGGGCAGCCATCCGAGGGGACCTGAAGTGAAGTCCCAAATACTGTGAAGAAAAAAGGGAAGAGAGGAGGTGCCTCTAAGTGTAGTGGTACAGGATTTATTTCAAATTAAGCATTAAAACCACTCACAAAATCTGAGGAGTAAAAAGGCCTGGAATAGGTGTCCTAGGTGAATCGTAAGATTTCCTCTGGCAACGGTAGGAAGCGAAGGAGGGGGTCCATGCTGCGTGCTCACCAATGGGAACAAAACCTTCCAGTCAACAACCCTTCCAAAAACCTGGCCTATTACTTGTTGCCTAGACTGCTCTTCCCAATTTATCATCTATCTACTAACTTGCCCATGCAAAATGCAATTATTCAGAAGGACCATTCAGACATTCCGCCAAAGATTTATTAAGCACAGATTCAACATCAAGAATGCAGTCCTGAAACAGAGTGTCTCTCGTCATTTGTCCAAGCATCATGATCGAAATTCGGACCTAATACCTGCCAGGCTGCCACAATTATAGAATAGATTCCAGAATCTATCAACTGTAATCGATACACCAGACTGTGTCAAAGGGAATCCTATTGGATATACCAACTCAATACCCTTACTCCAAATGGACTCAATGAGATGATAGAATCATACTAAGAATGAATGTATTGTATGACGAATCCTGCTTTTATCCCCAGATCCACCATTTCTAGATCCATTCACCACCATTTCATTTTTCTCCCATTTTTCTCATCTTTCCATCGATGGGACGACATGTGTATGGTCGGGTATGTACACACATGCACGCAAGTGTGCATAGATGTGCATGGGCGGGGACTTAGATATACAGCTTTCCATTTCTGCAAACTCACTAAACTGACTCTTTCTTTCTCATAATCAGGATGTTAATTTTTCAAATTCCTTTTAAAAAGATTTCTTCTGCTTCTCTCTTTGCATTCTATTCCATTAGCACTTTACAAATACATCCCTCCATCCTTTATGGGACACACATGGTCGTACTTTCACAATGGAGTATGGTGTACATGTACGTCCCCAAACGCACATACATGTACAATAACAGGATGACCCACAGCAACCATTCATTCTTCAAACCCTTTTTTTGGTATATGTGAACACACATATATATATATATATATATATATATATATATATATATATATATATATATATTTATTTATTTATATACAATATATATTTACATATTTTATATATCACATATATTTTGGGCTGCACACGTATGTATACGTGCTTTTTTAACATGCAGATAATTAAATGTTTTCTTGGAAATCCACAATCTCTTTCCAGTCCCTAGGCTTGTGCAAATATTTCCACCTAATATTATTATTTATTATTATTATACAGGACTTATATAGCGCCAACAGTTTGCGCAGCGCTTTACAGTGTGGGGAAGCCAATACAGTTACAGTACAATTCAATACAGGAGGGATCAGAGGGCCCTGCTCGTTAGAGCTTGCAATCTAGAAGGGAGGGTCAAGTGAAACAAAAGGCAGTAACCGAGGGGGATGGGCAGATGGATAAAATGGAGGTAGAGTTGTTAGGTGTGGGTAGGATAGGCTTCACTGAAGAGGAGGGTTTTCAGAGATCGCCTAAAAGCTAATAGAGTAGGAGATAATCGGACAGATAAGGGTAAGGAGTTCCATAGGATTGGAGAGGCTCTGGCAAAGTCCTGGAGGCGAGCATGGGAGGAGGTGACAAGGGAGCTAGAGAGCAGGAGTTTTTGAGAGGAACGAAGAGAGCGATTAGGTTGGTATTTTGAGACTAGGCTAGTGATGTAGTTGGGGGCTAAGTTGTGGATGGCTTTGTAAGATGTTGTTAGTATTTTGAATTTGATTCGTTGGGTGAGCGGAAGCCAGTGGAGGGCTTGACAGAGAGCGGCGGACACTGAGCGATTGGTAAGATGGATGAGTCTGGCGGCAGCATTCATGATGGATTGAAGGGGGGATAGCCTGTGTAGGGGTAAGCCAATGAGAAGGGAATTGCAGTAGTCTAGGCGCGAGATGACCAGGGAGTGAACTAGGAGCTTTGTTGTTTCTTTGGTTAGAAGGGGGCGTATTTTGGAGATGTTGCGGAGGTTAAGGCGGCAAGATTTGGACAGCGATTGGATGTGGGGCTTGAAGGAGAGTTCAGAGTCCAGGACAACACCTAGGACCTTGGCATGCGGGGATGGGCTGATAGTAATTCCATCGATATTGACAGAGAGATCAGGGGAAGGGGCACGTGTTGGAGGAAAGATTATTAGCTCGGTTTTGGATGGATTGAGTTTGAGGAAGTGGTGTGACATCCAGACCGATATATCTGATAGTAAATTAGTGACACGTGCGGAGAATGAGGGAGAGAGCTGAGGGGTGGATAAATAGATTTGGGTATCGTCAGCGTAGAGATGGTATTGGATGCCGTGGGAGGCTATCAGCTGACCCAGATAGGAGGTGTAGATTGAAAATAGGAGGGGTCCAAGAACAGAGCCTTGGGGGACCCCAACAGAGAAGGGAAGAGGAGAGGAGGAAGTGGAATTGTAAGTAATGCTAAAGGTGCGGTTGGATAGGTCGGAAGATAACCAGTGAAGAGTACAGTCACGGAGACCAAAGGCATGGAGTTTATTGAGGAGGAGGGGATGGTCAACCATATCAAAGGCAGCAGAGAGGTCCAGGAGGAGGAGTACAGAATAGTGTCCATTGGTTTTGGCCGTTAGTAGATCGTTTGTCAGTTTTAGGAGAGCAGTTTCAGTGGAGTGTTGAGGCCGAAATCCAGACTGAAGGGGATCAAGGAGGCTATTCTCGGCAAGGTGGTCGCACAGTCGGTTGTAGACCAGACGTTCAAGGAGTTTGGATAAAAAGGGGAGCAAGGAAATAGGGCGTAGGTTGTTAAGATCGGTTGGGTCCAGTGAGGGCTTTTTAAGTATGGGGCTGACTAGTGCATGTTTTGGAGAGTTGGGGAAGATGCCAGAAGAGAGGGAGAGATTGAAGATGTGGGTTAGAGAGCGTAGAATAGGGCCAGAGGGTGAACGTAGCATTTGCGAGGGAACAGGATCCAGAGGGCAGGTGGTTAAGTGGACATTAGCAAGTAGTTTAGCAACCTCGTCTATGGTGGTGGGGTTGAATGAGGGAAGTAGTGATCGCACCTGTGGGCATGAGGCGTAGAGGATGGCAGTAATCTGAAAGGCAATGATCTCCTTACGGATTGTATCAATCTTTTGTTTGAAGTGGTTGGCAATCTCCTGGGCAGTGAGTGAATCAGTGGGTGGAGGCAGTGGAGGATGGAGTAGAGAATTAAATGTAGCGAAGAGTTGCCGGGGGCGAGATGACAAGTTGTTAATGAAAGTGATAAAATAGGTCTGCTTGGCAGTGTGGAGACTGGAATTGTATTTTTGGAGGGCAGATTTATATTGGTTGAAATCTTCCTGAGACTTAGTCTTACGCCATAGGCGCTCAAGAGCACGGCTATGCTTTTTCAGACTCTAATGTTATCCGTTTGCCAAGGTTGAAGGGGTCGGGGCCTGATTCGGTGTGTGGTGAGGGGGGCCAGAATGTCCAGGGATGCTAAGAGTGAAGTGGCTAGGTTGGTGCAGGACAGGGGTGCGATTTTGTCATAGAGGTGGTCGGTAGCAGAGTAGAGAAGAGAAGGGTTGAGATTGCGTAGGTTTCTGCAGGTAACTGTAGGGTAGCTAGAGGGAGAGAGTGAAACTAATAAGGTAGTCATCAGAGAGAGGGAAAGGATTGTTTGAAAGGTTGTGCGGAGTGCATAGGTGGGAGAAAACAAGGTCAAGGATATTGCCTTCAGAGTGAGTAGAAGCATGTATCCATTGCTTCAGGTCAAAGGAGGAGGTTAGACTGAGAAGTTTGGCAGGAGCATTAGTATTAACAGGGATGTTGAAGTCGCCGAGAATGATTGTGGGGATTTCAGAAGAGAGAAAGTAGGGGAGCCAGGCGGAGAAGTCATCTAGAATAGGGCACACACACTAATAGGGCATACACCCCTCCCTACACAATTCCACAAACCCAAACCACACCCACCTGTCAAATTTAAATTCCAGTGGTGCCAACTGTCTCTCCCTATGCTGCCACCGCTGGAACAAATAGCATCATTCCAGGTCAGTACCTTGTCCAACCCAATCTCTCCTTAGCCTTGCAACACTGTCCCCTTTCCTTGTCGCCCCCCTCCCCTTCGCATATCAATCCCCGTCCTGTCATCCACCTCCGCTACTCGAGCCGGCCAACTTGCTCCATCCCTCCCCCATGAGCTTTCATTACAGAACAGTCCTCCCCTAGCCTACAGTGACCCTACTTCTTACCCCTCTCCCATCATCAGTCAGAACGGACCTAGCCCCATCGATCCCCCTGAATTACATACCAAGGATCTATTCCCCCCCAATAGCCCTCCCTCCTTCCCCACACGAGTGCACATTCACATAGCCGACAGGCTTGTGGACTGCTCAATCTCCTCACCAGCTGTCATAACCACCTAGGGTCTTCTATCCCAGCTCATCCCCCGCAAGGTCTCCAGACTCTCATGTGCCCCCCCTCAGTTTATTCCCCAGCAGCCTCCTCCACAGAGCCGCCTTTAATATTGAATATTGATTGAACCCTGGGCCAATTTTATTTTGGGCCCTCCTGAATCCACTTATCAACTATTTGCGGCCAGTGCGTAATCAAGGGGCAGCTGCTTTGGGTCTCACGATAATTATTGGCCCCGAGGCAGCTGCCTCTTTTGCCCTGCATTAAAGATAGCCCTGATACCTTCCCATCAGTCTCTCATCATACTCTCAAACAATCTTTTCCTAACCCCCATTCTATGCCACTAAAGCAATAGATCAGAGGTCCATTCACAGTCCCTGTTGATTTACCTCCCCCAGCCACATTCTTCCCCCCCTCCCTGTATGTTCCCCCTCTCGTGCCCTCCATCCCCATATCCCCCCTTCCCATCCAAGCCACCTCTCTCCCCCTCCCCTGTTCTGGGTCCACACACTCCAGTCTCCCTTTCTCCCCTCCCCAATTACTCTCTTCCCAGCTCTACCCTCCTGTCTCCCCCATTTTCTCACCCCTCTGCTGTAATCCCCCATCCCCCCATCTCCCCCCCCTTCACCTTACCTCCCCCCCCCATTTTCTTTCTCTCTTCTTAACACTCCCCCATTTTTTCCCCCTCAAACACTAACATCCTACTGACACTTTTCCCACACTCTTCGGTGTCACAGACACACCAGTTTCAGATATACTCTCACCCACCATTAGCTTACAGCAGCAGGTCAGTTACTGAACTAATTTTCTTTTGTTTCTGATAGCCCTGACAAAGGGCTATCTGAAAGTTGAAAAAGCCTACTTGTTTCCCCAAAACAAGTTAGCTTTTACCATGTTTTGCTACTTTTAATACATTTACTACATGTTCACCTTCATTTTGCTTCATATTGAATATCGGGTACACCCACGCAATAACTTTTGTGCAAACCAATCAATATACGCTTATTGGGATTTTTTTTAACCAAAAATATGTAGCAGAATACAAATTGACCTAAAATGATGAAGAAATTTGTTTTGTTTTTTTTTGTTTTTTATTGGATATGTTTTATAGCAGAAAGTAAAAAAAAAATTGGCTTTTTTTTTTTCAAAATCGTCGCTCTATTTTTTGTTTTTTTTTAGCGCAAAAAATAAAACCCGCAGAGGTGATCAAATACCACCAAAAGAAAGCTCTATTTGTGGGGAAAAAAAGAACATCAAGTTTATTTGGGTACAGCGTCGCACGACCACACCATCAGCAGTTAAATTGCAGTGCCGTATTGCAAAAAATGGCCTGGTCATTAAGGGGGTAAAACCTTCTGGTCCAGAAGTGGTTAAAGAGCTTACGTTTTTGATTCTAAATACATAATATACCAGTGACATATACTCCCTGCTCCTAGATATAAACATGGTGGATATTGTTGCTATTGCCTCCATCCATAGGCGTGCGCAGGGGGGTGTCCTGAGTGTGCCTGGGCACACCCTAATCACCCCGTGCGACACAGATTCTTCCCTGCTGATATTTCACCAAAGCCCCCCAACGAGGCCCCTAAAAAAAATTGTAAAAAGATAATTAAAAAATACAATTGTAAAAAAATATTACAAATATATAAAGTAATAAAAATGAAAAACTACTGACACTTTCCATGTTTTAATATATTTTAAAATGTTTTTTACATTTATTTATGAGTATGTGTGTGTGTGTGTGTATATATATACTATATAAACATGCATAAATACACACACACACATGCATGCATGTGTGCTTGAGCTTTGGGGTGCAAACCCTAATACAAAAGGCTGTGCACACCTATGCCTCCATCTGATTACCTTTGATCCTCTGTGGGCCTTTGAGTCATCCCCCATACTGGGACCTTTGAGATGCACTACAGCTATCGCTTTTGGTCTTATACTTGGTCATTCATGTAAGTGAGGTTTGAGATATTCACAATCTATAGATATTGTAATTTGTTTCTAGTTTTGTGGAACCTACATATTTGTTGTCCTGTTCTTTTTTCACCGATCTAGGTCAGTTTCCATACTATTGCCCCTGAAGAAGACTATATTCAGTCGAAATGCGTTGGGAAATATTTCGTGGCTATACAATGGATATATAGCACATGTTACCTATGCTTTTGACTTCACTGTACCACAGACTAGGAATTGGACTGTATAGACCAGAAACATTTTTATCATAATGTTTAAATAAATGTTTTTTTTACATTTATAAATAAATATATTTGGTTTGTATCATAATAGCTGCAACAAAATCCCATGGGAGATACTTCTTTTATTATACGGTCAGCAAGCAGTTAAAAAGTAGAAAGTAAGGCTCCATGTACACGGGACGTTGTTAAAAGTCCCTTTGAATGCTGGAATTTTTAGGACGTTTGAAACGTCCGTTCAGTCGCGTTTATACCCGCGTTTAGCGGGCGTTTAGCAGCGTTTGCGTTTAGAAGCGTTCCTAGAGGTCAAAAAAATTATTCCCCTTTAAAATGGAAAAACGCGAACGCTAAACGCGGGTCATCGCGTTCAGATGCGTTCGGACGCGTTTAGACGCGTTCGGACGCGTTTGTGCGTTTGAAACGCCGGGAAACACACGTTCGAACGCAAATAATTGCGTTCTAAAAACAGTCCCTGAACGCAACTGCCTGCAAATGACTGTAATCGACCTGGTGTACATGGACAGATAAGATAAAATGTAGATGGGTTCAGGGGCTTCTGAAAAAAACGCCCAACTGCTCCTAAACGGCCATTTCCAGCGTCCCGTGTACATGGAGCCTAAGAGGGACACCCTTGGCATTCCATAATTACAAGGAATGCAACAAGAAATGCAAGGGAGCGATCAGAGCAGCTAAAATAGAAAATGAGAAACACATTACTACAGCAAGCAAAACAAATCCTAAAAGTTTCTTTCAAATACAGTATATCAAAACAAAGAAGGTTATGAACAGATAGGTCCCATAATAGATACACAGGAAGCTGGTCATGACTGACAGAGAAAAGGCAAATGTTACATTATTTTTATCTTCTGTTTTTACCAATAGAAATTATTTGTTTGACAGTCTTAACAGTAATAATTATTCAGGTGAAGCAGGAAAATTTATTTTGGGTTGCTCTTTGGTGGTAGGTTAGCAAAAAATCAACAGCTTAAAAATTATATATTATATATATTTTTTTTTACTATTTTGTTTTTCTTTGATAAAAAAAAAAAAAAAATCAGGAGATATCTACTAATATTTGAAAATTAAGAAAAAAAGGTGCGCAATACTAATGATGGGGTTATCAGCTGCTACCAATACTCCAACCTGGATGGAGTGATGTGAAATGGGAAAAAAATATAAGGTGCGCTTGATATAAATCTGTACTGTCTGAAGGTACAAATAAAACAGGGCGTATATCCACAAACATAAACTGATAACTCAATCAAATGTGACATGTGCAATACACAAATATGTGAAAGTCTCTGTTAAAGAGAAAAGAAAGTTAACAAAGGCAAAAAATTTTCAAATAAAGTAAAAAAAATTGGTGAAAATAAGTGTTCTTAATCATTAAGAACACTTATTTTAACCAATTTTATGGACTTTATTTGGAAATGTTTGCATTTGTTAACTTTCTTTTCTCTTTAACAGAGACTTTGTGTATTGCACATGTCACATTTGATTGAGTTATCGGTTTATGTTTGTGGATATACGCCCTATTTTATTTGTACCTTCAGACAGTACAGATTTATATCAAGCACACCTTATATTTTTTTCCCATCTATCAATATTTACCACCAAATGAAAGCCCCATTTTTCCTGAAGAAACAAGATTTACGCTGAATACACTAAGTACTTTTAAACCTTTTAATGCAAGCATAATTCAATTTGCATTGAAAAACCAAAGCACTTGTATATCAAAGCGAATTTTCCCATAAAAAATAATGGAAACTCAGATAATTCGTTCCACAACCATTTATTCATAAATCCTTCATTTTATAGTTCATATAAAAAGATTATAGCAATGTGAAAGGTTGTGCAACCATAAAATGGTGCCTCCACAAGGGGATTAGAAGCAAAATCCAGCAGGAGCTACAGAGTATAAAAGAAAAGAGAGGCGCCTCTAAGTTTAGCAATATGGTTACATTTAATGAAGGTCCAACATTTAGCAACTCACATGGTTGATGAATAAAACAGACACATCTAGGAATGCAGACATCCGGGGTAAAGCTGTCCACATAGACCGTCCTCCACACTGCCATGAGTTTGCATTTGTGACCGGGAAGACTCCCCTGCAGCAAAGCGATCTGAAAGCGAGGCTTGAAGCGTGCGTGGAGCGCAGTATGGAAGGGATGACGTTGATGGCGGTGAGGAGGATGGTCTATGTGGACAGCATTACCCCGGATTACTGCATACTTAGATGTGCCTCTTCTATTCATCAATTATGTGAGTTGCTAAATGTTGAACCTTCATTAAATGTAACCATATTGTTACACTTAGAGGCGCCTCTCTTCTCTGTTAGACCGCATTCACATTGAAGCGGCACGACTCCTGCACGACTTCGGGGGCGACCTGTGAAATCCCGTGCACCGCGACTTCGGCGCGACTTGCATGGATTTCACATAATTGAAGTCAATGCAAGTCGCTCCAAGGTCGCCCCGAAGTAGTACAGGACCCTTTTTCTAAGTCGGACTTGTGTCGCTCCTATTAGAACGGGTCCTGTAGCAGTGCATGGACCGCAACGGACCGCAACTTGTCAGGCTGACAAGTCACCTGACAAGTCGCGGCAGTGTGAATGGAGTCTTATACTCAGTTGTGATGTGACGCTACTTGTATATAAAGACATCGCTTGTTTATCAAGTCAAAATGTATAAAAAAAATGTTGCTTGTCTTGCAAAACGCTCTCAAACCAAGTTACTCTCAATCCAAGGTTTTACTATAGTTGTGATATGTACGGATTTACTAACAAAGCTGCTAAACTGTGTTCAGGCATTAGGTGTTGTTTTGCCTTCATCATAATCATCACCCGCGTCTCACCTTTCGATAGGGGAAGATGAGCAATGAAGTACACATCACAAACTGTAGGTGAAAAATAATATATTGTATAAATAATTAAACATGAATAGTTTAGTTATCGACAAGAAAATATTACACAAAAATGGCAGAACCAATCCTAAGTGACATACAAATCACTAAGAAAGGGCAACCATAATAACACCCAATACTCTCAGATAATGATGCCCCTGCACCATAGAGGACCAATACCTATAGAACCAATGACAATACATTCAAACATCATTAACTGGATAAATTACTAGCCAACAAACATATAAAATATTACCGCTGTCAGGGGATTGAACAATGGCTGGTCTTTCTCAGGCTCCCTCACTATGTGCCTGACCTCCAGGTGTCTCTCTGTCAGGTCTCCACCTCTCATTCCTATCCAGGAACTTCCATTCATCATCATTGAGAAATCTCTGAGTAATTCCAAATGAAGGTAACCAGCGGCAGGGGGGATGAGTGTAGTACTTAGGAAACTGGAATCAGTCCGAATATGATTAAAATAAAATGAATGATGCACACAACACCAATCCAACACCAACACACCATAGGCAAAGCGAAAAAAGTGAAAAATAAATCTGACAGTGACACAAAACCAAACCTACAACCTGATTCAGCCAACGCTGTATCTTGGCCTAGGCCAACAAATCAAGGCTAGGGCGGCACTTTGCAGGGGGGCGACAATAAAGCCCCGCATGAAAAAAAACAGCCTCCTCTCGGCTCCCGCACAAAAAGAGTCCCCGCTGATTGAGCTATACTTATTGGCTGGGTGGCAGGGCCTTGGAGGCAAATCGGTCTGGCGCCCCCATAAATCGATCGCACTGCTGCCAGTATGATAATACTGGCCGGCGACCGATGACTGGCCTGATGTTTGGACAAACCGATGGCCACACTTAATACAACTGACGGCCGCCAGTACTAGTAAGTGTGGCACTGGCAGCAGGTCTTAGCAGCCTAATGCTCCGCCTACCCTCCTCTGCGGCATACCAGGCTTTTGTAGTCTTCTGGGTGAGAAGTAAAGCTGGAACATATACTTTTTTTGCTCATGGTTTCTGGAACCTGCTGATTTGCCCTAGGTTTTTCTCTATAGGAACATCTTATTGCCAGTTAATCCTGTTTTGTTTGGCCAAATGTATTGTAATTAAACATACACAGGTAAAAGATCTTTCAGTCTGTGTGTAGGCATATTTTGGGGTAATTTTTGGCCTGATTAAGTCCTAATGCTTTGACTATTAAACTGGTTTGTGAATGTCACATGACCACCTTCAAATGGAACTGTAAATGGGCAGGTCCCCATCCCAAGAGTTCCTCCTGGGATAATTGGCACTGACAGCCAAGAGTGGTACCTGTGTTGTCAGATCAGCATTATATGTCAAATAATCCACAAATATGGATTTAGCCCAACCCTAATTGCTGGCCCAATGTGATGTCATTTAGGGGTATTTTAGCAGGTGAATCTAAGCACTTCCACCACTGGAAGAGCTTTTGTTATCACTTAGCACTGGCATTTGTTCTGATATCAGTTTGAGATGTTTCCGTGATCATTCCAAATTCATTGACAGGTGCACTTGATCTCCTTCTGACCTGAATTTACCTGTGCCTAATGCATATTTTGCATTCCAATAGACTTGCATAGGTATGGAAAACCTACTTGAAGCAAGCAAAAGCCTCTCAACACAGTTTAGGGTCTATTCTCACCAGTCACTGCATTGGTGAAGCCTAAAGAGGAAGAGGTGTGGTTTGCACATAAAGGGGGGGGGTCTTAAACAGGAATGGTGTGGCCTTGGCAGGAATGGTGGGCCATATTTAAATTAGGGGGTGCACTGGTTTAGTCAGGCCTACGGCAGCACAAAACCTAAATACACCACTGGATGCGGCACTGATGCAAAGCAAGGGAGGAGTTAAATACCTTCCCAGCAGCCAGCATCACATGGAGCCCACTGGTGGCCACCAGAACTGTGCCTTTAGCTCTCGGAACTATAGTGTCACCACCAGGTGATCCAGGTTTTGAGACTCTGATTGGTTCAAAGTGCACAATCATATCTTTCTCATGAAAGTGATCATATGGTAATTTAAGTCTCCTTTTGTGCACTGACTATTCAATAATAATTATGATCTCTCCTTGCTACTCTGAGTCGTGGCATCTCTTGCAAGTATGCATTCATTAAATCTTATCTATCTGCTATCAGACCTGGGCCTTTGAATATAGCATTACAAAGGCACATGACCTTTATGGAGACATGTCTGAAGACTAAGGGGCAATCGTATTATAATGTACAGTATTTGGCTTTCGCATATTTATGAAGGCAACAACAGGAAAACCTTTATTCTCTTGTGAGACATTGTTGGTCTTGAAGATGGAATGGAGTTGTTACCAGCCCTGAACGACCTACACCAGATGGGGAGCTGCTCACCCGTTGAATATCAGCACACTGAAAAAACCACAGTGGATGGAGGGCGGTGAGTACTTTTGACCCCACTGTGCCTGATACAAGTTCCAACGGCTACATGATATAATAGGTGGAGTGTTACCTAATAGTCATAGGACTTTCCCCTCTATGTAAGCCAGTTTCTATATGATGTGTGGGAGTCCATACAGCATTTTACTCAGCCTGAATACTAGGATCTACTGCATCTAAGCTGGTACATACCACTGTCTACATTTATTATTACTGGATGGTGTTTATTGTTGCTGTCCATCTCCTCAGCATTTTCTATTAAACTCAGACTGTCATACCAGTTACATGGGAATTACCTGTCATTGTCTCAGCACTTTCCACCAGACTTTGCTCATACGGCACCTTTGAGCACTGATACCATATTGGATATACATCTTTAGTTTACTGCTGATACCTGGGACTTGATAGGGATTTGACTATGACTATATAACTGAGATCCTTGGTTACTTGATAGATCAGCTGATTGTCCCGGTTGGGCTGCGATGGGTTGGTAGCACTGGTTTTGTCTACCTCTGCCGTGCTCTTGTTTAGTGCCCTTTTTGCCGATTGTGGCTCTAAGTTGGAGTACTATTCATATCAGGGCTCTGGTGGGACAACTAGTTTATTTTGGCCAAGTGGCTATATGGGTTGATTGGGGGGCTTCAATTGGGGTGGATAGGCCCAGCTCCCACTGTCAGGCTGAATCCCCCTACCTGTTTTAGTGAGGGGTATTTTATCTTGGGTTTTGATACTTGGAGGGCTAATAGGGGAGATATTTGTTGCAGGGTGGGGGTGTGGGGTTGGAAGGACTATAGGTGTGATGCTTACATTGTACATTTTTTGCTGCATTATATATGCACAATACATTTAGTAGAGGTAACTCTTTTGGGTGTGTATTTCCCTCCTCCCCCCTTTTTTTTGTTTTTGAGGTTATCACTATATTATTTTGAATACACCCCCCTAGTACTTAATTAGGTGAGTACCCTACCAATATCTATGGGCAGGATTCCCATGACCACCGATGTGTGGACCAGTCCTGGGGGAAAATCTAAAATGAGGGGAAGCTGTGCTGATTTCTATCATTCAATCATGTGCAAGCAAAATGCTGTTTTTTATTTTCCTTGCATTTCCCCCTCAGGTCTACAGCGACTACACTTCCAAGTGCACTTGCAGTGCACTTGTAGTGCAGAGTGGATTTGCCTTTTTGGATAAATAAACCCCTATGAATGAAAGGGGTGGGCCAAGGACAGTCAAGCTGGGAAGGAAAGGACTGGAGGCTTTTGGATGTCCTCCAGGTCAGTGCTGTATTTTGGCCTAGGCCAACAAGGCCCAGGCCTAGGGCGGCACTTTGCAGGGGGGCAGCAAAAAAGCCACCCCCCATCCACCTGAGACTCTATTGGCCACTGGTTGCTAAAGTCGCTTTTCTCACCCCCTCTCTCTCTCTTACTCACTCCCCCCTCTCTCTCTCTCTCACACCCCTCTCTCTCTCCCCCTCTCACCCTCCCTCCCTCTCTCTCACTCACCCCCCCCTCTCTCTCTCTCTCTCTCACCCCTCCCCTCTCTCTCTCTCTCTCTCTCTCTCTCACCCCCTTCTCTCTCACTCACCCCCCTTTGTCTCTCTCTCTCACCCCTCCCCCCCCCTCTCTCTCTCACCCCTCCCCTCTCTCTCACCCCTTCCCTCCCCTCTCTCTCCCCCCTCCCCCCTCTCTCTCT
Source organism: Pelophylax lessonae (assembly GCF_965119305.1). Taxonomy (NCBI): domain Eukaryota; kingdom Metazoa; phylum Chordata; class Amphibia; order Anura; family Ranidae; genus Pelophylax; species Pelophylax lessonae. Next base: position 14,334,480 of record NC_138772.1, read on the forward strand.
CACCCCACTCTCTCTCATCCCCCCCTCTCTCTCTCTCTCTCTCCCATTCCCCCCTCTCTCTCTCTCTCTCTCTCTCTCTCACCCCTCCCCTCTCTCTCTCTCTCACTCCCTTCTTTCTCTCACTCACCCCCCTTTGTCTCTCAATCGCACTCCTCCCCTCTCTCTCTCACTCCTCCCCTCTCTCTCACCCCTCCCCTCCCCCCTCTCTCTCACCCCACTCTCTCTCTCTCATCCCCCCCCTCTCTCTCTCTCTCTCTCTCTCCCATTCCCCCCCCTCTCTCTCTCTCACCCCCTCTCTCATCCCCCCTCTCTCTCTCATTCTCTCTCTTTCTCTCCCCCCCCCTCTTTTTTCTCTCTTTCTTTCTCACCCCTCTCACCCCCTCTCTCCCTCCCTCCCTTCCTCACCCACCCTCTCTCTCTCTCTCCCTCACCCACCCTCTCTCCCTCACCCACCCTCTCTCTCTCTCTTCCACTCCCTCTCACCCCCCCCCCCTCTGGTGAGATCTCAGGGGTTCATGCTGGGACTTGTAGTCCTTGAAAGGGAGAATTTTGAAAGGGAGTCACATCCGTTAAAAAGGAAGGAGTGGGGCAAATTTACATAGGAGGGGGAGGGGGGGTGCCCAATTTTAGTCTTGCCTAGGGCAGCACAAAACCAAAATACACCACTGCTCCAGGTAGATGGGCTGTGTCTGACTTGCTACAGTTTACAGTGTGCAATCAAATCAGATTAAACATTTTCAGTACAGGAGAGGAGAATGTACAACTGGGCAAGACTGAAGGAGTTATGAAGTTTAGCTTTAAATTTAAAAAAAAATAAGGTAGACTTGATGGACCACTTTGTGTGTTAATGCTAGTGACAGATATACACCATGTATGACATTACTCTGGAAGGTGTGTCTCAGGACAGGTGTGTCTTTCTAAGAAAATATTACAGTTATCTTTTGTCAGTAACCTGCTTTTTTACATTCTTAAGTGTAATTATTATCAGTTCTTGGTGTGGCTTTGTCATGCAGCTAATCTACGTGGCCAACATTTTGGCAGTATTTTTGGCTTTTGGGTTTGTCCCATCTTTTGTTGTTGTTTAGGGTTCCAATCACACTGCGTTTTAAACACAGCTGTATTTCCGCCTTTATCTTCCCTAGGCCAGCTACTGCCCTCTCCCCAACAACTGTCTTGGACATGGTTTCCCCCAACGGCACTTGGGCAGCTCCACCTAGACATAATCACATCACACAGGGTTTGAATTGCCCAAAAAAGGGGATATGTAAAATGATAAGGAATTAACTATCATGAATAAATAAACATGTAATGATTTACAAAAATTTTCATAAATGATTACTATATCTTTAAACTTTCACCCACTCGGGAAAAAGTTGATTGAGATTTTTATGAAGACTATAAAAGTTCATTAGCTGTATAAATTATTATTACCACAACACTAGCTATGACCAGGATACCATCCTGTCTCCAGACTTATACAGAAAAATGAGCCACAGAACTGGGATTCTATATTACAGAGGAGAGTTATTTTACAGTATGTCACGTTGGATTGAAGAAGAAAACTTCAAAAATTCTATCAAATGCTCTTCACGGGTGAGAGTCCCCTATTCTGGCTTTAAATTAATGAATTCCAAAATCGCTAGAGGAACAAGGCAAGGATGTCCCTTTTCTCCCTTATTATTTGCTCTGATCATTGGACCATTTAAATCTAACCCTCATATACATCTAAGGGATGCCGTTTGCCAATATAAACCACAAACTCAGACTTTTTTCTGACTATGTGATCTAACCCCACTATCTCCCACTCAAGCATACTGTCCATTATTGTGTCTATATGTTAACAATAACACATCCAAGGCTCTGAATTTTACATTATCTTCTCAATTGGTCCTCCATCAGTGGCAGCCCATCCATTAGGGGCGCTGGGGAGCCGCCCCCCCCATCCATGCATCCGGCCCCCTAATCTACATGCAGGGCGCTGGATGCATGGATTCCAATGGGGGATTTTTTTTTTTGAAGCACATGATTAGAGCCAGAGGCCCGTTTGCCGATTGGCCAAAGGAGAAGCCATCCTATTGGCGAAGGAAGAGGAGGGAGGAGACGCAGGGGAAGCCCTACCAACGAAAGGGGACACGAAGGAGACTGAGGGGGAAGCCGCCGCCACATGTCAATCCAGGGGCTGGCGACCAAGGGGGGTATGGAGTGTAGGCTGGTGTGGTCCATGGTCAGGTCTGTCTGCCGCCCCCCCCCCCCCCATGGAGCACTAGCCGCCGCTGTCCTCCATATACAACAAAACTTGCATTTTCAGTGGCACCACCTGTGCTTCCCTAAGTTAGGGATCCATCTAGCTGCTAACTATGATTATTTTCCACCAACTGTTCTTCGCTTATAAGGAAACTGACATCCCTTCTATTTGAATAAGACAAATATCCCATATCTTGGCTCGGCAGAATTGAGCCATCAAAATTACCTTTCTCCCCAAAACTCTATATTATTTTCAGGTCCTAGCCAATTCGATCCCTTATCATATCCTGAGAATGTTTCAACTTTGTATCCTTAACTTTGTATGGCATAACACTAAACCATGGCCTACTCTTCCTTAGGCAAGAAGCCTCTTATCATTTCACACAATGTTAGGGGTCTAAGTATAGCTGGAACATAATCTCAGATTTTTTGAGAATTAATATAGTTAAACCATGGGTAGTGTTTTTACAAGAAACACACTTTAAAACCCATCATATTCCTACCCTATGAAACAGTTTTTACACAGACATGTACCACTCCACTAATGCTCTAGCCAAGACAAAAGGTGTCTCAATCTTACTAAGTAAAGATGCAAACATCTCAATAACACATCATTTGTTCCCCCTGGATCCCTGCCGCTTCTAGGAGTTTCTCAGATTGGACATCTCCATTAACCCGGGCTTCCCTGTCAGTGTGGGATAGATTAAATGTACTGGACCACTATGCCCCCCCCCCCCCCAACTTCCCTTCAAGCTCCTTGGTTCCCCCCTGGGGAAAAATCTAGGTATTTTGCCCCTTTGGGTTCGGATGGGAAAATGGCATGCACTAAAATTCACCCCACAGGGCACTTTATCCCCCCCTTTCACAGTTGACACTTTCCTTTGGTAATATACCCTTAGAGACCTGTAAATATTGCCAACTGATGGACTTTTTTCATAAATTACAACTTCATGTGCCACCACTTACCACCTTTAAATCTCTATGCATTGACCTTCCAGAGTCTAAGCATCTGCTATCACAGATGTATAGACTTGTCCTCGGGGCCCAGTCTTCCTCTGTCCCCTACTTTGTCAGGGAGTGGGAATTGGGTCACAACTTTACCCCACCACAGATTCAGAGACTGATCAGATTGACTCACTCTACCTCCATAAGCTCTTGTACACAAGAAATGTCATATAAATTCCTTGGCAGGTGGTATTGGACTTCTGTCCGCTTAGCACAAATGTATCCGATGGTAGATGCACGTTGCTGGAGGGGATGTGACAGCCCAGGCACATTCCTCCATCATTGGTGGTCTTGCCCCAAAATTAAACCATTTTGGGAGGCCATTACCCCATAGATCAAACGGACGACTTAGACCTATAGAGTTCTCTTCTTTAGATTTTTTTGTTCCATTGGGTTCCCTCCTTCCTAAAACTCTACAAAAAAGTGTAACTCCTCATTGAATGAATGCAGTTAAATCATGAATTCCCAGGTTTTGGAAACAACCTTAATGTCCCACTCTGCTAGACTGAAAAGGGGAAATTGATAAAATCATGGAAGCTTAACGATGGGTTCATATGGTCAGAGATCAAGAAGAAAGGTTTAGAGACACATGGTTTGGAGACACATGGTCAGGTTTAGAGACACATGCTCTGAGATTATCACAGATTAACATAACATCACTGTACAGTGGCAACCAAGTGGCTACATGTTCTACTCACAAGTACACCTACAATCTGTTTACTTGGTCCAATTGATTCGTTTTGTTTTTCGCATCTCCCCCAATTAGGTTGTTTTCTCTTCCCTTCCTTCTTTTTCTTTCCCTTTCTTTACACATCGCTCATGGGATGCAAACGAAATAAGTAGGATTAGTGCTATGTTTAAACTCTATGGATCCTGAACCAGTGTGGGATACCTGGGAATGCTTTCCTGGTGGAGTCCTCCCCTGTCCTGACGTACCCGTGTTGTCGATGGTGCGGGAACGAGTGGAGCATCGGGGCTTTCCATGGTTGGATGCCCTTCATTTGTCCCCACTGTTTGGGTCTTCCAGTTTGGTATACTCCACTTGATGTTCATGTTATTAGCGCATTTTTTCAATATTGCATGTATTTTTCATATTTTTCTTGATACACATCTATGGCCAATATGTCATACTTTGTTACTTACCTTACTAATTGTTATTTCTGTACCGGTTGTATATATCTGGTACATTTATAATAAAACTTTATTGAAAAACGTGTTTTGGGGATTCTAAGTGACCCCATTTATCAGGACTTTCAATGTTATCCCACTGGGCTCCACTTATGTGTCAGTATTGGGTGGACTAAGTATAATGTCTCTGGTTGGATGTCAGATATTACTCTGTAAAAACAAAAAGTCCTTGAGAGGAATAAATGGTACCATTGTTATTTTTGCATAAGATATCATGTAAGACATATAGTAGGTGTGTGCACAGGGTGTGCCAGGGCACACCCTAGTCAGACTGTGTGGCACAGATTGCCTCTGGTTAAACCCTTGATATTTCACTAAAGCCCCCTAACAAGGCTCCCAAAATATTTGTACAAAACAAAAAAGTAATAAAATTGTAACCCCATACACTGCCCTACTGACACCGTCCACTGCCCTACTGACACCGTCCACTGCCCTATTGACTCTGTCCACTGCCCTACTGACACCGTCCTCTGCTCTACTGACACCAAACACTGCTCTACTGACACCATACACTGCTCTATTGACACCATCCACTGCCCTACTGACTCTGTCCACTGCTCTACTGACACCATCCACTGCTCTACTGACACCATACACTGCCCTACTGACACCATACACTGCTCTGCTGACACCATCCACAGCTCTACTGACACCATCCACCCCCCCTACTGACACCATCCACTGCCCTACTGACACCGTCCACTGCTCTACTGACACCATCCACCCCCCTACTGACACCATCCACTGCTCTGCTGACACCATACACTGCTCTGCTGACACCACCCACTGCTTTACTGACACCACCCACTGCTCTATTGACACCATCCACTGCCCTACTGACACCATACACTGCTCTACTTACACCTAACACTCCCCTACTGACACCACCCACTGCTCTACTGACACCATCCACTGCTCTACTAACACCATCCACTGCCCTACTGACACCGTCCACTGCCCTACTGACACCACCCACTGCCCTACTGACACCATCCACTGCTCTACTGACACCATCCACTGCTCTACTGACACCGTCCACTGCCCTACTGACACCGTCCACTGCTCTACTAACACCATCCACTGCCCTACTAGCTCTGTCCACTGCCCTACTGACACCATCCACTGCTTTACTGACACCTAACACTCCCATACTGACACCATCCACTGCCCTAGTGACACCATCCACTGCTCTTCTGACAACACCCACTGCTCTACTGACACCGTCCACTGCTTTACTGACACCTAACACTCCCATACTGACACCATCCACTGCCCTAGTGACACCATCCACTGCTCTTCTGACAACACCCACTGCTCTACTGACTCCATCCACTGCTCTACTGACACCGTCAGTATATATACTGTACACATGCACACACACACATAAAGTATGTGTTTGAGCTTTGGGGTGCACACCCTAATGCAATAGGCTGTGTGTGCACACCTATGATGTAACCTCAGATGGGCCCCGTATGCAGGTGTCTGATATCCAATACTGCAGACACGGCAGGAAACAGGCACACAACGCCAAGACTTTTATTACAACAGCTTTATTGATGAAGGTTGGACAATCATATATTAGAGAAGTGAGTCACTATAGAACTTCAGGATGATTCCCAGCACCAGGACAATGGCGGCGTAGCTTGACTTGATGCTGATTGCTCTGCTGGCGTTGCACAGGTCCGTGGAGCAGCAGGACAAGGTGCCTGTTACCCCATCAACGATGACAGTGCCGGGTACACAGGCGGGCGTACACGATTTGTAGATCACGGTTGCTGGTTGTCCACCTACAGAGAGAAAACAAATGGAACAGTCTTTAAACTCTAATATATTATCTTTCCTTGATAAAACCTGGAACCCCGGGATTATAAAAGCTCCTGATGCTCGAAGGCTTTGTAACTCTTAAAGCGTGCATGCCACAAACCTGGCCAATTCAAGCTGAGCGTATGAAGAAAGAATTTTTACGCAGAGATAACCTTTGGTGAAATCTATATGTCCCGATGATCAGTAGATCCAGCAGCTGAATTTATATACAATCCTGATATTTACTGCGCAACTCCATCTTGAAACTCCCCCTCCCACCTTCTAGGGCTCCTTACAGGTTCCTGGCCAGTGTCAAGAGACTTTTATGGGTCAATGTAAGGTGCTTTTTACATCAGTCTGAGATCATTCAGAATTCACTGACTGGATTGGACCTGCAGTTAACCTTCTGACCTGCTCCAGCTGTGTATTCCCATAGCCTTGTATAGGGCAGCATTTTATAACCAGAGTGTTGCAGTGCACTTAAAAAAAATTGTCCAAAAATCGTCAACAAGCCGGCAGGTGGATCAACCCTGTCTTTTTTGCTACACAAAGCCACCAGTATTTATTGTGCAGCATTAAAACCTTGGTCACCATGTGGGCGCCTTGTTTACCCTTCCCTTGCCCCTCTCGGTCAGCACTGGGGTCATGTTAGCTGCGAAAGGGCTGAGGGAGAAGAGAATTGCTGGAATACTAGACAGTACTAGCGTGCAAAGGAGTATTTGCTTTGTAAAAAAGAATTCACCTCTGATGTTGGGTGTCCTAGGGTGTGTCGATGCTGCTAAACTAAACTAAACATTTGTTTCGTTTTTTACATTTTAGAATGGAGTGCATAATTTTAAGGCCCCATTCACATCTCAGCATTGTGTAGCATGAAGCTCGAAAAAGTTGCAGGAGAAAAAAATCATTTATTCTCTATGGAGTAGGGATCGACCGATTATCAGCAAGGCCAATATATCGAGGGCTAATATGCACTTTCCCCGATATATCAGAATCAGCCCTGGAAGTTACAGATATTGACGATATTGTGCGCGGCGCACACGCAATGTCATTGCATGTGTTGCTTCACGTGTCTCCGCGCGCTGGGCCTATAATTTGACACGTTCTGCCTTCTAAGACCGCCTCCCATGCCTCGGGCAGCCTCGGACAGTGTGTGCAGCTGCAGTCTGGTCACGGTGCCAGCCAGCCACCCACAGGCCCTGGCCTCAGCCACCCACCACAGGGTGCCAGCCAGCCACCCACCACAGGGTGCCAGCCATCGACCCACAACAGGGTGCCAGGCCAGTATCCAGCCACCCACCCCACAGCAGGGTGCCAGCAGCCAGCCACCCACCCCACAACAGGGTTCCATAAAGCCAGCCACCCACCACAGTGTTCCAGCAAGCCAGCCACCCACCCACCACAGTGTTCCAGCAAGCCAGCCACCCAAAACAGGCCAGGGCGAGTGACACCAAGCCAGCCACCCACAACAGGGTGACACCAAGCCAGCCACCAACCACAGTGTTCCAGCAAGCAGCCACCCACAACAGGGTGACACCAAGCCAGCCACCCACAACAGGGTGACACCAAGCCAGCCACCTACCACAGGGTGACACCAAGCCAGCCACCTACCACAGTGTTCCAGCAAGCCAGCCACCCACAACAGGGTGATACCAAGCCAGCCACCCACAACAGGGTGACACCAAGCCAGCCACCCACAATAGGGTGACACCAAGCCTCCCACCCACAACAGGGTGACACCAAGCCACCTACCTTCAGCAGGGTGACACCGACCCACCCACCCACCACAGTGTTCCAGCAAGCCAGCCACCCACAACAGGGTGACACCAAGCCAGCCACCCACAACAGGGTGACACCAAGCCAGCCACCCACAACAGTGTTCCAGCAAGCCAGCCACCCACAACAGGGTGACACCAAGCCAGCCACCCACCACAGTGTTGCAGCAAGCCAGCCACCCACAACAGGGTGACACCAAGCCAGCCACCCAAAACAGGGTGACACCAAGCCACCCACCCACCATAGTGTTCCAGCAAGCCAGCCACCCACAACAGGGTGACACCAAGCCAGCCACCTACAGCAGGGTGACACCAAGCCACCCACCCACCACAGTGTTCCAGCAAGCCAGCCACCCACAACAGGGTGACACCAAGCCAGCCACCCACAGCAGGGTGACACCAAGCCACCCACACTGCCAGACATTAGCCACCGACCCACAACAGGGTGCCAGCAAGCCACCTACAGCAGACCAGGGTGCCAGCAGCCAGCCAGCCATTTTTTAACCTTATTGTCTCTTTCAAATTGCAATAGAGATGGATGAAGACAGAAAAAGTGAAAGTGTGGTCTGGGACTATTTCTCATCTCAACCATCTCCAGGAAAAGCAGCAGTGTGCAACACATGCACAATCAATATAAGCATGGGATCAGTAACTTCAAAAAACAAAAATACGCAAAATCTTTGGGCCCACCTAAGAGTTCATCATATTGAATTATATCTTGCAGCACAGAAAAAACAAAATGAATATCATGTGATTTTGAAATACCTCCTCCACTATCCCAGGCAACAATAACATGTCTCACTGTCTAGATTCAAATGGAAGATCCCAACTGCTGGACAGAGTAATCACAGAGATGATTGTCACTGATAACCAGCCCTTTACAATGGTGTCTGACTCAGGATTTAAGCGGTTGATGTCCATACTTGAGCCAAGCTACACACTGAAGAGTGAGAAGTATTATTGAACCGAATTCTGGGAAAGATTCACCAAAAGGTAATTGAGAAAGTAAAGGCTATGCTGCAACCAGAGAATGCTGACAACTCACTCTACATCATGACTGACTGCTGGTCAGGAGGAAGACAAACAGAGTCACTAATGAATCGTACATGCCACTTCATTGACAGCGGATGGACAAAAAGTCAATTGGTCTTGAATACAAAAGTGATGCACGGATCCCACACTGGGAAGTACAGTAGAGAAATGTTTCTAGGCATACTTGAAAAATGGGGAATCGCCAACGACCAAGTGATGCTTGTGCTCCTTTGAGACAGCGGAGCAAACATGAGGAAAGAAATGAGGCTTGCTGATATGTCAGACCTCAGTGTCATGGCACACAACACCCTCCAACTTTCAAATCATGGTCTGTCAAGCCAGAGAGCTTTGACTGATATATGTTTTCAGAAGCATGAAGAGATTAAAAATGTTGTGCTGGCAAGTCTTTTGAATCCTCGATACAAGAACAATACTTTCGCTTCTGATGATGTATTGGCCAAGGCAAAACAATGGCTGACAGAAGATATTCAACAGGAGGTGCAGGAGGTTCCTGATGAAAAGAGAAGTCCAGAGCAGCATTTTTATAATCTGAAAGAGCAGCATGCTGCAAAAACAGAAAAATGTCCAAAAAGAAGACAACGAACTGAAGAGAATCTTCTTCATCGTGGTCGAATTGATCAGGACATTTTCAGTGTTTTATTGGGTCCCCATGCGGAGGATTCTTCTGAATATGCAATAATGAGCCTGGATGATGACCTTCATCTCTATTTGAAGGAACCAGTAATTGACTGAAGAAGTGGTGATCCTCTTCAGTGGTGGAAAGAAAACGTGGCACGCTACAAAAGACTTGCTTCCTATGCTAGAAGATACCTCTCTCTCTCTCTCTGCTCCTCTGTCCTCCTCTCCTCCTGTACCAAGTGAGCATGTTAATGAAGTGGCAGCATTATATGAAAAAAACAGAAGCCCTTTAACAGGTGAACATGAACATGCTGAAATGTTCTGCTTTCTGCAGTATAATATTGTTCTACTTAACTGGGAGTATTGAAAAGTGTAGTAGAAGTGTCCACTCCAATCCACTGTCTAGCTTTTGTCTAGCTTTTTTTTTCTAGCAGTTTTGCACTGACTGCAGTAGTGATTAAAATCATTGCAGTGAGTGCACTATTGCAGCAGTAGTCCACTGACTCCAGTCCACTGTCTATCTGTTGTCTAGCTTGTTTCTTGCAGTTTTGCTGCCACTGACTGCACTGCTGCAGTAGTGATTTAAAATTATTGTAGTGAGTGAGTGCAGTACTGCAGCAGTTTATGCATCATTCACAATCAGATGATGTGAAACTGATGTCCCTGCAAGTGCGGTTTTTGCAGTTAAGGTGTGAAGAACGAGCCCTTAATGTTAAAAAAGTTAATAAATAAACATTAACATGTTCAGTAACAGATTTGTGTCGAAATTTGTGTTTATTTTGCAAAACTTTAAATGTACAAAAATATTGACCAATATCAGCCGATACCGATATGCGATGGCCAAAATATCGGTATCGGTAACGAAATACCGATATCGCTCAATCCCTACTATGGAGATGGTTCACATCTCCACTACAAGTCGCCTGAAGCTAAAAAAAAAAAGTTCTGGAGCTTTTTTTGTAGCTCACATTGGGCAGATTTTAGCATGATTTTCTGCTGAAATGAAAAAAAAATATATATATAATATATAAATAAATGTAAAATACACAAATAACTAAAAAAACATCATAAGTAAATAATAAATGCATCAAATAAATAATATGTAATAATAAATAAATAATTAACCCATAACCTTAAAAAAATATTAAATAAATTATAAATAATAATAACAATAATAAACAAACAACCAAAATCAAAACAAATTATTATTATCATTATTATTAATAATAATTAGAATGATATCAATAATAATGATAAATTAATAATAATTATTATTATTTATTTATTTTGTATTAAAGTTAGGGGGTTTACTAATTTATTAATATTATTATTATATTTTGTCTTATCTTTATCTTATCTTATCTTATATTTTTGTCTTTTCTTAAGGATTAGGGGTTAATGTTAGGGGTTATTTATTTATCTATTTATTTATTATTACATAGTATTAATTTATTGTTCTTTAATGAATATATTTATTTATTTGTGTATTTATTTTACACTTATTTATTCATTCATTATTATTATCTTTGGTAGTAGTAGTAGTTTTACCACACTAACCCTAACATTAAAAATAATAATAATAATAGGACAATAAATAAAATATTAACTTTCTAATCCTAACCCTAACCCTAATCTAGCCTTAACTCTTAACAGCTTACTCTAACAAATAAAAATAATAATCAATGCACAATGATAATATTGATAAAAAAAATAAAAGCTGATGGAAATATATTTAATAAATTATTAATAATAATAACAAACGCCCAAAAAATTATTTTATATATATATATGTATATATATATTAATGATGATGATAAATTAACATAATAATAACATTTATAATATTATTATTATTTATTTTGTGTTAGGGTTAGGGAGGTTTGTTATTATTATCAATATTATATTTTTTTATTAAGGGTTAGGGGTTAAGGTTAGGGGGTATTTATCTATTTATTTATTATTACATAGTATTCATTTATTGTATTTATTTATTACCCTAACCTAAACTCTAGCACCTTGCCCTAACAAATAAAAATAATAAATGCATATTTATAATAATGATAATAAAAATAAATAAAAGCTGATGGAAATATATTAAATAAATTATAAATAGTAATATTAATAACATAAATAATAAATAAACATCCCAAAAAAATATTATTATGAATAATATTAATTATAATAATAATAATAATAATAATAATAATAATAATAATAATAATAATAATAATAATAAGAAGAAGAAGAATATTAAATAATTTTAACATTAATAATATTAATATCTATTATTATTATCATTTATTTATTTTGTGTTAGAGTTAGGGGGTTTGTTAGTATTATTATTATCATCATTATTATTTATTTATTTTGTGTTAGAGTTAGGGGGTTTGTTATTATTATTATATTATTATTATTATTATTAATAATAATAATAATATATTGTTTTTTTTTCTTAAGGGTTAGGGGTTAAGGTTAGGGGTTATTTAGTTATCTATTTATTTATTATTGCATAGTATTAACTTATTGTATTTAATTATTATTTATTTATTTATGAATATTTTTTATTTGTGTATTTATTATGCATTTATTTATTCATTCATTATTATTTTTAGTAGTAGTAGTAGTAGTATGAACACCCTAACTCTTACATAACAAAAATAATAAAAATAATAATAATAATAAAACAATAAATAAATCGTGTCTACCAACTAGGGGAAAGATTTATGTCATTTTTATTGTTTTTTTTTTTTTTTACTAGTAATGGCGGCGATCAGAGATTTTGCGACATTGCAGTGGACAGATCGGACCCCTGACTGACATTTTTGACACTTTTGGGGGTACCAGTGACATTACTACAGTAATCAGTGCTAAAAATATGCACTGTCACTGTAATAATGCCATTGGCAGGGAAGAGGGGTTAAATGTGAGCCTAGGGGAGTGATTCTAACTGTGGGGGGGTGTGGCTTGTGAAATTACCATAGAGAACTGTGATACTATATAGAAGGATCACAGGCGCTCTGTGATCATTCCAGAGAGAGGAACGGTCAGATGTGTTTACAACAGCTGACCGTTCTTCTCTTTCAGCGGGGAGCGATCGCGGGTGTCAGGCGGTAATCGGAGCCGCCTGCCCCATGCATCGGCTACTCCGCTGTTGAGTGGGGGCGGGAGTGTGGTGCCGGCGGCGCGTGCTCGCCCCCTAGCTTCCCACGTGTGGCCGACGTAGGTCTACATCGGTTTGCGCAGGACAGCCACTCTGCTGCAGTAAAAAGGCGGCGGGTGGTCGGGAAGCGGTTAAAGTGGTTGTAAAGGCAGAAGGTGCATTCTATGCCTTAAGATAAAAATCCTTCTGTGTGCAGTTCTATCCCAATCTATCCCAATCCAGCAATGTTGCACGAGAGCCTCAGCTGTTCGGGACTCCCCCTCCTCATTAGTTGCAACAGCAGTCGCCATTGGTTCCCGCTGCTCTTAATTAAAGTCAGTGAGCCAATGAGGAGAGGGAGGGGGCGGGGCTGAACCACAGCTTCATGCCCGAATGGTCGCACAGAGAATAGGCTCAGCTCGGGTGCCCCCATAACAAGCTGCTTGCTGTGGGGGCACTCGGCAGGAGGGGCCAGGAGCGCCAATGAGGCACCCAAGAAGAGGAGGATCGAGGCTGCTCTGTGCAAAACCAACTGCACAGAGGAGGGAAGTATAACATCCAAATAAATGAAACTTGGAAGCCACTATATGTATTCATGATGAGCCTAAAGAAAAAAAAAAAAAACGCTGCTGGCACTATTCACAATCCAATATACAGTATCTCACAAAAGTAAGTACACCCCTCACATTTTTGTAAATATTTTATTCTATCTTTTCATGTGACAACACTGAAGAAATGACACTTTGCTACAATGTAAAGTAGTGAGTGTACAGCTTGTATAACAGTGTAAGTTTGGTGTCCCCTCAAAATAACTCAACACACAGCCATTAATGTCTAAACCGCTGGCAACAAAAGTGAGTACACCCCTAAATGCAAATGTCAATATATTGTGTGGCCACCATTATTTTCCAGCACTGCCTTAACCCTCTTGAGCATGGAGTTCACCAGAGCTTCACAGGTTGCCACTGGAGTTTTCTTCCACTCCTCCATGACGACATCACAGAGCTGGTGGATGTTAGAGACCTTTTGCTCCTCCACCTTCCGTTTGAGGATGCCCCACAGATGCTCAATAGGGTTTAGGTCTGGAGACATGCTTGGCCAGTCCATCACCTTTACCCTCAGCTTCTTTAGCAAGGCAGTGGTCATCTTGGAGGTGTGTTTGGGGTCGTTATGTTGGAATACTGCCCTGCGGCCCAGTCTCTGAAGGGAGGGGATCATGCTCTGCTTCAGGATGTCACAGTACATGTTGGCATTCATGGTTCCCTCAGTGAACTGTAGCTCCCCAGTGCCGGCAGCACTCATGCAGCCCCAAACCATGACACTCCCACCTCCATGCTTGACTGTAGGCAAGACACACTTGTCATTGTACTCCTCACCTGGTTGCCACCACACACGCTTGACACCATCTGAACCAAATAAGTTTTTCTTGGTCTCATCAGACCACAGGACATGGTTCCAGTATTCCATGTCCTTAGTATGCTTGTATTCAGCAAACTGTTTGCGGGCTTTCTTGTGCATCATCTTTAGAAGAGGCTTCCTTATGGGACGACAGCCATGAAGACCAATTGGATGCAGTGTGCGGCGTATGGTCTGAGCACTGACAGGCTGACCCCCCCCCCCCCACCCCTCCCCTCAACCTCTGCAGCAATGGCAGCACTCATACGTCTATTTCCCAAAGACAACCTCTGGATATGACACTGAGCACGTGCACTCAACCCCTTTGGTCGACCATGGCGAGGCCTGTTCTGAGTGGAACCTGTCCTGTTAAACCGCTGTATGGTCTTGGCCACCGTGCTGCAGCTCAGTTTCAGGGTCTTGGCAATCTTCTTATAGCCTAGGCCATCTTTATGTAGAGCAACAATTCTTTTTTTCAGTTTCTCAGAGAGTTCTTTGCCATGAGATGCCATGTTGAACTTCCAGTGACCAGTATGAGAGAGTGAGAGCGATAACACCAAATTTACCACACCTGCTCCCCATTCATACCTGAGACCTTGTAACACTAACGAGTCACATGACACGGGGGAGGAAAAATTGCTAATTGGGCCCAATTTGGACATTTTCACTTGGGGGTGTACTGACTTTTGTTGCCAGCGGTTTAGACATTAATGGCTGTGTGTTGAGTTATTTTGAGGGGACAGTAAATTTACACTGTTATACAAGCTGTACACTCACTACTTTACATTGTAGCAAAGTGTCATTTCTTCAGTGTTGTCACATGAAAAGATAGAATAAAATATTTACAAAAATGTGAGGGGTGTACTCACTTTTGTGAGATATTGTAGATGTGTAAAATACTCAAAACAAATACATATTCGTGCTGCGCTGTATAAAACATAAAATAAATATATTAACGTGATTATAAGGTTTGTTTTTTTGTTTGTTTTTTTTTTAAATAGCAAATATGTCATACTTTCCTGCTCTGTGTATGGGTTTTGCACAAAGCAGCCCCGATCCTCCTCCTCTGGGGTGCCCCAGTGGCACTCCTGGCTCCTCCTCTTTATTGGGATTCCCCCACGGAGAGCCGTTTTCCATGGGGGCACCCATGCGGGGCGCTCACAAGTTCCGCTTCTGCATCTATTGACACAGACAGCAGGACTCGGCCCCGCCCCCACTCCCGTGTCACTGGATTTGATTGACAGCAGCAGGAGCCAAAGGTCTATCCAATCAGGACCTGAGATAGCCGCTGGGCTCGTCACTGGAACGTTCGGGTTCAGGTAAGAATAACGGGGGGGTCTAGGGGACATCTGCAACCAAGAAGGTTTTTCACCTTAACCACTTTCGTACCAGTTGCCGCAGTTGTACGGCGGCAGGCTGACGCTCCCAGGCGCTCACCTGGGTGGAGCTAGGGGGCGATTGTGCGCCGCCGGAGGCGCGCTCCTGCCTCCGCTCGTCAATTTGGGAGCCAGCGCGTCTAACCGGCGGCTCGCGATCTCCCGCAGCTGTGAGAGAAGGACTGACGGCTGATGTAAACACAGCTGTCCGTACTTCTCACTGAAGTGATCACAGAGGCTATGTGATCCTGCTATGTAGGATCGCATGTCTCTGTGATTACTTTACAAGCCACGCCCCCTGACAGTTAGAATCACGCCCCTAGGGACACATTTAACCCCTTGATCACCAGTACAGTTAACCCCTTCCCTGCCAGTGTCATTTTTCAGTAACCGTGCATATTTTTTAGCACTGATTACTGTAGTAATGTCACTGGTACCCCCAAAAGTGTCAAAAATGTCAGTTAGGGGTCCGATCTGTCTGCGGCAATGTCGCAGTCCCGCAAAAAAAAAATCGCAGATCACCGCCATTACTAGTAAAAAAAAAAAAAAATGAAATAAATCTTTCCTGTAGTTAGTAAACGCAATAACATTTGCGCAAACCAATCAAAATATGCTTATTGAGATTTTTTTTACCAAAAAATATGTAGCAGAATACAAATTGGCCTAAAATGTAAAAAAATTTAGATTTTTACTTTATTATTTTTTTTTTGAGAAATTCATATTAAAAAAATGTGAAAAATATTGTTATTTTTTCAAAATTGTTGCTCTTTTTTTGTCTATAGCGCAAAAAAAAAAAATCGCACAGATGATCAAATACCACCAAAAGAAAGCTCTGTTTTTGGGAAAAAAAGGACCTCAATTTCGTTTGGGTAAAGCGTCTCACGACCGCGCAATTGTTCGTTAAACTCACTCTGTGGCGAATCGCAAAATAGGGCCTGGTCATTGAGCAGCCCAAATCCTCCGGTCTGAAAGTGGTTAAGGCATAGAATGCTTTAGGGTAAAAAAAACCTTGAGACTTCACAATCCCTTTAAACGTGTCTCTAAATAAATAGTGTATACAAAAATGTCTCGCCAATCAAAAAGTGATTAAACAATCCACAATGTTACCAAACAAAAATCGCATGCCGATAAAGTGCATATTAAAACATTCTTATGTGCAGTCCATCAGTCCATATATTTCTTATGTGGTAAATGTCCCTGAGGAAGACGCGTGATCCTGTGTCGACACACGTAGGGGAGGGGCAAGGACGTGATGGCACCTGGACCCAATGTGGAGTTAGCAGTCAGTGGGAAGTTTGTGGCTTGTGCGGCTTACAGAAACAGTAGATAAACATTTTGGCTATTAAAGCCTGGTTCAAGGGAAACACCAGGGGAATATGAGTACCCATTTTTTTTATGAGTTTTAATAAAAGACAGCGTTTTCAGATTTAGGCACTATTGGAGTTTTTCTTACTTATATTTACCCTGATGATATCGATGTGCTGTGAGGGTATAACGGAAAAAAGATTATCCAGGAGATCTAAATTATTTTAACCACTTGCCGACCGCTCACATGGAGGGTACTGCGGCAAAGTGGCTCGTTATCGTCCAGCGACGTAGACCTACGTCGCTGGATCCCGCCCCCTCTCAGAGGCTCGCTCCCGCTGTATTCAGACACAGCGGGAGTCGGGCCAGGGGAGGAGAGGCGGTGATCACCGCCGCTCTTCCCCGATCGTCGGGGATCAAGTGAGGAAATCCGCCCACTTGTGTAAACAAAGCGGGCGGATCTCCTATGTGACAGGCAGAGACAGATCACAGGATTCAGCATTGCTGAACCTGCGATCTGTCCCTGTGTCACACAACCCCCTCCCCCCACACACATCAGTAAGCATGAGGCATACATTTAACCCCTTGATCACAATAAAGTTAACCCCTTCCCTGCCAGTGTCATTATTACAGTAACAGTGCCTATTTTTAGCACTGATTACTGTAGTAATGTCACTGGTACCCCCAAAAGTGTCAAAAATGTCAGTTAGGGGTCCGATCTGTCTGCCGCAATGTCGCAGTCCCGCAAATAAAATCGTAGATCGCCGCCATTACTAGTAAAAAAAAAATAAACAATAAAAATGACAAATATTTCCCTTAGTTTGTAGACGCGATAACTTTTGCGCAAACCAATCAAAATACGCTTATTGTGATTTTTTTTTTACCAAAAATATGTAGCAGAAAACAAATTGGCCTAAAATGTTAAAAAAAAAATATTTTTTTATTTTTTTGGGGAATGTTACATATCAGAATGTCAAAAATATTGTTTTTTTTTTTTTCAAAATTGTCGCTCTTTTTTTAAAAAATTAAAAATCGCACAGGTAATCAAATACCACCAAAAGAAAGCTCTATTTGTGGGGAAAAAAAAGGACATAAATTAAATGTGGGTACAGCGTCGCACGACCGCACAATTGTCCGTTAAAATAACGCATGCCAAATTGCAAAATATGGCCTGGTCAGGAATGGGGTAAAATCTTCCGGTCTTAAAGCGGTTAAAAATACACTCCTTGAGATATTTTTTGTCAAAGACATGTAGCTAAATACATTTTGGCCTAAATATATGACAAAAATTGAATATATTGGATATTTTTTAACTGTCAAAGTAGAAAATGTCAATTTTTTCGCAAAATGTTCGCTCTTTTTTTATTAATATCGCAAAAAAATGAAAAGCACAGAGGTGATCAAATACCACCAAAAGAAAGCTCTGTTTGTGGGGAAAAAAAGGACGTAAATTTCGTTTGGGTACAGGGTTGCATGACCGCACAATTGTCAGTTAAATTTGCACAGTGCCAAGTTGCAAAAAGTGGCCTGGACGTTAAGGGGGCAAATCCTCCGGAGGTAAAATGGTTAATAAAAGACAGCGTTTTCAGATTTAGGCACTATTGGAGTTTTTCTTACTTATATGTACAATGATGATATTGATGTGCTGTGAGGGTATAACGGAAGAAAGATTATCCAATAGATCTAGATTATTTTAAATCAGCCCGGGAGAGGCTAAAAAGCTCTGTATGACCAAATTTAGTTGTGAGGTCACACTTACTAAGGTGAGAATACATGCAAAAGGATGGGGGGGGGAGCACGATGTGGTGACTAGACATGTGCACTACCTGAAATTTTGTTTCGTTTTCGTGTCATTCATCTTTTTTTTTTTTCCATTGATGGTTCAATATTCTTTATTGGTTTTGTCAATAACAATACATGTGTGTGGAACAACAAAAAAGAAAAGTAAAGGTAACAAGGTGCACATACAGAATGCAATAGGAAATAAAATAAAATTAAATTAAATAAAAATTCAGGTTCAAGCAACTTATCTGTATTCACAATAATGTTTTGCAGGTGATATTGCCACCCAGTGGCCAGTATGGGGTATTACATGAAGATATCAGATTTGTATTAGTCTCATAATCAGTGCTGCCATCTTGTGTTAAATATTAGGTATTGCAGGTAGTTTTCAGTTTGTTTTTTTTCCCCATTTATTAGATCATTCGTTATAATCGGCATTCCTTACTTTGGATCATTCGTAACTTTGGATGCATTCGTATTCGTTACGTTCCAGTCATTGAGATACGACATTCATTACTCGGGCTCGGAAATAGAGTAAACCTAATTAAACACGAATAAATAATTTATCTCTCACTCTCTGTGTCACAAGAGACTCACAAATCCACCAGTGCTACCGGCCCACTTCACCCTGCCTAGACTCTGGATGGAATGCAGTCTGACACGGAAAAACACACAAGGGAATAAGAGACAAGCTCATTGGCAAGAGAAAACACGCTAGCACTGCCCATCCGAAAATTAAATTAATCTGAATAGATCCATATGAAATACGAATGCATTCATCAATTATTTTTTTCCTATTCAGTGATAAAGACGAGCGGGAAAGAACAAAAATACAAAAAACAAAATTATCCAAATGTAATTGATTCGCTAAACGCATAGGTTGAATCGTTTTTCGTTCTTTCAGATTTTTGTATTTTCGGGTTTTCGGTCTTTCAGATTTTCGTTCTTTCGGGGGTTTTTGTAATTTCGGGTTTTCGTTCTGTCGAGTTTTCGTTCTTTTGTATTTTTGTATTTTCGGGTTTTCTTTTTTGTATTTTCGGTGTTTCGTATTTTCGGGTATTTGTTCTTTTGGTTATCGTTCTTTCGGATTTTTGTATTTTTGGGTTTTCGTTCTTTCGTGTTTTCGTTCTTTCGTGTTTTTGTTCTTTTGAATTTTTGTATTTTCGAGTTTTCATTCTTTCGTGTTTTCGTTCTTTCGGATTTTTGTATTTTCGGGTTTTCCTTCTTTAGTGTTTTCGTTCTTTTGGATTTTTGTATTTTCGGGTTTTCATTCTTTTGGGTTTTTGTATTTTCGCGTTTTCGTTCTGTTTGGTTTTTGTTCTTTCGGATTTTTGTATTTGGGGGTTTTCGTTCTTTCGGATTTTCATTTTTGTTCTTTCGGATTTTTGTATTTTCGGGTTTTTGTTCTTTTGGATTTTTGTATTTGCGAGTTTTTGTTCTTTCGGGTTTTTATTTTTGTATTTTCAGGTTTTTGTATTTTCGGGTTTTTGTATTTTTGAGTTTTCGTTCTTTTGGTTATCGTTCTTTGGGGTTTTTGTATTTTCGGGTTTTTGTTCTTTCAGGTTTTCGTTCTTTCGGATATTTGTATTTGCGGGTTTTCGTTTTTTCGGGTTTTTGTTCTGACAATTTGTTTTCGTACTCATTTATCAAAAGAGTTTTGCGTTAATTCGGATGCTCCTGAATGAATGAATATGTTGAATTTCATCTGAAAAAGGAATTTGGAATGATACAAATTGCACGTGTCTAGTAGTAACACATTTATAGGGGAAAAGTTTCCGCGCTATTGGAGGAAATTAAGTAAATAAATGACTGCAGCCTACCTCAAAAATATACGTAACTATATTTAGTGAATGTGGGGAAAAGGAGGTAAAATGGCGCTGTCAGGCTGATAAATAGGAAATATAAATATATCTTATAAGTGCACTGGTGATAAAGTGAATAAAAATCAAGATATATAAAACTTAATATGGTGAGTCCTTAAAAAGTGTAATTATGTATAAAAGAAAAATATTTATATATATATTATCGTGGTAAATAGGTGAATAAGAAAATTAAGATGTAAGTAAAAAATTATTAAAAATCAATTCAGTGTGTGATCTTAAAGGTGTATATATGACTTCATATAAAATACATTAAATAAATAAAGTGATGTTTTAAATATCCTCCATAAATAATTAAGGTGCTAATTAATCAAATATATAAAGTGCTAGTGAGCCAAACAATAAATAGCTTTGTATAAATCTGTACACAATCAATTCATAAGTAGTGTCCCAGCAATTTAAATAACATAAATAAATAAATAAATATAAAGAGAATATATAGAAAAATTGTCCATATAAATAGCCAAATATTAAATGGTGCTGCAAATGTAATTGAGTCCCAGGATGGGAAATGAAGCAGGGATTTTAACAGGAAAAAATGGATTCCAGGAGTTCCAGACTGATGGGGGTGCTCAATACAAGAATAAGTGCTCCCCTCCTATTACTCCCGCACTCACCAGATGGTGGTACCCCCAGAGGGGTAATCAGCGTTTGGGGTGACTCTCAAAGGGTCCCTCCGAAGGCTGGCTAGTAATCCACTTAATCCCGACTTCATATGCCGTATTTTTCTCCAGGGGGAAAATTGATGAGAAATCCCTCCGCTTAAAGTACTCCAATATATTTGAGAGATCCGGATGAGGAAAGAAGAAAGGGGCTCCAATAGTGAAGTATTGCAAAAAATAGGTGCTTTATTCATATAAATTTACAATACTCACATTCATTAACAGAAAAACGGTGCATGTATGTCCTAGGGACCGCAACACCCTCGTGTAGCGGTAGTTCCGGGACGCGGTGCGGTCCCGGAACTACCGCTACACGAGGGTGTTGCGGTCCCTAGGACATACATGCACCGTTTTTCTGTTAATGAATGTGAGTATTGTAAATTTATATGAATAAAGCACCTATTTTTTGCAATACTTCACTATTGGAGCCCCTTTCTTCTTTCCTCATCCGGATCTCTCAAATATATTGGAGTACTTTAAAAAGCTCTGTGGCGTATTCACGGAGATTGTCCTGGGACACTGATTCGGGGACCCCGCGGATTTTGAGGTTATTGCGCCTCGATCTGTCCTCGATATCAGCCAATTTCGCCTTAACCCACTCCATCTCTTCATCCCTGCGGTCATGGGCGTCTACAAGGTCGTTGATCGTGGTGGCAAATTCCCCCATCTTGGTCTCCACATGGTCCACCCTGGTATTCACTGTTTGTAAGTCTGTATTAAACTTATGCATGTAAGCTGCCAGATCTGTCTGTAGAGAGCTTCGTAGTGACACCAGCATGTCCTTCAGAACAGTGTCTATAACTGGCTGGTTGTTAGTGGGGAACGCCATTATATCTTCAGGGAGATCCCTAGTGTCATCCCCAGGGTTGCTCCCAGGACTCACCTCCGGCCCAGAGTTGCGGTCGTCCAGCCGGAACCGAGCCTTAGCTGGGCTGCCTGACTGCGGTGTGGAGCTGAGGGTGAGAGTCACTCCCGTCGCTGGCTCCCTGGATGCCGATGGTGAGGGCTGCTGCGGACTGCCGCGTGAGCGGGAAGCCTCCGGCGCGGAGGAGCCGGCGCCATCTTGCCTTCTTCCCGGGGTCTGCTGCGTGAAGAAAGCAGTCAGCTTTTGCGGCCGCGAGCCATCTTTTCTTTTCCGCGACATCTCCCCCGGTGCCAGGGGGATCGGGTCACCGCTAGTTCGGGTCTCAAAGATCCCTGGGGAAGCTGTTTGTGCCGCTACTGATCCGAGGTCGGCGGGAGCTAAAGCACTACGCGGCCATCTTGGTTCCCAGCCGGACACGCCCCTATATTGGAGTACTTTAAGCGGAGGGATTTCTCATCAATTTTCCCCCTGGAGAAAAATACGGCATATGAAGTCGGGATTAAGTGGATTACTAGCCAGCCTTCGGAGGGACCCTTTGAGAGTCACCCCAAACGCTGATTACCCCTGTGGGGGTACCACCATCTGGTGAGTGCGGGAGTAATAGGAGGGGAGCACTTATTCTTGTATTGAGCACCCCCATCAGTCTGGAACTCCTGGAATCCATTTTTTCCTGTTAAAATCCCTGCTTCATTTCCCATCCTGGGACTCAATTACATTTGCAGCACCATTTAATATTTGGCTATTTATATGGACAATTTTTCTATATATTCTCTTTATATTTATTTATTTATTTATGTTATTTAAATTGCTGGGACACTACTTATGAATTGATTGTGTACAGATTTATACAAAGCTATTTATTGTTTGGCTCACTAGCACTTTATATATTTGATTAATTAGCACCTTAATTATTTATGGAGGATATTTAAAACATCACTTTATTTATTTAATGTATTTTATATGAAGTCATATATACACCTTTAAGATCACACACTGAATTGATTTTTAATAATTTTTTACTTACATCTTAATTTTCTTATTCACCTATTTACCACGATAATATATATATAAATATTTTTCTTTTATACATAATTACACTTTTTAAGGACTCACCATATTAAGTTTTATATATCTTGATTTTTATTCACTTTATCACCAGTGCACTTATAAGATATATTTATATTTCCTATTTATCAGCCTGACAGCACCATTTTACCTCCTTTTCCCCACAGTAGTAACACATTGTTTGAATTTTGGAGCACCATTAGAAGCAATAAAGTGCAAAAAATTTGAAAAAGGAAAATTCATAAAACTGAAATATGGAATCCACAAATTCATATATTTATACCCAATACAAAGTGCAACAGCAAAACATATTGATATGTATGAATAGCGTATATAGTCCTTTAAATAAGTAAAAACATGCATCAAATTCATACAAGGTGCAAAAAAAGTTGAATGAAGAGATCCATCAACGGACATAAACACTCAGCACATGCCTCTTACCAGAGGTGATGGACTAAAAATTATAATGGTTATAAGCGCAAATATTAAAACATAAGGAGCCAGCAACAGATGAAACAGATGGGCACTCGATGGCAGATCCAGATATATCAGAGAATAAAAAAAACAAGCCAACATAGTGAAGCCCGTTTTAACTATCCCTCTTTATTACAAAGTGGTAAAAAAGTACCTTAAGGCAGCTTGCAGTCATACAAAGCAAAGGAGTCCAGCAGACTGTCGGCTCGTAGGTAGGTATAGCTGCAAGTATCGGCAAAGCGTACGTGACGTCGTCAGCATCTGGCCAATCCCGATGCGTTTCGTCATTAATTACGTCCTCTGGTAGGGGCAGAATGTCCAACATCGTACAAAGCTAATTTATGTAGCACTGCTCCCGTAGGGGTCGCCGAGTATGGATTTCCCTGGATCTTCCTCTAATTATCCTGCAGCCAGTTACTTGGATATTTTCACTCATCCAGGTACACACTCATCCACTTGTTATCCAATGACCAGTCTAGGGGATTTGTTATTTTGTATTTATTGGTAGAACTTTGATAGGAGAAGGGATTAATGGGACACTCCAACTTTAACTATGTACAGAGGAGGACAACTCTCACTTTGTTATATTCTTCGTGTTGTGAGAGACACAGGACTCTGGTCTGGAACAACGGATGTTTATTTAGTACTCTCTGTACAGCTTTACAGGACAGCTCTGTATATCAATACATCTCTACATGTCTCCAAGATGGCCACTCTGCCCCTTGTCATCACTCCTGGGTGGAGCCAGCCTTAAAGTAACAGTACATGTGAAACCCTTCAGGTATAACACACTTGGCCTCACTTGGTTAACTGAATAGCAGACCCTCTGCTGAACCATACAGCATGTGTATGGAAGAATAAGTCCTTTGCTCCAGTGGCATCTTAAGAGCATTAAAGGGCCCCGTGCAGTGCACTGGGGCCCCGCCTACTCTCGTGGGTGACGAGAGTAAAAATGCAAATTATTGATAAGGCGATATTTATTGGTACAGCAGTGCCAGGCTAATGATAGCTTCCAAGTTCCGTGGCTGGGTCCGGGGAACACACACACGGACGGGAGTCAGACCCAACTGTCCTGTGTGTGCCTGTTCCCATGGAGGTAGACAGGCATTCCTACAGTTGTGGGCTCTCCCTCCACGGCCCAAGTGGCCTGACAGCAGCGCAAGGCCGACAGGCGCTTGCCACCTGCTAAGTTTGGCGGCGGGATGCACACAGGAATCAGGACTAATGCTTGGCTGGGGCTGGGATGCTGGGCAAGCGGGGCCCCCCAGGGCAAGTGGGGGCAAGTGCCCATTTGGTAAGATGGCCCTGCTTTGCTCACTCTGACAGCAGACTCAATGAACTCTGATTCTTCAGGATACTAACCAGTATCCTCTTTAGCTGGCACCCGTCCCCTGACTTACTGGTTACGTTACTGTAAGTACAGATCTACGTCTAGGGGCCTGTTCGGTGAAGGCCATCCCTTTGTAAGATCCTGGCACTCGCAGTGCCTTTCTATCATCTCACTTCCGGGTTGCGTTCCACCACTCAGGTAGGTGGAACGCATATAAGGTGTGTATTCATTTAACAGTGCTGACGTCATCATCAGGCGCCGCACTGAGCGGCTATTTCAACTGACAGTTTGCACTCACACATTGTTCGTGCAACCGCTCCTGATACTTGCCTAACCTGACGCTGCCGAATCTTCCAGCTACATACCCTATACCTGGATTGACCGGAGCTTCGCTACCTTATCCTACACTCCCTCACTACTGGCTATTGATAAGTACCCCATAGGGGACCCCCTCTTATCAACAATGCTTGCTATCTATACCTGCATTATAAGAACTATTGCTAGCTCTAGGATACATGCTCTCCAGTATCTACCATCTGCATTTCTAAACCTAGATCGCTAGCTCTTGTGCCTATTATTTGTTACAACCTGCACTACCGAACTAAGCTTAGCAACACCTGAATATCTTACTTGCTATTATCTATCACCTGTTGATTATACTATCTATCATCATCTACTATCATTCCTGTAACATCACTATCTGAGTGCTTATCATCATCTACTATCACTCCTCAGAGCCTATACCTTCAGTGTAACATCTCACTGCTACTTGCATAATTACTATCACTCCTGCAACATCATTATCTGAGTGTTCGTATATGTGCATACTGAATCAGGCTGAACCACTATGATGAGTCAAGAGAGTTGGATCAGGTGATTTAACAAGATCTCTACAAGACTACTGAGTGGAATTCTGCAGCTGTAAATCCAGTATCCTTGAGCTAAAACCCAGAGCGTTACACCATTCAAGCCAGGCTTGAAGGCCATCCCTTGAAGGGATGGCCTTCACCTAAACAGGCCCCTAGACGTAGATCCGTACTCACAGTTAGGGATGATCGAACTTTTGAAAAGTTTGGTTCGGCCAAAACACCCGAATTTCCCGAAAGTTCCGTTCGGATTCCAGAACCCCATTGAAATCAATGGGACCCGAACTTCTGGAATCAAAAAACACCATTTTGAAGCCCTAAAACCCAATAAATGCCCCTAAAAAGTGCCTAGGGTTCTGGGTCCTGCCCCAGGGACTATGAATCAGGCAAAAAAAAATCTTAAAAATTGTCGTTTTTGATAGAGAGCCAATTATTGAAAAAATTATTGAAAACAAAAATGAGATTTCTTTGGATTTAGTGTCTGGGGGGTCTAAAAAGTGTACCTGTGAAGTTTCAGCTCTGTAGCATATCCAGAACCAGAAAAAAAACAGATCATTTTTCTTAGAATTTCAGTAGCGCAGGGATGGTGTTACCCTCCACACCCGGGCGTTTTTGTTTCAGGCGTTTTTCAGGCGTGGATATATATGTGTGTGTATATATATATATATATATATATATATGTGTGTGTGTGTATATATACATACATATATACATATATATATATATGTATACCCCTAACCCAGAATCTGCATAGTGGGGTCACCCTGACATGGCAGAGTTCGGTCACCCTGACATAGCAAAGTCAGATCACATTAAACTACACTACGGTCACCCTGACATGGCAGAGTCAGATTACATTCAACTACACGGTCACCCTGGCATGGCAGAGTCAGATCACATTAAACTACACTACAGTCACCCTGACATGGCAGAGTCAGATCACATTAAACTACACTACGGTCACCCTGACATGGCAGAGTCAGATCACATTAAACTACACTACGGTCACCCTGGCATGGCAGAGTCAGATCACATTAAAAACACTACGGTCACCCTGACATGGCAGAGTCAGATCACATTAAACTACACTACGGTCACCCTGGCATGGCAGAGTCAGATCACATTAAACTACACTACGGTCACCCTGACATGGCAGAGTCAGATCACATTAAACTACACTACGGTCACCCTGACCTGGCAGAGTCAGATCACCCTAAACTACACTACAGTCACCCTGACACTTAAAGCTATCCCTACAAAAACTAGATTTTTGAATCTAACTATAGTGGTATATAGTACCCTAACTACACTGCATATCCCTTTCCTCACACTAATAATTGCAAAATGACACTGGAGCTTTACAAGCAGCAGGAGTATCAGAAAGGCTTCCACTCTCTTCCACAGCCCCTGTATTACAGTGCTAGAGGTTTGGCGGGGCTATGTTATATACTGGGGGGGGCGTATGGGGGGCGTATTCACTACTGATTGGCCTCTGGACCCCGTAGTCACTCCAATCACATTCCTAGCAGACTCCTGCCCCCTCAATTGGCTTTTACTGATG
Source organism: Pelophylax lessonae (assembly GCF_965119305.1). NCBI lineage: Eukaryota > Metazoa > Chordata > Amphibia > Anura > Ranidae > Pelophylax > Pelophylax lessonae. Next base: position 14,361,863 of record NC_138772.1, read on the forward strand.
TTTCTGGGCCAATCACAGGCTTTTAAAGCCCAGTTCCTGTCCCATTGCATTTTGGGCGGTTCTGGTGGCCGAATTCCGAACTTTTACCGCAAAAAGTTTGGAATTCGGCAGAATTTCGAACACCCAATGTTCGGGTCGAACCGATAGTCGACCCAAACCGTTCGATCATCCCTACTCACAGTAACCAGGAACAGATCCTTCCAGGTATATCCCCCCTCTCAGTCAGCTCTGTAGGACATCTGAGTTGCAGCTTCTGTACATCCGGCCCTCAGGTCTGAGGCCGCATGGCAGCCTGTACAGAGGAGGGGCAGTGACCCCTCTTCCTCTGGAACCCTGCTCTCCAATCAAAGACCCCGTGCACAAGTGCTCTCTTAGTATATATACAGCCACCCAGTATACCTTGAGGCACCTTCCTCTACCAATGGCCTGGGCTGTATCCACACCCATGCTCCCATTTGTCAGGTTTCCTTCCACTGTCAGCTTTCCTTCCATTTGTCAGGTTTCCTTCCACTGTCCCTTCCTATTGGACCAATGTGAAACAGGCAGACACCATGAGCAGCATCTGATCACACTGAGCAAACCCTATCAACGGATCACTGCTCCCTGTTAGGCAGAGAGTACCATACTTGCCAAATGTCCCGTTTTTGCCAGGACAGTCCCGGCAAATAGGAGCCTGTCCCGGGTAATTTTTCGGCAAATCAGTATTGCCAACCATAAAAAAGTATAAAAGCAACGCCAAAATATATTGACAATTCAGTCCCAAGGTAAAGTCTCTGAAAGAGGTGAAATAGTAGAATCCTCCAATCACGGGTGCACAGAAATGGAAGATGGTCACAAGTCACCATGTGAAAGTTCACACAAACTGCTTACCAGAGAATCTCACCCTCCTTTCTCAGAGTGGTCAGATATAGCAGAGATAACCCTTGTAAAGAGTAACTGTGACACAGCTGATCGGGCTTTCCTCCTCCTTTATAGACACTTCCCTGGATAGTCTGAAACTCCTTGGAGAGATCAGAAGCTGCAGCAGGGGAAGACTGGGCCAGGTGGCAGGGGGGCAATTGCCCCCTGGGCCACTCTGATGCCCTGTAAAAAGGCTGCACCGCTTTTGCCACAGACATGCCTAAATGATTCCTGGTGAATAAAAGTAAGAAGTCCCCACTGCTGACTTACTGAGTGCAGGTTGAAGAAAAGCGCAGCCCCCCCCCCCCCAGCATTGATAGTGTAATAAACTGTGTCTGAGCAGAGGCCGGTTCCATACCCCACTGGAGCCCCAACCGAGCTGTCCCAGCTCCCCCCAACTGCCCCCTGCTGGCCAGGTCAGGAACCCGGTTTCGGCCGCTGAGTGGAGAGTACCTGGAGTGGAGCTTCAGTCTGAAATGGGAGTCAGGAGGAGGCGGGGAAGAGAGAGAGTGGGAGGGGGGCCGAGTCAGTGCACCATGGGCCTCTGGTTTGTACTTGCCCCCTGGGCCAAAAGTTGCCAGTCAGCCCCTGAGCTGCAGGACATAGATACACTGGGAACCAAATAACCCTCCTCCTCTTGGATAACCAAAACGTCACCATTAATCAAGCATGTGCTGGAAAGGAGAGAGGAGGTCATTTTCCCAGGTTTTTTTGTGTCTTTTTGCATCTTTGCCTGCAAAATACATCCCTGCCTTTTCCACATTGTGCCAGCAGTCTATCACAGCGGTACACATTGGGCTCTTCACCATATCCTTCACACAGCATCTGCTTTTTTCCATCTGGGAGAACGAGACGTGACCGTTCTTCTCCCTGCAATGACCATAGAGCCCCTGTGAGCCTTCTATATAGGATCACAGGTCTCTATGGTCATTTCAGAAGCCACACCCCCCACAGTTAGAATCACTCCCCTAGGCTCACATTTAACCCACTGATAACCCACAGGGTTAACCCCTTCCCTGTCAGTGTCGTTATTACAGTACCAGTGCATATTTTTAGCACTGATTATTGCAGTAATGTCACTGGTCCCCCCAAAAAGTGTCAAAAATGTCAGTCAGGGGTCCAATCTGTCCACCGCAATGTCTGAGTCCCGCTAAAAATCGCAGATTGCCGCCATTACTAGTAAAAAAAAAAAAAGCAATAAAAATGACATAAATCTTTCCCCTAGTTAGTAGACGCAATAACTTTTGCGCAAACCAATCAAAATACGTTTATTACGTTTTACCAAAAATACGTAGCAGAAAACAAATTGGCCTAAAATGTTAAAACTTTTAATTTTTTTTTTTTTTTTATTTTTTTTTAGAATATCATATAGCAGAATGTGAAAAATATTGTTTTTTTTTTTTCAAAATTGTCGCTCTTTTTTTGTTTATAGCGCAAAAATTAAAAAATCGCACAGGTGATCAAATACCACCAAAAGAAAGCTCTATTTGTAAAAAAAAAAAAGGACATCAATTTTATTTAGGTACAGCGTCGCACGACAGCGCAATTGTCCGTTAAAGTAACACAGTGCCGAATCGCAAAATAGGGCCTGGTCATTAAGGGGGGGAAATCCTTCCGGTCCAGAAGTGGTAAAAAAATAAATAAATAAAATTTGCTATAAAATTGTGAAATTCCCCCAGAAAAAAAAAAAAAAATCATAGTATTAATGATGTCAGTGGCCCCCCCCCCCCCCCCCTTACCTGATCCTACACAGAGAGCTGCCAGCAGTAGGATGCTGGTGTGTGCTGCCATTGTAAGCTGGAGGAAGCTTGTGAATGTGGCATTCCAAGGCTCATGCCTTATGTACTGTATATATATATATATATATTTTCTCTCTACCCTCATCCTCCACATGTCGACATACATATGGGATTGTTCTGCCCCTGTGACACCTTGGTATGCTCACCTGGAGAAAGAGGAAAAAAAGAAAAATCCTCCAGTGTTTGCTCAGAGCTGTCATCGCAAAGACAGCATCCACCTGACCAACTTGTCCTTGGCACAGGTGACAAAAAATTCTACATGTTTGAAAAAAAAAAAAAAAAATCCTTCCTCATTGTCAACAACTGAAATCTAAAACATGCTGTATCCTTAGGAGTGAGCAACACTTATTACCCAAAAATATAGCAGAATTTGATTTTGGAAAAATGCTTTGGAATCAATTCAATGGTCAATGATGTAAAGATGCAATAAACGTTAAAGCGGAGTTCCGGGCACAAAAACTATATTTTTTTTTGTGCCCCTCCGCTAGGTAGACCTCACCTGAAAAGGAATTGGATAGTTATTTTTTTTTTGTTTACTTACCTTGTAATTGAAGATCGAAGATACTCACCTCAGAGTACTTCCTCCCTCGGAGCCGCGGCTCCTCCGTCACTTCCTGTCTCGCTATGATTCCTGGGAGCTGAACGTCATCGCTCCCAGGAATCAATGCGACGGCACCGGCCCCGCTCGTCATTTCCGGGCGACGCCGCATTCCCCTGCTAAACAGCTTCTGGGCATGCCCAGAGGCTGTGGAGGAATGCGGCGCCGCACCGGAAGTGACGAGAGGGGCCGGTGCAGGCGCATTCTGGGACAAAAAGACGCGGAAGAAGACACAGAAGAGGACCGCGCCGGCTTCAGCTGCCCACAAGAGAGATGGAAATGCTGTGGAAGAAATTTTATAAGTGAGTATTTCTTCTAAAAGGTAAGTGCGAACCGGGACAGATCAGAGGCTAGCCATTGTGGAATGTGCTAGCCCTGACTGTCCCGGGGGTATGTTTAGTAAAAAAATGACTTCTGTGCCCGGAACTCCGCTTTAACCACTTTAAGAACAGAAGATTTTCCCTCCTTAATGAGGGCCCTATTTTGCGATTTGGCGCTGCGTTATTTTAACGGACAATTGCGCGGTCGTGCGACGCTGTACCCAAATAAAATTGATATCCTTTTTTCCCCACAAATAGAGATTTCTTTTGGTGGTATTTGATCACCTGTGCGATTTTTATTTTTTGCGCTATAAACAAAAAAAGAAAAAAAAAATGTAAAAATCCTAATTTTTTAACATTTTAGGCCTATTTGTTTTCTGCTACATATTTTTGGTGAAACAAAAAAATCGCAATAAGCGTATTTTGATTGGTTTGCGCAAAAGTTATCGTGTCTACTAACTACGGGAAAGATTTATGTCATTTTTATTGTTTTTTTTTTTTTTTTTCTTTACTAGTAATGTCGGCGATCCGCGATTTTTAGCGGGACTGCGGCATTGCCGCGGACAGATCGGACCCCTGACTGACATTTTTGACACTTTTGGGGGGGGGCCAGTGACATTACTACAGTAATCAGTGCTAAAAATATGCACTGTTACTGTAATAATGACACCGGCAGGGAAGGGGTTAACATTGTGGGTGATCAAGGGGTTAAATGTGAGCCTAGGGGAGTGATTCTAACTGTGGGGGGGGGGCGTGGCTTCTGAAATGACCATAGAGACCTGTGATCCTATATAGAAGGATCACATGGGCTCTATAACCATTCCAGGGAGAAGAACAGTCGGATGTGTTTACAACAGCTGACCGTTCTTCTCTCTCAGCGGGGAGTGATAGCGGGTGTCAGGTGGCAATCGGAGCCACCTGCCCACTGCATCGGCTTCCCCGCTGACGAGCGCGCACTTGCCCCCTAGCCCCCTGAGAGCGAGCGACGTACAGCTACGGCGATTCACCGAGGAGCGTCTGCCTGCCGCTGTATAACTGCGGCGGGTGGTCGTAAAGCGGTTAAATGGCTCTTGAGGATTACAAAACTTTTTTTTTTACATATGCTGGTCCTGCCTTTATGGCACAAAACAGCCCCTCGTTAGCTTTTTTTTTTTCACAGATTAACGGCTTGCAGACCGCCCGCCACAGGTATACTGTGGCAGGGCGGCTCGGCTGCTCAAAATCACGTAGATAGATATACGTGATGTTGTGCACGTAGACTTTAGACACAGCGGGAGGCGATTGCCGCCGGCCTCCCGCGATCGTCAGAGAAACTGACAGAAGACCCGCCTGTTTACGTAAACAAAGCAGGCGAGTCTTCTGTCAGACAGGCAGGGAGAGATCAGAGGTCTCAGCTAAGCTACAACCCCGATCTCTCTGTGCCTGTCACAGAACCCATTCCCCCCACACAGTCAGTAAGCACCAACAGGCATACATTAACCCCTTTGATCACCCCCAGTGTTAACCCCTTCCCTGCCAGTGTCATTTATACAGTAACAGTGCATATTATTTAGCACTGATTACTGTATTCGTTTCACTAGTCCCCAAAAAGGTGTCAAAAATGTCAGTCAGGGGTCCGATCTGTCCGCCGCAATGTCGCAGTCCCGCTAAAATCATCGCCGCCATTACTAATAAAAAAAAACTAGAAAGTCCAAAAATCTATCCCCTAGTTTGTAAACGCTATAACTTTTGCGCAAACCAATTAAAATATGCTTTTTATGGATTTTTTATTTATTTTTTTTACCAAAAGCAGAATACAAATTGGCCTAAACTGGTAAAAAAAATTGATTTTTAAATTTTTTTTTACTGGGAATGTTTTATAGCCGAAAGTAAAAAATACTGCGTTTTTTTTCAAAATTGTCGCTCTTTTTTTGTTTTTAGCGCAAAATCTAAAAATCGCAGAGGTGATCACATACCACTAAAAAGCTCTATTTGTGGGGAAAAAAGGACATCAATTGTATTTGGGTACAGCGTCGCACGACCGCCCAATTTTTCCTTAACCACTTAAGCCCCGGAGGATTTGGCTGCTAAAAGACCAGGGGGTTTTTTGCGATTTTTTTACTGCGTGACTTTAACGGACAATTGCGCGGTCGTGTGACGCTGTACCTAAACGAATTTGATGTCCTTTTTTTCCCACAAACAGAGCTTTCTTTTGGTCGTATTTGATCACCTGTGCGATTTTTTGATCATGCGCTATAAACAAAAAAAGAGCGTAAATTTTGCAAAAATAACAATATTTTTCACATTTTTTTATATGAAATTCCCCCCAAAAAAAATGTAAAAATCTAAATTTTTTAACATTTTCGGCCAATTTGTTTTATGCTACATATGTTTGGTAAAAAAAATCGCAAAAAGCGTATTTTGATTGGTTTGCGCAAAAGTTATCGCGTTTACTATCAAAGGGAAAGATTTTTGTCATTTTTGGTGTTTTTTTTTAACGCGTAATGGCGGCAAACTGCGATTTTTTTTTCGGTACTGCGACATTGCGCCGGACAGATCGGACCCTTGATTGACATTTTTGACACTTTTGGGGTTACCAGTGACATTACTGCAGTAATCAGTGCTATACATATGCACTGTTACTGCAAAAATGACACTGGCAGGGAAGGGGTTAACTGTATTGGAGAGGGAGGGGTTAAATGTGTCCTAGGGGCGTGATTCTAACTGTATAGGGACATGGCTATTGGTGTAAAAACAAAGATCAACGGTCCTACATAGTAGAACCGTCTGATCTTCATTTTTACACCAGGGAGAATGACGGTCGGCTTGTTTACATAAGCTGCTCCGCCTTTCTCCCTTCACCGGAGCGATCGTAGTGTGACCGGTGGACATCGGGTCCGCCGGTCACACGCACTGACTTGTCAGTGAACGAGCCGCGGCAGGCGCGCACCTCGGCGGGCGCGCGCCCGCCCGCAATTGGCTCTCAAGTCAGTGACAGGCGAGTGACGTACCCATACGTCACTCTGCCTGGCCGGGGCTGACCGCCGCAGTATATAGTCGTGTGGCGGTCGGCAACCGGTTAATGTAACGCAGTGCCGAATCGCAAAAAATGGCCCGGTCATTAAGGGGGTAAAACCTTTTCGGAGCTGAAGTGGTTAAAAAGACTATTTGCAGGAGCTTCCTATAATAAAGACCGGTCACAGTTGCCCTCTTCCTTGTGCAGGGGAACTGGTCTTGTCTCTTCCCCCTTCTGTCATTTTTGACAGGCAGCCTGTAGTGGGTGGAGCCACTGGGCCCCTCCCACAGCTCTTACATAGTCAGGTTGATAAAAGACATAAGTCCATTTAGCTCAACTAATAATAAGTTTTATTATTCCTCGCTCTCCTCAACCCCTGCCTCATGCTGCTTTGCTCCCTCTTTAACCTCTTCCTGCCTGCACCTTCTCAAACACATTCTCAGCCTGGCCTCCAAGGCTCCTCTCTGCCTTCCCCTGGCCTGACTTTAAGCCTAAAGCTGACAGGGCTCAACACCACAGGAGCAGCAGGGCGCAAGCTTTCTAGACAGCAGCAGAGCCCACCAGGAAGGCCAGGCCTTCGCTCGCCTGACAGCCAGACTTCTCCGGGCACCAGCTAGTGCTCCCGCCTATCTGCCCCGACTCAAAAAAAACAAAAAAAAAACAGGGACCCTGGTTGCACCAGGGCCTACAAACGCCAGTCCGCTGCCTGCTCGGCCTCAGTCTTTTGTGTGGCGTAGTGGCCGCTCCCCCCTTCCCTGCGTGCACCACAAGGCCCTGCCGCTCAAGGCCCCACCTCTTGCCGCAGGTCTCGCGCTCTTGTTGGGTGGGGTGCAACTCATCCTGTGCGCAGGGGTGCCTTTCGCCGTCCACCCACTCACCATTGCCCGGGACCAGGCGGAGACTGCGGTCATGTCAAAGTCCTACGTTAGGTGGGTTCCCCTGACCTAGAGATGAGCCATAACACTGTGTGCAGCACCGAAGGGACAGGGTCCCTCTGAAAACGACTTAGAAACATAGAAACATAGAATGTGTCGGCAGATAAGAACCATTTGGCCCATCTAGTCTGCCCAATATATCTGAATCCTTTGAATAGTCCCTGGCCCTATCTTATATGAAGGATAGCCTTATGCCTATCCCATGCTTGCTTAAACTCCTTCACTGTATTTGCAGCTACCACTTCTGCAGGAAGGTTATTCCATGCATCCACTACTCTCTCAGTAAAGTAATACTTCCTCATATTACTTTTAAACCTTTGCCCCTCTAGTTTAAAACGGTGTCCTCTTGTGGTAGTTTTTCTTCTTTTAAATATGCTCTCCTCCTTTACCGAGTTGATTCCCTTTATGTATTTAAAAGTTTCTATCATATCCCCTCTGTCTCTTCTTTCTTCCAAGCTATACATGTTAAGGTCCTTTAACCTTTCCTGGTAAGTTTTTTTCCTGCAATCCATGTACTAGTTTAGTAGCTCTTCTCTGAACTCTCTCTAGAGTATCTATATCCTTCTGGAGATATGGCCTCCAGTACTGCGCACGACTGTCCCGTCCCACTACACACCTTGGCTCTATGAATGTTGCAATTAGGAGGGCAGCTGCCGAGCTCCACCCGTCCAGCGTACCTCTGCTACCTCACTTCCAGTAACAGAATGGGGTCCCGCCGTGCATGTTGCGCCCACCTCATGCGCGCACTTGTTAGCTCCTTCACTCTGGTACCATGTGACCAGGCCACGGATCTCCGTAACGTGGGTTGGGTTCCGCTTGCTACTGGAAGCCGACAGCTGGGGAGGGAGCCAAAACATTCACCCCCCCCTGGCTACCGGAGGACCCCTCACCTATACCAGGTACTACGTCTTACGACTGCCTGCAGTGTACCTTGCTCTCTTCCTGGGTTACCCATAGCAACGGCTTTACTCCTCCTGCTTGACTTGCCCAGTAGACCTTTTTCTTGTGTAGCTTTGCTTCATAGCCCACATGTGCCTTACTTACTCACCCAAGTTCTTTTGAATAGGCCAGGAGGACAAACATGCGCCCCTTTAAATGACTTCAGACCAGGCTTAGAACACTTGACGCAACATTCCTGAGAAGTCTTGGGCATTGCAGTTCAACGTGAACAATGGTCACATCCTGACCCTAACTACCACTGCTTGGCTGCCCAGGCCTACCTCTACAAGGTAGTAGTCCATATTGGCGTCCTGCAAGTGCTGGCTGATCCCCCCCGAACCCAGGCCTCCCCTGTATTTAGATTGCCGGTGGGTAGGCTGGATCCAAAAAGCCCAGGAACGGCAGCGCACACATTAACTCTTTCCCTACCAGCCTGGAGCAGCCACTAACTCAAAGCGTACTCCTGTAGGCAACCTGCCTACACTCTGACCTCTGCAGGGCGCAGGTTTCATGGCCCGTCGGCTGCTCTGTCGCTTCTCGCTGGCTTCGGCAGTCCGCCTGCGTGCTTCTCGCGCGGTCCCCCAGCCTGGGGAACGCAGCGGAATGTGTTGGCGCGAAGAGACTGAAGAGCAGGAGTGATAGAGCCAAAGCGGCTCAGCAGAGAGCGCTAGCGAATGGCTGGGCCGCGCAGCCTGGGTGGGATGTAGGATAGGGCTAGCTAGGTGGGGGTGGCCTCTCGGCGTGGCTTAGTTGCCGTAGGGGACTGGATGCGTGGCAAGCGTTCCTGAGGGGAAGAGAGAGAGAAAGCGTCAATTTCAAAGGAGGGGGCGTAAAAGGGAAGCAGGCGAAGAAAAGTGGGAGCTGGACTGGTGATTTTGGAGGAGCTAGGTGTGCAAGAGGGCCTGCAGAGTGCTGAGGAAAAAAAAAGAATGTAAAAAAGGCAGAGAGGAGAGTGACCCCTGCTGGAGGAAAAAAGCAAAAGCCTACAGCACCTGGTATTCCCAGGCGGTCTCCCATCCAAGTACTAACCAAGCCCGACCCTGCTTAGCTTCCGAGATCAGACGAGATCGGGCGCATTCAGGGTGGTGTGGCCGTAGGCAGTACTCAGGCTCTCCCTCAACCTTCTTAGACTTGTCACCGGCACCCTGGCCCCGCCTTTCCATCACTTTACTACACTCAGCTGTGCTTTTTCACAAGCAACGCCACACACTCGTCTCTCCTCTCTCCCCTCTCTCTCTCTCTCTTCCTCTGGCTGGCTCTCTCGCTCTCCTCAACCCCTGCCTCATGCTGCTTTGCTCCCTCTTTAACCTCTTCCTGCCTGCACCTTCTCAAACACATTCTCAGCCTGGCCTCCAAGGCTCCTCTCTGCCTTCCCCTGGCCTGACTTTAAGCCTAAAGCTGACAGGGCTCAACACCACAGGAGCAGCAGGGCGCAAGCTTTCTAGACAGCAGCAGAGCCCACCAGGAAGGCCGGGCCTTCGCTCGCCTGACAGCCAGACTTCTCCGGGCACCAGCTAGTGCTCCCGCCTATCTGCCCCGACGCAAAAAAAAAAAAAAAAAAAAAGACAGGGACCCTGGTTGCACCAGGGCCTACAAACGCCAGTCCCCTGCCTGCTCGGCCTCAGTCTTTTGGGTGGCGTAGTGCCCGCTCCCCCCTTCCCTGCGTGCACCACAAGGCCCTGCCGCTCGAGGCCCCACCTCTTGCCGCAGGTCTCGCGCTCTTGTTGGGTGGGGTGCAACTCATCCTGCGCGCAGGGGTTCCTTTCGCCGTCCACCCACTCACCATTGCCCGGGACCAGGCGGAGACTGCGGTCATGTCAAAGTCCTACGTTAGGTGGGTTCCCCTGACCTAGAGATGAGCCATAACACTGTGTGCAGCACCGAAGGGACAGGGTCCCTCTGAAAACGACTTAGAAACATAGAATGTGTCGGCAGATAAGAACCATTTGGCCCATCTAGTCTGCCCAATATATCTGAATCCTTTGAATAGTCCCTGGCCCTATCTTATATGAAGGATAGCCTTATGCCTATCCCATGCATGCTTAAACTCCTTCACTGTATTTGCAGCTACCACTTCTGCAGGAAGGTTATTCCATGCATCCACTACTCTCTCAGTAAAGTAATACTTCCTCATATTACTTTTAAACCTTTGCCCCTCTAGTTTAAAACGGTGTCCTCTTGTGGTAGTTTTTCTTCTTTTAAATATGCTCTCCTCCTTTACCGAGTTGATTCCTTTTATGTATTTAAAAGTTTCTATCATATCCCCTCTGTCTCTTCTTTCTTCCAAGCTATACATGTTAAGGTCCTTTAACCTTTCCTGGTAAGTTTTTTCCTGCAATCCATGTACTAGTTTAGTAGCTCTTCTCTGAACTCTCTCTAGAGTATCTATATCCTTCTGGAGATATGGCCTCCAGTACTGCGCACGACTGTCCCGTCCCACTACACACCTTGGCTCTATGAATGTTGCAATTAGGAGGGCAGCTGCCGAGCTCCACCCGTCCAGCGTACCTCTGCTACCTCACTTCCAGTAACAGAATGGGGTCCCGCCGTGCATGTTGCGCCCACCTCATGCGCGCACTTGTTAGCTCCTTCACTCTGGTACCATGTGACCAGGCCACGGATCTCCGTAACGTGGGTTGGGTTCCGCTTGCTACTGGAAGCCGACAGCTGGGGAGGGAGCCAGAACATTCACCCCCCCTGGCTACCGGAGGACCCCTCACCTATACCAGGTACTACGTCTTACGACTGCCTGCAGTGTACCTTGCTCTCTTCCTGGGTTACCCATAGCAACGGCTTTACTCCTCCTGCTTGACTTGCCCAGTAGACCTTTTTCTTGTGTAGCTTTGCTTCATAGCCCACATGTGCCTTACTTACTCACCCAAGTTCTTTTGAATAGGCCAGGAGGACAAACATGCGCCCCTTTAAATGACTTCAGACCAGGCTTAGAACACTTGACGCAACATTCCTGAGAAGTCTTGGGCATTGCAGTTCAACGTGAACAATGGTCACATCCTGACCCTAACTACCACTGCTTGGCTGCCCAGGCCTACCTCTACAAGGTAGTAGTCCATATTGGCGTCCTGCAAGTGCTGGCTGATCCCCCCCGAACCCAGGCCTCCCCTGTATTTAGATTGCCGGTGGGTAGGCTGGATCCAAAAAGCCCGGGAACGGCAGCGCACACATTAACTCTTTCCCTACCAGCCTGGAGCAGCCACTAACTCAAAGCGTACTCCTGTAGGCAACCTGCCTACACTCTGACCTCTGCAGGGCGCAGGTTTCATGGCCCGTCGGCTGCTCTGTCGCTTCTCGCTGGCTTCGGCAGTCCGCCTGCGTGCTTCTCGCGCGGTCCCCCAGCCTGGGGAACGCAGCGGAATGTGTTGGCGCGAAGAGACTGAAGAGCAGGAGTGATAGAGCCAAAGCGGCTCAGCAGAGAGCGCTAGCGAATGGCTGGGCCGCGCAGCCTGGGTGGGATGTAGGATAGGGCTAGCTAGGTGGGGGTGGCCTCTCGGCGTGGCTTAGTTGCCGTAGGGGACTGGATGCGTGGCAAGCGTTCCTGAGGGGAAGAGAGAGAGAAAGCGTCAATTTCAAAGGAGGGGGCGTAAAAGGGAAGCAGGCGAAGAAAAGTGGGAGCTGGACTGGTGATTTTGGAGGAGCTAGGTGTGCAAGAGGGCCTGCAGAGTGCTGAGGAAAAAAAAAGAATGTAAAAAAGGCAGAGAGGAGAGTGACCCCTGCTGGAGGAAAAAAGCAAAAGCCTACAGCACCTGGTATTCCCAGGCGGTCTCCCATCCAAGTACTAACCAAGCCCGACCCTGCTTAGCTTCCGAGATCAGACGAGATCGGGCGCATTCAGGGTGGTGTGGCCGTAGGCAGTACTCAGGCTCTCCCTCAACCTTCTTATACTTGTCACCGGCACCCTGGCCCCGCCTTTCCATCACTTTACTACACTCAGCTGTGCTTTTTCACAAGCAACGCCACACACTCGTCTCTCCTCTCTCCCCTCTCTCTCTCTCTCTTCCTCTGGCTGGCTCTCTCGCTCTCCTCAACCCCTGCCTCATGCTGCTTTGCTCCCTCTTTAACCTCTTCCTGCCTGCACCTTCTCAAACACATTCTCAGCCTGGCCTCCAAGGCTCCTCTCTGCCTTCCCCTGGCCTGACTTTAAGCCTAAAGCTGACAGGGCTCAACACCACAGGAGCAGCAGGGCGCAAGCTTTCTAGACAGCAGCAGAGCCCACCAGGAAGGCCGGGCCTTCGCTCGCCTGACAGCCAGACTTCTCCGGGCACCAGCTAGTGCTCCCGCCTATCTGCCCCGACGCAAAAAAAAAAAAAAAAAAAAGACAGGGACCCTGGTTGCACCAGGGCCTACAAACGCCAGTCCCCTGCCTGCTCGGCCTCAGTCTTTTGGGTGGCGTAGTGCCCGCTCCCCCCTTCCCTGCGTGCACCACAAGGCCCTGCCGCTCGAGGCCCCACCTCTTGCCGCAGGTCTCGCGCTCTTGTTGGGTGGGGTGCAACTCATCCTGCGCGCAGGGGTGCCTTTCGCCGTCCACCCACTCACCATTGCCCGGGACCAGGCGGAGACTGCGGTCATGTCAAAGTCCTACGTTAGGTGGGTTCCCCTGACCTAGAGATGAGCCATAACACTGTGTGCAGCACCGAAGGGACAGGGTCCCTCTGAAAACGACTTAGAAACATAGAATGTGTCGGCAGATAAGAACCATTTGGCCCATCTAGTCTGCCCAATATATCTGAATCCTTTGAATAGTCCCTGGCCCTATCTTATATGAAGGATAGCCTTATGCCTATCCCATGCATGCTTAAACTCCTTCACTGTATTTGCAGCTACCACTTCTGCAGGAAGGTTATTCCATGCATCCACTACTCTCTCAGTAAAGTAATACTTCCTCATATTACTTTTAAACCTTTGCCCCTCTAGTTTAAAACGGTGTCCTCTTGTGGTAGTTTTTCTTCTTTTAAATATGCTCTCCTCCTTTACCGAGTTGATTCCTTTTATGTATTTAAAAGTTTCTATCATATCCCCTCTGTCTCTTCTTTCTTCCAAGCTATACATGTTAAGGTCCTTTAACCTTTCCTGGTAAGTTTTTTCCTGCAATCCATGTACTAGTTTAGTAGCTCTTCTCTGAACTCTCTCTAGAGTATCTATATCCTTCTGGAGATATGGCCTCCAGTACTGCGCACGACTGTCCCGTCCCACTACACACCTTGGCTCTATGAATGTTGCAATTAGGAGGGCAGCTGCCGAGCTCCACCCGTCCAGCGTACCTCTGCTACCTCACTTCCAGTAACAGAATGGGGTCCCGCCGTGCATGTTGCGCCCACCTCATGCGCGCACTTGTTAGCTCCTTCACTCTGGTACCATGTGACCAGGCCACGGATCTCCGTAACGTGGGTTGGGTTCCGCTTGCTACTGGAAGCCGACAGCTGGGGAGGGAGCCAGAACATTCACCCCCCCTGGCTACCGGAGGACCCCTCACCTATACCAGGTACTACGTCTTACGACTGCCTGCAGTGTACCTTGCTCTCTTCCTGGGTTACCCATAGCAACGGCTTTACTCCTCCTGCTTGACTTGCCCAGTAGACCTTTTTCTTGTGTAGCTTTGCTTCATAGCCCACATGTGCCTTACTTACTCACCCAAGTTCTTTTGAATAGGCCAGGAGGACAAACATGCGCCCCTTTAAATGACTTCAGACCAGGCTTAGAACACTTGACGCAACATTCCTGAGAAGTCTTGGGCATTGCAGTTCAACGTGAACAATGGTCACATCCTGACCCTAACTACCACTGCTTGGCTGCCCAGGCCTACCTCTACAAGGTAGTAGTCCATATTGGCGTCCTGCAAGTGCTGGCTGATCCCCCCCGAACCCAGGCCTCCCCTGTATTTAGATTGCCGGTGGGTAGGCTGGATCCAAAAAGCCCGGGAACGGCAGCGCACACATTAACTCTTTCCCTACCAGCCTGGAGCAGCCACTAACTCAAAGCGTACTCCTGTAGGCAACCTGCCTACACTCTGACCTCTGCAGGGCGCAGGTTTCATGGCCCGTCGGCTGCTCTGTCGCTTCTCGCTGGCTTCGGCAGTCCGCCTGCGTGCTTCTCGCGCGGTCCCCCAGCCTGGGGAACGCAGCGGAATGTGTTGGCGCGAAGAGACTGAAGAGCAGGAGTGATAGAGCCAAAGCGGCTCAGCAGAGAGCGCTAGCGAATGGCTGGGCCGCGCAGCCTGGGTGGGATGTAGGATAGGGCTAGCTAGGTGGGGGTGGCCTCTCAGCGTGGCTTAGTTGCCGTAGGGGACTGGATGCGTGGCAAGCGTTCCTGAGGGGAAGAGAGAGAGAAAGCGTCAATTTCAAAGGAGGGGGCGTAAAAGGGAAGCAGGCGAAGAAAAGTGGGAGCTGGACTGGTGATTTTGGAGGAGCTAGGTGTGCAAGAGGGCCTGCAGAGTGCTGAGGAAAAAAAAAGAATGTAAAAAAGGCAGAGAGGAGAGTGACCCCTGCTGGAGGAAAAAAGCAAAAGCCTACAGCACCTGGTATTCCCAGGCGGTCTCCCATCCAAGTACTAACCAGGCCCAACCCTGCTTAGCTTCCAAGATCAGACGAGATCGGGCGCATTCAGGGTGGTGTGGCCGTAGGCAGTACTCAGGCTCTCCCTCAACCTTCTTATACTTGTCACCGGCACCCTGGCCCCGCCTTTCCATCACTTTACTACACTCAGCTGTGCTTTTTCACAAGCAACGCCACACACTCGTCTCTCCTCTCTCCCCTCTCTCTCTCTCTCTTCCTCTGGCTGGCTCTCTCGCTCTCCTCAACCCCTGCCTCATGCTGCTTTGCTCCCTCTTTAACCTCTTCCTGCCTGCACCTTCTCAAACACATTCTCAGCCTGGCCTCCAAGGCTCCTCTCTGCCTTCCCCTGGCCTGACTTTAAGCCTAAAGCTGACAGGGCTCAACACCACAGGAGCAGCAGGGCGCAAGCTTTCTAGACAGCAGCAGAGCCCACCAGGAAGGCCGGGCCTTCGCTCGCCTGACAGCCAGACTTCTCCGGGCACCAGCTAGTGCTCCCGCCTATCTGCCCCGACGCAAAAAAAAAAAAAAAAAAAAGACAGGGACCCTGGTTGCACCAGGGCCTACAAACGCCAGTCCCCTGCCTGCTCGGCCTCAGTCTTTTGGGTGGCGTAGTGCCCGCTCCCCCCTTCCCTGCGTGCACCACAAGGCCCTGCCGCTCGAGGCCCCACCTCTTGCCGCAGGTCTCGCGCTCTTGTTGGGTGGGGTGCAACTCATCCTGCGCGCAGGGGTGCCTTTCGCCGTCCACCCACTCACCATTGCCCGGGACCAGGCGGAGACTGCGGTCATGTCAAAGTCCTACGTTAGGTGGGTTCCCCTGACCTAGAGATGAGCCATAACACTGTGTGCAGCACCGAAGGGACAGGGTCCCTCTGAAAACGACTTAGAAACATAGAATGTGTCGGCAGATAAGAACCATTTGGCCCATCTAGTCTGCCCAATATATCTGAATCCTTTGAATAGTCCCTGGCCCTATCTTATATGAAGGATAGCCTTATGCCTATCCCATGCATGCTTAAACTCCTTCACTGTATTTGCAGCTACCACTTCTGCAGGAAGGTTATTCCATGCATCCACTACTCTCTCAGTAAAGTAATACTTCCTCATATTACTTTTAAACCTTTGCCCCTCTAGTTTAAAACGGTGTCCTCTTGTGGTAGTTTTTCTTCTTTTAAATATGCTCTCCTCCTTTACCGAGTTGATTCCCTTTATGTATTTAAAAGTTTCTATCATATCCCCTCTGTCTCTTCTTTCTTCCAAGCTATACATGTTAAGGTCCTTTAACCTTTCCTGGTAAGTTTTTTCCTGCAATCCATGTACTAGTTTAGTAGCTCTTCTCTGAACTCTCTCTAGAGTATCTATATCCTTCTGGAGATATGGCCTCCAGTACTGCGCACGACTGTCCCGTCCCACTACACACCTTGGCTCTATGAATGTTGCAATTAGGAGGGCAGCTGCCGAGCTCCACCCGTCCAGCGTACCTCTGCTACCTCACTTCCAGTAACAGAATGGGGTCCCGCCGTGCATGTTGCGCCCACCTCATGCGCGCACTTGTTAGCTCCTTCACTCTGGTACCATGTGACCAGGCCACGGATCTCCGTAACGTGGGTTGGGTTCCGCTTGCTACTGGAAGCCGACAGCTGGGGAGGGAGCCAGAACATTCACCCCCCCTGGCTACCGGAGGACCCCTCACCTATACCAGGTACTACGTCTTACGACTGCCTGCAGTGTACCTTGCTCTCTTCCTGGGTTACCCATAGCAACGGCTTTACTCCTCCTGCTTGACTTGCCCAGTAGACCTTTTTCTTGTGTAGCTTTGCTTCATAGCCCACATGTGCCTTACTTACTCACCCAAGTTCTTTTGAATAGGCCAGGAGGACAAACATGCGCCCCTTTAAATGACTTCAGACCAGGCTTAGAACACTTGACGCAACATTCCTGAGAAGTCTTGGGCATTGCAGTTCAACGTGAACAATGGTCACATCCTGACCCTAACTACCACTGCTTGGCTGCCCAGGCCTACCTCTACAAGGTAGTAGTCCATATTGGCGTCCTGCAAGTGCTGGCTGATCCCCCCCGAACCCAGGCCTCCCCTGTATTTAGATTGCCGGTGGGTAGGCTGGATCCAAAAAGCCCGGGAACGGCAGCGCACACATTAACTCTTTCCCTACCAGCCTGGAGCAGCCACTAACTCAAAGCGTACTCCTGTAGGCAACCTGCCTACACTCTGACCTCTGCAGGGCGCAGGTTTCATGGCCCGTCGGCTGCTCTGTCGCTTCTCGCTGGCTTCGGCAGTCCGCCTGCGTGCTTCTCGCGCGGTCCCCCAGCCTGGGGAACGCAGCGGAATGTGTTGGCGCGAAGAGACTGAAGAGCAGGAGTGATAGAGCCAAAGCGGCTCAGCAGAGAGCGCTAGCGAATGGCTGGGCCGCGCAGCCTAGGTGGGATGTAGGATAGGGCTAGCTAGGTGGGGGTGGCCTCTCGGCGTGGCTTAGTTGCCGTAGGGGACTGGATGCGTGGCAAGCGTTCCTGAGGGGAAGAGAGAGAGAAAGCGTCAATTTCAAAGGAGGGGGCGTAAAAGGGAAGCAGGCGAAGAAAAGTGGGAGCTGGACTGGTGATTTTGGAGGAGCTAGGTGTGCAGGAGGGCCTGCAGAGTGCTGAGGAAAAAAAAAGAATGTAAAAAAGGCAGAGAGGAGAGTGACCCCTGCTGGAGGAAAAAAGCAAAAGCCTACAGCACCTGGTATTCCCAGGCGGTCTCCCATCCAAGTACTAACCAGGCCCGACCCTGCTTAGCTTCCGAGATCAGACGAGATCGGGCGCATTCAGGGTGGTGTGGCCGTAGGCAGTACTCAGGCTCTCCCTCAACCTTCTTATACTTGTCACCGGCACCCTGGCCCCGCCTTTCCATCACTTTACTACACTCAGCTGTGCTTTTTCACAAGCAACGCCACACACTCGTCTCTCCTCTCTCCCCTCTCTCTCTCTCTCTCTTCCTCTGGCTGGCTCTCTCGCTCTCCTCAACCCCTGCCTCATGCTGCTTTGCTCCCTCTTTAACCTCTTCCTGCCTGCACCTTCTCAAACACATTCTCAGCCTGGCCTCCAAGGCTCCTCTCTGCCTTCCCCTGGCCTGACTTTAAGCCTAAAGCTGACAGGGCTCAACACCACAGGAGCAGCAGGGCGCAAGCTTTCTAGACAGCAGCAGAGCCCACCAGGAAGGCCGGGCCTTCGCTCGCCTGACAGCCAGACTTCTCCGGGCACCAGCTAGTGCTCCCGCCTATCTGCCCCGACGCAAAAAATAAAAAAAGACAGGGACCCTGGTTGCACCAGGGCCTACAAACGCCAGTCCCCTGCCTGCTCGGCCTCAGTCTTTTGGGTGGCGTAGTGGCCGCTCCCCCCTTCCCTGCGTGCACCACAAGGCCCTGCCGCTCAAGGCCCCACCTCTTGCCGCAGGTCTCGCGCTCTTGTTGGGTGGGGTGCAACTCATCCTGCGCGCAGGGGTGCCTTTCGCTGTCCCCCCACTCACCATTGCCCGGGACCAGGCGGAGACTGCGGTCATGTCAAAGTCCTACGTTAGGTGGGTTCCCCTGACCTAGAGATGAGCCATAACACTGTGTGCAGCACCGAAGGGACAGGGTCCCTCTGAAAACGACTTAGAAACATAGAAACATAGAATGTGTCGGCAGATAAGAACCATTTGGCCCATCTAGTCTGCCCAATATATCTGAATCCTTTGAATAGTCCCTGGCCCTATCTTATATGAAGGATAGCCTTATGCCTATCCCATGCATGCTTAAACTCCTTCACTGTATTTGCAGCTACCACTTCTGCAGGAAGGTTATTCCATGCATCCACTACTCTCTCAGTAAAGTAATACTTCCTCATATTACTTTTAAACCTTTGCCCCTCTAGTTTAAAACGGTGTCCTCTTGTGGTAGTTTTTCTTCTTTTAAATATGCTCTCCTCCTTTACCGAGTTGATTCCCTTTATGTATTTAAAAGTTTCTATCATATCCCCTCTGTCTCTTCTTTCTTCCAAGCTATACATGTTAAGGTCCTTTAACCTTTCCTGGTAAGTTTTTTCCTGCAATCCATGTACTAGTTTAGTAGCTCTTCTCTGAACTCTCTCTAGAGTATCTATATCCTTCTGGAGATATGGCCTCCAGTACTGCGCACGACTGTCCCGTCCCACTACACACCTTGGCTCTATGAATGTTGCAATTAGGAGGGCAGCTGCCGAGCTCCACCCGTCCAGCGTACCTCTGCTACCTCACTTCCAGTAACAGAATGGGGTCCCGCCGTGCATGTTGCGCCCACCTCATGCGCGCACTTGTTAGCTCCTTCACTCTGGTACCATGTGACCAGGCCACGGATCTCCATAACGTGGGTTGGGTTCCGCTTGCTACTGGAAGCCGACAGCTGGGGAGGGAGCCAGAACATTCACCCCCCCTGGCTACCGGAGGACCCCTCACCTATACCAGGTACTACGTCTTACGACTGCCTGCAGTGTACCTTGCTCTCTTCCTGGGTTACCCATAGCAACGGCTTTACTCCTCCTGCTTGACTTGCCCAGTAGACCTTTTTCTTGTGTAGCTTTGCTTCATAGCCCACATGTGCCTTACTTACTCACCCAAGTTCTTTTGAATAGGCCAGGAGGACAAACATGCGCCCCTTTAAATGACTTCAGACCAGGCTTAGAATACTTGACGCAACATTCCTGAGAAGTCTTGGGCATTGCAGTTCAACGTGAACAATGGTCACATCCTGACCCTAACTACCACTGCTTGGCTGCCCAGGCCTACCTCTACAAGGTAGTAGTCCATATTGGCGTCCTGCAAGTGCTGGCTGATCCCCCCCGAACCCAGGCCTCCCCTGTATTTAGATTGCCGGTGGGTAGGCTGGATCCAAAAAGCCCGGGAACGGCAGCGCACACATTAACTCTTTCTCTACCAGCCTGGAGCAGCCACTAACTCAAAGCGTACTCCTGTAGGCAACCTGCCTACACTCTGACCTCTGCAGGGCGCAGGTTTCATGGCCCGTCGGCTGCTCTGTCGCTTCTCGCTGGCTTCGGCAGTCCGCCTGCGTGCTTCTCGCGCGGTCCCCCAGCCTGGGGAACGCAGCGGAATGTGTTGGCGCGAAGAGACTGAAGAGCAGGAGTGATAGAGCCAAAGCGGCTCAGCAGAGAGCGCTAGCGAATGGCTGGGCCGCGCAGCCTGGGTGGGATGTAGGATAGGGCTAGCTAGGTGGGGGTGGCCTCTCGGCGTGGCTTAGTTGCCGTAGAGGACTGGATGCGTGGCAAGCGTTCCTGAGGGGAAGAGAGAGAGAAAGCGTCAATTTCAAAGGAGGGGGCGTAAAAGGGAAGCAGGCGAAGAAAAGTGGGAGCTGGACTGGTGATTTTGGAGGAGCTAGGTGTGCAGGAGGGCCTGCAGAGTGCTGAGGAAAAAAAAAGAATGTAAAAAAGGCAGAGAGGAGAGTGACCCCTGCTGGAGGAAAAAAGCAAAAGCCTACAGCACCTGGTATTCCCAGGCGGTCTCCCATCCAAGTACTAACCAGGCCCGACCCTGCTTAGCTTCCGAGATCAGACGAGATTGGGCGCATTCAGGGTGGTGTGGCCGTAGGCAGTACTCAGGCTCTCCCTCAACCTTCTTATACTTGTCACCGGCACCCTGGCCCCGCCTTTCCATCACTTTACTACACTCAGCTGTGCTTTTTCACAAGCAACGCCACACACTCGTCTCTCCTCTCTCCCCTCTCTCTCTCTCTCTTCCTCTGGCTGGCTCTCTCGCTCTCCTCAACCCCTGCCTCATGCTGCTTTGCTCCCTCTTTAACCTCTTCCTGCCTGCACCTTCTCAAACACATTCTCAGCCTGGCCTCCAAGGCTCCTCTCTGCCTTCCCCTGGCCTGACTTTAAGCCTAAAGCTGACAGGGCTCAACACCACAGGAGCAGCAGGGCGCAAGCTTTCTAGACAGCAGCAGAGCCCACCAGGAAGGCCGGGCCTTCGCTCGCCTGACAGCCAGACTTCTCCGGGCACCAGCTAGTGCTCCCGCCTATCTGCCCCGACGCAAAAAAAAAGACAGGGACCCTGGTTGCACCAGGGCCTACAAACGCCAGTCCCCTGCCTGCTCGGCCTCAGTCTTTTGGGTGGCGTAGTGGCCGCTCCCCCTTCCCTGCGTGCACCACAAGGCCCTGCCGCTCGAGGCCCCACCTCTTGCCGCAGGTCTCGCGCTCTTGTTGGGTGGGGTGCAACTCATCCTGCGCGCAGGGGTGCCTTTCGCCGTCCACCCACTCACCATTGCCCGGGACCAGGCGGAGACTGCGGTCATGTCAAAGTCCTACGTTAGGTGGGTTCCCCTGACCTAGAGATGAGCCATAACACTGTGTGCAGCACCGAAGGGACAGGGTCCCTCTGAAAACGACTTAGAAACATAGAAACATAGAATGTGTCGGCAGATAAGAACCATTTGGCCCATCTAGTCTGCCCAATATATCTGAATCCTTTGAATAGTCCCTGGCCCTATCTTATATGAAGGATAGCCTTATGCCTATCCCATGCATGCTTAAACTCCTTCACTGTATTTGCAGCTACCACTTCTGCAGGAAGGTTATTCCATGCATCCACTACTCTCTCAGTAAAGTAATACTTCCTCATATTACTTTTAAACCTTTGCCCCTCTAGTTTAAAACGGTGTCCTCTTGTGGTAGTTTTTCTTCTTTTAAATATGCTCTCCTCCTTTACCGAGTTGATTCCCTTTATGTATTTAAAAGTTTCTATCATATCCCCTCTGTCTCTTCTTTCTTCCAAGCTATACATGTTAAGGTCCTTTAACCTTTCCTGGTAAGTTTTTTCCTGCAATCCATGTACTAGTTTAGTAGCTCTTCTCTGAACTCTCTCTAGAGTATCTATATCCTTCTGGAGATATGGCCTCCAGTACTGCGCACGACTGTCCCGTCCCACTACACACCTTGGCTCTATGAATGTTGCAATTAGGAGGGCAGCTGCCGAGCTCCACCCGTCCAGCGTACCTCTGCTACCTCACTTCCAGTAACAGAATGGGGTCCCGCCGTGCATGTTGCGCCCACCTCATGCGCGCACTTGTTAGCTCCTTCACTCTGGTACCATGTGACCAGGCCACGGATCTCCGTAACGTGGGTTGGGTTCCGCTTGCTACTGGAAGCCGACAGCTGGGGAGGGAGCCAGAACATTCACCCCCCCTGGCTACCGGAGGACCCCTCACCTATACCAGGTACTACGTCTTACGACTGCCTGCAGTGTACCTTGCTCTCTTCCTGGGTTACCCATAGCAACGGCTTTACTCCTCCTGCTTGACTTGCCCAGTAGACCTTTTTCTTGTGTAGCTTTGCTTCATAGCCCACATGTGCCTTACTTACTCACCCAAGTTCTTTTGAATAGGCCAGGAGGACAAACATGCGCCCCTTTAAATGACTTCAGACCAGGCTTAGAACACTTGACGCAACATTCCTGAGAAGTCTTGGGCATTGCAGTTCAACGTGAACAATGGTCACATCCTGACCCTAACTACCACTGCTTGGCTGCCCAGGCCTACCTCTACAAGGTAGTAGTCCATATTGGCGTCCTGCAAGTGCTGGCTGATCCCCCCCGAACCCAGGCCTCCCCTGTATTTAGATTGCCGGTGGGTAGGCTGGATCCAAAAAGCCCGGGAACGGCAGCGCACACATTAACTCTTTCCCTACCAGCCTGGAGCAGCCACTAACTCAAAGCGTACTCCTGTAGGCAACCTGCCTACACTCTGACCTCTGCAGGGCGCAGGTTTCATGGCCCGTCGGCTGCTCTGTCGCTTCTCGCTGGCTTCGGCAGTCCGCCTGCGTGCTTCTCGCGCGGTCCCCCAGCCTGGGGAACGCAGCGGAATGTGTTGGCGCGAAGAGACTGAAGAGCAGGAGTGATAGAGCCAAAGCGGCTCAGCAGAGAGCGCTAGCGAATGGCTGGGCCGCGCAGCCTAGGTGGGATGTAGGATAGGGCTAGCTAGGTGGGGGTGGCCTCTCGGCGTGGCTTAGTTGCCGTAGGGGACTGGATGCGTGGCAAGCGTTCCTGAGGGGAAGAGAGAGAGAAAGCGTCAATTTCAAAGGAGGGGGCGTAAAAGGGAAGCAGGCGAAGAAAAGTGGGAGCTGGACTGGTGATTTTGGAGGAGCTAGGTGTGCAGGAGGGCCTGCAGAGTGCTGAGGAAAAAAAAAGAATGTAAAAAAGGCAGAGAGGAGAGTGACCCCTGCTGGAGGAAAAAAGCAAAAGCCTACAGCACCTGGTATTCCCAGGCGGTCTCCCATCCAAGTACTAACCAGGCCCGACCCTGCTTAGCTTCCGAGATCAGACGAGATCGGGCGCATTCAGGGTGGTGTGGCCGTAGGCAGTACTCAGGCTCTCCCTCAACCTTCTTATACTTGTCACCGGCACCCTGGCCCCGCCTTTCCATCACTTTACTACACTCAGCTGTGCTTTTTCACAAGCAACGCCACACACTCGTCTCTCCTCTCTCCCCTCTCTCTCTCTCTCTCTTCCTCTGGCTGGCTCTCTCGCTCTCCTCAACCCCTGCCTCATGCTGCTTTGCTCCCTCTTTAACCTCTTCCTGCCTGCACCTTCTCAAACACATTCTCAGCCTGGCCTCCAAGGCTCCTCTCTGCCTTCCCCTGGCCTGACTTTAAGCCTAAAGCTGACAGGGCTCAACACCACAGGAGCAGCAGGGCGCAAGCTTTCTAGACAGCAGCAGAGCCCACCAGGAAGGCCGGGCCTTCGCTCGCCTGACAGCCAGACTTCTCCGGGCACCAGCTAGTGCTCCCGCCTATCTGCCCCGACGCAAAAAAATAAAAAAAGACAGGGACCCTGGTTGCACCAGGGCCTACAAACGCCAGTCCCCTGCCTGCTCGGCCTCAGTCTTTTGGGTGGCGTAGTGGCCGCTCCCCCCTTCCCTGCGTGCACCACAAGGCCCTGCCGCTCAAGGCCCCACCTCTTGCCGCAGGTCTCGCGCTCTTGTTTGGTGGGGTGCAACTCATCCTGCGCGCAGGGGTGCCTTTCGCTGTCCCCCCACTCACCATTGCCCGGGACCAGGCGGAGACTGCGGTCATGTCAAAGTCCTACGTTAGGTGGGTTCCCCTGACCTAGAGATGAGCCATAACACTGTGTGCAGCACCGAAGGGACAGGGTCCCTCTGAAAACGACTTAGAAACATAGAAACATAGAATGTGTCGGCAGATAAGAACCATTTGGCCCATCTAGTCTGCCCAATATATCTGAATCCTTTGAATAGTCCCTGGCCCTATCTTATATGAAGGATAGCCTTATGCCTATCCCATGCATGCTTAAACTCCTTCACTGTATTTGCAGCTACCACTTCTGCAGGAAGGTTATTCCATGCATCCACTACTCTCTCAGTAAAGTAATACTTCCTCATATTACTTTTAAACCTTTGCCCCTCTAGTTTAAAACGGTGTCCTCTTGTGGTAGTTTTTCTTCTTTTAAATATGCTCTCCTCCTTTACCGAGTTGATTCCCTTTATGTATTTAAAAGTTTCTATCATATCCCCTCTGTCTCTTCTTTCTTCCAAGCTATACATGTTAAGGTCCTTTAACCTTTCCTGGTAAGTTTTTTCCTGCAATCCATGTACTAGTTTAGTAGCTCTTCTCTGAAATCTCTCTAGAGTATCTATATCCTTCTGGAGATATGGCCTCCAGTACTGCGCACGACTGTCCCGTCCCACTACACACCTTGGCTCTATGAATGTTGCAATTAGGAGGGCAGCTGCCGAGCTCCACCCGTCCAGCGTACCTCTGCTACCTCACTTCCAGTAACAGAATGGGGTCCCGCCGTGCATGTTGCGCCCACCTCATGCGCGCACTTGTTAGCTCCTTCACTCTGGTACCATGTGACCAGGCCACGGATCTCCATAACGTGGGTTGGGTTCCGCTTGCTACTGGAAGCCGACAGCTGGGGAGGGAGCCAGAACATTCACCCCCCCTGGCTACCGGAGGACCCCTCACCTATACCAGGTACTACGTCTTACGACTGCCTGCAGTGTACCTTGCTCTCTTCCTGGGTTACCCATAGCAACGGCTTTACTCCTCCTGCTTGACTTGCCCAGTAGACCTTTTTCTTGTGTAGCTTTGCTTCATAGCCCACATGTGCCTTACTTACTCACCCAAGTTCTTTTGAATAGGCCAGGAGGACAAACATGCGCCCCTTTAAATGACTTCAGACCAGGCTTAGAATACTTGACGCAACATTCCTGAGAAGTCTTGGGCATTGCAGTTCAACGTGAACAATGGTCACATCCTGACCCTAACTACCACTGCTTGGCTGCCCAGGCCTACCTCTACAAGGTAGTAGTCCATATTGGCGTCCTGCAAGTGCTGGCTGATCCCCCCCGAACCCAGGCCTCCCCTGTATTTAGATTGCCGGTGGGTAGGCTGGATCCAAAAAGCCCGGGAACGGCAGCGCACACATTAACTCTTTCTCTACCAGCCTGGAGCAGCCACTAACTCAAAGCGTACTCCTGTAGGCAACCTGCCTACACTCTGACCTCTGCAGGGCGCAGGTTTCATGGCCCGTCGGCTGCTCTGTCGCTTCTCGCTGGCTTCGGCAGTCCGCCTGCGTGCTTCTCGCGCGGTCCCCCAGCCTGGGGAACGCAGCGGAATGTGTTGGCGCGAAGAGACTGAAGAGCAGGAGTGATAGAGCCAAAGCGGCTCAGCAGAGAGCGCTAGCGAATGGCTGGGCCGCGCAGCCTGGGTGGGATGTAGGATAGGGCTAGCTAGGTGGGGGTGGCCTCTCGGCGTGGCTTAGTTGCCGTAGGGGACTGGATGCGTGGCAAGCGTTCCTGAGGGGAAGAGAGAGAGAAAGCGTCAATTTCAAAGGAGGGGGCGTAAAAGGGAAGCAGGCGAAGAAAAGTGGGAGCTGGACTGGTGATTTTGGAGGAGCTAGGTGTGCAGGAGGGCCTGCAGAGTGCTGAGGAAAAAAAAAGAATGTAAAAAAGGCAGAGAGGAGAGTGACCCCTGCTGGAGGAAAAAAGCAAAAGCCTACAGCACCTGGTATTCCCAGGCGGTCTCCCATCCAAGTACTAACCAGGCCCGACCCTGCTTAGCTTCCGAGATCAGACGAGATCGGGCGCATTCAGGGTGGTGTGGCCGTAGGCAGTACTCAGGCTCTCCCTCAACCTTCTTATACTTGTCACCGGCACCCTGGCCCCGCCTTTCCATCACTTTACTACACTCAGCTGTGCTTTTTCACAAGCAACGCCACACACTCGTCTCTCCTCTCTCCCCTCTCTCTCTCTCTCTTCCTCTGGCTGGCTCTCTCGCTCTCCTCAACCCCTGCCTCATGCTGCTTTGCTCCCTCTTTAACCTCTTCCTGCCTGCACCTTCTCAAACACATTCTCAGCCTGGCCTCCAAGGCTCCTCTCTGCCTTCCCCTGGCCTGACTTTAAGCCTAAAGCTGACAGGGCTCAACACCACAGGAGCAGCAGGGCGCAAGCTTTCTAGACAGCAGCAGAGCCCACCAGGAAGGCCGGGCCTTCGCTCGCCTGACAGCCAGACTTCTCCGGGCACCAGCTAGTGCTCCCGCCTATCTGCCCCGACGCAAAAAATAAAAAATAAAAAAAGACAGGGACCCTGGTTGCACCAGGGCCTACAAACGCCAGTCCCCTGCCTGCTCGGCCTCAGTCTTTTGGGTGGCGTAGTGGCCGCTCCCCCCTTCCCTGCGTGCACCACAAGGCCCTGCCGCTCAAGGCCCCACCTCTTGCCGCAGGTCTCGCGCTCTTGTTGGGTGGGGTGCAACTCATCCTGCGCGCAGGGGTGCCTTTCGCCGTCCCCCCACTCACCATTGCCCGGGACCAGGCGGAGACTGCGGTCATGTCAAAGTCCTACGTTAGGTGGGTTCCCCTGACCTAGAGATGAGCCATAACACTGTGTGCAGCACCCAAGGGACAGGGTCCCTCTGAAAACGACTTAGAAACATAGAAACATAGAATGTGTCGGCAGATAAGAACCATTTGGCCCATCTAGTCTGCCCAATATATCTGAATCCTTTGAATAGTCCCTGGCCCTATCTTATATGAAGGATAGCCTTATGCCTATCCCATGCATGCTTAAACTCCTTCACTGTATTTGCAGCTACCACTTCTGCAGGAAGGTTATTCCATGCATCCACTACTCTCTCAGTAAAGTAATACTTCCTCATATTACTTTTAAACCTTTGCCCCTCTAGTTTAAAACGGTGTCCTCTTGTGGTAGTTTTTCTTCTTTTAAATATGCTCTCCTCCTTTACCGAGTTGATTCCCTTTATGTATTTAAAAGTTTCTATCATATCCCCTCTGTCTCTTCTTTCTTCCAAGCTATACATGTTAAGGTCCTTTAACCTTTCCTGGTAAGTTTTTTCCTGCAATCCATGTACTAGTTTAGTAGCTCTTCTCTGAACTCTCTCTAGAGTATCTATATCCTTCTGGAGATATGGCCTCCAGTACTGCGCACGACTGTCCCGTCCCACTACACACCTTGGCTCTATGAATGTTGCAATTAGGAGGGCAGCTGCCGAGCTCCACCCGTCCAGCGTACCTCTGCTACCTCACTTCCAGTAACAGAATGGGGTCCCGCCGTGCATGTTGCGCCCACCTCATGCGCGCACTTGTTAGCTCCTTCACTCTGGTACCATGTGACCAGGCCACGGATCTCCGTAACGTGGGTTGGGTTCCGCTTGCTACTGGAAGCTGACAGCTGGGGAGGGAGCCAGAACATTCACCCCCCCTGGCTACCGGAGGACCCCTCACCTATACCAGGTACTACGTCTTACGACTGCCTGCAGTGTACCTTGCTCTCTTCCTGGGTTACCCATAGCAACGGCTTTACTCCTCCTGCTTGACTTGCCCAGTAGACCTTTTTCTTGTGTAGCTTTGCTTCATAGCCCACATGTGCCTTACTTACTCACCCAAGTTCTTTTGAATAGGCCAGGAGGACAAACATGCGCCCCTTTAAATGACTTCAGACCAGGCTTAGAACACTTGACGCAACATTCCTGAGAAGTCTTGGGCATTGCAGTTCAACGTGAACAATGGTCACATCCTGACCCTAACTACCACTGCTTGGCTGCCCAGGCCTACCTCTACAAGGTAGTAGTCCATATTGGCGTCCTGCAAGTGCTGGCTGATCCCCCCCGAACCCAGGCCTCCCCTGTATTTAGATTGCCGGTGGGTAGGCTGGATCCAAAAAGCCCGGGATCGGCAGCGCACACATTAACTCTTTCCCTACCAGCCTGGAGCAGCCACTAACTCAAAGCGTACTCCTGTAGGCAACCTGCCTACACTCTGACCTCTGCAGGGCGCAGGTTTCATGGCCCGTCGGCTGCTCTGTCGCTTCTCGCTGGCTTCGGCAGTCCGCCTGCGTGCTTCTCGCGCGGTCCCCCAGCCTGGGGAACGCAGCGGAATGTGTTGGCGCGAAGAGACTGAAGAGCAGGAGTGATAGAGCCAAAGCGGCTCAGCAGAGAGCGCTAGCGAATGGCTGGGCCGCGCAGCCTGGGTGGGATGTAGGATAGGGCTAGCTAGGTGGGGGTGGCCTCTCGGCGTGGCTTAGTTGCCGTAGGGGACTGGATGCGTGGCAAGCGTTCCTGAGGGGAAGAGAGAGAGAAAGCGTCAATTTCAAAGGAGGGGGCGTAAAAGGGAAGCAGGCGAAGAAAAGTGGGAGCTGGACTGGTGATTTTGGAGGAGCTAGGTGTGCAAGAGGGCCTGCAGAGTGCTGAGGAAAAAAAAAGAATGTAAAAAAGGCAGAGAGGAGAGTGACCCCTGCTGGAGGAAAAAAGCAAAAGCCTACAGCACCTGGTATTCCCAGGCGGTCTCCCATCCAAGTACTAACCAGGCCCGACCCTGCTTAGCTTCCAAGATCAGACGAGATCAGGCGCATTCAGGGTGGTGTGGCCGTAGGCAGTACTCAGGCTCTCCCTCAACCTTCTTATACTTGTCACCGGCACCCTGGCCCCGCCTTTCCATCACTTTACTACACTCAGCTGTGCTTTTTCACAAGCAACGCCACACACTCGTCTCTCCTCTCTCCCCTCTCTCTCTCTCTCTTCCTCTGGCTGGCTCTCTCGCTCTCCTCAACCCCTGCCTCATGCTGCTTTGCTCCCTCTTTAACCTCTTCCTGCCTGCACCTTCTCAAACACATTCTCAGCCTGGCCTCCAAGGCTCCTCTCTGCCTTCCCCTGGCCTGACTTTAAGCCTAAAGCTGACAGGGCTCAACACCACAGGAGCAGCAGGGCGCAAGCTTTCTAGACAGCAGCAGAGCCCACCAGGAAGGCCGGGCCTTCGCTTGCCTGACAGCCAGACTTCTCCGGGCACCAGCTAGTGCTCCCGCCTATCTGCCCCGACGCAAAAAAAAAAAAAAAAAAAAGACAGGGACCCTGGTTGCACCAGGGCCTACAAACGCCAGTCCCCTGCCTGCTCGGCCTCAGTCTTTTGGGTGGCGTAGTGCCCGCTCCCCCCTTCCCTGCGTGCACCACAAGGCCCTGCCGCTCGAGGCCCCACCTCTTGCCGCAGGTCTCGCGCTCTTGTTGGGTGGGGTGCAACTCATCCTGCGCGCAGGGGTGCCTTTCGCCGTCCACCCACTCACCATTCCCCGGGACCAGGCGGAGACTGCGGTCATGTCAAAGTCCTACGTTAGGTGGGTTCCCCTGACCTAGAGATGAGCCATAACACTGTGTGCAGCACCGAAGGGACAGGGTCCCTCTGAAAACGACTTAGAAACATAGAATGTGTCGGCAGATAAGAACCATTTGGCCCATCTAGTCTGCCCAATATATCTGAATCCTTTGAATAGTCCCTGGCCCTATCTTATATGAAGGATAGCCTTATGCCTATCCCATGCATGCTTAAACTCCTTCACTGTATTTGCAGCTACCACTTCTGCAGGAAGGTTATTCCATGCATCCACTACTCTCTCAGTAAAGTAATACTTCCTCATATTACTTTTAAACCTTTGCCCCTCTAGTTTAAAACGGTGTCCTCTTGTAGTAGTTTTTCTTCTTTTAAATATGCTCTCCTCCTTTACCGAGTTGATTCCCTTTATGTATTTAAAAGTTTCTATCATATCCCCTCTGTCTCTTCTTTCTTCCAAGCTATACATGTTAAGGTCCTTTAACCTTTCCTGGTAAGTTTTTTCCTGCAATCCATGTACTAGTTTAGTAGCTCTTCTCTGAACTCTCTCTAGAGTATCTATATCCTTCTGGAGATATGGCCTCCAGTACTGCGCACGACTGTCCCGTCCCACTACACACCTTGGCTCTATGAATGTTGCAATTAGGAGGGCAGCTGCCGAGCTCCACCCGTCCAGCGTACCTCTGCTACCTCACTTCCAGTAACAGAATGGGGTCCCGCCGTGCATGTTGCGCCCACCTCATGCGCGCACTTGTTAGCTCCTTCACTCTGGTACCATGTGACCAGGCCACGGATCTCCGTAACGTGGGTTGGGTTCCGCTTGCTACTGGAAGCCGACAGCTGGGGAGGGAGCCAGAACATTCACCCCCCCTGGCTACCGGAGGACCCCTCACCTATACCAGGTACTACGTCTTACGACTGCCTGCAGTGTACCTTGCTCTCTTCCTGGGTTACCCATAGCAACGGCTTTACTCCTCCTGCTTGACTTGCCCAGTAGACCTTTTTCTTGTGTAGCTTTGCTTCATAGCCCACATGTGCCTTACTTACTCACCCAAGTTCTTTTGAATAGGCCAGGAGGACAAACATGCGCCCCTTTAAATGACTTCAGACCAGGCTTAGAACACTTGACGCAACATTCCTGAGAAGTCTTGGGCATTGCAGTTCAACGTGAACAATGGTCACATCCTGACCCTAACTACCACTGCTTGGCTGCCCAGGCCTACCTCTACAAGGTAGTAGTCCATATTGGCGTCCTGCAAGTGCTGGCTGATCCCCCCCGAACCCAGGCCTCCCCTGTATTTAGATTGCCGGTGGGTAGGCTGGATCCAAAAAGCCCGGGAACGGCAGCGCACACATTAACTCTTTCCCTACCAGCCTGGAGCAGCCACTAACTCAAAGCGTACTCCTGTAGGCAACCTGCCTACACTCTGACCTCTGCAGGGCGCAGGTTTCATGGCCCGTCGGCTGCTCTGTCGCTTCTCGCTGGCTTCGGCAGTCCGCCTGCGTGCTTCTCGCGCGGTCCCCCAGCCTGGGGAACGCAGCGGAATGTGTTGGCGCGAAGAGACTGAAGAGCAGGAGTGATAGAGCCAAAGCGGCTCAGCAGAGAGCGCTAGCGAATGGCTGGGCCGCGCAGCCTGGGTGGGATGTAGGATAGGGCTAGCTAGGTGGGGGTGGCCTCTCGGCGTGGCTTAGTTGCCGTAGGGGACTGGATGCGTGGCAAGCGTTCCTGAGGGGAAGAGAGAGAGAAAGCGTCAATTTCAAAGGAGGGGGCGTAAAAGGGAAGCAGGCGAAGAAAAGTGGGAGCTGGACTGGTGATTTTGGAGGAGCTAGGTGTGCAGGAGGGCCTGCAGAGTGCTGAGGAAAAAAAAAGAATGTAAAAAAGGCAGAGAGGAGAGTGACCCCTGCTGGAGGAAAAAAGCAAAAGCCTACAGCACCTGGTATTCCCAGGCGGTCTCCCATCCAAGTACTAACCAGGCCCGACCCTGCTTAGCTTCCGAGATCAGACGAGATTGGGCGCATTCAGGGTGGTGTGGCCGTAGGCAGTACTCAGGCTCTCCCTCAACCTTCTTATACTTGTCACCGGCACCCTGGCCCCGCCTTTCCAT
Source organism: Pelophylax lessonae (assembly GCF_965119305.1). Lineage (NCBI taxonomy): Eukaryota > Metazoa > Chordata > Amphibia > Anura > Ranidae > Pelophylax > Pelophylax lessonae. The sequence continues at coordinate 14,393,671 of NC_138772.1, forward strand.
CACTTTACTACACTCAGCTGTGCTTTTTCACAAGCAACGCCACACACTCGTCTCTCCTCTCTCCTCTCTCCCCTCTCTCTCTCTCTCTTCCTCTGGCTGGCTCTCTCGCTCTCCTCAACCCCTGCCTCATGCTGCTTTGCTCCCTCTTTAACCTCTTCCTGCCTGCACCTTCTCAAACACATTCTCAGCCTGGCCTCCAAGGCTCCTCTCTGCCTTCCCCTGGCCTGACTTTAAGCCTAAAGCTGACAGGGCTCAACACCACAGGAGCAGCAGGGCGCAAGCTTTCTAGACAGCAGCAGAGCCCACCAGGAAGGCCGGGCCTTCGCTCGCCTGACAGCCAGACTTCTCCGGGCACCAGCTAGTGCTCCCGCCTATCTGCCCCGACGCAAAAAAAAAGACAGGGACCCTGGTTGCACCAGGGCCTACAAACGCCAGTCCCCTGCCTGCTCGGCCTCAGTCTTTTGGGTGGCGTAGTGGCCGCTCCCCCTTCCCTGCGTGCACCACAAGGCCCTGCCGCTCGAGGCCCCACCTCTTGCCGCAGGTCTCGCGCTCTTGTTGGGTGGGGTGCAACTCATCCTGCGCGCAGGGGTGCCTTTCGCCGTCCACCCACTCACCATTGCCCGGGACCAGGCGGAGACTGCGGTCATGTCAAAGTCCTACGTTAGGTGGGTTCCCCTGACCTAGAGATGAGCCATAACACTGTGTGCAGCACCCAAGGGACAGGGTCCCTCTGAAAACGACTTAGAAACATAGAAACATAGAATGTGTCGGCAGATAAGAACCATTTGGCCCATCTAGTCTGCCCAATATATCTGAATCCTTTGAATAGTCCCTGGCCCTATCTTATATGAAGGATAGCCTTATGCCTATCCCATGCATGCTTAAACTCCTTCACTGTATTTGCAGCTACCACTTCTGCAGGAAGGTTATTCCATGCATCCACTACTCTCTCAGTAAAGTAATACTTCCTCATATTACTTTTAAACCTTTGCCCCTCTAGTTTAAAACGGTGTCCTCTTGTGGTAGTTTTTCTTCTTTTAAATATGCTCTCCTCCTTTACCGAGTTGATTCCCTTTATGTATTTAAAAGTTTCTATCATATCCCCTCTGTCTCTTCTTTCTTCCAAGCTATACATGTTAAGGTCCTTTAACCTTTCCTGGTAAGTTTTTTCCTGCAATCCATGTACTAGTTTAGTAGCTCTTCTCTGAACTCTCTCTAGAGTATCTATATCCTTCTGGAGATATGGCCTCCAGTACTGCGCACGACTGTCCCGTCCCACTACACACCTTGGCTCTATGAATGTTGCAATTAGGAGGGCAGCTGCCGAGCTCCACCCGTCCAGCGTACCTCTGCTACCTCACTTCCAGTAACAGAATGGGGTCCCGCCGTGCATGTTGCGCCCACCTCATGCGCGCACTTGTTAGCTCCTTCACTCTGGTACCATGTGACCAGGCCACGGATCTCCGTAACGTGGGTTGGGTTCCGCTTGCTACTGGAAGCCGACAGCTGGGGAGGGAGCCAGAACATTCACCCCCCCTGGCTACCGGAGGACCCCTCACCTATACCAGGTACTACGTCTTACGACTGCCTGCAGTGTACCTTGCTCTCTTCCTGGGTTACCCATAGCAACGGCTTTACTCCTCCTGCTTGACTTGCCCAGTAGACCTTTTTCTTGTGTAGCTTTGCTTCATAGCCCACATGTGCCTTACTTACTCACCCAAGTTCTTTTGAATAGGCCAGGAGGACAAACATGCGCCCCTTTAAATGACTTCAGACCAGGCTTAGAACACTTGACGCAACATTCCTGAGAAGTCTTGGGCATTGCAGTTCAACGTGAACAATGGTCACATCCTGACCCTAACTACCACTGCTTGGCTGCCCAGGCCTACCTCTACAAGGTAGTAGTCCATATTGGCGTCCTGCAAGTGCTGGCTGATCCCCCCCGAACCCAGGCCTCCCCTGTATTTAGATTGCCGGTGGGTAGGCTGGATCCAAAAAGCCCGGGAACGGCAGCGCACACATTAACTCTTTCCCTACCAGCCTGGAGCAGCCACTAACTCAAAGCGTACTCCTGTAGGCAACCTGCCTACACTCTGACCTCTGCAGGGCGCAGGTTTCATGGCCCGTCGGCTGCTCTGTCGCTTCTCGCTGGCTTCGGCAGTCCGCCTGCGTGCTTCTCGCGCGGTCCCCCAGCCTGGGGAACGCAGCGGAATGTGTTGGCGCAAAGAGACTGAAGAGCAGGAGTGATAGAGCCAAAGCGGCTCAGCAGAGAGCGCTAGCGAATGGCTGGGCCGCGCAGCCTAGGTGGGATGTAGGATAGGGCTAGCTAGGTGGGGGTGGCCTCTCGGCGTGGCTTAGTTGCCGTAGGGGACTGGATGCGTGGCAAGCGTTCCTGAGGGGAAGAGAGAGAGAAAGCGTCAATTTCAAAGGAGGGGGCGTAAAAGGGAAGCAGGCGAAGAAAAGTGGGAGCTGGACTGGTGATTTTGGAGGAGCTAGGTGTGCAGGAGGGCCTGCAGAGTGCTGAGGAAAAAAAAAGAATGTAAAAAAGGCAGAGAGGAGAGTGACCCCTGCTGGAGGAAAAAAGCAAAAGCCTACAGCACCTGGTATTCCCAGGCGGTCTCCCATCCGAGTACTAACCAGGCCCGACCCTGCTTAGCTTCCGAGATCAGACGAGATCGGGCGCATTCAGGGTGGTGTGGCCGTAGGCAGTACTCAGGCTCTCCCTCAACCTTCTTATACTTGTCACCGGCACCCTGGCCCCGCCTTTCCATCACTTTACTACACTCAGCTGTGCTTTTTCACAAGCAACGCCACACACTCGTCTCTCCTCTCTCCCCTCTCTCTCTCTCTCTCTTCCTCTGGCTGGCTCTCTCGCTCTCCTCAACCCCTGCCTCATGCTGCTTTGCTCCCTCTTTAACCTCTTCCTGCCTGCACCTTCTCAAACACATTCTCAGCCTGGCCTCCAAGGCTCCTCTCTGCCTTCCCCTGGCCTGACTTTAAGCCTAAAGCTGACAGGGCTCAACACCACAGGAGCAGCAGGGCGCAAGCTTTCTAGACAGCAGCAGAGCCCACCAGGAAGGCCGGGCCTTCGCTCGCCTGACAGCCAGACTTCTCCGGGCACCAGCTAGTGCTCCCGCCTATCTGCCCCGACGCAAAAAATAAAAAAAGACAGGGACCCTGGTTGCACCAGGGCCTACAAACGCCAGTCCCCTGCCTGCTCGGCCTCAGTCTTTTGGGTGGCGTAGTGGCCGCTCCCCCCTTCCCTGCGTGCACCACAAGGCCCTGCCGCTCAAGGCCCCACCTCTTGCCGCAGGTCTCGCGCTCTTGTTGGGTGGGGTGCAACTCATCCTGCGCGCAGGGGTGCCTTTCGCTGTCCCCCCACTCACCATTGCCCGGGACCAGGCGGAGACTGCGGTCATGTCAAAGTCCTACGTTAGGTGGGTTCCCCTGACCTAGAGATGAGCCATAACACTGTGTGCAGCACCGAAGGGACAGGGTCCCTCTGAAAACGACTTAGAAACATAGAAACATAGAATGTGTCGGCAGATAAGAACCATTTGGCCCATCTAGTCTGCCCAATATATCTGAATCCTTTGAATAGTCCCTGGCCCTATCTTATATGAAGGATAGCCTTATGCCTATCCCATGCATGCTTAAACTCCTTCACTGTATTTGCAGCTACCACTTCTGCAGGAAGGTTATTCCATGCATCCACTACTCTCTCAGTAAAGTAATACTTCCTCATATTACTTTTAAACCTTTGCCCCTCTAGTTTAAAACGGTGTCCTCTTGTGGTAGTTTTTCTTCTTTTAAATATGCTCTCCTCCTTTACCGAGTTGATTCCCTTTATGTATTTAAAAGTTTCTATCATATCCCCTCTGTCTCTTCTTTCTTCCAAGCTATACATGTTAAGGTCCTTTAACCTTTCCTGGTAAGTTTTTTCCTGCAATCCATGTACTAGTTTAGTAGCTCTTCTCTGAACTCTCTCTAGAGTATCTATATCCTTCTGGAGATATGGCCTCCAGTACTGCGCACGACTGTCCCGTCCCACTACACACCTTGGCTCTATGAATGTTGCAATTAGGAGGGCAGCTGCCGAGCTCCACCCGTCCAGCGTACCTCTGCTACCTCACTTCCAGTAACAGAATGGGGTCCCGCCGTGCATGTTGCGCCCACCTCATGCGCGCACTTGTTAGCTCCTTCACTCTGGTACCATGTGACCAGGCCACGGATCTCCATAACGTGGGTTGGGTTCCGCTTGCTACTGGAAGCCGACAGCTGGGGAGGGAGCCAGAACATTCACCCCCCCTGGCTACCGGAGGACCCCTCACCTATACCAGGTACTACGTCTTACGACTGCCTGCAGTGTACCTTGCTCTCTTCCTGGGTTACCCATAGCAACGGCTTTACTCCTCCTGCTTGACTTGCCCAGTAGACCTTTTTCTTGTGTAGCTTTGCTTCATAGCCCACATGTGCCTTACTTACTCACCCAAGTTCTTTTGAATAGGCCAGGAGGACAAACATGCGCCCCTTTAAATGACTTCAGACCAGGCTTAGAATACTTGACGCAACATTCCTGAGAAGTCTTGGGCATTGCAGTTCAACGTGAACAATGGTCACATCCTGACCCTAACTACCACTGCTTGGCTGCCCAGGCCTACCTCTACAAGGTAGTAGTCCATATTGGCGTCCTGCAAGTGCTGGCTGATCCCCCCCGAACCCAGGCCTCCCCTGTATTTAGATTGCCGGTGGGTAGGCTGGATCCAAAAAGCCCGGGAACGGCAGCGCACACATTAACTCTTTCTCTACCAGCCTGGAGCAGCCACTAACTCAAAGCGTACTCCTGTAGGCAACCTGCCTACACTCTGACCTCTGCAGGGCGCAGGTTTCATGGCCCGTCGGCTGCTCTGTCGCTTCTCGCTGGCTTCGGCAGTCCGCCTGCGTGCTTCTCGCGCGGTCCCCCAGCCTGGGGAACGCAGCGGAATGTGTTGGCGCGAAGAGACTGAAGAGCAGGAGTGATAGAGCCAAAGCGGCTCAGCAGAGAGCGCTAGCGAATGGCTGGGCCGCGCAGCCTGGGTGGGATGTAGGATAGGGCTAGCTAGGTGGGGGTGGCCTCTCGGCGTGGCTTAGTTGCCGTAGGGGACTGGATGCGTGGCAAGCGTTCCTGAGGGGAAGAGAGAGAGAAAGCGTCAATTTCAAAGGAGGGGGCGTAAAAGGGAAGCAGGCGAAGAAAAGTGGGAGCTGGACTGGTGATTTTGGAGGAGCTAGGTGTGCAGGAGGGCCTGCAGAGTGCTGAGGAAAAAAAAAGAATGTAAAAAAGGCAGAGAGGAGAGTGACCCCTGCTGGAGGAAAAAAGCAAAAGCCTACAGCACCTGGTATTCCCAGGCGGTCTCCCATCCAAGTACTAACCAGGCCCGACCCTGCTTAGCTTCCGAGATCAGACGAGATTGGGCGCATTCAGGGTGGTGTGGCCGTAGGCAGTACTCAGGCTCTCCCTCAACCTTCTTATACTTGTCACCGGCACCCTGGCCCCGCCTTTCCATCACTTTACTACACTCAGCTGTGCTTTTTCACAAGCAACGCCACACACTCGTCTCTCCTCTCTCCCCTCTCTCTCTCTCTCTTCCTCTGGCTGGCTCTCTCGCTCTCCTCAACCCCTGCCTCATGCTGCTTTGCTCCCTCTTTAACCTCTTCCTGCCTGCACCTTCTCAAACACATTCTCAGCCTGGCCTCCAAGGCTCCTCTCTGCCTTCCCCTGGCCTGACTTTAAGCCTAAAGCTGACAGGGCTCAACACCACAGGAGCAGCAGGGCGCAAGCTTTCTAGACAGCAGCAGAGCCCACCAGGAAGGCCGGGCCTTCGCTCGCCTGACAGCCAGACTTCTCCGGGCACCAGCTAGTGCTCCCGCCTATCTGCCCCGACGCAAAAAAAAAGACAGGGACCCTGGTTGCACCAGGGCCTACAAACGCCAGTCCCCTGCCTGCTCGGCCTCAGTCTTTTGGGTGGCGTAGTGGCCGCTCCCCCTTCCCTGCGTGCACCACAAGGCCCTGCCGCTCGAGGCCCCACCTCTTGCCGCAGGTCTCGCGCTCTTGTTGGGTGGGGTGCAACTCATCCTGCGCGCAGGGGTGCCTTTCGCCGTCCACCCACTCACCATTGCCCGGGACCAGGCGGAGACTGCGGTCATGTCAAAGTCCTACGTTAGGTGGGTTCCCCTGACCTAGAGATGAGCCATAACACTGTGTGCAGCACCCAAGGGACAGGGTCCCTCTGAAAACGACTTAGAAACATAGAATGTGTCGGCAGATAAGAACCATTTGGCCCATCTAGTCTGCCCAATATATCTGAATCCTTTGAATAGTCCCTGGCCCTATCTTATATGAAGGATAGCCTTATGCCTATCCCATGCATGCTTAAACTCCTTCACTGTATTTGCAGCTACCACTTCTGCAGGAAGGTTATTCCATGCATCCACTACTCTCTCAGTAAAGTAATACTTCCTCATATTACTTTTAAACCTTTGCCCCTCTAGTTTAAAACGGTGTCCTCTTGTGGTAGTTTTTCTTCTTTTAAATATGCTCTCCTCCTTTACCGAGTTGATTCCCTTTATGTATTTAAAAGTTTCTATCATATCCCCTCTGTCTCTTCTTTCTTCCAAGCTATACATGTTAAGGTCCTTTAACCTTTCCTGGTAAGTTTTTTCCTGCAATCCATGTACTAGTTTAGTAGCTCTTCTCTGAACTCTCTCTAGAGTATCTATATCCTTCTGGAGATATGGCCTCCAGTACTGCGCACGACTGTCCCGTCCCACTACACACCTTGGCTCTATGAATGTTGCAATTAGGAGGGCAGCTGCCGAGCTCCACCCGTCCAGCGTACCTCTGCTACCTCACTTCCAGTAACAGAATGGGGTCCCGCCGTGCATGTTGCGCCCACCTCATGCGCGCACTTGTTAGCTCCTTCACTCTGGTACCATGTGACCAGGCCACGGATCTCCGTAACGTGGGTTGGGTTTCGCTTGCTACTGGAAGCCGACAGCTGGGGAGGGAGCCAGAACATTCACCCCCCCTGGCTACCGGAGGACCCCTCACCTATACCAGGTACTACGTCTTACGACTGCCTGCAGTGTACCTTGCTCTCTTCCTGGGTTACCCATAGCAACGGCTTTACTCCTCCTGCTTGACTTGCCCAGTAGACCTTTTTCTTGTGTAGCTTTGCTTCATAGCCCACATGTGCCTTACTTACTCACCCAAGTTCTTTTGAATAGGCCAGGAGGACAAACATGCGCCCCTTTAAATGACTTCAGACCAGGCTTAGAACACTTGACGCAACATTCCTGAGAAGTCTTGGGCATTGCAGTTCAACGTGAACAATGGTCACATCCTGACCCTAACTACCACTGCTTGGCTGCCCAGGCCTACCTCTACAAGGTAGTAGTCCATATTGGCGTCCTGCAAGTGCTGGCTGATCCCCCCCGAACCCAGGCCTCCCCTGTATTTAGATTGCCGGTGGGTAGGCTGGATCCAAAAAGCCCGGGAACGGCAGCGCACACATTAACTCTTTCCCTACCAGCCTGGAGCAGCCACTAACTCAAAGCGTACTCCTGTAGGCAACCTGCCTACACTCTGACCTCTGCAGGGCGCAGGTTTCATGGCCCGTCGGCTGCTCTGTCGCTTCTCGCTGGCTTCGGCAGTCCGCCTGCGTGCTTCTCGCGCGGTCCCCCAGCCTGGGGAACGCAGCGGAATGTGTTGGCGCGAAGAGACTGAAGAGCAGGAGTGATAGAGCCAAAGCGGCTCAGCAGAGAGCGCTAGCGAATGGCTGGGCCGCGCAGCCTAGGTGGGATGTAGGATAGGGCTAGCTAGGTGGGGGTGGCCTCTCGGCGTGGCTTAGTTGCCGTAGGGGACTGGATGCGTGGCAAGCGTTCCTGAGGGGAAGAGAGAGAGAAAGCGTCAATTTCAAAGGAGGGGGCGTAAAAGGGAAGCAGGCGAAGAAAAGTGGGAGCTGGACTGGTGATTTTGGAGGAGCTAGGTGTGCAGGAGGGCCTGCAGAGTGCTGAGGAAAAAAAAAGAATGTAAAAAAGGCAGAGAGGAGAGTGACCCCTGCTGGAGGAAAAAAGCAAAAGCCTACAGCACCTGGTATTCCCAGGCGGTCTCCCATCCAAGTACTAACCAGGCCCGACCCTGCTTAGCTTCCGAGATCAGACGAGATCGGGCGCATTCAGGGTGGTGTGGCCGTAGGCAGTACTCAGGCTCTCCCTCAACCTTCTTATACTTGTCACCGGCACCCTGGCCCCGCCTTTCCATCACTTTACTACACTCAGCTGTGCTTTTTCACAAGCAACGCCACACACTCGTCTCTCCTCTCTCCCCTCTCTCTCTCTCTCTCTTCCTCTGGCTGGCTCTCTCGCTCTCCTCAACCCCTGCCTCATGCTGCTTTGCTCCCTCTTTAACCTCTTCCTGCCTGCACCTTCTCAAACACATTCTCAGCCTGGCCTCCAAGGCTCCTCTCTGCCTTCCCCTGGCCTGACTTTAAGCCTAAAGCTGACAGGGCTCAACACCACAGGAGCAGCAGGGCGCAAGCTTTCTAGACAGCAGCAGAGCCCACCAGGAAGGCCGGGCCTTCGCTCGCCTGACAGCCAGACTTCTCCGGGCACCAGCTAGTGCTCCCGCCTATCTGCCCCGACGCAAAAAATAAAAAAAGACAGGGACCCTGGTTGCACCAGGGCCTACAAACGCCAGTCCCCTGCCTGCTCGGCCTCAGTCTTTTGGGTGGCGTAGTGGCCGCTCCCCCCTTCCCTGCGTGCACCACAAGGCCCTGCCGCTCAAGGCCCCACCTCTTGCCGCAGGTCTCGCGCTCTTGTTGGGTGGGGTGCAACTCATCCTGCGCGCAGGGGTGCCTTTCGCTGTCCCCCCACTCACCATTGCCCGGGACCAGGCGGAGACTGCGGTCATGTCAAAGTCCTACGTTAGGTGGGTTCCCCTGACCTAGAGATGAGCCATAACACTGTGTGCAGCACCGAAGGGACAGGGTCCCTCTGAAAACGACTTAGAAACATAGAAACATAGAATGTGTCGGCAGATAAGAACCATTTGGCCCATCTAGTCTGCCCAATATATCTGAATCCTTTGAATAGTCCCTGGCCCTATCTTATATGAAGGATAGCCTTATGCCTATCCCATGCATGCTTAAACTCCTTCACTGTATTTGCAGCTACCACTTCTGCAGGAAGGTTATTCCATGCATCCACTACTCTCTCAGTAAAGTAATACTTCCTCATATTACTTTTAAACCTTTGCCCCTCTAGTTTAAAACGGTGTCCTCTTGTGGTAGTTTTTCTTCTTTTAAATATGCTCTCCTCCTTTACCGAGTTGATTCCCTTTATGTATTTAAAAGTTTCTATCATATCCCCTCTGTCTCTTCTTTCTTCCAAGCTATACATGTTAAGGTCCTTTAACCTTTCCTGGTAAGTTTTTTCCTGCAATCCATGTACTAGTTTAGTAGCTCTTCTCTGAACTCTCTCTAGAGTATCTATATCCTTCTGGAGATATGGCCTCCAGTACTGCGCACGACTGTCCCGTCCCACTACACACCTTGGCTCTATGAATGTTGCAATTAGGAGGGCAGCTGCCGAGCTCCACCCGTCCAGCGTACCTCTGCTACCTCACTTCCAGTAACAGAATGGGGTCCCGCCGTGCATGTTGCGCCCACCTCATGCGCGCACTTGTTAGCTCCTTCACTCTGGTACCATGTGACCAGGCCACGGATCTCCATAACGTGGGTTGGGTTCCGCTTGCTACTGGAAGCCGACAGCTGGGGAGGGAGCCAGAACATTCACCCCCCCTGGCTACCGGAGGACCCCTCACCTATACCAGGTACTACGTCTTACGACTGCCTGCAGTGTACCTTGCTCTCTTCCTGGGTTACCCATAGCAACGGCTTTACTCCTCCTGCTTGACTTGCCCAGTAGACCTTTTTCTTGTGTAGCTTTGCTTCATAGCCCACATGTGCCTTACTTACTCACCCAAGTTCTTTTGAATAGGCCAGGAGGACAAACATGCGCCCCTTTAAATGACTTCAGACCAGGCTTAGAATACTTGACGCAACATTCCTGAGAAGTCTTGGGCATTGCAGTTCAACGTGAACAATGGTCACATCCTGACCCTAACTACCACTGCTTGGCTGCCCAGGCCTACCTCTACAAGGTAGTAGTCCATATTGGCGTCCTGCAAGTGCTGGCTGATCCCCCCCGAACCCAGGCCTCCCCTGTATTTAGATTGCCGGTGGGTAGGCTGGATCCAAAAAGCCCGGGAACGGCAGCGCACACATTAACTCTTTCTCTACCAGCCTGGAGCAGCCACTAACTCAAAGCGTACTCCTGTAGGCAACCTGCCTACACTCTGACCTCTGCAGGGCGCAGGTTTCATGGCCCGTCGGCTGCTCTGTCGCTTCTCGCTGGCTTCGGCAGTCCGCCTGCGTGCTTCTCGCGCGGTCCCCCAGCCTGGGGAACGCAGCGGAATGTGTTGGCGCGAAGAGACTGAAGAGCAGGAGTGATAGAGCCAAAGCGGCTCAGCAGAGAGCGCTAGCGAATGGCTGGGCCGCGCAGCCTGGGTGGGATGTAGGATAGGGCTAGCTAGGTGGGGGTGGCCTCTCGGCGTGGCTTAGTTGCCGTAGGGGACTGGATGCGTGGCAAGCGTTCCTGAGGGGAAGAGAGAGAGAAAGCGTCAATTTCAAAGGAGGGGGCGTAAAAGGGAAGCAGGCGAAGAAAAGTGGGAGCTGGACTGGTGATTTTGGAGGAGCTAGGTGTGCAGGAGGGCCTGCAGAGTGCTGAGGAAAAAAAAAGAATGTAAAAAAGGCAGAGAGGAGAGTGACCCCTGCTGGAGGAAAAAAGCAAAAGCCTACAGCACCTGGTATTCCCAGGCGGTCTCCCATCCAAGTACTAACCAGGCCCGACCCTGCTTAGCTTCCGAGATCAGACGAGATTGGGCGCATTCAGGGTGGTGTGGCCGAAGGCAGTACTCAGGCTCTCCCTCAACCTTCTTATACTTGTCACCGGCACCCTGGCCCCGCCTTTCCATCACTTTACTACACTCAGCTGTGCTTTTTCACAAGCAACGCCACACACTCGTCTCTCCTCTCTCCCCTCTCTCTCTCTCTCTTCCTCTGGCTGGCTCTCTCGCTCTCCTCAACCCCTGCCTCATGCTGCTTTGCTCCCTCTTTAACCTCTTCCTGCCTGCACCTTCTCAAACACATTCTCAGCCTGGCCTCCAAGGCTCCTCTCTGCCTTCCCCTGGCCTGACTTTAAGCCTAAAGCTGACAGGGCTCAACACCACAGGAGCAGCAGGGCGCAAGCTTTCTAGACAGCAGCAGAGCCCACCAGGAAGGCCGGGCCTTCGCTCGCCTGACAGCCAGACTTCTCCGGGCACCAGCTAGTGCTCCCGCCTATCTGCCCCGACGCAAAAAAAAAGACAGGGACCCTGGTTGCACCAGGGCCTACAAACGCCAGTCCCCTGCCTGCTCGGCCTCAGTCTTTTGGGTGGCGTAGTGGCCGCTCCCCCTTCCCTGCGTGCACCACAAGGCCCTGCCGCTCGAGGCCCCACCTCCCCACCTCTTGCCGCAGGTCTCGCGCTCTTGTTGGGTGGGGTGCAACTCATCCTGCGCGCAGGGGTGCCTTTCGCCGTCCACCCACTCACCATTGCCCGGGACCAGGCGGAGACTGCGGTCATGTCAAAGTCCTACGTTAGGTGGGTTCCCCTGACCTAGAGATGAGCCATAACACTGTGTGCAGCACCGAAGGGACAGGGTCCCTCTGAAAACGACTTAGAAACATAGAAACATAGAATGTGTCGGCAGATAAGAACCATTTGGCCCATCTAGTCTGCCCAATATATCTGAATCCTTTGAATAGTCCCTGGCCCTATCTTATATGAAGGATAGCCTTATGCCTATCCCATGCATGCTTAAACTCCTTCACTGTATTTGCAGCTACCACTTCTGCAGGAAGGTTATTCCATGCATCCACTACTCTCTCAGTAAAGTAATACTTCCTCATATTACTTTTAAACCTTTGCCCCTCTAGTTTAAAACGGTGTCCTCTTGTGGTAGTTTTTCTTCTTTTAAATATGCTCTCCTCCTTTACCGAGTTGATTCCCTTTATGTATTTAAAAGTTTCTATCATATCCCCTCTGTCTCTTCTTTCTTCCAAGCTATACATGTTAAGGTCCTTTAACCTTTCCTGGTAAGTTTTTTCCTGCAATCCATGTACTAGTTTAGTAGCTCTTCTCTGAACTCTCTCTAGAGTATCTATATCCTTCTGGAGATATGGCCTCCAGTACTGCGCACGACTGTCCCGTCCCACTACACACCTTGGCTCTATGAATGTTGCAATTAGGAGGGCAGCTGCCGAGCTCCACCCGTCCAGCGTACCTCTGCTACCTCACTTCCAGTAACAGAATGGGGTCCCGCCGTGCATGTTGCGCCCACCTCATGCGCGCACTTGTTAGCTCCTTCACTCTGGTACCATGTGACCAGGCCACGGATCTCCGTAACGTGGGTTGGGTTCCGCTTGCTACTGGAAGCCGACAGCTGGGGAGGGAGCCAGAACATTCACCCCCCCTGGCTACCGGAGGACCCCTCACCTATACCAGGTACTACGTCTTACGACTGCCTGCAGTGTACCTTGCTCTCTTCCTGGGTTACCCATAGCAACGGCTTTACTCCTCCTGCTTGACTTGCCCAGTAGACCTTTTTCTTGTGTAGCTTTGCTTCATAGCCCACATGTGCCTTACTTACTCACCCAAGTTCTTTTGAATAGGCCAGGAGGACAAACATGCGCCCCTTTAAATGACTTCAGACCAGGCTTAGAACACTTGACGCAACATTCCTGAGAAGTCTTGGGCATTGCAGTTCAACGTGAACAATGGTCACATCCTGACCCTAACTACCACTGCTTGGCTGCCCAGGCCTACCTCTACAAGGTAGTAGTCCATATTGGCGTCCTGCAAGTGCTGGCTGATCCCCCCCGAACCCAGGCCTCCCCTGTATTTAGATTGCCGGTGGGTAGGCTGGATCCAAAAAGCCCGGGAACGGCAGCGCACACATTAACTCTTTCCCTACCAGCCTGGAGCAGCCACTAACTCAAAGCGTACTCCTGTAGGCAACCTGCCTACACTCTGACCTCTGCAGGGCGCAGGTTTCATGGCCCGTCGGCTGCTCTGTCGCTTCTCGCTGGCTTCGGCAGTCCGCCTGCGTGCTTCTCGCGCGGTCCCCCAGCCTGGGGAACGCAGCGGAATGTGTTGGCGCGAAGAGACTGAAGAGCAGGAGTGATAGAGCCAAAGCGGCTCAGCAGAGAGCGCTAGCGAATGGCTGGGCCGCGCAGCCTGGGTGGGGTGTAGGATAGGGCTAGCTAGGTGGGGGTGGCCTCTCGGCGTGGCTTAGTTGCCGTAGGGGACTGGATGCGTGGCAAGCGTTCCTGAGGGGAAGAGAGAGAGAAAGCGTCAATTTCAAAGGAGGGGGCGTAAAAGGGAAGCAGGCGAAGAAAAGTGGGAGCTGGACTGGTGATTTTGGAGGAGCTAGGTGTGCAGGAGGGCCTGCAGAGTGCTGAGGAAAAAAAAAGAATGTAAAAAAGGCAGAGAGGAGAGTGACCCCTGCTGGAGGAAAAAAGCAAAAGCCTACAGCACCTGGTATTCCCAGGCGGTCTCCCATCCAAGTACTAACCAGGCCCGACCCTGCTTAGCTTCCGAGATCAGACGAGATCGGGCGCATTCAGGGTGGTGTGGCCGTAGGCAGTACTCAGGCTCTCCCTCAACCTTCTTATACTTGTCACCGGCACCCTGGCCCCGCCTTTCCATCACTTTACTACACTCAGCTGTGCTTTTTCACAAGCAACGCCACACACTCGTCTCTCCTCTCTCCCCTCTCTCTCTCTCTCTCTTCCTCTGGCTGGCTCTCTCGCTCTCCTCAACCCCTGCCTCATGCTGCTTTGCTCCCTCTTTAACCTCTTCCTGCCTGCACCTTCTCAAACACATTCTCAGCCTGGCCTCCAAGGCTCCTCTCTGCCTTCCCCTGGCCTGACTTTAAGCCTAAAGCTGACAGGGCTCAACACCACAGGAGCAGCAGGGCGCAAGCTTTCTAGACAGCAGCAGAGCCCACCAGGAAGGCCGGGCCTTCGCTCGCCTGACAGCCAGACTTCTCCGGGCACCAGCTAGTGCTCCCGCCTATCTGCCCCGACGCAAAAAAAAAGACAGGGACCCTGGTTGCACCAGGGCCTACAAACGCCAGTCCCCTGCCTGCTCGGCCTCAGTCTTTTGGGTGGCGTAGTGGCCGCTCCCCCCTTCCCTGCGTGCACCACAAGGCCCTGCCGCTCGAGGCCCCACCTCTTGCCGCAGGTCTCGCGCTCTTGTTGGGTGGGGTGCAACTCATCCTGCGCGCAGGGGTGCCTTTCGCCGTCCACCCACTCACCATTGCCCGGGACCAGGCGGAGACTGCGGTCATGTCAAAGTCCTACGTTAGGTGGGTTCCCCTGACCTAGAGATGAGCCATAACACTGTGTGCAGCACCGAAGGGACAGGGTCCCTCTGAAAACGACTTAGAAACATAGAAACATAGAATGTGTCGGCAGATAAGAACCATTTGGCCCATCTAGTCTGCCCAATATATCTGAATCCTTTGAATAGTCCCTGGCCCTATCTTATATGAAGGATAGCCTTATGCCTATCCCATGCATGCTTAAACTCCTTCACTGTATTTGCAGCTACCACTTCTGCAGGAAGGTTATTCCATGCATCCACTACTCTCTCAGTAAAGTAATACTTCCTCATATTACTTTTAAACCTTTGCCCCTCTAGTTTAAAACGGTGTCCTCTTGTGGTAGTTTTTCTTCTTTTAAATATGCTCTCCTCCTTTACCGAGTTGATTCCCTTTATGTATTTAAAAGTTTCTATCATATCCCCTCTGTCTCTTCTTTCTTCCAAGCTATACATGTTAAGGTCCTTTAACCTTTCCTGGTAAGTTTTTTCCTGCAATCCATGTACTAGTTTAGTAGCTCTTCTCTGAACTCTCTCTAGAGTATCTATATCCTTCTGGAGATATGGCCTCCAGTACTGCGCACGACTGTCCCGTCCCACTACACACCTTGGCTCTATGAATGTTGCAATTAGGAGGGCAGCTGCCGAGCTCCACCCGTCCAGCGTACCTCTGCTACCTCACTTCCAGTAACAGAATGGGGTCCCGCCGTGCATGTTGCGCCCACCTCATGCGCGCACTTGTTAGCTCCTTCACTCTGGTACCATGTGACCAGGCCACGGATCTCCGTAACGTGGGTTGGGTTCCGCTTGCTACTGGAAGCCGACAGCTGGGGAGGGAGCCAGAACATTCACCCCCCCTGGCTACCGGAGGACCCCTCACCTATACCAGGTACTACGTCTTACGACTGCCTGCAGTGTACCTTGCTCTCTTCCTGGGTTACCCATAGCAACGGCTTTACTCCTCCTGCTTGACTTGCCCAGTAGACCTTTTTCTTGTGTAGCTTTGCTTCATAGCCCACATGTGCCTTACTTACTCACCCAAGTTCTTTTGAATAGGCCAGGAGGACAAACATGCGCCCCTTTAAATGACTTCAGACCAGGCTTAGAACACTTGACGCAACATTCCTGAGAAGTCTTGGGCATTGCAGTTCAACGTGAACAATGGTCACATCCTGACCCTAACTACCACTGCTTGGCTGCCCAGGCCTACCTCTACAAGGTAGTAGTCCATATTGGCGTCCTGCAAGTGCTGGCTGATCCCCCCCGAACCCAGGCCTCCCCTGTATTTAGATTGCCGGTGGGTAGGCTGGATCCAAAAAGCCCGGGAACGGCAGCGCACACATTAACTCTTTCCCTACCAGCCTGGAGCAGCCACTAACTCAAAGCGTACTCCTGTAGGCAACCTGCCTACACTCTGACCTCTGCAGGGCGCAGGTTTCATGGCCCGTCGGCTGCTCTGTCGCTTCTCGCTGGCTTCGGCAGTCCGCCTGCGTGCTTCTCGCGCGGTCCCCCAGCCTGGGGAACGCAGCGGAATGTGTTGGCGCGAAGAGACTGAAGAGCAGGAGTGATAGAGCCAAAGCGGCTCAGCAGAGAGCGCTAGCGAATGGCTGGGCCGCGCAGCCTGGGTGGGATGTAGGATAGGGCTAGCTAGGTGGGGGTGGCCTCTCGGCGTGGCTTAGTTGCCGTAGGGGACTGGATGCGTGGCAAGCGTTCCTGAGGGGAAGAGAGAGAGAAAGCGTCAATTTCAAAGGAGGGGGCGTAAAAGGGAAGCAGGCGAAGAAAAGTGGGAGCTGGACTGGTGATTTTGGAGGAGCTAGGTGTGCAGGAGGGCCTGCAGAGTGCTGAGGAAAAAAAAAGAATGTAAAAAAGGCAGAGAGGAGAGTGACCCCTGCTGGAGGAAAAAAGCAAAAGCCTACAGCACCTGGTATTCCCAGGCGGTCTCCCATCCAAGTACTAACCAGGCCTGACCCTGCTTAGCTTCCGAGATCAGACGAGATCGGGCGCATTCAGGGTGGTATGACCGTAGGCAGTACTCAGGCTCTCCCTCAACCTTCTTATACTTGTCACCGGCACCCTGGCCCCGCCTTTCCATCACTTTACTACACTCAGCTGTGCTTTTTCACAAGCAACGCCACACACTCGTCTCTCCTCTCTCCCCTCTCTCTCTCTCTCTTCCTCTGGCTGGCTCTCTCGCTCTCCTCAACCCCTGCCTCATGCTGCTTTGCTCCCTCTTTAACCTCTTCCTGCCTGCACCTTCTCAAACACATTCTCAGCCTGGCCTCCAAGGCTCCTCTCTGCCTTCCCCTGGCCTGACTTTAAGCCTAAAGCTGACAGGGCTCAACACCACAGGAGCAGCAGGGCGCAAGCTTTCTAGACAGCAGCAGAGCCCACCAGGAAGGCCGGGCCTTCGCTCGCTTGACAGCCAGACTTCTCCGGGCACCAGCTAGTGCTCCCGCCTATCTGCCCCGACGCAAAAAAAAAGACAGGGACCCTGGTTGCACCAGGGCCTACAAACGCCAGTCCCCTGCCTGCTCGGCCTCAGTCTTTTGGGTGGCGTAGTGGCCGCTCCCCCCTTCCCTGCGTGCACCACAAGGCCCTGCCGCTCAAGGCCCCACTTCTTGCCGCAGGTCTCGCGCTCTTGTTGGGTGGGGTGCAACTCATCCTGCACGCAGGGGTGCCTTTCGCCGTCCACCCACTCACCATTGCCCGGGACCAGGCGGAGACTGCGGTCATGTCAAAGTCCTACGTTAGGTGGGTTCCCCTGACCTAGAGATGAGCCATAACACTGTGTGCAGCACCCAAGGGACAGGGTCCCTCTGAAAACAACTTAGAAACATAGAAACATAGAATGTGTCGGCAGATAAGAACCATTTGGCCCATCTAGTCTGCCCAATATATCTGAATCCTTTGAATAGTCCCTGGCCCTATCTTATATGAAGGATAGCCTTATGCCTATCCCATGCATGCTTAAACTCCTTCACTGTATTTGCAGCTACCACTTCTGCAGGAAGGTTATTCCATGCATCCACTACTCTCTCAGTAAAGTAATACTTCCTCATATTACTTTTAAACCTTTGCCCCTCTAGTTTAAAACGGTGTCCTCTTGTGGTAGTTTTTCTTCTTTTAAATATGCTCTCCTCCTTTACCGAGTTGATTCCCTTTATGTATTTAAAAGTTTCTATCATATCCCCTCTGTCTCTTCTTTCTTCCAAGCTATACATGTTAAGGTCCTTTAACCTTTCCTGGTAAGTTTTTTCCTGCAATCCATGTACTAGTTTAGTAGCTCTTCTCTGAACTCTCTCTAGAGTATCTATATCCTTCTGGAGATATGGCCTCCAGTACTGCGCACGACTGTCCCGTCCCACTACACACCTTGGCTCTATGAATGTTGCAATTAGGAGGGCAGCTGCCGAGCTCCACCCGTCCAGCGTACCTCTGCTACCTCACTTCCAGTAACAGAATGGGGTCCCGCCGTGCATGTTGCGCCCACCTCATGCGCGCACTTGTTAGCTCCTTCACTCTGGTACCATGTGACCAGGCCACGGATCTCCGTAATGTGGGTTGGGTTCCGCTTGCTACTGGAAGCCGACAGCTGGGGAGGGAGCCAGAACATTCACCCCCCCTGGCTACCGGAGGACCCCTCACCTATACCAGGTACTACGTCTTACGACTGCCTGCAGTGTACCTTGCTCTCTTCCTGGGTTACCCATAGCAACGGCTTTACTCCTCCTGCTTGACTTGCCCAGTAGACCTTTTTCTTGTGTAGCTTTGCTTCATAGCCCACATGTGCCTTACTTACTCACCCAAGTTCTTTTGAATAGGCCAGGAGGACAAACATGCGCCCCTTTAAATGACTTCAGACCAGGCTTAGAACACTTGACGCAACATTCCTGAGAAGTCTTGGGCATTGCAGTTCAACGTGAACAATGGTCACATCCTGACCCTAACTACCACTGCTTGGCTGCCCAGGCCTACCTCTACAAGGTAGTAGTCCATATTGGCGTCCTGCAAGTGCTGGCTGATCCCCCCCGAACCCAGGCCTCCCCTGTATTTAGATTGCCGGTGGGTAGGCTGGATCCAAAAAGCCCGGGAACGGCAGCGCACACATTAACTCTTTCCCTACCAGCCTGGAGCAGCCACTAACTCAAAGCGTACTCCTGTAGGCAACCTGCCTACACTCTGACCTCTGCAGGGCGCAGGTTTCATGGCCCGTCGGCTGCTCTGTCGCTTCTCGCTGGCTTCGGCAGTCCGCCTGCGTGCTTCTCGCGCGGTCCCCCAGCCTGGGGAACGCAGCGGAATGTGTTGGCGCGAAGAGACTGAAGAGCAGGAGTGATAGAGCCAAAGCGGCTCAGCAGAGAGCGCTAGCGAATGGCTGGGCCGCGCAGCCTGGGTGGGATGTAGGATAGGGCTAGCTAGGTGGGGGTGGCCTCTCGGCGTGGCTTAGTTGCCGTAGGGGACTGGATGCGTGGCAAGCGTTCCTGAGGGGAAGAGAGAGAGAAAGCGTCAATTTCAAAGGAGGGGGCGTAAAAGGGAAGCAGGCGAAGAAAAGTGGGAGCTGGACTGGTGATTTTGGAGGAGCTAGGTGTGCAGGAGGGCCTGCAGAGTGCTGAGGAAAAAAAAAGAATGTAAAAAAGGCAGAGAGGAGAGTGACCCCTGCTGGAGGAAAAAAGCAAAAGCCTACAGCACCTGGTATTCCCAGGCGGTCTCCCATCCAAGTACTAACCAGGCCGGACCCTGCTTAGCTTCCGAGATCAGACGAGATCGGGCGCATTCAGGGTGGTGTGGCCGTAGGCAGTACTCAGGCTCTCCCTCAACCTTCTTATACTTGTCACCGGCACCCTGGCCCCGCCTTTCCATCACTTTACTACACTCAGCTGTGCTTTTTCACAAGCAACGCCACACACTCGTCTCTCGTCTCTCCTCTCTCCCCTCTCTCTCTCTCTCTTCCTCTGGCTGGCTCTCTCGCTCTCCTCAACCCCTGCCTCATGCTGCTTTGCTCCCTCTTTAACCTCTTCCTGCCTGCACCTTCTCAAACACATTCTCAGCCTGGCCTCCAAGGCTCCTCTCTGCCTTCCCCTGGCCTGACTTTAAGCCTAAAGCTGACAGGGCTCAACACCACAGGAGCAGCAGGGCGCAAGCTTTCTAGACAGCAGCAGAGCCCACCAGGAAGGCCGGGCCTTCGCTCGCCTGACAGCCAGACTTCTCCGGGCACCAGCTAGTGCTCCCGCCTATCTGCCCCGACGCAAAAAAAAAGACAGGGACCCTGGTTGCACCAGGGCCTACAAACGCCAGTCCCCTGCCTGCTCGGCCTCAGTCTTTTGGGTGGCGTAGTGGCCGCTCCCCCCTTCCCTGCGTGCACCACAAGGCCCTGCCGCTCGAGGCCCCACCTCTTGCCGCAGGTCTCGCGCTCTTGTTGGGTGGGGTGCAACTCATCCTGCGCGCAGGGGTGCCTTTCGCCGTCCACCCACTCACCATTGCCCGGGACCAGGCGGAGACTGCGGTCATGTCAAAGTCCTACGTTAGGTGGGTTCCCCTGACCTAGAGATGAGCCATAACACTGTGTGCAGCACCCAAGGGACAGGGTCCCTCTGAAAACGACTTAGAAACATAGAATGTGTCGGCAGATAAGAACCATTTGGCCCATCTAGTCTGCCCAATATATCTGAATCCTTTGAATAGTCCCTGGCCCTATCTTATATGAAGGATAGCCTTATGCCTATCCCATGCATGCTTAAACTCCTTCACTGTATTTGCAGCTACCACTTCTGCAGGAAGGTTATTCCATGCATCCACTACTCTCTCAGTAAAGTAATACTTCCTCATATTACTTTTAAACCTTTGCCCCTCTAGTTTAAAACGGTGTCCTCTTGTGGTAGTTTTTCTTCTTTTAAATATGCTCTCCTCCTTTACCGAGTTGATTCCCTTTATGTATTTAAAAGTTTCTATCATATCCCCTCTGTCTCTTCTTTCTTCCAAGCTATACATGTTAAGGTCGTTTAACCTTTCCTGGTAAGTTTTTTCCTGCAATCCATGTACTAGTTTAGTAGCTCTTCTCTGAACTCTCTCTAGAGTATCTATATCCTTCTGGAGATATGGCCTCCAGTACTGCGCACGACTGTCCCGTCCCACTACACACCTTGGCTCTATGAATGTTGCAATTAGGAGGGCAGCTGCCGAGCTCCACCCGTCCAGCGTACCTCTGCTACCTCACTTCCAGTAACAGAATGGGGTCCCGCCGTGCATGTTGCGCCCACCTCATGCGCGCACTTGTTAGCTCCTTCACTCTGGTACCATGTGACCAGGCCACGGATCTCCGTAACGTGGGTTGGGTTCCGCTTGCTACTGGAAGCCGACAGCTGGGGAGGGAGCCAGAACATTCACCCCCCCTGGCTACCGGAGGACCCCTCACCTATACCAGGTACTACGTCTTACGACTGCCTGCAGTGTACCTTGCTCTCTTCCTGGGTTACCCATAGCAACGGCTTTACTCCTCCTGCTTGACTTGCCCAGTAGAACTTTTTCTTGTGTAGCTTTGCTTCATAGCCCACATGTGCCTTACTTACTCACCCAAGTTCTTTTGAATAGGCCAGGAGGACAAACATGCGCCCCTTTAAATGACTTCAGACCAGGCTTAGAACACTTGACGCAACATTCCTGAGAAGTCTTGGGCATTGCAGTTCAACGTGAACAATGGTCACATCCTGACCCTAACTACCACTGCTTGGCTGCCCAGGCCTACCTCTACAAGGTAGTAGTCCATATTGGCGTCCTGCAAGTGCTGGCTGATCCCCCCCGAACCCAGGCCTCCCCTGTATTTAGATTGCCGGTGGGTAGGCTGGATCCAAAAAGCCCGGGAACGGCAGCGCACACATTAACTCTTTCCCTACCAGCCTGGAGCAGCCACTAACTCAAAGCGTACTCCTGTAGGCAACCTGCCTACACTCTGACCTCTGCAGGGCGCAGGTTTCATGGCCCGTCGGCTGCTCTGTCGCTTCTCGCTGGCTTCGGCAGTCCGCCTGCGTGCTTCTCGCGCAGTCCCCCAGCCTGGGGAACGCAGCGGAATGTGTTGGCGCGAAGAGACTGAAGAGCAGGAGTGATAGAGCCAAAGCGGCTCAGCAGAGAGCGCTAGCGAATGGCTGGGCCGCGCAGCCTGGGTGGGATGTAGGATAGGGCTAGCTAGGTGGGGGTGGCCTCTCGGCGTGGCTTAGTTGCCGTAGGGGACTGGATGCGTGGCAAGCGTTCCTGAGGGGAAGAGAGAGAGAAAGCGTCAATTTCAAAGGAGGGGGCGTAAAAGGGAAGCAGGCGAAGAAAAGTGGGAGCTGGACTGGTGATTTTGGAGGAGCTAGGTGTGCAGGAGGGCCTGCAGAGTGCTGAGGAAAAAAAAAGAATGTAAAAAAGGCAGAGAGGAGAGTGACCCCTGCTGGAGGAAAAAAGCAAAATCCTACAGCACCTGGTATTCCCAGGCGGTCTCCCATCCAAGTACTAACCAGGCCCGACCCTGCTTAGCTTCCGAGATCAGACGAGATCGGGCGCATTCAGGGTGGTGTGGCCGTAGGCAGTACTCAGACTCTCCCTCAACCTTCTTATACTTGTCACCGGCACCCTGGCCCCGCCTTTCCATCACTTTACTACACTCAGCTGTGCTTTTTCACAAGCAACGCCACACACTCGTCTCTCCTCTCTCCCCTCTCTCTCTCTCTCTTCCTCTGGCTGGCTCTCTCGCTCTCCTCAACCCCTGCCTCATGCTGCTTTGCTCCCTCTTTAACCTCTTCCTGCCTGCACCTTCTCAAACACATTCTCAGCCTTGCCTCCAAGGCTCCTCTCTGCCTTCCCCTGGCCTGACTTTAAGCCTAAAGCTGACAGGGCTCAACACCACAGGAGCAGCAGGGCGCAAGCTTTCTAGACAGCAGCAGAGCCCACCAGGAAGGCCGGGCCTTCGCTCGCCTGACAGCCAGACTTCTCCGGGCACCAGCTAGTGCTCCCGCCTATCTGCCCCGACGCAAAAAATAAAAAAAAAGACAGGGACCCTGGTTGCACCAGGGCCTACAAACGCCAGTCCCCTGCCTGCTCGGCCTCAGTCTTTTGGGTGGCGTAGTGGCCGCTCCCCCCTTCCCTGCGTGCACCACAAGGCCCTGCCGCTCAAGGCCCCACCTCTTGCCGCAGGTCTCGCGCTCTTGTTGGGTGGGGTGCAACTCATCCTGCACGCAGGGGTGCCTTTCGCCGTCCACCCACTCACCATTGCCCGGGACCAGGCGGAGACTGCGGTCATGTCAAAGTCCTACGTTAGGTGGGTTCCCCTGACCTAGAGATGAGCCATAACACTGTGTGCAGCACCCAAGGGACAGGGTCCCTCTGAAAACAACTTAGAAACATAGAAACATAGAATGTGTCGGCAGATAAGAACCATTTGGCCCATCTAGTCTGCCCAATATATCTGAATCCTTTGAATAGTCCCTGGCCCTATCTTATATGAAGGATAGCCTTATGCCTATCCCATGCATGCTTAAACTCCTTCACTGTATTTGCAGCTACCACTTCTGCAGGAAGGTTATTCCATGCATCCACTACTCTCTCAGTAAAGTAATACTTCCCCATATTACTTTTAAACCTTTGCCCCTCTAGTTTAAAACGGTGTCCTCTTGTGGTAGTTTTTCTTCTTTTAAATATGCTCTCCTCCTTTACCGAGTTGATTCCCTTTATGTATTTAAAAGTTTCTATCATATCCCCTCTGTCTCTTCTTTCTTCCAAGCTATACATGTTAAGGTCCTTTAACCTTTCCTGGTAAGTTTTTTCCTGCAATCCATGTACTAGTTTAGTAGCTCTTCTCTGAACTCTCTCTAGAGTATCTATATCCTTCTGGAGATATGGCCTCCAGTACTGCGCACGACTGTCCCGTCCCACTACACACCTTGGCTCTATGAATATTGCAATTAGGAGGGCAGCTGCCGAGCTCCACCCGTCCAGCGTACCTCTGCTACCTCACTTCCAGTAACAGAATGGGGTCCCGCCGTGCATGTTGCGCCCACCTCATGCGCGCACTTG
Organism: Pelophylax lessonae; assembly: GCF_965119305.1. Taxonomy (NCBI): domain Eukaryota; kingdom Metazoa; phylum Chordata; class Amphibia; order Anura; family Ranidae; genus Pelophylax; species Pelophylax lessonae. Next base: position 14,417,231 of record NC_138772.1, read on the forward strand.
TTAGCTCCTTCACTCTGGTACCATGTGACCAGGCCACGGATCTCCGTAACGTGGGTTGGGTTCCGCTTGCTACTGGAAGCCGACAGCTGGGGAGGGAGCCAGAACATTCACCCCCCCTGGCTACCGGAGGACCCCTCACCTATACCAGGTACTACGTCTTACGACTGCCTGCAGTGTACCTTGCTCTCTTCCTGGGTTACCCATAGCAACGGCTTTACTCCTCCTGCTTGACTTGCCCAGTAGACCTTTTTCTTGTGTAGCTTTGCTTCATAGCCCACATGTGCCTTACTTACTCACCCAAGTTCTTTTGAATAGGCCAGGAGGACAAACATGCGCCCCTTTAAATGACTTCAGACCAGGCTTAGAACACTTGACGCAACATTCCTGAGAAGTCTTGGGCATTGCAGTTCAACGTGAACAATGGTCACATCCTGACCCTAACTACCACTGCTTGGCTGCCCAGGCCTACCTCTACAAGGTAGTAGTCCATATTGGCGTCCTGCAAGTGCTGGCTGATCCCCCCCGAACCCAGGCCTCCCCTGTATTTAGATTGCCGGTGGGTAGGCTGGATCCAAAAAGCCCGGGAACGGCAGCGCACACATTAACTCTTTCCCTACCAGCCTGGAGCAGCCACTAACTCAAAGCGTACTCCTGTAGGCAACCTGCCTACACTCTGACCTCTGCAGGGCGCAGGTTTCATGGCCCGTCGGCTGCTCTGTCGCTTCTCGCTGGCTTCGGCAGTCCGCCTGCGTGCTTCTCGCGCCGTCCCCCAGCCTGGGGAACGCAGCGGAATGTGTTGGCGCGAAGAGACTGAAGAGCAGGAGTGATAGAGCCAAAGCGGCTCAGCAGAGAGCGCTAGCGAATGGCTGGGCCGCGCAGCCTGGGTGGGATGTAGGATAGGGCTAGCTAGGTGGGGGTGGCCTCTCGGCGTGGCTTAGTTGCCGTAGGGGACTGGATGCGTGGCAAGCGTTCCTGAGGGGAAGAGAGAGAGAAAGCGTCAATTTCAAAGGAGGGGGCGTAAAAGGGAAGCAGGCGAAGAAAAGTGGGAGCTGGACTGGTGATTTTGGAGGAGCTAGGTGTGCAGGAGGGCCTGCAGAGTGCTGAGGAAAAAAAAAGAATGTAAAAAAGGCAGAGAGGAGAGTGACCCCTGCTGGAGGAAAAAAGCAAAAGCCTACAGCACCTGGTATTCCCAGGCGGTCTCCCATCCAAGTACTAACCAGGCCGGACCCTGCTTAGCTTCCGAGATCAGACGAGATCGGGCGCATTCAGGGTGGTGTGGCCGTAGGCAGTACTCAGGCTCTCCCTCAACCTTCTTATACTTGTCACCGGCACCCTGGCCCCGCCTTTCCATCACTTTACTACACTCAGCTGTGCTTTTTCACAAGCAACGCCACACACTCGTCTCTCGTCTCTCCTCTCTCCCCTCTCTCTCTCTCTCTTCCTCTGGCTGGCTCTCTCGCTCTCCTCAACCCCTGCCTCATGCTGCTTTGCTCCCTCTTTAACCTCTTCCTGCCTGCACCTTCTCAAACACATTCTCAGCCTGGCCTCCAAGGCTCCTCTCTGCCTTCCCCTGGCCTGACTTTAAGCCTAAAGCTGACAGGGCTCAACACCACAGGAGCAGCAGGGCGCAAGCTTTCTAGACAGCAGCAGAGCCCACCAGGAAGGCCGGGCCTTCGCTCGCCTGACAGCCAGACTTCTCCGGGCACCAGCTAGTGCTCCCGCCTATCTGCCCCGACGCAAAAAAAAAGACAGGGACCCTGGTTGCACCAGGGCCTACAAACGCCAGTCCCCTGCCTGCTCGGCCTCAGTCTTTTGGGTGGCGTAGTGGCCGCTCCCCCTTCCCTGCGTGCACCACAAGGCCCTGCCGCTCGAGGCCCCACCTCTTGCCGCAGGTCTCGCGCTCTTGTTGGGTGGGGTGCAACTCATCCTGCGCGCAGGGGTGCCTTTCGCCGTCCACCCACTCACCATTGCCCGGGACCAGGCGGAGACTGCGGTCATGTCAAAGTCCTACGTTAGGTGGGTTCCCCTGACCTAGAGATGAGCCATAACACTGTGTGCAGCACCCAAGGGACAGGGTCCCTCTGAAAACGACTTAGAAACATAGAATGTGTCGGCAGATAAGAACCATTTGGCCCATCTAGTCTGCCCAATATATCTGAATCCTTTGAATAGTCCCTGGCCCTATCTTATATGAAGGATAGCCTTATGCCTATCCCATGCATGCTTAAACTCCTTCACTGTATTTGCAGCTACCACTTCTGCAGGAAGGTTATTCCATGCATCCACTACTCTCTCAGTAAAGTAATACTTCCTCATATTACTTTTAAACCTTTGCCCCTCTAGTTTAAAACGGTGTCCTCTTGTGGTAGTTTTTCTTCTTTTAAATATGCTCTCCTCCTTTACCGAGTTGATTCCCTTTATGTATTTAAAAGTTTCTATCATATCCCCTCTGTCTCTTCTTTCTTCCAAGCTATACATGTTAAGGTCCTTTAACCTTTCCTGGTAAGTTTTTTCCTGCAATCCATGTACTAGTTTAGTAGCTCTTCTCTGAACTCTCTCTAGAGTATCTATATCCTTCTGGAGATATGGCCTCCAGTACTGCGCACGACTGTCCCGTCCCACTACACACCTTGGCTCTATGAATGTTGCAATTAGGAGGGCAGCTGCCGAGCTCCACCCGTCCAGCGTACCTCTGCTACCTCACTTCCAGTAACAGAATGGGGTCCCGCCGTGCATGTTGCGCCCACCTCATGCGCGCACTTGTTAGCTCCTTCACTCTGGTACCATGTGACCAGGCCACGGATCTCCGTAACGTGGGTTGGGTTCCGCTTGCTACTGGAAGCCGACAGCTGGGGAGGGAGCCAGAACATTCACCCCCCCTGGCTACCGGAGGACCCCTCACCTATACCAGGTACTACGTCTTACGACTGCCTGCAGTGTACCTTGCTCTCTTCCTGGGTTACCCATAGCAACGGCTTTACTCCTCCTGCTTGACTTGCCCAGTAGAACTTTTTCTTGTGTAGCTTTGCTTCATAGCCCACATGTGCCTTACTTACTCACCCAAGTTCTTTTGAATAGGCCAGGAGGACAAACATGCGCCCCTTTAAATGACTTCAGACCAGGCTTAGAACACTTGACGCAACATTCCTGAGAAGTCTTGGGCATTGCAGTTCAACGTGAACAATGGTCACATCCTGACCCTAACTACCACTGCTTGGCTGCCCAGGCCTACCTCTACAAGGTAGTAGTCCATATTGGCGTCCTGCAAGTGCTGGCTGATCCCCCCCGAACCCAGGCCTCCCCTGTATTTAGATTGCCGGTGGGTAGGCTGGATCCAAAAAGCCCGGGAACGGCAGCGCACACATTAACTCTTTCCCTACCAGCCTGGAGCAGCCACTAACTCAAAGCGTACTCCTGTAGGCAACCTGCCTACACTCTGACCTCTGCAGGGCGCAGGTTTCATGGCCCGTCGGCTGCTCTGTCGCTTCTCGCTGGCTTCGGCAGTCCGCCTGCGTGCTTCTCGCGCGGTCCCCCAGCCTGGGGAACGCAGCGGAATGTGTTGGCGCGAAGAGACTGAAGAGCAGGAGTGATAGAGCCAAAGCGGCTCAGCGGAGAGCGCTAGCGAATGGCTGGGCCGCGCAGCCTGGGTGGGATGTAGGATAGGGCTAGCTAGGTGGGGGTGGCCTCTCGGCGTGGCTTAGTTGCCGTAGGGGACTGGATGCGTGGCAAGCGTTCCTGAGGGGAAGAGAGAGAGAAAGCGTCAATTTCAAAGGAGGGGGCGTAAAAGGGAAGCAGGCGAAGAAAAGTGGGAGCTGGACTGGTGATTTTGGAGGAGCTAGGTGTGCAGGAGGGCCTGCAGAGTGCTGAGGAAAAAAAAAGAATGTAAAAAAGGCAGAGAGGAGAGTGACCCCTGCTGGAGGAAAAAAGCAAAAGCCTACAGCACCTGGTATTCCCAGGCGGTCTCCCATCCAAGTACTAACCAGGCCCGACCCTGCTTAGCTTCCGAGATCAGACGAGATCGGGCGCATTCAGGGTGGTGTGGCCGTAGGCAGTACTCAGGCTCTCCCTCAACCTTCTTATACTTGTCACCGGCACCCTGGCCCCGCCTTTCCATCACTTTACTACACTCAGCTGTGCTTTTTCACAAGCAACGCCACACACTCGTCTCTCGTCTCTCCTCTCTCCCCTCTCTCTCTCTCTCTCTCTTCCTCTGGCTGGCTCTCTCGCTCTCCTCAACCCCTGCCTCATGCTGCTTTGCTCCCTCTTTAACCTCTTCCTGCCTGCACCTTCTCAAACACATTCTCAGCCTGGCCTCCAAGGCTCCTCTCTGCCTTCCCCTGGCCTGACTTTAAGCCTAAAGCTGACAGGGCTCAACACCACAGGAGCAGCAGGGCGCAAGCTTTCTAGACAGCAGCAGAGCCCACCAGGAAGGCCGGGCCTTCGCTCGCCTGACAGCCAGACTTCTCCGGGCACCAGCTAGTGCTCCCGCCTATCTGCCCCGACGCAAAAAAAAAGACAGGGACCCTGGTTGCACCAGGGCCTACAAACGCCAGTCCCCTGCCTGCTCGGCCTCAGTCTTTTGGGTGGCGTAGTGGCCGCTCCCCCCTTCCCTGCGTGCACCACAAGGCCCTGCCGCTCGAGGCCCCACCTCTTGCCGCAGGTCTCGCGCTCTTGTTGGGTGGGGTGCAACTCATCCTGCGCGCAGGGGTGCCTTTCGCCGTCCACCCACTCACCATTGCCCGGGACCAGGCGGAGACTGCGGTCATGTCAAAGTCCTACGTTAGGTGGGTTCCCCTGACCTAGAGATGAGCCATAACACTGTGTGCAGCACCGAAGGGACAGGGTCCCTCTGAAAACGACTTAGAAACATAGAAACATAGAATGTGTCGGCAGATAAGAACCATTTGGCCCATCTAGTCTGCCCAATATATCTGAATCCTTTGAATAGTCCCTGGCCCTATCTTATATGAAGGATAGCCTTATGCCTATCCCATGCATGCTTAAACTCCTTCACTGTATTTGCAGCTACCACTTCTGCAGGAAGGTTATTCCATGCATCCACTACTCTCTCAGTAAAGTAATACTTCCTCATATTACTTTTAAACCTTTGCCCCTCTAGTTTAAAACGGTGTCCTCTTGTGGTAGTTTTTCTTCTTTTAAATATGCTCTCCTCCTTTACCGAGTTGATTCCCTTTATGTATTTAAAAGTTTCTATCATATCCCCTCTGTCTCTTCTTTCTTCCAAGCTATACATGTTAAGGTCCTTTAACCTTTCCTGGTAAGTTTTTTCCTGCAATCCATGTACTAGTTTAGTAGCTCTTCTCTGAACTCTCTCTAGAGTATCTATATCCTTCTGGAGATATGGCCTCCAGTACTGCGCACGACTGTCCCGTCCCACTACACACCTTGGCTCTATGAATGTTGCAATTAGGAGGGCAGCTGCCGAGCTCCACCCGTCCAGCGTACCTCTGCTACCTCACTTCCAGTAACAGAATGGGGTCCCGCCGTGCATGTTGCGCCCACCTCATGCGCGCACTTGTTAGCTCCTTCACTCTGGTACCATGTGACCAGGCCACGGATCTCCGTAACGTGGGTTGGGTTCCGCTTGCTACTGGAAGCCGACAGCTGGGGAGGGAGCCAGAACATTCACCCCCCCTGGCTACCGGAGGACCCCTCACCTATACCAGGTACTACGTCTTACGACTGCCTGCAGTGTACCTTGCTCTCTTCCTGGGTTACCCATAGCAACGGCTTTACTCCTCCTGCTTGACTTGCCCAGTAGACCTTTTTCTTGTGTAGCTTTGCTTCATAGCCCACATGTGCCTTACTTACTCACCCAAGTTCTTTTGAATAGGCCAGGAGGACAAACATGCGCCCCTTTAAATGACTTCAGACCAGGCTTAGAACACTTGACGCAACATTCCTGAGAAGTCTTGGGCATTGCAGTTCAACGTGAACAATGGTCACATCCTGACCCTAACTACCACTGCTTGGCTGCCCAGGCCTACCTCTACAAGGTAGTAGTCCATATTGGCGTCCTGCAAGTGCTGGCTGATCCCCCCCGAACCCAGGCCTCCCCTGTATTTAGATTGCCGGTGGGTAGGCTGGATCCAAAAAGCCCGGGAACGGCAGCGCACACATTAACTCTTTCCCTACCAGCCTGGAGCAGCCACTAACTCAAAGCGTACTCCTGTAGGCAACCTGCCTACACTCTGACCTCTGCAGGGCGCAGGTTTCATGGCCCGTCGGCTGCTCTGTCGCTTCTCGCTGGCTTCGGCAGTCCGCCTGCGTGCTTCTCGCGCGGTCCCCCAGCCTGGGGAATGCAGCGGAATGTGTTGGCGCGAAGAGACTGAAGAGCAGGAGTGATAGAGCCAAAGCGGCTCAGCAGAGAGCGCTAGCGAATGGCTGGGCCGCGCAGCCTGGGTGGGATGTAGGATAGGGCTAGCTAGGTGGGGGTGGCCTCTCGGCGTGGCTTAGTTGCCGTAGGGGACTGGATGCGTGGCAAGCGTTCCTGAGGGGAAGAGAGAGAGAAAGCGTCAATTTCAAAGGAGGGGGCGTAAAAGGGAAGCAGGCGAAGAAAAGTGGGAGCTGGACTGGTGATTTTGGAGGAGCTAGGTGTGCAGGAGGGCCTGCAGAGTGCTGAGGAAAAAAAAAAGAATGTAAAAAAGGCAGAGAGGAGAGTGACCCCTGCTGGAGGAAAAAAGCAAAAGCCTACAGCACCTGGTATTCCCAGGCGGTCTCCCATCCAAGTACTAACCAGGCCCGACCCTGCTTAGCTTCCGAGATCAGACGAGATCGGGCGCATTCAGGGTGGTGTGGCCGTAGGCAGTACTCAGGCTCTCCCTCAACCTTCTTATACTTGTCACCGGCACCCTGGCCCCGCCTTTCCATCACTTTACTACACTCAGCTGTGCTTTTTCACAAGCAACGCCACACACTCGTCTCTCCTCTCTCCCCTCTCTCTCTCTCTCTTCCTCTGGCTGGCTCTCTCGATCTCCTCAACCCCTGCCTCATGCTGCTTTGCTCCCTCTTTAACCTCTTCCTGCCTGCACCTTCTCAAACACATTCTCAGCCTGGCCTCCAAGGCTCCTCTCTGCCTTCCCCTGGCCTGACTTTAAGCCTAAAGCTGACAGGGCTCAACACCACAGGAGCAGCAGGGCGCAAGCTTTCTAGACAGCAGCAGAGCCCACCAGGAAGGCCGGGCCTTCGCTCGCCTGACAGCCAGACTTCTCCGGGCACCAGCTAGTGCTCCCGCCTATCTGCCCCGACGCAAAAAAAAAGACAGGGACCCTGGTTGCACCAGGGCCTACAAACGCCAGTCCCCTGCCTGCTCGGCCTCAGTCTTTTGGGTGGCGTAGTGGCCGCTCCCCCCTTCCCTGCGTGCACCACAAGGCCCTGCCGCTCGAGGCCCCACCTCTTGCCGCAGGTCTCGCGCTCTTGTTGGGTGGGGTGCAACTCATCCTGCGCGCAGGGGTGCCTTTCGCCGTCCACCCACTCACCATTGCCCGGGACCAGGCGGAGACTGCGGTCATGTCAAAGTCCTACGTTAGGTGGGTTCCCCTGACCTAGAGATGAGCCATAACACTGTGTGCAGCACCCAAGGGACAGGGTCCCTCTGAAAACGACTTAGAAACATAGAAACATAGAATGTGTCGGCATATAAGAACCATTTGGCCCATCTAGTCTGCCCAATATATCTGAATCCTTTGAATAGTCCCTGGCCCTATCTTATATGAAGGATAGCCTTATGCCTATCCCATGCATGCTTAAACTCCTTCACTGTATTTGCAGCTACCACTTCTGCAGGAAGGTTATTCCATGCATCCACTACTCTCTCAGTAAAGTAATACTTCCTCATATTACTTTTAAACCTTTGCCCCTCTAGTTTAAAACGGTGTCCTCTTGTGGTAGTTTTTCTTCTTTTAAATATGCTCTCCTCCTTTACCGAGTTGATTCCCTTTATGTATTTAAAAGTTTCTATCATATCCCCTCTGTCTCTTCTTTCTTCCAAGCTATACATGTTAAGGTCCTTTAACCTTTCCTGGTAAGTTTTTTCCTGCAATCCATGTACTAGTTTAGTAGCTCTTCTCTGAACTCTCTCTAGAGTATCTATATCCTTCTGGAGATATGGCCTCCAGTACTGCGCACGACTGTCCCGTCCCACTACACACCTTGGCTCTATGAATGTTGCAATTAGGAGGGCAGCTGCCGAGCTCCACCCGTCCAGCGTACCTCTGCTACCTCACTTCCAGTAACAGAATGGGGTCCCACCGTGCATGTTGCGCCCACCTCATGCGCGCACTTGTTAGCTCCTTCACTCTGGTACCATGTGACCAGGCCACGGATCTCCGTAACGTGGGTTGGGTTCCGCTTGCTACTGGAAGCCGACAGCTGGGGAGGGAGCCAGAACATTCACCCCCCCTGGCTACCGGAGGACCCCTCACCTATACCAGGTACTACGTCTTACGACTGCCTGCAGTGTACCTTGCTCTCTTCCTGGGTTACCCATAGCAACGGCTTTACTCCTCCTGCTTGACTTGCCCAGTAGACCTTTTTCTTGTGTAGCTTTGCTTCATAGCCCACATGTGCCTTACTTACTCACCCAAGTTCTTTTGAATAGGCCAGGAGGACAAACATGCGCCCCTTTAAATGACTTCAGACCAGGCTTAGAACACTTGACGCAACATTCCTGAGAAGTCTTGGGCATTGCAGTTCAACGTGAACAATGGTCACATCCTGACCCTAACTACCACTGCTTGGCTGCCCAGGCCTACCTCTACAAGGTAGTAGTCCATATTGGCGTCCTGCAAGTGCTGGCTGATCCCCCCCGAACCCAGGCCTCCCCTGTATTTAGATTGCCGGTGGGTAGGCTGGATCCAAAAAGCCCGGGAACGGCAGCGCACACATTAACTCTTTCCCTACCAGCCTGGAGCAGCCACTAACTCAAAGCATACTCCTGTAGGCAACCTGCCTACACTCTGACCTCTGCAGGGCGCAGGTTTCATGGCCCGTCGGCTGCTCTGTCGCTTCTCGCTGGCTTCGGCAGTCCGCCTGCGTGCTTCTCGCGCGGTCCCCCAGCCTGGGGAACGCAGCGGAATGTGTTGGCGCGAAGAGACTGAAGAGCAGGAGTGATAGAGCCAAAGCGGCTCAGCAGAGAGCGCTAGCGAATGGCTGGGCCGCGCAGCCTGGGTGGGATGTAGGATAGGGCTAGCTAGGTGGGGGTGGCCTCTCGGCGTGGCTTAGTTGCCGTAGGGGACTGGATGCGTGGCAAGCGTTCCTGAGGGGAAGAGAGAGAGAAAGCGTCAATTTCAAAGGAGGGGGCGTAAAAGGGAAGCAGGCGAAGAAAAGTGGGAGCTGGACTGGTGATTTTGGAGGAGCTAGGTGTGCAGGAGGGCCTGCAGAGTGCTGAGGAAAAAAAAAGAATGTAAAAAAGGCAGAGAGGAGAGTGACCCCTGCTGGAGGAAAAAAGCAAAAGCCTACAGCACCTGGTATTCCCAGGCGGTCTCCCATCCAAGTACTAACCAGGCCCGACCCTGCTTAGCTTCCGAGATCAGACAAGATCGGGCGCATTCAGGGTGGTGTGGCCGTAGGCAGTACTCAGGCTCTCCCTCAACCTTCTTATACTTGTCACCGGCACCCTGGCCCCGCCTTTCCATCACTTTACTACACTCAGCTGTGCTTTTTCACAAGCAACGCCACACACTCGTCTCTCCTCTCTCCCCTCTCTCTCTCTCTCTTCCTCTGGCTGGCTCTCTCGCTCTCCTCAACCCCTGCCTCATGCTGCTTTGCTCCCTCTTTAACCTCTTCCTGCCTGCACCTTCTCAAACACATTCTCAGCCTGGCCTCCAAGGCTCCTCTCTGCCTTCCCCTGGCCTGACTTTAAGCCTAAAGCTGACAGGGCTCAACACCACAGGAGCAGCAGGGCGCAAGCTTTCTAGACAGCAGCAGAGCCCACCAGGAAGGCCGGGCCTTCGCTCGCCTGACAGCCAGACTTCTCCGGGCACCAGCTAGTGCTCCCGCCTATCTGCCCCGACGCAAAAAAAAAGACAGGGACCCTGGTTGCACCAGGGCCTACAAACGCCAGTCCCCTGCCTGCTCGGCCTCAGTCTTTTGGGTGGCGTAGTGGCCGCTCCCCCCTTCCCTGCGTGCACCACAAGGCCCTGCCGCTCGAGGCCCCACCTCTTGCCGCAGGTCTCGCGCTCTTGTTGGGTGGGGTGCAACTCATCCTGCGCGCAGGGGTGCCTTTCGCCGTCCACCCACTCACCATTGCCCGGGACCAGGCGGAGACTGCGGTCATGTCAAAGTCCTACGTTAGGTGGGTTCCCCTGACCTAGAGATGAGCCATAACACTGTGTGCAGCACCGAAGGGACAGGGTCCCTCTGAAAACGACTTAGAAACATAGAAACATAGAATGTGTCGGCAGATAAGAACCATTTGGCCCATCTAGTCTGCCCAATATATCTGAATCCTTTGAATAGTCCCTGGCCCTATCTTATATGAAGGATAGCCTTATGCCTATCCCATGCATGCTTAAACTCCTTCACTGTATTTGCAGCTACCACTTCTGCAGGAAGGTTATTCCATGCATCCACTACTCTCTCAGTAAAGTAATACTTCCTCATATTACTTTTAAACCTTTGCCCCTCTAGTTTAAAACGGTGTCCTCTTGTGGTAGTTTTTCTTCTTTTAAATATGCTCTCCTCCTTTACCGAGTTGATTCCCTTTATGTATTTAAAAGTTTCTATCATATCCCCTCTGTCTCTTCTTTCTTCCAAGCTATACATGTTAAGGTCCTTTAACCTTTCCTGGTAAGTTTTTTCCTGCAATCCATGTACTAGTTTAGTAGCTCTTCTCTGAACTCTCTCTAGAGTATCTATATCCTTCTGGAGATATGGCCTCCAGTACTGCGCACGACTGTCCCGTCCCACTACACACCTTGGCTCTATGAATGTTGCAATTAGGAGGGCAGCTGCCGAGCTCCACCCGTCCAGCGTACCTCTGCTACCTCACTTCCAGTAACAGAATGGGGTCCCGCCGTGCATGTTGCGCCCACCTCATGCGCGCACTTGTTAGCTCCTTCACTCTGGTACCATGTGACCAGGCCACGGATCTCCGTAACGTGGGTTGGGTTCCGCTTGCTACTGGAAGCCGACAGCTGGGGAGGGAGCCAGAACATTCACCCCCCCTGGCTACCGGAGGACCCCTCACCTATACCAGGTACTACGTCTTACGACTGCCTGCAGTGTACCTTGCTCTCTTCCTGGGTTACCCATAGCAACGGCTTTACTCCTCCTGCTTGACTTGCCCAGTAGAACTTTTTCTTGTGTAGCTTTGCTTCATAGCCCACATGTGCCTTACTTACTCACCCAAGTTCTTTTGAATAGGCCAGGAGGACAAACATGCGCCCCTTTAAATGACTTCAGACCAGGCTTAGAACACTTGACGCAACATTCCTGAGAAGTCTTGGGCATTGCAGTTCAACGTGAACAATGGTCACATCCTGACCCTAACTACCACTGCTTGGCTGCCCAGGCCTACCTCTACAAGGTAGTAGTCCATATTGGCGTCCTGCAAGTGCTGGCTGATCCCCCCCGAACCCAGGCCTCCCCTGTATTTAGATTGCCGGTGGGTAGGCTGGATCCAAAAAGCCCGGGAACGGCAGCGCACACATTAACTCTTTCCCTACCAGCCTGGAGCAGCCACTAACTCAAAGCGTACTCCTGTAGGCAACCTGCCTACACTCTGACCTCTGCAGGGCGCAGGTTTCATGGCCCGTCGGCTGCTCTGTCGCTTCTCGCTGGCTTCGGCAGTCCGCCTGCGTGCTTCTCGCGCGGTCCCCCAGCCTGGGGAACGCAGCGGAATGTGTTGGCGCGAAGAGACTGAAGAGCAGGAGTGATAGAGCCAAAGCGGCTCAGCAGAGAGCGCTAGCGAATGGCTGGGCCGCGCAGCCTGGGTGGGATGTAGGATAGGGCTAGCTAGGTGGGGGTGGCCTCTCGGCGTGGCTTAGTTGCCGTAGGGGACTGGATGCGTGGCAAGCGTTCCTGAGGGGAAGAGAGAGAGAAAGCGTCAATTTCAAAGGAGGGGGCGTAAAAGGGAAGCAGGCGAAGAAAAGTGGGAGCTGGACTGGTGATTTTGGAGGAGCTAGGTGTGCAGGAGGGCCTGCAGAGTGCTGAGGAAAAAAAAAGAATGTAAAAAAGGCAGAGAGGAGAGTGACCCCTGCTGGAGGAAAAAAGCAAAAGCCTACAGCACCTGGTATTCCCAGGCGGTCTCCCATCCAAGTACTAACCAGGCCCGACCCTGCTTAGCTTCCGAGATCAGACAAGATCGGGCGCATTCAGGGTGGTGTGGCCGTAGGCAGTACTCAGGCTCTCCCTCAACCTTCTTATACTTGTCACCGGCACCCTGGCCCCGCCTTTCCATCACTTTACTACACTCAGCTGTGCTTTTTCACAAGCAACGCCACACACTCGTCTCTCCTCTCTCCCCTCTCTCTCTCTCTCTTCCTCTGGCTGGCTCTCTCGATCTCCTCAACCCCTGCCTCATGCTGCTTTGCTCCCTCTTTAACCTCTTCCTGCCTGCACCTTCTCAAACACATTCTCAGCCTGGCCTCCAAGGCTCCTCTCTGCCTTCCCCTGGCCTGACTTTAAGCCTAAAGCTGACAGGGCTCAACACCACAGGAGCAGCAGGGCGCAAGCTTTCTAGACAGCAGCAGAGCCCACCAGGAAGGCCGGGCCTTCGCTCGCCTGACAGCCAGACTTCTCCGGGCACCAGCTAGTGCTCCCGCCTATCTGCCCCGACGCAAAAAAAAAGACAGGGACCCTGGTTGCACCAGGGCCTACAAACGCCAGTCCCCTGCCTGCTCGGCCTCAGTCTTTTGGGTGGCGTAGTGGCCGCTCCCCCCTTCCCTGCGTGCACCACAAGGCCCTGCCGCTCGAGGCCCCACCTCTTGCCGCAGGTCTCGCGCTCTTGTTGGGTGGGGTGCAACTCATCCTGCGCGCAGGGGTGCCTTTCGCCGTCCACCCACTCACCATTGCCCGGGACCAGGCGGAGACTGCGGTCATGTCAAAGTCCTACGTTAGGTGGGTTCCCCTGACCTAGAGATGAGCCATAACACTGTGTGCAGCACCGAAGGGACAGGGTCCCTCTGAAAACGACTTAGAAACATAGAAACATAGAATGTGTCGGCAGATAAGAACCATTTGGCCCATCTAGTCTGCCCAATATATCTGAATCCTTTGAATAGTCCCTGGCCCTATCTTATATGAAGGATAGCCTTATGCCTATCCCATGCATGCTTAAACTCCTTCACTGTATTTGCAGCTACCACTTCTGCAGGAAGGTTATTCCATGCATCCACTACTCTCTCAGTAAAGTAATACTTCCTCATATTACTTTTAAACCTTTGCCCCTCTAGTTTAAAACGGTGTCCTCTTGTGGTAGTTTTTCTTCTTTTAAATATGCTCTCCTCCTTTACCGAGTTGATTCCCTTTATGTATTTAAAAGTTTCTATCATATCCCCTCTGTCTCTTCTTTCTTCCAAGCTATACATGTTAAGGTCCTTTAACCTTTCCTGGTAAGTTTTTTCCTGCAATCCATGTACTAGTTTAGTAGCTCTTCTCTGAACTCTCTCTAGAGTATCTATATCCTTCTGGAGATATGGCCTCCAGTACTGCGCACGACTGTCCCGTCCCACTACACACCTTGGCTCTATGAATGTTGCAATTAGGAGGGCAGCTGCCGAGCTCCACCCGTCCAGCGTACCTCTGCTACCTCACTTCCAGTAACAGAATGGGGTCCCGCCGTGCATGTTGCGCCCACCTCATGCGCGCACTTGTTAGCTCCTTCACTCTGGTACCATGTGACCAGGCCACGGATCTCCGTAACGTGGGTTGGGTTCCGCTTGCTACTGGAAGCCGACAGCTGGGGAGGGAGCCAGAACATTCACCCCCCCTGGCTACCGGAGGACCCCTCACCTATACCAGGTACTACGTCTTACGACTGCCTGCAGTGTACCTTGCTCTCTTCCTGGGTTACCCATAGCAACGGCTTTACTCCTCCTGCTTGACTTGCCCAGTAGAACTTTTTCTTGTGTAGCTTTGCTTCATAGCCCACATGTGCCTTACTTACTCACCCAAGTTCTTTTGAATAGGCCAGGAGGACAAACATGCGCCCCTTTAAATGACTTCAGACCAGGCTTAGAACACTTGACGCAACATTCCTGAGAAGTCTTGGGCATTGCAGTTCAACGTGAACAATGGTCACATCCTGACCCTAACTACCACTGCTTGGCTGCCCAGGCCTACCTCTACAAGGTAGTAGTCCATATTGGCGTCCTGCAAGTGCTGGCTGATCCCCCCCGAACCCAGGCCTCCCCTGTATTTAGATTGCCGGTGGGTAGGCTGGATCCAAAAAGCCCGGGAACGGCAGCGCACACATTAACTCTTTCCCTACCAGCCTGGAGCAGCCACTAACTCAAAGCGTACTCCTGTAGGCAACCTGCCTACACTCTGACCTCTGCAGGGCGCAGGTTTCATGGCCCGTCGGCTGCTCTGTCGCTTCTCGCTGGCTTCGGCAGTCCGCCTGCGTGCTTCTCGCGCGGTCCCCCAGCCTGGGGAACGCAGCGGAATGTGTTGGCGCGAAGAGACTGAAGAGCAGGAGTGATAGAGCCAAAGCGGCTCAGCAGAGAGCGCTAGCGAATGGCTGGGCCGCGCAGCCTGGGTGGGATGTAGGATAGGGCTAGCTAGGTGGGGGTGGCCTCTCGGCGTGGCTTAGTTGCCGTAGGGGACTGGATGCGTGGCAAGCGTTCCTGAGGGGAAGAGAGAGAGAAAGCGTCAATTTCAAAGGAGGGGGCGTAAAAGGGAAGCAGGCGAAGAAAAGTGGGAGCTGGACTGGTGATTTTGGAGGAGCTAGGTGTGCAGGAGGGCCTGCAGAGTGCTGAGGAAAAAAAAAGAATGTAAAAAAGGCAGAGAGGAGAGTGACCCCTGCTGGAGGAAAAAAGCAAAAGCCTACAGCACCTGGTATTCCCAGGCGGTCTCCCATCCAAGTACTAACCAGGCCGGACCCTGCTTAGCTTCCGAGATCAGATGAGATCGGGCGCATTCAGGGTGGTGTGGCCGTAGGCAGTACTCAGGCTCTCCCTCAACCTTCTTATACTTGTCACCGGCACCCTGGCCCCGCCTTTCCATCACTTTACTACACTCAGCTGTGCTTTTTCACAAGCAACGCCACACACTCGTCTCTCCTCTCTCCTCTCTCCCCTCTCTCTCTCTCTCTTCCTCTGGCTGGCTCTCTCGCTCTCCTCAACCCCTGCCTCATGCTGCTTTGCTCCCTCTTTAACCTCTTCCTGCCTGCACCTTCTCAAACACATTCTCAGCCTGGCCTCCAAGGCTCCTCTCTGCCTTCCCCTGGCCTGACTTTAAGCCTAAAGCTGACAGGGCTCAACACCACAGGAGCAGCAGGGCGCAAGCTTTCTAGACAGCAGCAGAGCCCACCAGGAAGGCCGGGCCTTCGCTCGCCTGACAGCCAGACTTCTCCGGGCACCAGCTAGTGCTCCCGCCTATCTGCCCCGACGCAAAAAAAAAGACAGGGACCCTGGTTGCACCAGGGCCTACAAACGCCAGTCCCCTGCCTGCTCGGCCTCAGTCTTTTGGGTGGCGTAGTGGCCGCTCCCCCTTCCCTGCGTGCACCACAAGGCCCTGCCGCTCGAGGCCCCACCTCTTGCCGCAGGTCTCGCGCTCTTGTTGGGTGGGGTGCAACTCATCCTGCGCGCAGGGGTGCCTTTCGCCGTCCACCCACTCACCATTGCCCGGGACCAGGCGGAGACTGCGGTCATGTCAAAGTCCTACGTTAGGTGGGTTCCCCTGACCTAGAGATGAGCCATAACACTGTGTGCAGCACCCAAGGGACAGGGTCCCTCTGAAAACGACTTAGAAACATAGAAACATAGAATGTGTCGGCAGATAAGAACCATTTGGCCCATCTAGTCTGCCCAATATATCTGAATCCTTTGAATAGTCCCTGGCCCTATCTTATATGAAGGATAGCCTTATGCCTATCCCATGCATGCTTAAACTCCTTCACTGTATTTGCAGCTACCACTTCTGCAGGAAGGTTATTCCATGCATCCACTACTCTCTCAGTAAAGTAATACTTCCTCATATTACTTTTAAACCTTTGCCCCTCTAGTTTAAAACGGTGTCCTCTTGTGGTAGTTTTTCTTCTTTTAAATATGCTCTCCTCCTTTACCGAGTTGATTCCCTTTATGTATTTAAAAGTTTCTATCATATCCCCTCTGTCTCTTCTTTCTTCCAAGCTATACATGTTAAGGTCCTTTAACCTTTCCTGGTAAGTTTTTTCCTGCAATCCATGTACTAGTTTAGTAGCTCTTCTCTGAACTCTCTCTAGAGTATCTATATCCTTCTGGAGATATGGCCTCCAGTACTGCGCACGACTGTCCCGTCCCACTACACACCTTGGCTCTATGAATGTTGCAATTAGGAGGGCAGCTGCCGAGCTCCACCCGTCCAGCGTACCTCTGCTACCTCACTTCCAGTAACAGAATGGGGTCCCGCCGTGCATGTTGCGCCCACCTCATGCGCGCACTTGTTAGCTCCTTCACTCTGGTACCATGTGACCAGGCCACGGATCTCCGTAACGTGGGTTGGGTTCCGCTTGCTACTGGAAGCCGACAGCTGGGGAGGGAGCCAGAACATTCACCCCCCCTGGCTACCGGAGGACCCCTCACCTATACCAGGTACTACGTCTTACGACTGCCTGCAGTGTACCTTGCTCTCTTCCTGGGTTACCCATAGCAACGGCTTTACTCCTCCTGCTTGACTTGCCCAGTAGACCTTTTTCTTGTGTAGCTTTGCTTCATAGCCCACATGTGCCTTACTTACTCACCCAAGTTCTTTTGAATAGGCCAGGAGGACAAACATGCGCCCCTTTAAATGACTTCAGACCAGGCTTAGAACACTTGACGCAACATTCCTGAGAAGTCTTGGGCATTGCAGTTCAACGTGAACAATGGTCACATCCTGACCCTAACTACCACTGCTTGGCTGCCCAGGCCTACCTCTACAAGGTAGTAGTCCATATTGGCGTCCTGCAAGTGCTGGCTGATCCCCCCCGAACCCAGGCCTCCCCTGTATTTAGATTGCCGGTGGGTAGGCTGGATCCAAAAAGCCCGGGAACGGCAGCGCACACATTAACTCTTTCCCTACCAGCCTGGAGCAGCCACTAACTCAAAGCGTACTCCTGTAGGCAACCTGCCTACACTCTGACCTCTGCAGGGCGCAGGTTTCATGGCCCGTCGGCTGCTCTGTCGCTTCTCGCTGGCTTCGGCAGTCCGCCTGCGTGCTTCTCGCGCGGTCCCCCAGCCTGGGGAACGCAGCGGAATGTGTTGGCGCGAAGAGACTGAAGAGCAGGAGTGATAGAGCCAAAGCGGCTCAGCAGAGAGCGCTAGCGAATGGCTGGGCCGCGCAGCCTAGGTGGGATGTAGGATAGGGCTAGCTAGGTGGGGGTGGCCTCTCGGCGTGGCTTAGTTGCCGTAGGGGACTGGATGCGTGGCAAGCGTTCCTGAGGGGAAGAGAGAGAGAAAGCGTCAATTTCAAAGGAGGGGGCGTAAAAGGGAAGCAGGCGAAGAAAAGTGGGAGCTGGACTGGTGATTTTGGAGGAGCTAGGTGTGCAGGAGGGCCTGCAGAGTGCTGAGGAAAAAAAAAGAATGTAAAAAAGGCAGAGAGGAGAGTGACCCCTGCTGGAGGAAAAAAGCAAAAGCCTACAGCACCTGGTATTCCCAGGCGGTCTCCCATCCAAGTACTAACCAGGCCCGACCCTGCTTAGCTTCCGAGATCAGACGAGATCGGGCGCATTCAGGGTGGTGTGGCCGTAGGCAGTACTCAGGCTCTCCCTCAACCTTCTTATACTTGTCACCGGCACCCTGGCCCCGCCTTTCCATCACTTTACTACACTCAGCTGTGCTTTTTCACAAGCAACGCCACACACTCGTCTCTCCTCTCTCCCCTCTCTCTCTCTCTCTCTTCCTCTGGCTGGCTCTCTCGCTCTCCTCAACCCCTGCCTCATGCTGCTTTGCTCCCTCTTTAACCTCTTCCTGCCTGCACCTTCTCAAACACATTCTCAGCCTGGCCTCCAAGGCTCCTCTCTGCCTTCCCCTGGCCTGACTTTAAGCCTAAAGCTGACAGGGCTCAACACCACAGGAGCAGCAGGGCGCAAGCTTTCTAGACAGCAGCAGAGCCCACCAGGAAGGCCGGGCCTTCGCTCGCCTGACAGCCAGACTTCTCCGGGCACCAGCTAGTGCTCCCGCCTATCTGCCCCGACGCAAAAAATAAAAAAAGACAGGGACCCTGGTTGCACCAGGGCCTACAAACGCCAGTCCCCTGCCTGCTCGGCCTCAGTCTTTTGGGTGGCGTAGTGGCCGCTCCCCCCTTCCCTGCGTGCACCACAAGGCCCTGCCGCTCAAGGCCCCACCTCTTGCCGCAGGTCTCGCGCTCTTGTTGGGTGGGGTGCAACTCATCCTGCGCGCAGGGGTGCCTTTCGCCGTCCCCCCACTCACCATTGCCCGGGACCAGGCGGAGACTGCGGTCATGTCAAAGTCCTACGTTAGGTGGGTTCCCCTGACCTAGAGATGAGCCATAACACTGTGTGCAGCACCCAAGGGACAGGGTCCCTCTGAAAACGACTTAGAAACATAGAAACATAGAATGTGTCGGCAGATAAGAACCATTTGGCCCATCTAGTCTGCCCAATATATCTGAATCCTTTGAATAGTCCCTGGCCCTATCTTATATGAAGGATAGCCTTATGCCTATCCCATGCATGCTTAAACTCCTTCACTGTATTTGCAGCTACCACTTCTGCAGGAAGGTTATTCCATGCATCCACTACTCTCTCAGTAAAGTAATACTTCCTCATATTACTTTTAAACCTTTGCCCCTCTAGTTTAAAACGGTGTCCTCTTGTGGTAGTTTTTCTTCTTTTAAATATGCTCTCCTCCTTTACCGAGTTGATTCCCTTTATGTATTTAAAAGTTTCTATCATATCCCCTCTGTCTCTTCTTTCTTCCAAGCTATACATGTTAAGGTCCTTTAACCTTTCCTGGTAAGTTTTTTCCTGCAATCCATGTACTAGTTTAGTAGCTCTTCTCTGAACTCTCTCTAGAGTATCTATATCCTTCTGGAGATATGGCCTCCAGTACTGCGCACGACTGTCCCGTCCCACTACACACCTTGGCTCTATGAATGTTGCAATTAGGAGGGCAGCTGCCGAGCTCCACCCGTCCAGCGTACCTCTGCTACCTCACTTCCAGTAACAGAATGGGGTCCCGCCGTGCATGTTGCGCCCACCTCATGCGCGCACTTGTTAGCTCCTTCACTCTGGTACCATGTGACCAGGCCACGGATCTCCATAACGTGGGTTGGGTTCCGCTTGCTACTGGAAGCCGACAGCTGGGGAGGGAGCCAGAACATTCACCCCCCCTGGCTACCGGAGGACCCCTCACCTATACCAGGTACTACGTCTTACGACTGCCTGCAGTGTACCTTGCTCTCTTCCTGGGTTACCCATACCAACGGCTTTACTCCTCCTGCTTGACTTGCCCAGTAGACCTTTTTCTTGTGTAGCTTTGCTTCATAGCCCACATGTGCCTTACTTACTCACCCAAGTTCTTTTGAATAGGCCAGGAGGACAAACATGCGCCCCTTTAAATGACTTCAGACCAGGCTTAGAATACTTGACGCAACATTCCTGAGAAGTCTTGGGCATTGCAGTTCAACGTGAACAATGGTCACATCCTGACCCTAACTACCACTGCTTGGCTGCCCAGGCCTACCTCTACAAGGTAGTAGTCCATATTGGCGTCCTGCAAGTGCTGGCTGATCCCCCCCGAACCCAGGCCTCCCCTGTATTTAGATTGCCGGTGGGTAGGCTGGATCCAAAAAGCCCGGGAACGGCAGCGCACACATTAACTCTTTCCCTACCAGCCTGGAGCAGCCACTAACTCAAAGCGTACTCCTGTAGGCAACCTGCCTACACTCTGACCTCTGCAGGGCGCAGGTTTCATGGCCCGTCGGCTGCTCTGTCGCTTCTCGCTGGCTTCGGCAGTCCGCCTGCGTGCTTCTCGCGCGGTCCCCCAGCCTGGGGAATGCAGCGGAATGTGTTGGCGCGAAGAGACTGAAGAGCAGGAGTGATAGAGCCAAAGCGGCTCAGCAGAGAGCGCTAGCGAATGGCTGGGCCGCGCAGCCTGGGTGGGATGTAGGATAGGGCTAGCTAGGTGGGGGTGGCCTCTCGGCGTGGCTTAGTTGCCGTAGGGGACTGGATGCGTGGCAAGCGTTCCTGAGGGGAAGAGAGAGAGAAAGCGTCAATTTCAAAGGAGGGGGCGTAAAAGGGAAGCAGGCGAAGAAAAGTGGGAGCTGGACTGGTGATTTTGGAGGAGCTAGGTGTGCAGGAGGGCCTGCAGAGTGCTGAGGAAAAAAAAAGAATGTAAAAAAGGCAGAGAGGAGAGTGACCCCTGCTGGAGGAAAAAAGCAAAAGCCTACAGCACCTGGTATTCCCAGGCGGTCTCCCATCCAAGTACTAACCAGGCCCGACCCTGCTTAGCTTCCGAGATCAGACGAGATCGGGCGCATTCAGGGTGGTGTGGCCGTAGGCAGTACTCAGGCTCTCCCTCAACCTTCTTATACTTGTCACCGGCACCCTGGCCCCGCCTTTCCATCACTTTACTACACTCAGCTGTGCTTTTTCACAAGCAACGCCACACACTCGTCTCTCCTCTCTCCCCTCTCTCTCTCTCTCTTCCTCTGGCTGGCTCTCTCGCTCTCCTCAACCCCTGCCTCATGCTGCTTTGCTCCCTCTTTAACCTCTTCCTGCCTGCACCTTCTCAAACACATTCTCAGCCTGGCCTCCAAGGCTCCTCTCTGCCTTCCCCTGGCCTGACTTTAAGCCTAAAGCTGACAGGGCTCAACACCACAGGAGCAGCAGGGCGCAAGCTTTCTAGACAGCAGCAGAGCCCACCAGGAAGGCCGGGCCTTCGCTCGCCTGACAGCCAGACTTCTCCGGGCACCAGCTAGTGCTCCCGCCTATCTGCCCCGACGCAAAAAATAAAAAATAAAAAAAGACAGGGACCCTGGTTGCACCAGGGCCTACAAACGCCAGTCCCCTGCCTGCTCGGCCTCAGTCTTTTGGGTGGCGTAGTGGCCGCTCCCCCCTTCCCTGCGTGCACCACAAGGCCCTGCCGCTCAAGGCCCCACCTCTTGCCGCAGGTCTCGCGCTCTTGTTGGGTGGGGTGCAACTCATCCTGCGCGCAGGGGTGCCTTTCGCCGTCCCCCCACTCACCATTGCCCGGGACCAGGCGGAGACTGCGGTCATGTCAAAGTCCTACGTTAGGTGGGTTCCCCTGACCTAGAGATGAGCCATAACACTGTGTGCAGCACCGAAGGGACAGGGTCCCTCTGAAAACGACTTAGAAACATAGAAACATAGAATGTGTCGGCAGATAAGAACCATTTGGCCCATCTAGTCTGCCCAATATATCTGAATCCTTTGAATAGTCCCTGGCCCTATCTTATATGAAGGATAGCCTTATGCCTATCCCATGCATGCTTAAACTCCTTCACTGTATTTGCAGCTACCACTTCTGCAGGAAGGTTATTCCATGCATCCACTACTCTCTCAGTAAAGTAATACTTCCTCATATTACTTTTAAACCTTTGCCCCTCTAGTTTAAAACGGTGTCCTCTTGTGGTAGTTTTTCTTCTTTTAAATATGCTCTCCTCCTTTACCGAGTTGATTCCCTTTATGTATTTAAAAGTTTCTATCATATCCCCTCTGTCTCTTCTTTCTTCCAAGCTATACATGTTAAGGTCCTTTAACCTTTCCTGGTAAGTTTTTTCCTGCAATCCATGTACTAGTTTAGTAGCTCTTCTCTGAACTCTCTCTAGAGTATCTATATCCTTCTGGAGATATGGCCTCCAGTACTGCGCACGACTGTCCCGTCCCACTACACACCTTGGCTCTATGAATGTTGCAATTAGGAGGGCAGCTGCCGAGCTCCACCCGTCCAGCGTACCTCTGCTACCTCACTTCCAGTAACAGAATGGGGTCCCGCCGTGCATGTTGCGCCCACCTCATGCGCGCACTTGTTAGCTCCTTCACTCTGGTACCATGTGACCAGGCCACGGATCTCCGTAACGTGGGTTGGGTTCCGCTTGCTACTGGAAGCCGACAGCTGGGGAGGGAGCCAGAACATTCACCCCCCCTGGCTACCGGAGGACCCCTCACCTATACCAGGTACTACGTCTTACGACTGCCTGCAGTGTACCTTGCTCTCTTCCTGGGTTACCCATAGCAACGGCTTTACTCCTCCTGCTTGACTTGCCCAGTAGACCTTTTTCTTGTGTAGCTTTGCTTCATAGCCCACATGTGCCTTACTTACTCACCCAAGTTCTTTTGAATAGGCCAGGAGGACAAACATGCGCCCCTTTAAATGACTTCAGACCAGGCTTAGAACACTTGACGCAACATTCCTGAGAAGTCTTGGGCATTGCAGTTCAACGTGAACAATGGTCACATCCTGACCCTAACTACCACTGCTTGGCTGCCCAGGCCTACCTCTACAAGGTAGTAGTCCATATTGGCGTCCTGCAAGTGCTGGCTGATCCCCCCCGAACCCAGGCCTCCCCTGTATTTAGATTGCCGGTGGGTAGGCTGGATCCAAAAAGCCCGGGAACGGCAGCGCACACATTAACTCTTTCCCTACCAGCCTGGAGCAGCCACTAACTCAAAGCGTACTCCTGTAGGCAACCTGCCTACACTCTGACCTCTGCAGGGCGCAGGTTTCATGGCCCGTCGGCTGCTCTGTCGCTTCTCGCTGGCTTCGGCAGTCCGCCTGCGTGCTTCTCGCGCGGTCCCCCAGCCTGGGGAACGCAGCGGAATGTGTTGGCGCGAAGAGACTGAAGAGCAGGAGTGATAGAGCCAAAGCGGCTCAGCAGAGAGCGCTAGCGAATGGCTGGGCCGCGCAGCCTGGGTGGGATGTAGGATAGGGCTAGTTAGGTGGGGGTGGCCTCTCGGCGTGGCTTAGTTGCCGTAGGGGACTGGATGCGTGGCAAGCGTTCCTGAGGGGAAGAGAGAGAGAAAGCGTCAATTTCAAAGGAGGGGGCGTAAAAGGGAAGCAGGCGAAGAAAAGTGGGAGCTGGACTGGTGATTTTGGAGGAGCTAGGTGTGCAGGAGGGCCTGCAGAGTGCTGAGGAAAAAAAAAGAATGTAAAAAAGGCAGAGAGGAGAGTGACCCCTGCTGGAGGAAAAAAGCAAAAGCCTACAGCACCTGGTATTCCCAGGCGGTCTCCCATCCAAGTACTAACCAGACCTGACCCTGCTTAGCTTCCGAGATCAGACGAGATCGGGCGCATTCAGGGTGGTGTGGCCGTAGGCAGTACTCAGGCTCTCCCTCAACCTTCTTATACTTGTCACCGGCACCCTGGCCCCGCCTTTCCATCACTTTACTACACTCAGCTGTGCTTTTTCACAAGCAACGCCACACACTCGTCACTCCTCTCTCCCCTCTCTCTCTCTCTCTCTCTTCCTCTGGCTGGCTCTCTCGCTCTCCTCAACCCCTGCCTCATGCTGCTTTGCTCCCTCTTTAACCTCTTCCTGCCTGCACCTTCTCAAACACATTCTCAGCCTGGCCTCCAAGGCTCCTCTCTGCCTTCCCCTGGCCTGACTTTAAGCCTAAAGCTGACAGGGCTCAACACCACAGGAGCAGCAGGGCGCAAGCTTTCTACACAGCAGCAGAGCCCACCAGGAAGGCCAGGCCTTCGCTCGCCTGACAGCCAGACTTCTCCGGGCACCAGCTAGTGCTCCCGCCTATCTGCCCCGACGCAAACAATAAAAAAAAAAAAAGACA
Organism: Pelophylax lessonae; assembly: GCF_965119305.1. Lineage (NCBI taxonomy): Eukaryota > Metazoa > Chordata > Amphibia > Anura > Ranidae > Pelophylax > Pelophylax lessonae. Next base: position 14,441,145 of record NC_138772.1, read on the forward strand.
GGGACCCTGGTTGCACCAGGGCCTACAAACGCCAGTCCCCTGCCTGCTCGGCCTCAGTCTTTTGGGTGGCGTAGTGGCCGCTCCCCCCTTCCCTGCGTGCACCACAAGGCCCTGCCGCTCGAGGCCCCACCTCTTGCCGCAGGTCTCGCGCTCTTGTTGGGTGGGGTGCAACTCATCCTGCGCGCAGGGGTGCCTTTCGCCGTCCACCCACTCACCATTGCCCGGGACCAGGCGGAGACTGCGGTCATGTCAAAGTCCTACGTTAGGTGGGTTCCCCTGACCTAGAGATGACCCATAACACTGTGTGCAGCACCGAAGGGACAGGGTCCCTCTGAAAACGACTTAGAAACATAGAATGTGTCGGCAGATAAGAACCATTTGGCCCATCTAGTCTGCCCAATATATCTGAATCCTTTGAATAGTCCCTGGCCCTATCTTATATGAAGGATAGCCTTATGCCTATCCCATGCATGCTTAAACTCCTTCACTGTATTTGCAGCTACCACTTCTGCAGGAAGGTTATTCCATGCATCCACTACTCTCTCAGTAAAGTAATACTTCCTCATATTACTTTTAAACCTTTGCCCCTCTAGTTTAAAACGGTGTCCTCTTGTGGTAGTTTTTCTTCTTTTAAATATGCTCTCCTCCTTTACCGAGTTGATTCCCTTTATGTATTTAAAAGTTTCTATCATATCCCCTCTGTCTCTTCTTTCTTCCAAGCTATACATGTTAAGGTCCTTTAACCTTTCCTGGTAAGTTTTTTCCTGCAATCCATGTACTAGTTTAGTAGCTCTTCTCTGAACTCTCTCTAGAGTATCTATATCCTTCTGGAGATATGGCCTCCAGTACTGCGCACGACTGTCCCGTCCCACTACACACCTTGGCTCTATGAATGTTGCAATTAGGAGGGCAGCTGCCGAGCTCCACCCGTCCAGCGTACCTCTGCTACCTCACTTCCAGTAACAGAATGGGGTCCCGCCGTGCATGTTGCGCCCACCTCATGCGCGCACTTGTTAGCTCCTTCACTCTGGTACCATGTGACCAGGCCACGGATCTCCGTAACGTGGGTTGGGTTCCGCTTGCTACTGGAAGCCGACAGCTGGGGAGGGAGCCAGAACATTCACCCCCCCTGGCTACCGGAGGACCCCTCACCTATACCAGGTACTACGTCTTACGACTGCCTGCAGTGTACCTTGCTCTCTTCCTGGGTTACCCATAGCAACGGCTTTACTCCTCCTGCTTGACTTGCCCAGTAGACCTTTTTCTTGTGTAGCTTTGCTTCATAGCCCACATGTGCCTTACTTACTCACCCAAGTTCTTTTGAATAGGCCAGGAGGACAAACATGCGCCCCTTTAAATGACTTCAGACCAGGCTTAGAACACTTGACGCAACATTCCTGAGAAGTCTTGGGCATTGCAGTTCAACGTGAACAATGGTCACATCCTGACCCTAACTACCACTGCTTGGCTGCCCAGGCCTACCTCTACAAGGTAGTAGTCCATATTGGCGTCCTGCAAGTGCTGGCTGATCCCCCCCGAACCCAGGCCTCCCCTGTATTTAGATTGCCGGTGGGTAGGCTGGATCCAAAAAGCCCGGGAACGGCAGCGCACACATTAACTCTTTCCCTACCAGCCTGGAGCAGCCACTAACTCAAAGCGTACTCCTGTAGGCAACCTGCCTACACTCTGACCTCTGCAGGGCGCAGGTTTCATGGCCCGTCGGCTGCTCTGTCGCTTCTCGCTGGCTTCGGCAGTCCGCCTGCGTGCTTCTCGCGCGGTCCCCCAGCCTGGGGAACGCAGCGGAATGTGTTGGCGCGAAGAGACTGAAGAGCAGGAGTGATAGAGCCAAAGCGGCTCAGCAGAGAGCGCTAGCGAATGGCTGGGCCGCGCAGCCTGGGTGGGATGTAGGATAGGGCTAGCTAGGTGGGGGTGGCCTCTCGGCGTGGCTTAGTTGCCGTAGGGGACTGGATGCGTGGCAAGCGTTCCTGAGGGGAAGAGAGAGAGAAAGCGTCAATTTCAAAGGAGGGGGCGTAAAAGGGAAGCAGGCGAAGAAAAGTGGGAGCTGGACTGGTGATTTTGGAGGAGCTAGGTGTGCAGGAGGGCCTGCAGAGTGCTGAGGAAAAAAAAAGAATGTAAAAAAGGCAGAGAGGAGAGTGACCCCTGCTGGAGGAAAAAAGCAAAAGCCTACAGCACCTGGTATTCCCAGGCGGTCTCCCATCCAAGTACTAACCAGGCCCGACCCTGCTTAGCTTCCGAGATCAGACGAGATCGGGCGCATTCAAGGTGGTGTGGCCGTAGGCAGTACTCAGGCTCTCCCTCAACCTTCTTATACTTGTCACCGGCACCCTGGCCCCGCCTTTCCATCACTTTACTACACTCAGCTGTGCTTTTTCACAAGCAACGCCACACACTCGTCTCTCCTCTCTCCTCTCTCCCCTCTCTCTCTCTCTCTCTCTTCCTCTGGCTGGCTCTCTCGCTCTCCTCAACCCCTGCCTCATGCTGCTTTGCCCCCTCTTTAACCTCTTCCTGCCTGCACCTTCTCAAACACATTCTCAGCCTGGCCTCCAAGGCTCCTCTCTGCCTTCCCCTGGCCTGACTTTAAGCCTAAAGCTGACAGGGCTCAACACCACAGGAGCAGCAGGGCGCAAGCTTTCTAGACAGCAGCAGAGCCCACCAGGAAGGCCAGGCCTTCGCTCGCCTGACAGCCAGACTTCTCCGGGCACCAGCTAGTGCTCCCGCCTATCTGCCCCGACGCAAAAAATAAAAAAAAAAAAAGACAGGGACCCTGGTTGCACCAGGGCCTACAAACGCCAGTCCCCTGCCTGCTCGGCCTCAGTCTTTTGGGTGGCGTAGTGGCCGCTCCCCCCTTCCCTGCGTGCACCACAAGGCCCTGCCGCTCGAGGCCCCACCTCTTGCCGCAGGTCTCGCGCTCTTGTTGGGTGGGGTGCAACTCATCCTGCGCGCAGGGGTGCCTTTCGCCGTCCACCCACTCACCATTGCCCGGGACCAGGCGGAGACTGCGGTCATGTCAAAGTCCTACGTTAGGTGGGTTCCCCTGACCTAGAGATGAGCCATAACACTGTGTGCAGCACCCAAGGGACAGGGTCCCTCTGAAAACGACTTAGAAACATAGAATGTGTCGGCAGATAAGAACCATTTGGCCCATCTAGTCTGCCCAATATATCTGAATCCTTTGAATATTCCCTGGCCCTATCTTATATGAAGGATAGCCTTATGCCTATCCCATGCATGCTTAAACTCCTTCACTGTATTTGCAGCTACCACTTCTGCAGGAAGGTTATTCCATGCATCCACTACTCTCTCAGTAAAGTAATACTTCCTCATATTACTTTTAAACCTTTGCCCCTCTAGTTTAAAACGGTGTCCTCTTGTGGTAGTTTTTCTTCTTTTAAATATGCTCTCCTCCTTTACCGAGTTGATTCCCTTTATGTATTTAAAAGTTTCTATCATATCCCCTCTGTCTCTTCTTTCTTCCAAGCTATACATGTTAAGGTCCTTTAACCTTTCCTGGTAAGTTTTTTCCTGCAATCCATGTACTAGTTTAGTAGCTCTTCTCTGAACTCTCTCTAGAGTATCTATATCCTTCTGGAGATATGGCCTCCAGTACTGCGCACGACTGTCCCGTCCCACTACACACCTTGGCTCTATGAATGTTGCAATTAGGAGGGCAGCTGCCGAGCTCCACCCGTCCAGCGTACCTCTGCTACCTCACTTCCAGTAACAGAATGGGGTCCCGCCGTGCATGTTGCGCCCACCTCATGCGCGCACTTGTTAGCTCCTTCACTCTGGTACCATGTGACCAGGCCACGGATCTCCGTAACGTGGGTTGGGTTCCGCTTGCTACTGGAAGCCGACAGCTGGGGAGGGAGCCAGAACATTCACCCCCCCTGGCTACCGGAGGACCCCTCACCTATACCAGGTACTACGTCTTACGACTGCCTGCAGTGTACCTTGCTCTCTTCCTGGGTTACCCATAGCAACGGCTTTACTCCTCCTGCTTGACTTGCCCAGTAGACCTTTTTCTTGTGTAGCTTTGCTTCATAGCCCACATGTGCCTTACTTACTCACCCAAGTTCTTTTGAATAGGCCAGGAGGACAAACATGCGCCCCTTTAAATGACTTCAGACCAGGCTTAGAACACTTGACGCAACATTCCTGAGAAGTCTTGGGCATTGCAGTTCAACGTGAACAATGGTCACATCCTGACCCTAACTACCACTGCTTGGCTGCCCAGGCCTACCTCTACAAGGTAGTAGTCCATATTGGCGTCCTGCAAGTGCTGGCTGATCCCCCCCGAACCCAGGCCTCCCCTGTATTTAGATTGCCGGTGGGTAGGCTGGATCCAAAAAGCCCGGGAACGGCAGCGCACACATTAACTCTTTCCCTACCAGCCTGGAGCAGCCACTAACTCAAAGCGTACTCCTGTAGGCAACCTGCCTACACTCTGACCTCTGCAGGGCGCAGGTTTCATGGCCCGTCGGCTGCTCTGTCGCTTCTCGCTGGCTTCGGCAGTCCGCCTGCGTGCTTCTCGCGCGGTCCCCCAGCCTGGGGAACGCAGCGGAATGTGTTGGCGCGAAGAGACTGAAGAGCAGGAGTGATAGAGCCAAAGCGGCTCAGCAGAGAGCGCTAGCGAATAGCTGGGCCGCGCAGCCTGGGTGGGATGTAGGATAGGGCTAGCTAGGTGGGGGTGGCCTCTCGGCGTGGCTTAGTTGCCGTAGGGGACTGGATGCGTGGCAAGCATTCCTGAGGGGAAGAGAGAGAGAAAGCGTCAATTTCAAAGGAGGGGGCGTAAAAGGGAAGCAGGCGAAGAAAAGTGGGAGCTGGACTGGTGATTTTGGAGGAGCTAGGTGTGCAGGAGGGCCTGCAGAGTGCTGAGGAAAAAAAAAGAATGTAAAAAAGGCAGAGAGGAGAGTGACCCCTGCTGGAGGAAAAAAGCAAAAGCCTACAGCACCTGGTATTCCCAGGCGGTCTCCCATCCAAGTACTAACCAGGCCCGACCCTGCTTAGCTTCCGAGATCAGACGAGATCGGGCGCATTCAGGGTGGTGTGGCCGTAGGCAGTACTCAGGCTCTCCCTCAACCTTCTTATACTTGTCACCGGCACACCGGCACCCTGGCCCCGCCTTTCCATCACTTTACTACACTCAGCTGTGCTTTTTCACAAGCAACGCCACACACTCGTCTCTCCTCTCTCCCCTCTCTCTCTCTCTCTCTCTTCCTCTGGCTGGCTCTCTCGCTCTCCTCAACCCCTGCCTCATGCTGCTTTGCTCCCTCTTTAACCTCTTCCTGCCTGCACCTTCTCAAACACATTCTCAGCCTGGCCTCCAAGGCTCCTCTCTGCCTTCCCCTGGCCTGACTTTAAGCCTAAAGCTGACAGGGCTCAACACCACAGGAGCAGCAGGGCGCAAGCTTTCTAGACAGCAGCAGAGCCCACCAGGAAGGCCGGGCCTTCGCTCGCCTGACAGCCAGACTTCTCCGGGCACCAGCTAGTGCTCCCGCCTATCTGCCCCGACGCAAAAAATAAAAAATAAAAAAAGACAGGGACCCTGGTTGCACCAGGGCCTACAAACGCCAGTCCCCTGCCTGCTCGGCCTCAGTCTTTTGGGTGGCGTAGTGGCCGCTCCCCCCTTCCCTGCGTGCACCACAAGGCCCTGCCGCTCAAGGCCCCACCTCTTGCCGCAGGTCTCGCGCTCTTGTTGGGTGGGGTGCAACTCATCCTGCGCGCAGGGGTGCCTTTCGCCGTCCACCCACTCACCATTGCCCGGGACCAGGCGGAGACTGCGGTCATGTCAAAGTCCTACGTTAGGTGGGTTCCCCTGACCTAGAGATGAGCCATAACACTGTGTGCAGCACCGAAGGGACAGGGTCCCTCTGAAAACGACTTAGAAACATAGAAACATAGAATGTGTCGGCAGATAAGAACCATTTGGCCCATCTAGTCTGCCCAATATATCTGAATCCTTTGAATAGTCCCTGGCCCTATCTTATATGAAGGATAGCCTTATGCCTATCCCATGCATGCTTAAACTCCTTCACTGTATTTGCAGCTACCACTTCTGCAGGAAGGTTATTCCATGCATCCACTACTCTCTCAGTAAAGTAATACTTCCTCATATTACTTTTAAACCTTTGCCCCTCTAGTTTAAAACGGTGTCCTCTTGTGGTAGTTTTTCTTCTTTTAAATATGCTCTCCTCCTTTACCGAGTTGATTCCCTTTATGTATTTAAAAGTTTCTATCATATCCCCTCTGTCTCTTCTTTCTTCCAAGCTATACATGTTAAGGTCCTTTAACCTTTCCTGGTAAGTTTTTTCCTGCAATCCATGTACTAGTTTAGTAGCTCTTCTCTGAACTCTCTCTAGAGTATCTATATCCTTCTGGAGATATGGCCTCCAGTACTGCGCACGACTGTCCCGTCCCACTACACACCTTGGCTCTATGAATGTTGCAATTAGGAGGGCAGCTGCCGAGCTCCACCCGTCCAGCGTACCTCTGCTACCTCACTTCCAGTAACAGAATGGGGTCCCGCCGTGCATGTTGCGCCCACCTCATGCGCGCACTTGTTAGCTCCTTCACTCTGGTACCATGTGACCAGGCCACGGATCTCCGTAACGTGGGTTGGGTTCCGCTTGCTACTGGAAGCCGACAGCTGGGGAGGGAGCCAGAACATTCACCCCCCCTGGCTACCGGAGGACCCCTCACCTATACCAGGTACTACGTCTTACGACTGCCTGCAGTGTACCTTGCTCTCTTCCTGGGTTACCCATAGCAACGGCTTTACTCCTCCTGCTTGACTTGCCCAGTAGACCTTTTTCTTGTGTAGCTTTGCTTCATAGCCCACATGTGCCTTACTTACTCACCCAAGTTCTTTTGAATAGGCCAGGAGGACAAACATGCGCCCCTTTAAATGACTTCAGACCAGGCTTAGAACACTTGACGCAACATTCCTGAGAAGTCTTGGGCATTGCAGTTCAACGTGAACAATGGTCACATCCTGACCCTAACTACCACTGCTTGGCTGCCCAGGCCTACCTCTACAAGGTAGTAGTCCATATTGGCGTCCTGCAAGTGCTGGCTGATCCCCCCCGAACCCAGGCCTCCCCTGTATTTAGATTGCCGGTGGGTAGGCTGGATCCAAAAAGCCCGGGAACGGCAGCGCACACATTAACTCTTTCCCTACCAGCCTGGAGCAGCCACTAACTCAAAGCGTACTCCTGTAGGCAACCTGCCTACACTCTGACCTCTGCAGGGCGCAGGTTTCATGGCCCGTCGGCTGCTCTGTCGCTTCTCGCTGGCTTCGGCAGTCCGCCTGCGTGCTTCTCGCGCGGTCCCCCAGCCTGGGGAACGCAGCGGAATGTGTTGGCGCGAAGAGACTGAAGAGCAGGAGTGATAGAGCCAAAGCGGCTCAGCAGAGAGCGCTAGCGAATAGCTGGGCCGCGCAGCCTGGGTGGGATGTAGGATAGGGCTAGCTAGGTGGGGGTGGCCTCTCGGCGTGGCTTAGTTGCCGTAGGGGACTGGATGCGTGGCAAGCGTTCCTGAGGGGAAGAGAGAGAGAAAGCGTCAATTTCAAAGGAGGGGGCGTAAAAGGGAAGCAGGCGAAGAAAAGTGGGAGCTGGACTGGTGATTTTGGAGGAGCTAGGTGTGCAGGAGGGCCTGCAGAGTGCTGAGGAAAAAAAAAGAATGTAAAAAAGGCAGAGAGGAGAGTGACCCCTGCTGGAGGAAAAAAGCAAAAGCCTACAGCACCTGGTATTCCCAGGCGGTCTCCCATCCAAGTACTAACCAGGCCCGACCCTGCTTAGCTTCCGAGATCAGACGAGATCGGGCGCATTCAGGGTGGTGTGGCCTTAGGCAGTACTCAGGCTCTCCCTCAACCTTCTTATACTTGTCACCGGCACCCTGGCCCCGCCTTTCCATCACTTTACTACACTCAGCTGTGCTTTTTCACAAGCAACGCCACACACTCGTCTCTCCTCTCTCCCCTCTCTCTCTCTCTCTTCCTCTGGCTGGCTCTCTCGCTCTCCTCAACCCCTGCCTCATGCTGCTTTGCTCCCTCTTTAACCTCTTCCTGCCTGCACCTTCTCAAACACATTCTCAGCCTGGCCTCCAAGGCTCCTCTCTGCCTTCCCCTGGCCTGACTTTAAGCCTAAAGCTGACAGGGCTCAACACCACAGGAGCAGCAGGGCGCAAGCTTTCTAGACAGCAGCAGAGCCCACCAGGAAGGCCGGGCCTTCGCTCGCCTGACAGCCAGACTTCTCCGGGCACCAGCTAGTGCTCCCGCCTATCTGCCCCGACGCAAAAAATAAAAAATAAAAAAAGACAGGGACCCTGGTTGCACCAGGGCCTACAAACGCCAGTCCCCTGCCTGCTCGGCCTCAGTCTTTTGGGTGGCGTAGTGGCCGCTCCCCCCTTCCCTGCGTGCACCACAAGGCCCTGCCGCTCAAGGCCCCACCTCTTGCCGCAGGTCTCGCGCTCTTGTTGGGTGGGGTGCAACTCATCCTGCGCGCAGGGGTGCCTTTCGCCGTCCACCCACTCACCATTGCCCGGGACCAGGCGGAGACTGCGGTCATGTCAAAGTCCTACGTTAGGTGGGTTCCCCTGACCTAGAGATGAGCCATAACACTGTGTGCAGCACCGAAGGGACAGGGTCCCTCTGAAAACGACTTAGAAACATAGAAACATAGAATGTGTCGGCAGATAAGAACCATTTGGCCCATCTAGTCTGCCCAATATATCTGAATCCTTTGAATAGTCCCTGGCCCTATCTTATATGAAGGATAGCCTTATGCCTATCCCATGCATGCTTAAACTCCTTCACTGTATTTGCAGCTACCACTTCTGCAGGAAGGTTATTCCATGCATCCACTACTCTCTCAGTAAAGTAATACTTCCTCATATTACTTTTAAACCTTTGCCCCTCTAGTTTAAAACGGTGTCCTCTTGTGGTAGTTTTTCTTCTTTTAAATATGCTCTCCTCCTTTACCGAGTTGATTCCCTTTATGTATTTAAAAGTTTCTATCATATCCCCTCTGTCTCTTCTTTCTTCCAAGCTATACATGTTAAGGTCCTTTAACCTTTCCTGGTAAGTTTTTTCCTGCAATCCATGTACTAGTTTAGTAGCTCTTCTCTGAACTCTCTCTAGAGTATCTATATCCTTCTGGAGATATGGCCTCCAGTACTGCGCACGACTGTCCCGTCCCACTACACACCTTGGCTCTATGAATGTTGCAATTAGGAGGGCAGCTGCCGAGCTCCACCCGTCCAGCGTACCTCTGCTACCTCACTTCCAGTAACAGAATGGGGTCCCGCCGTGCATGTTGCGCCCACCTCATGCGCGCACTTGTTAGCTCCTTCACTCTGGTACCATGTGACCAGGCCACGGATCTCCGTAACGTGGGTTGGGTTCCGCTTGCTACTGGAAGCCGACAGCTGGGGAGGGAGCCAGAACATTCACCCCCCCTGGCTACCGGAGGACCCCTCACCTATACCAGGTACTACGTCTTACGACTGCCTGCAGTGTACCTTGCTCTCTTCCTGGGTTACCCATAGCAACGGCTTTACTCCTCCTGCTTGACTTGCCCAGTAGACCTTTTTCTTGTGTAGCTTTGCTTCATAGCCCACATGTGCCTTACTTACTCACCCAAGTTCTTTTGAATAGGCCAGGAGGACAAACATGCGCCCCTTTAAATGACTTCAGACCAGGCTTAGAACACTTGACGCAACATTCCTGAGAAGTCTTGGGCATTGCAGTTCAACGTGAACAATGGTCACATCCTGACCCTAACTACCACTGCTTGGCTGCCCAGGCCTACCTCTACAAGGTAGTAGTCCATATTGGCGTCCTGCAAGTGCTGGCTGATCCCCCCCGAACCCAGGCCTCCCCTGTATTTAGATTGCCGGTGGGTAGGCTGGATCCAAAAAGCCCGGGAACGGCAGCGCACACATTAACTCTTTCCCTACCAGCCTGGAGCAGCCACTAACTCAAAGCGTACTCCTGTAGGCAACCTGCCTACACTCTGACCTCTGCAGGGCGCAGGTTTCATGGCCCGTCGGCTGCTCTGTCGCTTCTCGCTGGCTTCGGCAGTCCGCCTGCGTGCTTCTCGCGCGGTCCCCCAGCCTGGGGAACGCAGCGGAATGTGTTGGCGCGAAGAGACTGAAGAGCAGGAGTGATAGAGCCAAAGCGGCTCAGCAGAGAGCGCTAGCGAATGGCTGGGCCGCGCAGCCTGGGTGGGATGTAGGATAGGGCTAGCTAGGTGGGGGTGGCCTCTCGGCGTGGCTTAGTTGCCGTAGGGGACTGGATGCGTGGCAAGCGTTCCTGAGGGGAAGAGAGAGAGAAAGCGTCAATTTCAAAGGAGGGGGCGTAAAAGGGAAGCAGGCGAAGAAAAGTGGGAGCTGGACTGGTGATTTTGGAGGAGCTAGGTGTGCAGGAGGGCCTGCAGAGTGCTGAGGAAAAAAAAAGAATGTAAAAAAGGCAGAGAGGAGAGTGACCCCTGCTGGAGGAAAAAAGCAAAAGCCTACAGCACCTGGTATTCCCAGGCGGTCTCCCATCCAAGTACTAACCAGGCCCGACCCTGCTTAGCTTCCGAGATCAGACGAGATCGGGCGCATTCAGGGTGGTGTGGCCGTAGGCAGTACTCAGGCTCTCCCTCAACCTTCTTATACTTGTCACCGGCACCCTGGCCCCGCCTTTCCATCACTTTACTACACTCAGCTGTGCTTTTTCACAAGCAACGCCACACACTCGTCTCTCCTCTCTCCCCTCTCTCTCTCTCTCTCTCTTCCTCTGGCTGGCTCTCTCGCTCTCCTCAACCCCTGCCTCATGCTGCTTTGCCCCCTCTTTAACCTCTTCCTGCCTGCACCTTCTCAAACACATTCTCAGCCTGGCCTCCAAGGCTCCTCTCTGCCTTCCCCTGGCCTGACTTTAAGCCTAAAGCTGACAGGGCTCAACACCACAGGAGCAGCAGGGCGCAAGCTTTCTAGACAGCAGCAGAGCCCACCAGGAAGGCCAGGCCTTCGCTCGCCTGACAGCCAGACTTCTCCGGGCACCAGCTAGTGCTCCCGCCTATCTGCCCCGACGCAAAAAATAAAAAAAAAAAAAGACAGGGACCCTGGTTGCACCAGGGCCTACAAACGCCAGTCCCCTGCCTGCTCGGCCTCAGTCTTTTGGGTGGCGTAGTGGCCGCTCCCCCCTTCCCTGCGTGCACCACAAGGCCCTGCCGCTCGAGGCCCCACCTCTTGCCGCAGGTCTCGCGCTCTTGTTGGGTGGGGTGCAACTCATCCTGCGCGCAGGGGTGCCTTTCGCCGTCCACCCACTCACCATTGCCCGGGACCAGGCGGAGACTGCGGTCATGTCAAAGTCCTACGTTAGGTGGGTTCCCCTGACCTAGAGATGAGCCATAACACTGTGTGCAGCACCCAAGGGACAGGGTCCCTCTGAAAACGACTTAGAAACATAGAATGTGTCGGCAGATAAGAACCATTTGGCCCATCTAGTCTGCCCAATATATCTGAATCCTTTGAATAGTCCCTGGCCCTATCTTATATGAAGGATAGCCTTATGCCTATCCCATGCATGCTTAAACTCCTTCACTGTATTTGCAGCTACCACTTCTGCAGGAAGGTTATTCCATGCATCCACTACTCTCTCAGTAAAGTAATACTTCCTCATATTACTTTTAAACCTTTGCCCCTCTAGTTTAAAACGGTGTCCTCTTGTGGTAGTTTTTCTTCTTTTAAATATGCTCTCCTCCTTTACCGAGTTGATTCCCTTTATGTATTTAAAAGTTTCTATCATATCCCCTCTGTCTCTTCTTTCTTCCAAGCTATACATGTTAAGGTCCTTTAACCTTTCCTGGTAAGTTTTTTCCTGCAATCCATGTACTAGTTTAGTAGCTCTTCTCTGAACTCTCTCTAGAGTATCTATATCCTTCTGGAGATATGGCCTCCAGTACTGCGCACGACTGTCCCGTCCCACTACACACCTTGGCTCTATGAATGTTGCAATTAGGAGGGCAGCTGCCGAGCTCCACCCGTCCAGCGTACCTCTGCTACCTCACTTCCAGTAACAGAATGGGGTCCCGCCGTGCATGTTGCGCCCACCTCATGCGCGCACTTGTTAGCTCCTTCACTCTGGTACCATGTGACCAGGCCACGGATCTCCGTAACGTGGGTTGGGTTCCGCTTGCTACTGGAAGCCGACAGCTGGGGAGGGAGCCAGAACATTCACCCCCCCTGGCTACCGGAGGACCCCTCACCTATACCAGGTACTACGTCTTACGACTGCCTGCAGTGTACCTTGCTCTCTTCCTGGGTTACCCATAGCAACGGCTTTACTCCTCCTGCTTGACTTGCCCAGTAGACCTTTTTCTTGTGTAGCTTTGCTTAATAGCCCACATGTGCCTTACTTACTCACCCAAGTTCTTTTGAATAGGCCAGGAGGACAAACATGCGCCCCTTTAAATGACTTCAGACCAGGCTTAGAACACTTGACGCAACATTCCTGAGAAGTCTTGGGCATTGCAGTTCAACGTGAACAATGGTCACATCCTGACCCTAACTACCACTGCTTGGCTGCCCAGGCCTACCTCTACAAGGTAGTAGTCCATATTGGCGTCCTGCAAGTGCTGGCTGATCCCCCCCGAACCCAGGCCTCCCCTGTATTTAGATTGCCAGTGGGTAGGCTGGATCCAAAAAGCCCGGGAACGGCAGCGCACACATTAACTCTTTCCCTACCAGCCTGGAGCAGCCACTAACTCAAAGCGTACTCCTGTAGGCAACCTGCCTACACTCTGACCTCTGCAGGGCGCAGGTTTCATGGCCCGTCGGCTGCTCTGTCGCTTCTCGCTGGCTTCGGCAGTCCGCCTGCGTGCTTCTCGCGCGGTCCCCCAGCCTGGGGAACGCAGCGGAATGTGTTGGCGCGAAGAGACTGAAGAGCAGGAGTGATAGAGCCAAAGCGGCTCAGCAGAGAGCGCTAGCGAATGGCTGGGCCGCGCAGCCTGGGTGGGATGTAGGATAGGGCTAGCTAGGTGGGGGTGGCCTCTCGGCGTGGCTTAGTTGCCGTAGGGGACTGGATGCGTGGCAAGCGTTCCTGAGGGGAAGAGAGAGAGAAAGCGTCAATTTCAAAGGAGGGGGCGTAAAAGGGAAGCAGGCGAAGAAAAGTGGGAGCTGGACTGGTGATTTTGGAGGAGCTAGGTGTGCAGGAGGGCCTGCAGAGTGCTGAGGAAAAAAAAAGAATGTAAAAAAGGCAGAGAGGAGAGTGACCCCTGCTGGAGGAAAAAAGCAAAAGCCTACAGCACCTGGTATTCCCAGGCGGTCTCCCATCCAAGTACTAACCAGGCCCGACCCTGCTTAGCTTCCGAGATCAGACGAGATCGGGCGCATTCAGGGTGGTGTGGCCGTAGGCAGTACTCAGGCTCTCCCTCAACCTTCTTATACTTGTCACCGGCACCCTGGCCCCGCCTTTCCATCACTTTACTACACTCAGCTGTGCTTTTTCACAAGCAACGCCACACACTCGTCTCTCCTCTCTCCTCTCTCCCCTCTCTCTCTCTCTCTCTCTTCCTCTGGCTGGCTCTCTCGCTCTCCTCAACCCCTGCCTCATGCTGCTTTGCCCCCTCTTTAACCTCTTCCTGCCTGCACCTTCTCAAACACATTCTCAGCCTGGCCTCCAAGGCTCCTCTCTGCCTTCCCCTGGCCTGACTTTAAGCCTAAAGCTGACAGGGCTCAACACCACAGGAGCAGCAGGGCGCAAGCTTTCTAGACAGCAGCAGAGCCCACCAGGAAGGCCAGGCCTTCGCTCGCCTGACAGCCAGACTTCTCCGGGCACCAGCTAGTGCTCCCGCCTATCTGCCCCGACGCAAAAAATAAAAAAAAAAAAAGACAGGGACCCTGGTTGCACCAGGGCCTACAAACGCCAGTCCCCTGCCTGCTCGGCCTCAGTCTTTTGGGTGGCGTAGTGGCCGCTCCCCCCTTCCCTGCGTGCACCACAAGGCCCTGCCGCTCGAGGCCCCACCTCTTGCCGCAGGTCTCGCGCTCTTGTTGGGTGGGGTGCAACTCATCCTGCGCGCAGGGGTGCCTTTCGCCGTCCACCCACTCACCATTGCCCGGGACCAGGCGGAGACTGCGGTCATGTCAAAGTCCTACGTTAGGTGGGTTCCCCTGACCTAGAGATGAGCCATAACACTGTGTGCAGCACCCAAGGGACAGGGTCCCTCTGAAAACGACTTAGAAACATAGAATGTGTCGGCAGATAAGAACCATTTGGCCCATCTAGTCTGCCCAATATATCTGAATCCTTTGAATAGTCCCTGGCCCTATCTTATATGAAGGATAGCCTTATGCCTATCCCATGCATGCTTAAACTCCTTCACTGTATTTGCAGCTACCACTTCTGCAGGAAGGTTATTCCATGCATCCACTACTCTCTCAGTAAAGTAATACTTCCTCATATTACTTTTAAACCTTTGCCCCTCTAGTTTAAAACGGTGTCCTCTTGTGGTAGTTTTTCTTCTTTTAAATATGCTCTCCTCCTTTACCGAGTTGATTCCCTTTATGTATTTAAAAGTTTCTATCATATCCCCTCTGTCTCTTCTTTCTTCCAAGCTATACATGTTAAGGTCCTTTAACCTTTCCTGGTAAGTTTTTTCCTGCAATCCATGTACTAGTTTAGTAGCTCTTCTCTGAACTCTCTCTAGAGTATCTATATCCTTCTGGAGATATGGCCTCCAGTACTGCGCACGACTGTCCTGTCCCACTACACACCTTGGCTCTATGAATGTTGCAATTAGGAGGGCAGCTGCCGAGCTCCACCCGTCCAGCGTACCTCTGCTACCTCACTTCCAGTAACAGAATGGGGTCCCGCCGTGCATGTTGCGCCCACCTCATGCGCGCACTTGTTAGCTCCTTCACTCTGGTACCATGTGACCAGGCCACGGATCTCCGTAACGTGGGTTGGGTTCCGCTTGCTACTGGAAGCCGACAGCTGGGGAGGGAGCCAGAACATTCACCCCCCCTGGCTACCGGAGGACCCCTCACCTATACCAGGTACTACGTCTTACGACTGCCTGCAGTGTACCTTGCTCTCTTCCTGGGTTACCCATAGCAACGGCTTTACTCCTCCTGCTTGACTTGCCCAGTAGACCTTTTTCTTGTGTAGCTTTGCTTAATAGCCCACATGTGCCTTACTTACTCACCCAAGTTCTTTTGAATAGGCCAGGAGGACAAACATGCGCCCCTTTAAATGACTTCAGACCAGGCTTAGAACACTTGACGCAACATTCCTGAGAAGTCTTGGGCATTGCAGTTCAACGTGAACAATGGTCACATCCTGACCCTAACTACCACTGCTTGGCTGCCCAGGCCTACCTCTACAAGGTAGTAGTCCATATTGGCGTCCTGCAAGTGCTGGCTGATCCCCCCCGAACCCAGGCCTCCCCTGTATTTAGATTGCCAGTGGGTAGGCTGGATCCAAAAAGCCCGGGAACGGCAGCGCACACATTAACTCTTTCCCTACCAGCCTGGAGCAGCCACTAACTCAAAGCGTACTCCTGTAGGCAACCTGCCTACACTCTGACCTCTGCAGGGCGCAGGTTTCATGGCCCGTCGGCTGCTCTGTCGCTTCTCGCTGGCTTCGGCAGTCCGCCTGCGTGCTTCTCGCGCGGTCCCCCAGCCTGGGGAACGCAGCGGAATGTGTTGGCGCGAAGAGACTGAAGAGCAGGAGTGATAGAGCCAAAGCGGCTCAGCAGAGAGCGCTAGCGAATGGCTGGGCCGCGCAGCCTGGGTGGGATGTAGGATAGGGCTAGCTAGGTGGGGGTGGCCTCTCGGCGTGGCTTAGTTGCCGTAGGGGACTGGATGCGTGGCAAGCGTTCCTGAGGGGAAGAGAGAGAGAAAGCGTCAATTTCAAAGGAGGGGGCGTAAAAGGGAAGCAGGCGAAGAAAAGTGGGAGCTGGACTGGTGATTTTGGAGGAGCTAGGTGTGCAGGAGGGCCTGCAGAGTGCTGAGGAAAAAAAAAGAATGTAAAAAAGGCAGAGAGGAGAGTGACCCCTGCTGGAGGAAAAAAGCAAAAGCCTACAGCACCTGGTATTCCCAGGCGGTCTCCCATCCAAGTACTAACCAGGCCCGACCCTGCTTAGCTTCCGAGATCAGACGAGATCGGGCGCATTCAGGGTGGTGTGGCCGTAGGCAGTACTCAGTCTCTCCTTCAACCTTCTTATACTTGTCACCGGCACCCTGGCCCCGCCTTTCCATCACTTTACTACACTCAGCTGTGCTTTTCCACAAGCAACGCCACACACTCGTCTCTCCTCTCTCCCCTCTCTCTCTCTCTCTCTCTTCCTCTGGCTGGCTCTCTCGCTCTCCTCAACCCCTGCCTCATGCTGCTTTGCTCCCTCTTTAACCTCTTCCTGCCTGCACCTTCTCAAACACATTCTCAGCCTGGCCTCCAAGGCTCCTCTCTGCCTTCCCCTGGCCTGACTTTAAGCCTAAAGCTGACAGGGCTCAACACCACAGGAGCAGCAGGGCGCAAGCTTTCTAGACAGCAGCAGAGCCCACCAGGAAGGCCGGGCCTTCGCTCGCCTGACAGCCAGACTTCTCCGGGCACCAGCTAGTGCTCCCGCCTATCTGCCCCGACGCAAAAAATAAAAAATAAAAAAAGACAGGGACCCTGGTTGCACCAGGGCCTACAAACGCCAGTCCCCTGCCTGCTCGGCCTCAGTCTTTTGGGTGGCGTAGTGGCCGCTCCCCCCTTCCCTGCGTGCACCACAAGGCCCTGCCGCTCAAGGCCCCACCTCTTGCCGCAGGTCTCGCGCTCTTGTTGGGTGGGGTGCAACTCATCCTGCGCGCAGGGGTGCCTTTCGCCGTCCACCCACTCACCATTGCCCGGGACCAGGCGGAGACTGCGGTCATGTCAAAGTCCTACGTTAGGTGGGTTCCCCTGACCTAGAGATGAGCCATAACACTGTGTGCAGCACCGAAGGGACAGGGTCCCTCTGAAAACGACTTAGAAACATAGAAACATAGAATGTGTCGGCAGATAAGAACCATTTGGCCCATCTAGTCTGCCCAATATATCTGAATCCTTTGAATAGTCCCTGGCCCTATCTTATATGAAGGATAGCCTTATGCCTATCCCATGCATGCTTAAACTCCTTCACTGTATTTGCAGCTACCACTTCTGCAGGAAGGTTATTCCATGCATCCACTACTCTCTCAGTAAAGTAATACTTCCTCATATTACTTTTAAACCTTTGCCCCTCTAGTTTAAAACGGTGTCCTCTTGTGGTAGTTTTTCTTCTTTTAAATATGCTCTCCTCCTTTACCGAGTTGATTCCCTTTATGTATTTAAAAGTTTCTATCATATCCCCTCTGTCTCTTCTTTCTTCCAAGCTATACATGTTAAGGTCCTTTAACCTTTCCTGGTAAGTTTTTTCCTGCAATCCATGTACTAGTTTAGTAGCTCTTCTCTGAACTCTCTCTAGAGTATCTATATCCTTCTGGAGATATGGCCTCCAGTACTGCGCACGACTGTCCCGTCCCACTACACACCTTGGCTCTATGAATGTTGCAATTAGGAGGGCAGCTGCCGAGCTCCACCCGTCCAGCGTACCTCTGCTACCTCACTTCCAGTAACAGAATGGGGTCCCGCCGTGCATGTTGCGCCCACCTCATGCGCGCACTTGTTAGCTCCTTCACTCTGGTACCATGTGACCAGGCCACGGATCTCCGTAACGTGGGTTGGGTTCCGCTTGCTACTGGAAGCCGACAGCTGGGGAGGGAGCCAGAACATTCACCCCCCCTGGCTACCGGAGGACCCCTCACCTATACCAGGTACTACGTCTTACGACTGCCTGCAGTGTACCTTGCTCTCTTCCTGGGTTACCCATAGCAACGGCTTTACTCCTCCTGCTTGACTTGCCCAGTAGACCTTTTTCTTGTGTAGCTTTGCTTCATAGCCCACATGTGCCTTACTTACTCACCCAAGTTCTTTTGAATAGGCCAGGAGGACAAACATGCGCCCCTTTAAATGACTTCAGACCAGGCTTAGAACACTTGACGCAACATTCCTGAGAAGTCTTGGGCATTGCAGTTCAACGTGAACAATGGTCACATCCTGACCCTAACTACCACTGCTTGGCTGCCCAGGCCTACCTCTACAAGGTAGTAGTCCATATTGGCGTCCTGCAAGTGCTGGCTGATCCCCCCCGAACCCAGGCCTCCCCTGTATTTAGATTGCCGGTGGGTAGGCTGGATCCAAAAAGCCCGGGAACGGCAGCGCACACATTAACTCTTTCCCTACCAGCCTGGAGCAGCCACTAACTCAAAGCGTACTCCTGTAGGCAACCTGCCTACACTCTGACCTCTGCAGGGCGCAGGTTTCATGGCCCGTCGGCTGCTCTGTCGCTTCTCGCTGGCTTCGGCAGTCCGCCTGCGTGCTTCTCGCGCGGTCCCCCAGCCTGGGGAACGCAGCGGAATGTGTTGGCGCGAAGAGACTGAAGAGCAGGAGTGATAGAGCCAAAGCGGCTCAGCAGAGAGCGCTAGCGAATGGCTGGGCCGCGCAGCCTGGGTGGGATGTAGGATAGGGCTAGCTAGGTGGGGGTGGCCTCTCGGCGTGGCTTAGTTGCCGTAGGGGACTGGATGCGTGGCAAGCGTTCCTGAGGGGAAGAGAGAGAGAAAGCGTCAATTTCAAAGGAGGGGGCGTAAAAGGGAAGCAGGCGAAGAAAAGTGGGAGCTGGACTGGTGATTTTGGAGGAGCTAGGTGTGCAGGAGGGCCTGCAGAGTGCTGAGGAAAAAAAAAGAATGTAAAAAAGGCAGAGAGGAGAGTGACCCCTGCTGGAGGAAAAAAGCAAAAGCCTACAGCACCTGGTATTCCCAGGCGGTCTCCCATCCAAGTACTAACCAGGCCCGACCCTGCTTAGCTTCCGAGATCAGACGAGATCGGGCGCATTCAGGGTGGTGTGGCCGTAGGCAGTACTCAGGCTCTCCCTCAACCTTCTTATACTTGTCACCGGCACCCTGGCCCCGCCTTTCCATCACTTTACTACACTCAGCTGTGCTTTTTCACAAGCAACGCCACACACTCGTCTCTCCTCTCTCCCCTCTCTCTCTCTCTCTCTCTTCCTCTGGCTGGCTCTCTCGCTCTCCTCAACCCCTGCCTCATGCTGCTTTGCTCCCTCTTTAACCTCTTCCTGCCTGCACCTTCTCAAACACATTCTCAGCCTGGCCTCCAAGGCTCCTCTCTGCCTTCCCCTGGCCTGACTTTAAGCCTAAAGCTGACAGGGCTCAACACCACAGGAGCAGCAGGGCGCAAGCTTTCTAGACAGCAGCAGAGCCCACCAGGAAGGCCAGGCCTTCGCTCGCCTGACAGCCAGACTTCTCCGGGCACCAGCTAGTGCTCCCGCCTATCTGCCCCGACGCAAAAAATAAAAAAAAAAAAAGACAGGGACCCTGGTTGCACCAGGGCCTACAAACGCCAGTCCCCTGCCTGCTCGGCCTCAGTCTTTTGGGTGGCGTAGTGGCCGCTCCCCCCTTCCCTGCGTGCACCACAAGGCCCTGCCGCTCGAGGCCCCACCTCTTGCCGCAGGTCTCGCGCTCTTGTTGGGTGGGGTGCAACTCATCCTGCGCGCAGGGGTGCCTTTCGCCGTCCACCCACTCACCATTGCCCGGGACCAGGCGGAGACTGCGGTCATGTCAAAGTCCTACGTTAGGTGGGTTCCCCTGACCTAGAGATGAGCCATAACACTGTGTGCAGCACCCAAGGGACAGGGTCCCTCTGAAAACGACTTAGAAACATAGAATGTGTCGGCAGATAAGAACCATTTGGCCCATCTAGTCTGCCCAATATATCTGAATCCTTTGAATAGTCCCTGGCCCTATCTTATATGAAGGATAGCCTTATGCCTATCCCATGCATGCTTAAACTCCTTCACTGTATTTGCAGCTACCACTTCTGCAGGAAGGTTATTCCATGCATCCACTACTCTCTCAGTAAAGTAATACTTCCTCATATTACTTTTAAACCTTTGCCCCTCTAGTTTAAAACGATGTCCTCTTGTGGTAGTTTTTCTTCTTTTAAATATGCTCTCCTCCTTTACCGAGTTGATTCCCTTTATGTATTTAAAAGTTTCTATCATATCCCCTCTGTCTCTTCTTTCTTCCAAGCTATACATGTTAAGGTCCTTTAACCTTTCCTGGTAAGTTTTTTCCTGCAATCCATGTACTAGTTTAGTAGCTCTTCTCTGAACTCTCTCTAGAGTATCTATATCCTTCTGGAGATATGGCCTCCAGTACTGCGCACGACTGTCCCGTCCCACTACACACCTTGGCTCTATGAATGTTGCAATTAGGAGGGCAGCTGCCGAGCTCCACCCGTCCAGCGTACCTCTGCTACCTCACTTCCAGTAACAGAATGGGGTCCCGCCGTGCATGTTGCGCCCACCTCATGCGCGCACTTGTTAGCTCCTTCACTCTGGTACCATGTGACCAGGCCACGGATCTCCGTAACGTGGGTTGGGTTCCGCTTGCTACTGGAAGCCGACAGCTGGGGAGGGAGCCAGAACATTCACCCCCCCTGGCTACCGGAGGACCCCTCACCTATACCAGGTACTACGTCTTACGACTGCCTGCAGTGTACCTTGCTCTCTTCCTGGGTTACCCATAGCAACGGCTTTACTCCTCCTGCTTGACTTGCCCAGTAGACCTTTTTCTTGTGTAGCTTTGCTTCATAGCCCACATGTGCCTTACTTACTCACCCAAGTTCTTTTGAATAGGCCAGGAGGACAAACATGCGCCCCTTTAAATGACTTCAGACCAGGCTTAGAACACTTGACGCAACATTCCTGAGAAGTCTTGGGCATTGCAGTTCAACGTGAACAATGGTCACATCCTGACCCTAACTACCACTGCTTGGCTGCCCAGGCCTACCTCTACAAGGTAGTAGTCCATATTGGCGTCCTGCAAGTGCTGGCTGATCCCCCCCGAACCCAGGCCTCCCCTGTATTTAGATTGCCGGTGGGTAGGCTGGATCCAAAAAGCCCGGGAACGGCAGCGCACACATTAACTCTTTCCCTACCAGCCTGGAGCAGCCACTAACTCAAAGCGTACTCCTGTAGGCAACCTGCCTACACTCTGACCTCTGCAGGGCGCAGGTTTCATGGCCCGTCGGCTGCTCTGTCGCTTCTCGCTGGCTTCGGCAGTCCGCCTGCGTGCTTCTCGCGCGGTCCCCCAGCCTGGGGAACGCAGCGGAATGTGTTGGCGCGAAGAGACTGAAGAGCAGGAGTGATAGAGCCAAAGCGGCTCAGCAGAGAGCGCTAGCGAATGGCTGGGCCGCGCAGCCTGGGTGGGATGTAGGATAGGGCTAGCTAGGTGGGGGTGGCCTCTCGGCGTGGCTTAGTTGCCGTAGGGGACTGGATGCGTGGCAAGCGTTCCTGAGGGGAAGAGAGAGAGAAAGCGTCAATTTCAAAGGAGGGGGCGTAAAAGGGAAGCAGGCGAAGAAAAGTGGGAGCTGGACTGGTGATTTTGGAGGAGCTAGGTGTGCAGGAGGGCCTGCAGAGTGCTGAGGAAAAAAAAAGAATGTAAAAAAGGCAGAGAGGAGAGTGACCCCTGCTGGAGGAAAAAAGCAAAAGCCTACAGCACCTGGTATTCCCAGGCGGTCTCCCATCCAAGTACTAACCAGGCCCGACCCTGCTTAGCTTCCGAGATCAGACGAGATCGGGCGCATTCAGGGTGGTGTGGCCGTAGGCAGTACTCAGGCTCTCCCTCAACCTTCTTATACTTGTCACCGGCACCCTGGCCCCGCCTTTCCATCACTTTACTACACTCAGCTGTGCTTTTTCACAAGCAACGCCACACACTCGTCTCTCCTCTCTCCCCTCTCTCTCTCTCTCTCTTCCTCTGGCTGGCTCTCTCGCTCTCCTCAACCCCTGCCTCATGCTGCTTTGCTCCCTCTTTAACCTCTTCCTGCCTGCACCTTCTCAAACACATTCTCAGCCTGGCCTCCAAGGCTCCTCTCTGCCTTCCCCTGGCCTGACTTTAAGCCTAAAGCTGACAGGGCTCAACACCACAGGAGCAGCAGGGCGCAAGCTTTCTAGACAGCAGCAGAGCCCACCAGGAAGGCCAGGCCTTCGCTCGCCTGACAGCCAGACTTCTCCGGGCACCAGCTAGTGCTCCCGCCTATCTGCCCCGACGCAAAAAATAAAAAAATAAAAAAGACAGGGACCCTGGTTGCACCAGGGCCTACAAACGCCAGTCCCCTGCCTGCTCGGCCTCAGTCTTTTGGGTGGCGTAGTGGCCGCTCCCCCCTTCCCTGCGTGCACCACAAGGCCCTGCCGCTCGAGGCCCCACCTCTTGCCGCAGGTCTCGCGCTCTTGTTGGGTGGGGTGCAACTCATCCTGCGCGCAGGGGTGCCTTTCGCCGTCCACCCACTCACCATTGTCCGGGACCAGGCGGAGACTGCGGTCATGTCAAAGTCCTACGTTAGGTGGGTTCCCCTGACCTAGAGATGAGCCATAACACTGTGTGCAGCACCGAAGGGACAGGGTCCCTCTGAAAACGACTTAGAAACATAGAATGTGTCGGCAGATAAGAACCATTTGGCCCATCTAGTCTGCCCAATATATCTGAATCCTTTGAATAGTCCCTGGCCCTATCTTATATGAAGGATAGCCTTATGCCTATCCCATGCATGCTTAAACTCCTTCACTGTATTTGCAGCTACCACTTCTGCAGGAAGGTTATTCCATGCATCCACTACTCTCTCAGTAAAGTAATACTTCCTCATATTACTTTTAAACCTTTGCCCCTCTAGTTTAAAACGGTGTCCTCTTGTGGTAGTTTTTCTTCTTTTAAATATGCTCTCCTCCTTTACCGAGTTGATTCCCTTTATGTATTTAAAAGTTTCTATCATATCCCCTCTGTCTCTTCTTTCTTCCAAGCTATACATGTTAAGGTCCTTTAACCTTTCCTGGTAAGTTTTTTCCTGCAATCCATGTACTAGTTTAGTAGCTCTTCTCTGAACTCTCTCTAGAGTATCTATATCCTTCTGGAGATATGGCCTCCAGTACTGCGCACGACTGTCCCGTCCCACTACACACCTTGGCTCTATGAATGTTGCAATTAGGAGGGCAGCTGCCGAGCTCCACCCGTCCAGCGTACCTCTGCTACCTCACTTCCAGTAACAGAATGGGGTCCCGCCGTGCATGTTGCGCCCACCTCATGCGCGCACTTGTTAGCTCCTTCACTCTGGTACCATGTGACCAGGCCACGGATCTCCGTAACGTGGGTTGGGTTCCGCTTGCTACTGGAAGCCGACAGCTGGGGAGGGAGCCAGAACATTCACCCCCCCTGGCTACCGGAGGACCCCTCACCTATACCAGGTACTACGTCTTACGACTGCCTGCAGTGTACCTTGCTCTCTTCCTGGGTTACCCATAGCAACGGCTTTACTCCTCCTGCTTGACTTGCCCAGTAGACCTTTTTCTTGTGTAGCTTTGCTTCATAGCCCACATGTGCCTTACTTACTCACCCAAGTTCTTTTGAATAGGCCAGGAGGACAAACATGCGCCCCTTTAAATGACTTCAGACCAGGCTTAGAACACTTGACGCAACATTCCTGAGAAGTCTTGGGCATTGCAGTTCAACGTGAACAATGGTCACATCCTGACCCTAACTACCACTGCTTGGCTGCCCAGGCCTACCTCTACAAGGTAGTAGTCCATATTGGCGTCTTGCAAGTGCTGGCTGATCCCCCCCGAACCCAGGCCTCCCCTGTATTTAGATTGCCGGTGGGTAGGCTGGATCCAAAAAGCCCGGGAACGGCAGCGCACACATTAACTCTTTCCCTACCAGCCTGGAGCAGCCACTAACTCAAAGCGTACTCCTGTAGGCAACCTGCCTACACTCTGACCTCTGCAGGGCGCAGGTTTCATGGCCCGTCGGCTGCTCTGTCGCTTCTCGCTGGCTTCGGCAGTCCGCCTGCGTGCTTCTCGCGCGGTCCCCCAGCCTGGGGAACGCAGCGGAATGTGTTGGCGCGAAGAGACTGAAGAGCAGGAGTGATAGAGCCAAAGCGGCTCAGCAGAGAGCGCTAGCGAATGGCTGGGCCGCGCAGCCTGGGTGGGATGTAGGATAGGGCTAGCTAGGTGGGGGTGGCCTCTCGGCGTGGCTTAGTTGCCGTAGGGGACTGGATGCGTGGCAAGCGTTCCTGAGGGGAAGAGAGAGAGAAAGCGTCAATTTCAAAGGAGGGGGCGTAAAAGGGAAGCAGGCGAAGAAAAGTGGGAGCTGGACTGGTGATTTTGGAGGAGCTAGGTGTGCAGGAGGGCCTGCAGAGTGCTGAGGAAAAAAAAAGAATGTAAAAAAGGCAGAGAGGAGAGTGACCCCTGCTGGAGGAAAAAAGCAAAAGCCTACAGCACCTGGTATTCCCAGGCGGTCTCCCATCCAAGTACTAACCAGGCCCGACCCTGCTTAGCTTCCGAGATCAGACGAGATCGGGCGCATTCAGGGTGGTGTGGCCGTAGGCAGTACTCAGGCTCTCCCTCAACCTTCTTATACTTGTCACCGGCACCCTGGCCCCGCCTTTCCATCACTTTACTACACTCAGCTGTGCTTTTTCACAAGCAACGCCACACACTCGTCTCTCCTCTCTCCCCTCTCTCTCTCTCTTCCTCTGGCTGGCTCTCTCGCTCTCCTCAACCCCTGCCTCATGCTGCTTTGCTCCCTCTTTAACCTCTTCCTGCCTGCACCTTCTCAAACACATTCTCAGCCTGGCCTCCAAGGCTCCTCTCTGCCTTCCCCTGGCCTGACTTTAAGCCTAAAGCTGACAGGGCTCAACACCACAGGAGCAGCAGGGCGCAAGCTTTCTAGACAGCAGCAGAGCCCACCAGGAAGGCCAGGCCTTCGCTCGCCTGACAGCCAGACTTCTCCGGGCACCAGCTAGTGCTCCCGCCTATCTGCCCCGACGCAAAAAATAAAAAAAAAAAAAGACAGGGACCCTGGTTGCACCAGGGCCTACAAACGCCAGTCCCCTGCCTGCTCGGCCTCAGTCTTTTGGGTGGCGTAGTGGCCGCTCCCCCCTTCCCTGCGTGCACCACAAGGCCCTGCCGCTCGAGGCCCCACCTCTTGCCGCAGGTCTCGCGCTCTTGTTGGGTGGGGTGCAACTCATCCTGCGCGCAGGGGTGCCTTTCGCCGTCCACCCACTCACCATTGCCCGGGACCAGGCGGAGACTGCGGTCATGTCAAAGTCCTACGTTAGGTGGGTTCCCCTGACCTAGAGATGAGCCATAACACTGTGTGCAGCACCCAAGGGACAGGGTCCCTCTGAAAACGACTTAGAAACATAGAATGTGTCGGCAGATAAGAACCATTTGGCCCATCTAGTCTGCCCAATATATCTGAATCCTTTGAATAGTCCCTGGCCCTATCTTATATGAAGGATAGCCTTATGCCTATCCCATGCATGCTTAAACTCCTTCACTGTATTTGCAGCTACCACTTCTGCAGGAAGGTTATTCCATGCATCCACTACTCTCTCAGTAAAGTAATACTTCCTCATATTACTTTTAAACCTTTGCCCCTCTAGTTTAAAACGGTGTCCTCTTGTGGTAGTTTTTCTTCTTTTAAATATGCTCTCCTCCTTTACCGAGTTGATTCCCTTTATGTATTTAAAAGTTTCTATCATATCCCCTCTGTCTCTTCTTTCTTCCAAGCTATACATGTTAAGGTCCTTTAACCTTTCCTGGTAAGTTTTTTCCTGCAATCCATGTACTAGTTTAGTAGCTCTTCTCTGAACTCTCTCTAGAGTATCTATATCCTTCTGGAGATATGGCCTCCAGTACTGCGCACGACTGTCCCGTCCCACTACACACCTTGGCTCTATGAATGTTGCAATTAGGAGGGCAGCTGCCGAGCTCCACCCGTCCAGCGTACCTCTGCTACCTCACTTCCAGTAACAGAATGGGGTCCCGCCGTGCATGTTGCGCCCACCTCATGCGCGCACTTGTTAGCTCCTTCACTCTGGTACCATGTGACCAGGCCACGGATCTCCGTAACGTGGGTTGGGTTCCGCTTGCTACTGGAAGCCGACAGCTGGGGAGGGAGCCAGAACATTCACCCCCCCTGGCTACCGGAGGACCCCTCACCTATACCAGGTACTACGTCTTACGACTGCCTGCAGTGTACCTTGCTCTCTTCCTGGGTTACCCATAGCAACGGCTTTACTCCTCCTGCTTGACTTGCCCAGTAGACCTTTTTCTTGTGTAGCTTTGCTTCATAGCCCACATGTGCCTTACTTACTCACCCAAGTTCTTTTGAATAGGCCAGGAGGACAAACATGCGCCCCTTTAAATGACTTCAGACCAGGCTTAGAACACTTGACGCAACATTCCTGAGAAGTCTTGGGCATTGCAGTTCAACGTGAACAATGGTCACATCCTGACCCTAACTACCACTGCTTGGCTGCCCAGGCCTACCTCTACAAGGTAGTAGTCCATATTGGCGTCCTGCAAGTGCTGGCTGATCCCCCCCGAACCCAGGCCTCCCCTGTATTTAGATTGCCGGTGGGTAGGCTGGATCCAAAAAGCCCGGGAACGGCAGCGCACACATTAACTCTTTCCCTACCAGCCTGGAGCAGCCACTAACTCAAAGCGTACTCCTGTAGGCAACCTGCCTACACTCTGACCTCTGCAGGGCGCAGGTTTCATGGCCCGTCGGCTGCTCTGTCGCTTCTCGCTGGCTTCGGCAGTCCGCCTGCGTGCTTCTCGCGCGGTCCCCCAGCCTGGGGAACGCAGCGGAATGTGTTGGCGCGAAGAGACTGAAGAGCAGGAGTGATAGAGCCAAAGCGGCTCAGCAGAGAGCGCTAGCGAATGGCTGGGCCGCGCAGCCTGGGTGGGATGTAGGATAGGGCTAGCTAGGTGGGGGTGGCCTCTCGGCGTGGCTTAGTTGCCGTAGGGGACTGGATGCGTGGCAAGCGTTCCTGAGGGGAAGAGAGAGAGAAAGCGTCAATTTCAAAGGAGGGGGCGTAAAAGGGAAGCAGGCGAAGAAAAGTGGGAGCTGGACTGGTGATTTTGGAGGAGCTAGGTGTGCAGGAGGGCCTGCAGAGTGCTGAGGAAAAAAAAAGAATGTAAAAAAGGCAGAGAGGAGAGTGACCCCTGCTGGAGGAAAAAAGCAAAAGCCTACAGCACCTGGTATTCCCAGGCGGTCTCCCATCCAAGTACTAACCAGGCCCGACCCTGCTTAGCTTCCGAGATCAGACGAGATCGGGCGCATTCAGGGTGGTGTGGCCGTAGGCAGTACTCAGCCTCTCCCTCAACCTTCTTATACTTGTCACCGGCACCCTGGCCCCGCCTTTCCATCACTTTACTACACTCAGCTGTGCTTTTTCACAAGCAACGCCACACACTCGTCTCTCCTCTCTCCCCTCTCTCTCTCTCTCTCTTCCTCTGGCTGGCTCTCTCGCTCTCCTCAACCCCTGCCTCATGCTGCTTTGCTCCCTCTTTAACCTCTTCCTGCCTGCACCTTCTCAAACACATTCTCAGCCTGGCCTCCAAGGCTCCTCTCTGCCTTCCCCTGGCCTGACTTTAAGCCTAAAGCTGACAGGGCTCAACACCACAGGAGCAGCAGGGCGCAAGCTTTCTAGACAGCAGCAGAGCCCACCAGGAAGGCCAGGCCTTCGCTCGCCTGACAGCCAGACTTCTCCGGGCACCAGCTAGTGCTCCCGCCTATCTGCCCCGACGCAAAAAATAAAAAAAAAAAAAGACAGGGACCCTGGTTGCACCAGGGCCTACAAACGCCAGTCCCCTGCCTGCTCGGCCTCAGTCTTTTGGGTGGCGTAGTGGCCGCTCCCCCCTTCCCTGCGTGCACCACAAGGCCCTGCCGCTCGAGGCCCCACCTCTTGCCGCAGGTCTCGCGCTCTTGTTGGGTGGGGTGCAACTCATCCTGCGCGCAGGGGTGCCTTTCGCCGTCCACCCACTCACCATTGCCCGGGACCAGGCGGAGACTGCGGTCATGTCAAAGTCCTACGTTAGGTGGGTTCCCCTGACCTAGAGATGAGCCATAACACTGTGTGCAGCACCCAAGGGACAGGGTCCCTCTGAAAACGACTTAGAAACATAGAATGTGTCGGCAGATAAGAACCATTTGGCCCATCTAGTCTGCCCAATATATCTGAATCCTTTGAATAGTCCCTGGCCCTATCTTATATGAAGGATAGCCTTATGCCTATCCCATGCATGCTTAAACTCCTTCACTGTATTTGCAGCTACCACTTCTGCAGGAAGGTTATTCCATGCATCCACTACTCTCTCAGTAAAGTAATACTTCCTCATATTACTTTTAAACCTTTGCCCCTCTAGTTTAAAACGGTGTCCTCTTGTGGTAGTTTTTCTTCTTTTAAATATGCTCTCCTCCTTTACCGAGTTGATTCCCTTTATGTATTTAAAAGTTTCTATCATATCCCCTCTGTCTCTTCTTTCTTCCAAGCTATACATGTTAAGGTCCTTTAACCTTTCCTGGTAAGTTTTTTCCTGCAATCCATGTACTAGTTTAGTAGCTCTTCTCTGAACTCTCTCTAGAGTATCTATATCCTTCTGGAGATATGGCCTCCAGTACTGCGCACGACTGTCCCGTCCCACTACACACCTTGGCTCTATGAATGTTGCAATTAGGAGGGCAGCTGCCGAGCTCCACCCGTCCAGCGTACCTCTGCTACCTCACTTCCAGTAACAGAATGGGGTCCCGCCGTGCATGTTGCGCCCACCTCATGCGCGCACTTGTTAGCTCCTTCACTCTGGTACCATGTGACCAGGCCACGGATCTCCGTAACGTGGGTTGGGTTCCGCTTGCTACTGGAAGCCGACAGCTGGGGAGGGAGCCAGAACATTCACCCCCCCTGGCTACCGGAGGACCCCTCACCTATACCAGGTACTACGTCTTACGACTGCCTGCAGTGTACCTTGCTCTCTTCCTGGGTTACCCATAGCAACGGCTTTACTCCTCCTGCTTGACTTGCCCAGTAGACCTTTTTCTTGTGTAGCTTTGCTTCATAGCCCACATGTGCCTTACTTACTCACCCAAGTTCTTTTGAATAGGCCAGGAGGACAAACATGCGCCCCTTTAAATGACTTCAGACCAGGCTTAGAACACTTGACGCAACATTCCTGAGAAGTCTTGGGCATTGCAGTTCAACGTGAACAATGGTCACATCCTGACCCTAACTACCACTGCTTGGCTGCCCAGGCCTACCTCTACAAGGTAGTAGTCCATATTGGCGTCTTGCAAGTGCTGGCTGATCCCCCCCGAACCCAGGCCTCCCCTGTATTTAGATTGCCGGTGGGTAGGCTGGATCCAAAAAGCCCGGGAACGGCAGCGCACACATTAACTCTTTCCCTACCAGCCTGGAGCAGCCACTAACTCAAAGCGTACTCCTGTAGGCAACCTGCCTACACTCTGACCTCTGCAGGGCGCAGGTTTCATGGCCCGTCGGCTGCTCTGTCGCTTCTCGCTGGCTTCGGCAGTCCGCCTGCGTGCTTCTCGCGCGGTCCCCCAGCCTGGGGAACGCAGCGGAATGTGTTGGCGCGAAGAGACTGAAGAGCAGGAGTGATAGAGCCAAAGCGGCTCAGCAGAGAGCGCTAGCGAATGGCTGGGCCGCGCAGCCTGGGTGGGATGTAGGATAGGGCTAGCTAGGTGGGGGTGGCCTCTCGGCGTGGCTTAGTTGCCGTAGGGGACTGGATGCGTGGCAAGCGTTCCTGAGGGGAAGAGAGAGAGAAAGCGTCAATTTCAAAGGAGGGGGCGTAAAAGGGAAGCAGGCGAAGAAAAGTGGGAGCTGGACTGGTGATTTTGGAGGAGCTAGGTGTGCAGGAGGGCCTGCAGAGTGCTGAGGAAAAAAAAAGAATGTAAAAAAGGCAGAGAGGAGAGTGACCCCTGCTGGAGGAAAAAAGCAAAAGCCTACAGCACCTGGTATTCCCAGGCGGTCTCCCATCCAAGTACTAACCAGGCCCGACCCTGCTTAGCTTCCGAGATCAGACGAGATCGGGCGCATTCAGGGTGGTGTGGCCGTAGGCAGTACTCAGGCTCTCCCTCAACCTTCTTATACTTGTCACCGGCACCCTGGCCCCGCCTTTCCATCACTTTACTACACTCAGCTGTGCTTTTTCACAAGCAACGCCACACACTCGTCTCTCCTCTCTCCCCTCTCTCTCTCTCTCTCTTCCTCTGGCTGGCTCTCTCGCTCTCCTCAACCCCTGCCTCATGCTGCTTTGCTCCCTCTTTAACCTCTTCCTGCCTGCACCTTCTCAAACACATTCTCAGCCTGGCCTCCAAGGCTCCTCTCTGCCTTCCCCTGGCCTGACTTTAAGCCTAAAGCTGACAGGGCTCAACACCACAGGAGCAGCAGGGCGCAAGCTTTCTAGACAGCAGCAGAGCCCACCAGGAAGGCCAGGCCTTCGCTCGCCTGACAGCCAGACTTCTCCGGGCACCAGCTAGTGCTCCCGCCTATCTGCCCCGACGCAAAAAATAAAAAAAAAAAAAAGACAGGGACCCTGGTTGCACCAGGGCCTACAAACGCCAGTCCCCTGCCTGCTCGGCCTCAGTCTTTTGGGTGGCGTAGTGGCCGCTCCCCCCTTCCCTGCGTGCACCACAAGGCCCTGCCGCTCGAGGCCCCACCTCTTGCCGCAGGTCTCGCGCTCTTGTTGGGTGGGGTGCAACTCATCCTGCGCGCAGGGGTGCCTTTCGCCGTCCACCCACTCACCATTGCCCGGGACCAGGCGGAGACTGCGGTCATGTCAAAGTCCTACGTTAGGTGGGTTCCCCTGACCTAGAGATGAGCCATAACACTGTGTGCAGCACCGAAGGGACAGGGTCCCTCTGAAAACGACTTAGAAACATAGAATGTGTCGGCAGATAAGAACCATTTGGCCCATCTAGTCTGCCCAATATATCTGAATCCTTTGAATAGTCCCTGGCCCTATCTTATATGAAGGATAGCCTTATGCCTATCCCATGCATGCTTAAACTCCTTCACTGTATTTGCAGCTACCACTTCTGCAGGAAGGTTATTCCATGCATCCACTACTCTCTCAGTAAAGTAATACTTCCTCATATTACTTTTAAACCTTTGCCCCTCTAGTTTAAAACGGTGTCCTCTTGTGGTAGTTTTTCTTCTTTTAAATATGCTCTCCTCCTTTACCGAGTTGATTCCCTTTATGTATTTAAAAGTTTCTATCATATCCCCTCTGTCTCTTCTTTCTTCCAAGCTATACATGTTAAGGTCCTTTAACCTTTCCTGGTAAGTTTTTTCCTGCAATCCATGTACTAGTTTAGTAGCTCTTCTCTGAACTCTCTCTAGAGTATCTATATCCTTCTGGAGATATGGCCTCCAGTACTGCGCACGACTGTCCCGTCCCACTACACACCTTGGCTCTATGAATGTTGCAATTAGGAGGGCAGCTGCCGAGCTCCACCCGTCCAGCGTACCTCTGCTACCTCACTTCCAGTAACAGAATGGGGTCCCGCCGTGCATGTTGCGCCCACCTCATGCGCGCACTTGTTAGCTCCTTCACTCTGGTACCATGTGACCAGGCCACGGATCTCCGTAACGTGGGTTGGGTTCCGCTTGCTACTGGAAGCCGACAGCTGGGGAGGGAGCCAGAACATTCACCCCCCCTGGCTACCGGAGGACCCCTCACCTATACCAGGTACTACGTCTTACGACTGCCTGCAGTGTACCTTGCTCTCTTCCTGGGTTACCCATAGCAACGGCTTTACTCCTCCTGCTTGACTTGCCCAGTAGACCTTTTTCTTGTGTAGCTTTGCTTCATAGCCCACATGTGCCTTACTTACTCACCCAAGTTCTTTTGAATAGGCCAGGAGGACAAACATGCGCCCCTTTAAATGACTTCAGACCAGGCTTAGAACACTTGACGCAACATTCCTGAGAAGTCTTGGGCATTGCAGTTCAACGTGAACAATGGTCACATCCTGACCCTAACTACCACTGCTTGGCTGCCCAGGCCTACCTCTACAAGGTAGTAGTCCATATTGGCGTCTTGCAAGTGCTGGCTGATCCCCCCCGAACCCAGGCCTCCCCTGTATTTAGATTGCCGGTGGGTAGGCTGGATCCAAAAAGCCCGGGAACGGCAGCGCACACATTAACTCTTTCCCTACCAGCCTGGAGCAGCCACTAACTCAAAGCGTACTCCTGTAGGCAACCTGCCTACACTCTGACCTCTGCAGGGCGCAGGTTTCATGGCCCGTCGGCTGCTCTGTCGCTTCTCGCTGGCTTCGGCAGTCCGCCTGCGTGCTTCTCGCGCGGTCCCCCAGCCTGGGGAACGCAGCGGAATGTGTTGGCGCGAAGAGACTGAAGAGCAGGAGTGATAGAGCCAAAGCGGCTCAGCAGAGAGCGCTAGCGAATGGCTGGGCCGCGCAGCCTGGGTGGGATGTAGGATAGGGCTAGCTAGGTGGGGGTGGCCTCTCGGCGTGGCTTAGTTGCCGTAGGGGACTGGATGCGTGGCAAGCGTTCCTGAGGGGAAGAGAGAGAGAAAGCGTCAATTTCAAAGGAGGGGGCGTAAAAGGGAAGCAGGCGAAGAAAAGTGGGAGCTGGACTGGTGATTTTGGAGGAGCTAGGTGTGCAGGAGGGCCTGCAGAGTGCTGAGGAAAAAAAAAGAATGTAAAAAAGGCAGAGAGGAGAGTGACCCCTGCTGGAGGAAAAAAGCAAAAGCCTACAGCACCTGGTATTCCCAGGCGGTCTCCCATCCAAGTACTAACCAGGCCCGACCCTGCTTAGCTTCCGAGATCAGACGAGATCGGGCGCATTCAGGGTGGTGTGGCCGTAGGCAGTACTCAGGCTCTCCCTCAACCTTCTTATACTTGTCACCGGCACCCTGGCCCCGCCTTTCCATCACTTTACTACACTCAGCTGTGCTTTTTCACAAGCAACGCCACACACTCGTCTCTCGTCTCTCCTCTCTCCCCTCTCTCTCTCTCTCTCTCTTCCTCTGGCTGGCTCTCTCGCTCTCCTCAACCCCTGCCTCATGCTGCTTTGCTCCCTCTTTAACCTCTTCCTGCCTGCACCTTCTCAAACACATTCTCAGCCTGGCCTCCAAGGCTCCTCTCTGCCTTCCCCTGGCCTGACTTTAAGCCTAAAGCTGACAGGGCTCAACACCACAGGAGCAGCAGGGCGCAAGCTTTCTAGACAGCAGCAGAGCCCACCAGGAAGGCCAGGCCTTCGCTCGCCTGACAGCCAGACTTCTCCGGGCACCAGCTAGTGCTCCCGCCTATCTGCCCCGACGCAAAAAATAAAAAAAAAAAAAGACAGGGACCCTGGTTGCACCAGGGCCTACAAACGCCAGTCCCCTGCCTGCTCGGCCTCAGTCTTTTGGGTGGCGTAGTGGCCGCTCCCCCCTTCCCTGCGTGCACCACAAGGCCCTGCCGCTCGAGGCCCCACCTCTTGCCGCAGGTCTCGCGCTCTTGTTGGGTGGGGTGCAACTCATCCTGCGCGCAGGGGTGCCTTTCGCCGTCCACCCACTCACCATTGCCCGGGACCAGGCGGAGACTGCGGTCATGTCAAAGTCCTACGTTAGGTGGGTTCCTGTTAAACTTTCAGTGCGAAATAGAAATACAATTTTTATTATTACAGGTCAAGAATTGTGAACTTTGAGGCCCCCATTGACCTTGCTACATATTGAGTCAAAACTCTTTCAGTTTGAAACACACATTGCGTCCATTGTTTGAGATGGTTTTGTTTGCCTGTACGTTGAGATGAGAAGCTGTGCCATCTACCCCCGAAAGGAAATTGTGTTGGTTAAACTTTGAATAAGAGAAACCAGAAAGATCATAAAACTTTGTTCGGCCATGAGACATTTATCACACAATGGGCGAAACTCAATTTCGGGATAACACCTGTGTTCAATCACCTACCAGCAAATAAGCCATTGTCTAAATCATGAGAGGACAAACAAAACTGTTTGGACAAAGACTAGAATCTGTTATTTATTTACCTAAACACAAACAGGGGGGATAAAGTTGTTGAAATCTACACGGAGTCACATAAACATTGTCACTTAGATTGATGAGAACTGCAAATCTCAAAATGAATTTCAGAAAATCATAAATTGATATCTTTGCCCCATCATATACAAAAGGTGTTATGGAACTATGATGTTATGACAACCTCCTACTGAGAAGTACATTATATTCTATCATATAGTAGTGTCAAATGGTCAGAAATTTCACCCATATTTTATCATCCAGTCCAAATCATAAATGTACTGTTGTTAACATAGTAATCCCTTAAATGGATAATACTCTAATTGGAAACAAACCATGTATAGAAAAAGTTACATATACAAGCTGTTGTGTATCAATATATATAACTGTATATGTATCTATACAATTCTTACTGCTACTAATTGAAGTCTTGGGTTAAAAAGTAAAGTCCAATATATATATTACATAAGATATATTAAATATTAGAATAGTGTTACCAAGATTAATCTTTATTCAGATACCTGGTGGATTAAATGGACGTCATAGATGAGAGCATGATTACATTTTATGTTTTTTTTTATAATAGTCTTAAATGGAGAAATTTTAATTAATTTTAATATACTGGTTAACCAAGAGGTGTCACCCTATGACATCACCAGTTAATGAATAAGATGTTCCAACCAATAGGAATAATGTTCCTCCCACTGGGTTTGGCTTATGATAATTTTTACTGCCCTTTTGTTCAACACAAAATAAAAAGAAACCAGAGATGTAATAGGGGACACAACACAACACAACAGACACACACAAGACACAAGACACATCACACTTACAACATACACACTACTAACAGCCATGCATAGACTCATCTACACAGACGCCATCTTGGTCCACCCTGTATCTGAACCTTTGAGGGACGCCAAAAGAAGCTCCTCCCTAATTGGCCACCATCTTGGAAATGCAGCCATCTTAAAGGAACCTGGTAACTACTATTCTAAGCTAAGCGGCCATTTTAAATATGGTAATTATGCCTTGCTGTTATTTGATTATTATTCAATATTGTTTATGTACTTCCTTAAATGTTTTACATTTCCTATTTAAAGGGTAACGAAAGTACAATCCCAGCCGTATAAACCATATGTAGATTTTTCTCTAAAGAGATGATTTTTGTTTTTATAACATTTTTTAATATCAGATTAAGCGCATTATTTGCAATTTTACGTCTTCCGTTTTGCATGGCTTATTCTCACTTCATCTGCAGTGGAATGACTTTCGGCCATGTGATTCGCAGACTATTGTGGTCTGATTATATAGAATATTAATGTATGGTTCATACTACACCTGGGAAAAACATAATCTTGTTTTATTTTACTTCATCGTTTAGCTAAATATCACATTGCATTTATCGTTTTAAGTTGGTATTTTATGTAAGGTTATCTCTTTGTGTCACTCAAGTATGATCATTTATGGTGAAAATATGTCTTGCGAATAAATATTCTTATATATATATTCCCTACTGTAGACTGCTTCACTAAGATTGGTATATGCTTTTAAAAAGAAAATAACTGATATAAAAAAAAGAACTTGGGAAAATTGCGTGGTATACTATGAGTGTCTGAACAAAATTAATTGGGTTTTTTTTCTTAGATATTAAATTATTTGCCGTAATCGGCTGGAGGCACTGCGTCATAATTCTATTGATAGTTCAGACATCGCCTTTTAGTAATAAATTAAAAATAGTCAAATTTTATACCAAAACGCACAACATATTAAATGGAGGCACTGCTGAGATATCATTAATTTCTTACATATGCTAATCATAATTTTGATCATGGTGACATAATTAATAACTTTGCAAAAAAAAAAAAAAAAAAAGAGAATTTTTTTTTTTTTTTAATAATTTTTTTTTTAATTATTTAATTATGAATATTGATAGTAATGCCCTAAAATGTCTACATAAGGTAAGGTTCACGCTGCCAACTCTGGCTAGATGTTAATCCCACAGCCCCAGTAGATTCGGCACAGATCTAGAATATGTAGAGACACCTCTCTGAGTCTAAAATGGTGGTATATGTATAGGCTAGTTGGAGTCATACCAAAATCCTCAGAAAAAGTCGGGCCAAAAATGGGCACCAGACGTGGGTAGGGGAAAACCTGATGTATGAACTCACCGAAAGCTTCTCTAACCCCAAAGACGTCAGGAAGCGTGATCACATACTTTTAGAATCATGGCCAATCTTACTGTATCTCTGTGAGGAACTGCACCATAAGGCTCAGCAAAAAGGAATTTAGTAAAGTTCTAATCTCCACTCCAAATAATAAGAAGTGAGATAAGGAACCTCCTTGAGCAGGTGAAAGTGACCTCTATTGGGACACATAGGTTAAGAGAATGTAGCGTGAAACTGTAGGAAAAAGTAGAACTGTGGCAGAAGTTTTATTCAGAAAGCTGTAATATAAGCAACCATTTGAAAGAACAATGTAAACGATTAATGCAATAAGTAGGAAGTTTTGAGCAAGGAAAATTTTTTTTTTATTAGTGGAAGTTGCAGAGTAATCAGTAGTTGAAAATTAAGTTGCCGAGTAACCAGCAGTGGAAAATTTATAAATAAATAAATAAAAATAAAAATGTAACAGTTCCAGTAAGGACAGGAATTCATAAATAAATAAATAGGAAAGTTCAAAAAGGTTATGGTGGCCATACAAAAGGGTACTGCTTATCAGTCCTGCATTATAAATAAAATGAAGTAATTAATTAGACCCAGATATGACTCCCAGTCTGATGGTTAAGACCCAGACAAGGGGGGGAGAGTTAGGCAAAGAGTCCACATCCTACCCCAGCCATATTCCTAAGATAGGAGGGCAGAAATTGGGCAGCCATACATAACTAGGTATGAGTCATATCGGGTCACCGCAAAACGACTAGCACCCCTAAAAAGATACCATACACCTCTAGAATTTAAAAAGTTTGTTTTAAAAAGAGTACTGTCCCGATTTTTATTAAGACAGGGTCCTTAGATATTACTAATCATTTTGAGGCCTATGAAAACAGCCTTTCTGTGTTGTGCCTCAAGGATGTAATTTAAAAGTCGGCCCACACATAAAAAAAAAAAAATCCTTAACGCTGCTAGAGCTGCTATATATAATTTAAAATGTACACAGCACCAAAGCCCACTGAATTTTTGCTGTACTGTACTCAAAAGTGCCTAACACCCTTCAATGGAGGAGCCTGAGTACAACCATCCAGAATTTAAAACCCTGTGCTTTGAGGCATCGGCCAGGTACAAAAAAAAATAAGTTTGGCCAGGGACTACAAGTTGGGGTGTTCACTGGAATGGTTGGCAAAAGAGAGCGACAATTTGCACTCCATCCAACAGACCAGTGAACAAAGAAAGGCGTGAGCCTGTCACCAAAATTGTGGCAGAAACACACCTTTCTCCTCAACCTTAACACTAAAAAAAAAAAAATAAATAAATAAATAAGTAAAAAAAAAAAAAAAGTGCAAGATTTTATACCGGATACCTCAAGGAGGACACCGGACACCCCACAAATAAGGAGGGGGGAACAGAGGCCATTTTAGGATTTCTTTCCAAGGGGACAGGACCCAAGGGTTCAAAGAATCTCCAGGGAGCATCCCCAAAGAGCCCAATTCACCCTTGAGGATGGAAATCCTCGCTATGCCAAATATCCTCAACAAGAGGGGGGACCCCACAAATAAATAGGGATTTTCCCCATCTTAGGGCTCCCCAAAATCCTCGGGAAGATGGAGACATTAAGGCCCAGACCCCGCCAGAACCGAGCGAATGGTTCTGATAGGGATCTGTCCCATCTGTCTGTACCCGAGAGACATAGGCACCGCAGGAAGCGGAGCCAAATATATATATATAAAAAAAAAAAAAAAAAGCCAATAATTCAATTTCTGAAAAGGTTTTTCAGCAGAATAGATGCCAAGGTGGATCGGATGATCACTTGGTTCACTCAGGGCACTGTAGCCCGAACTAAAATAATTCCTCTTTAGGAACAAATCTTGTGGCCAGCCAAAGGCCACAAAATCCTTAAATGCCCAAATAGCAAGGGATCAGAGGGACACACTGAATGGATGCATAGGAGACAGAGGTTCTAACACCATTTTATCCCCAGGTCACAGTATTGAGGATCCTGAAAATCCCTGTCAGGGGGGATCTTGGTTGTTAGATAATAACTACTCTCCTATTTTTCAGTGGTCACTTCATCCCTCTGACTCAAACAGGTCGCTCAAAGCGGGCACGTTTCGAAAAATCGCCAATGGCGGTGATACAAGGAGGATCAAACCCTAATGACGTAATGAAGTCAAGAGGTTAAAGGTGGTATTACGGTAACCAAGAAGAATCCTCAATGTCAGGTAGTTTTGTTGCCTACCATGAATTGCATTGATGCCCCAAAGGGGGGATATTATATTTTTTTTTTTTCCTCCCAAGTAGAAGGTAAATTCTAACAAAATAGTATATCACTGTTCAATTGTTCAATGTGTGGTATCCATGGTGATGAATACGTCCCCATGTTAATGAGCCCCAGAAGTCAGTCTCCCCTGGGAAAGGTTGCATATATAGTCTCACCGTCCATGGTGGTCAGATAAAAGGCTGATCACACGATGGAATAAAAGGAGGACTCTGAGGAAGCTCAGGATACTAACTTTACATTGAAATCCCAACTAAAAGTTATGGCTGAAAACTGTATGTATCATTTTCTCATGGAATCCATTTCCCTTTATAGGACTAAGAGACCCAGGAAGTAAGCAGGAAACCGAGAGTCTGATGTATCTGAGACACCCGAGGGGGGTGACAGTGTGAAGGACCCCGGGATATCCCTGATGGCCGGTCTACCAAGACGAACCTGTCAAGACAGCCAAAGGCAAAAGTGCCCGGAGAAATCCACATTCCACTGACCAACAGATGATCACCCTTGGATCCACACCTCACTCGGAGTCACCATGCTTGTTTACTGAAGTCACTACACCTACTTGCAGGTGTCTACACCCCATTCAACTATTCCATACCTATCTACAAAGCTGTCCAAGTCCGATTTAAGCCCTATTTCTTCAAGAGTCTGCCTTGGAAAAATGTTTCAAATGGCTACGGCATTTTTTTTTCACACTTTTTCCAAGGAGGGGGGATTTGTTAAACTTTCAGTGCGAAATAGAAATACATTTTTATTATTACAGGTCAAGAATTGTGAACTTTGAGGCCTCCATTGACCTTGCTACATATTGAGTCAAAACTCTTTCAGTTTGAAACACACATTGCGTCCATTGTTGAGATGGTTTTGTTTGCATGTACTTTGAGATAAAAAGCTGTGTTATCTGCCCCCCGAAAGGAAACTGTGTTTGACAAACTTTTAAATACAATACTCAGAAAGACAGATAAATAAATCGCTTATCACAGGTGGATCGGCCTTTGGGGGAAAAGGTTTACATAAGACATCCTTCCCCTGGTCTTGAAACACGAAAAACCAGAGAGGTCGTAAAACTTTATGTTCAGGCCATGACTCACACAATGGGCGAAACTCAATTTCAGGATAACACCTGTGTTCACCCATCCACAAGCAGGATAAGCTATTGTCTATATCATGAGGAGACAAACAAACGGAAACGGACAAAGACTAGAATCTGTCATTTATTTACCTAAACACAAACAGGGGGATAAAGTTGTTGAAATCTACACGGAGTCACATAAACATTGTCACTTAGATTGATGAGAACTGCAAATCTCAAAATGAATTTCAGAAAATCATAAATTGATATCTTTGCCCCATCATATACAAAAGGTGTTATGGAACTATGATGTTATGACAACCTCCTACTGAGAAGTACATTATATTCTATCATATAGTAGTGTCAAAGGGTCAGACATTTCGCCCATATTTTATAATCCAGTCCCCATATCATGAATGTACTGTTGTTAACATAATAATGCCTAAATGGATAATATATTATGATCAGAAGTAACCATGTATAGGACAAGTTACATATACAAGCTGTTGTGTATCAATATATATATAACCGTATATTTTTCGATATAATTCTTACTGCTACTAATTGAAGTCTTGGGTTAAAGAGTAAAATCCAATATATATATATATTACATAAGAGATATTAAATATGAGAATGGTGGTATCCAGATTAATCTTTATTCAGATACCTGGTGGATTAAATGGACGTCATAGATGAGAGCATGATTACATTTATGTTTTTTATAATAGTCTTAAATGGAGAAATCTTTAATTAATTTTAATATACTGGTTAACCAAGAGGTGTCACCCTATGACATCACCAGTTAATGAATAAGATGTTCCAACCAATAGGAATAATGTTCCTCCCACTGGGTTTGGCTTATGATAATTTTTACTGCCCTTTTGTTCAACACAAAATAAAAAGGAATCAGAGATGTAATAGAAGACAACAGAACACAACACAACAGACACACACAAGACACAAGACACATCACACTTACAACATACACACTACTAACAGCCATGCATAGACTCATCTACACAGACGCCATCTTGGTCCACCCTGTATCTGAACCTTTGAGGGACGCCAAAAGAAGCTCCTCCCTAATTGGCCACCATCTTGGAAATGCAGCCATCTTAAAGGAACCTGGTAACTACTATTCTAAGCTAAGCGGCCATTTTAAATATGGTAATTATGCCTTGCTGTTATTTGATTATTATTCAATATTGTTTATGTACTTCCTTAAATGTTTTACATTTCCTATTTAAAGGGTAACGAAAGTACAATCCCAGCCGTATAAACCATATGTAGATTTTTCTCTAAAGAGATGATTTTTGTTTTTATAACATTTTTTAATATCAGATTAAGCGCATTATTTGCAATTTTACGTCTTCCGTTTTGCATGGCTTATTCTCACTTCATCTGCAGTGGAATGACTTTCGGCCATGTGATTCGCAGACTATTGTGGTCTGATTATATAGAATATTAATGTATGGTTCATACTACACCTGGGAAAAACATAATCTTGTTTTATTTTACTTCATCGTTTAGCTAAATATCACATTGCATTTATCGTTTTAAGTTGGTATTTTATGTAAGGTTATCTCTTTGTGTCACTCAAGTATGATCATTTATGGTGAAAATATGTCTTGCGAATAAATATTCTTATATATATATTCCCTACTGTAGACTGCTTCACTAAGATTGGTATATGCTTTTAAAAAGAAATTAACTGATATAAAAAAAAGAACTTGGGAAAATTGCGTGGTATATTATTGGAGGTCTGAACAAAATTGATTGGGTTTTTCTTAGTTATTAAATTATTTGCCGTAATCGGCTGGAGGCACTGCGTCATAATTTTATTGATAGTTCAGACACCGCCTTTTAGTAATAAATTAAAAATAGTCAAATTTTATACCAAAACGCACAACATATTAAATGGAGGCACTGCTGAGATATCATTAATTTCTTACATATGCCAATCATAATTTTGATCATGGTGACATAATTAATAACTTTGCAAAAAAAAAAAAAAAAAAATAGAATTTTTTTTTAATAATTTTTTTTTAAATTATTTAATTGTGAATATTGATAGTAATGCCCTAAAATGTCTACATAAGGTAAGGTTCACGCTGCCAACTCTGGCTAGATGTCAATCCCACAGCCCCAGTAGATTCGGCACAGATCTAGAATATGTAGAGACACCTCTCTGAGTCTAAAATGGTGGTATATGTATAGGCTAGTTGGAGTCATACCAAAATCCTCAGAAAAAGTCGGGCCAAAAATGGGCACCAGACGTGGGTAGGGGAAAACCTGATGTATGAACTCACCGAAAGCTTCTCTAACCCCAAAGACTTCAGGAAGCGTGATCACATACTTTTAGAATCATGGCCAATCTTACTGTATCTCTGTGAGGAACTGCACCATAAGGCTCAGCAAAAAGGAATTTAGTAAAGTTCTAATCTCCACTCCAAATAATAAGAAGTGAGATAAGGAACCTCCTTGAGCAGGTGAAAGTGACCTCTATTGGGACACATAGGTTAAGAAAATGTAGCGTGAAACTGCAGGAAAAAGTAGAACTGTGGCAGAAGTTTTGTTCAGAAAGCTGTAATATAAGCAACCATTTGAAAGAACAATGTAAACGATTAATGCAAGAAGTAGGAAGTTTTGAGCAAGGAAATGTTTTTTTTTTCATTAGTGGAAGTTGCCGAGTAACCAGCAGTTGAAAATTAAGTTGCCGAGTAACCAGCAGTGGAAAATTTAAAAATAAATAAATAAAAATAAAAATGTAACAGTTCCAGTAAGGACAGGAATTCATCAAAAAATAAATAGGAAAATTCAAAAAGGTTATGGTGTCCATACAAAAGGGTACTGCTTATCAGTCCTGCATTATAAATAAAATGAAGTAATTAATTAGACCCAGATATGACTCCCAGTCTGATGGTTAAGACCCAGACAAGGGGGGGAGAGTTAGGCAAAGAGTCCACGTCCTACCCCAGCCATATTCCTAAGATAGGAGGGCAGAAATTGGGCAGCCATACATAACTAGGTATGAGTCATATCGGGTCACCGCAAAAAGACTAGCACCCCTAAAGAGATACCATACACCTCCAGAATTTAAAAAGTTTGTTTTAAAAAGAGTACTGTCCCGATTTTTATTAAGAAAGGGTCCTTAGACATTACTAATCATCTTTAGGCCTACGAAAACAGCCTATCTGTGTTGTGCCTCAAGGATGTAATTTAAAAGTCGGCCCACACATAAAAAAAAAAGAAAATCCTTAACTCTGCTAGAGCTGCTATATATAATTTAAAATGTACACAGCACCAAAGCCCACTGAATTTTTGC
Organism: Pelophylax lessonae; assembly: GCF_965119305.1. NCBI lineage: Eukaryota > Metazoa > Chordata > Amphibia > Anura > Ranidae > Pelophylax > Pelophylax lessonae. The sequence goes on from NC_138772.1 coordinate 14,483,954, forward strand.
TGTACTGTACTCAAAAGTGCCTAACACCCTTCAATGGAGGAGCCTGAGTACAACCATCCAGAATTTAAAACCCTGTGCTTTGAGGCATCGGCCAGGTACATAAAAATAAGTTTGGCCAGGGACTACAAGTTGGGGTGTTCACTGGAATGGTTGGCAAAAGAGAGCGACAATTTGCACTCCATCCAACAGACCAGTGAACAAAGAAAGGCGTGAGCCTGTCACCAAAATTGTGGCAGAAACACACCTTTCTCCTCAACCTTAACACTAAAAAAAAAAAAAAAAAATAATAATAAATAAATAAATAAAAAGGTGCAAGATTTTATACTGGATACCTCAAGGAGGACACCGGACACCCCACCAATAAGGAGGGGGGAACAGAGGCCATTTTAGGATTTCTTTCCAAGGGGACAGGGCCCAAGGTTTAAAAGAATCTCCAGAGAGTATCCCCAAAGAGCCCAATTCACCCTTGAGGATGGAAATCCTCGCTATGCCAAATATCCTCAACAAAAGGGGGGACCCCACAAATAAATAGGGATTTGCCCCATCTTAGGGCTCCCCAAAATCATCGGGAAGATGGAGACATTAAGGCCCAGACCCCGCCAGAACCGAGCAAATGGTTCTGATAGGGATCTGTCCCATCTGTCTGTACCCGAGAGACATAGGCACCGCCGGAGGCGGAGCCAAATATATAAAAAAAAAAAAAAAGCCAATAATTCTATTTCTGAAAAGGTTTTTCAGCAGAGTAGATGCCAAGGTGGATCGGATGATCACTTGGTTCACTCAGGGCACTGTAGCCCGAACTAAAATAATTCCTCTTTAGGAACAAATCTTGTGGCCAGCCAAAGGCCACAAAATCCTTAAATGCCCAAATAGCAAGGGATCAGAGGGACACACTGAATGGATGCATAGGAGACAGAGGTTCTAACACCATTTTATCCCCAGGTCACAGTATTGAGGATCCTGAAAATCCCTGCCAGGGGGATCTTGGTTGTTAGATAATAACTACTCTCCTATTTTTCAGTGGTCACTTCATCCCTCTGACTCAAACAGGTCGCTCAAAGCGGGCACATTTCGAAAAATCGCCAATGGCGGTGATACAAGGAGGATCAAACCCTAATGACGTAATGAAGTCAAGAGGTTAAAGGTGGTATTACGGTAACCAAGAAGAATCCTCAATGTCAGGTAGTTTTGTTGCCTACCATGAATTGCATTGATGCCCCAAAGGGGGGATATTATATTTTTTTTTTTTTCCTCCCAAGTAGAAGGTAAATTCTAACAAAATAGTATATCACTGTTCAATTGTTCAATGTGTGGTATCCATGGTGATGAATACGTCCCCATGTTAATGAGCCCCAGAAGTCAGTCTCCCCTGGGAAAGGTTGCATATATAGTCTCACCGTCCATGGTGGTCAGATAAAAGGCTGATCACACGATGGAATAAAAGGAGGACTCTGAGGAAGCTCAGGATACTAACTTTACATTGAAATCCCAACTAAAAGTTATGGCTGAAAACTGTATGTATCATTTTCTCATGGAATCCATTTCCCTTTATAGGACTAAGAGATCCAGGAAGTAAGCAGGAAACCGAGAGTCTGATGTGTCTGAGACACCCAAAGGGGGGTACAGTGTGAAGGACCCGGGATACCCCTGATGGCCGGTCTACCAAGACGAACCCGTCAAGACAGCCAAAGGCAAAAGTGCCCGGAGAAATCCACATTCCACTGGCCAACAGATGATAACCCTTGGATCCACACCTCACTCGGAGTCACCATGCTTGTTTACTGAAGTCACTACACCTACTTGCAGGTGTCTACACCCCATTCAACTATTCCATACCTATCTACAAAGCTGTCCAAGTCCGATTTAAGCCCTATTTCTTCAAGAGTCTGCCTTGGAAAAATGTTTCAAATGGCTACGGCATTTTTTCACACTTTTTCCAAGGAGGGGGGATTTGTTAAACTTTCAGTGCGAAATAGAAATACAATTTTTATTATTACAGGTCAAGAATTGTGAACTTTGAGGCCCCCATTGACCTTGCTACATATTGAGTCAAAACTCTTTCAGTTTGAAACACACATTGCGTCCATTGTTTGAGATGGTTTTGTTTGCCTGTACGTTGAGATGAGAAGCTGTGCCATCTACCCCCGAAAGGAAATTGTGTTGGTTAAACTTTGAATAAGAGAAACCAGAAAGATCATAAAACTTTGTTCGGCCATGAGACATTTATCACACAATGGGCGAAACTCAATTTCGGGATAACACCTGTGTTCAATCACCTACCAGCAAATAAGCCATTGTCTAAATCATGAGAGGACAAACAAAACTGTTTGGACAAAGACTAGAATCTGTTATTTATTTACCTAAACACAAACAGGGGGGATAAAGTTGTTGAAATCTACACGGAGTCACATAAACATTGTCACTTAGATTGATGAGAACTGCAAATCTCAAAATGAATTTCAGAAAATCATAAATTGATATCTTTGCCCCATCATATACAAAAGGTGTTATGGAACTATGATGTTATGACAACCTCCTACTGAGAAGTACATTATATTCTATCATATAGTAGTGTCAAATGGTCAGAAATTTCACCCATATTTTATCATCCAGTCCAAATCATAAATGTACTGTTGTTAACATAGTAATCCCTTAAATGGATAATACTCTAATTGGAAACAAACCATGTATAGAAAAAGTTACATATACAAGCTGTTGTGTATCAATATATATAACTGTATATGTATCTATACAATTCTTACTGCTACTAATTGAAGTCTTGGGTTAAAAAGTAAAGTCCAATATATATATTACATAAGATATATTAAATATTAGAATAGTGTTACCAAGATTAATCTTTATTCAGATACCTGGTGGATTAAATGGACGTCATAGATGAGAGCATGATTACATTTTATGTTTTTTTTTATAATAGTCTTAAATGGAGAAATTTTAATTAATTTTAATATACTGGTTAACCAAGAGGTGTCACCCTATGACATCACCAGTTAATGAATAAGATGTTCCAACCAATAGGAATAATGTTCCTCCCACTGGGTTTGGCTTATGATAATTTTTACTGCCCTTTTGTTCAACACAAAATAAAAAGAAACCAGAGATGTAATAGGGGACACAACACAACACAACAGACACACACAAGACACAAGACACATCACACTTACAACATACACACTACTAACAGCCATGCATAGACTCATCTACACAGACGCCATCTTGGTCCACCCTGTATCTGAACCTTTGAGGGACGCCAAAAGAAGCTCCTCCCTAATTGGCCACCATCTTGGAAATGCAGCCATCTTAAAGGAACCTGGTAACTACTATTCTAAGCTAAGCGGCCATTTTAAATATGGTAATTATGCCTTGCTGTTATTTGATTATTATTCAATATTGTTTATGTACTTCCTTAAATGTTTTACATTTCCTATTTAAAGGGTAACGAAAGTACAATCCCAGCCGTATAAACCATATGTAGATTTTTCTCTAAAGAGATGATTTTTGTTTTTATAACATTTTTTAATATCAGATTAAGCGCATTATTTGCAATTTTACGTCTTCCGTTTTGCATGGCTTATTCTCACTTCATCTGCAGTGGAATGACTTTCGGCCATGTGATTCGCAGACTATTGTGGTCTGATTATATAGAATATTAATGTATGGTTCATACTACACCTGGGAAAAACATAATCTTGTTTTATTTTACTTCATCGTTTAGCTAAATATCACATTGCATTTATCGTTTTAAGTTGGTATTTTATGTAAGGTTATCTCTTTGTGTCACTCAAGTATGATCATTTATGGTGAAAATATGTCTTGCGAATAAATATTCTTATATATATATTCCCTACTGTAGACTGCTTCACTAAGATTGGTATATGCTTTTAAAAAGAAATTAACTGATATAAAAAAAAGAACTTGGGAAAATTGCGTGGTATACTATGAGTGTCTGAACAAAATTAATTGGGTTTTTTTTCTTAGATATTAAATTATTTGCCGTAATCGGCTGGAGGCACTGCGTCATAATTCTATTGATAGTTCAGACATCGCCTTTTAGTAATAAATTAAAAATAGTCAAATTTTATACCAAAACGCACAACATTCCCCTGACCTAGAGATGAGCCATAACACTGTGTGCAGCACCGAAGGGACAGGGTCCCTCTGAAAACGACTTAGAAACATAGAATGTGTCGGCAGATAAGAACCATTTGGCCCATCTAGTCTGCCCAATATATCTGAATCCTTTGAATAGTCCCTGGCCCTATCTTATATGAAGGATAGCCTTATGCCTATCCCATGCATGCTTAAACTCCTTCACTGTATTTGCAGCTACCACTTCTGCAGGAAGGTTATTCCATGCATCCACTACTCTCTCAGTAAAGTAATACTTCCTCATATTACTTTTAAACCTTTGCCCCTCTAGTTTAAAACGGTGTCCTCTTGTGGTAGTTTTTCTTCTTTTAAATATGCTCTCCTCCTTTACCGAGTTGATTCCCTTTATGTATTTAAAAGTTTCTATCATATCCCCTCTGTCTCTTCTTTCTTCCAAGCTATACATGTTAAGGTCCTTTAACCTTTCCTGGTAAGTTTTTTCCTGCAATCCATGTACTAGTTTAGTAGCTCTTCTCTGAACTCTCTCTAGAGTATCTATATCCTTCTGGAGATATGGCCTCCAGTACTGCGCACGACTGTCCCGTCCCACTACACACCTTGGCTCTATGAATGTTGCAATTAGGAGGGCAGCTGCCGAGCTCCACCCGTCCAGCGTACCTCTGCTACCTCACTTCCAGTAACAGAATGGGGTCCCGCCGTGCATGTTGCGCCCACCTCATGCGCGCACTTGTTAGCTCCTTCACTCTGGTACCATGTGACCAGGCCACGGATCTCCGTAACGTGGGTTGGGTTCCGCTTGCTACTGGAAGCCGACAGCTGGGGAGGGAGCCAGAACATTCACCCCCCCTGGCTACCGGAGGACCCCTCACCTATACCAGGTACTACGTCTTACGACTGCCTGCAGTGTACCTTGCTCTCTTCCTGGGTTACCCATAGCAACGGCTTTACTCCTCCTGCTTGACTTGCCCAGTAGACCTTTTTCTTGTGTAGCTTTGCTTCATAGCCCACATGTGCCTTACTTACTCACCCAAGTTCTTTTGAATAGGCCAGGAGGACAAACATGCGCCCCTTTAAATGACTTCAGACCAGGCTTAGAACACTTGACGCAACATTCCTGAGAAGTCTTGGGCATTGCAGTTCAACGTGAACAATGGTCACATCCTGACCCTAACTACCACTGCTTGGCTGCCCAGGCCTACCTCTACAAGGTAGTAGTCCATATTGGCGTCCTGCAAGTGCTGGCTGATCCCCCCCGAACCCAGGCCTCCCCTGTATTTAGATTGCCGGTGGGTAGGCTGGATCCAAAAAGCCCGGGAACGGCAGCGCACACATTAACTCTTTCCCTACCAGCCTGGAGCAGCCACTAACTCAAAGCGTACTCCTGTAGGCAACCTGCCTACACTCTGACCTCTGCAGGGCGCAGGTTTCATGGCCCGTCGGCTGCTCTGTCGCTTCTCGCTGGCTTCGGCAGTCCGCCTGCGTGCTTCTCGCGCGGTCCCCCAGCCTGGGGAACGCAGCGGAATGTGTTGGCGCGAAGAGACTGAAGAGCAGGAGTGATAGAGCCAAAGCGGCTCAGCAGAGAGCGCTAGCGAATGGCTGGGCCGCGCAGCCTGGGTGGGATGTAGGATAGGGCTAGCTAGGTGGGGGTGGCCTCTCGGCGTGGCTTAGTTGCCGTAGGGGACTGGATGCGTGGCAAGCGTTCCTGAGGGGAAGAGAGAGAGAAAGCGTCAATTTCAAAGGAGGGGGCGTAAAAGGGAAGCAGGCGAAGAAAAGTGGGAGCTGGACTGGTGATTTTGGAGGAGCTAGGTGTGCAGGAGGGCCTGCAGAGTGCTGAGGAAAAAAAAAGAATGTAAAAAAGGCAGAGAGGAGAGTGACCCCTGCGGGAGGAAAAAAGCAAAAGCCTACAGCACCTGGTATTCCCAGGCGGTCTCCCATCCAAGTACTAACCAGGCCCGACCCTGCTTAGCTTCCGAGATCAGACGAGATCGGGCGCATTCAGGGTGGTGTGGCCGTAGGCAGTACTCAGGCTCTCCCTCAACCTTCTTATACTTGTCACCGGCACCCTGGCCCCGCCTTTCCATCACTTTACTACACTCAGCTGTGCTTTTTCACAAGCAACGCCACACACTCGTCTCTCCTCTCTCCCCTCTCTCTCTCTCTCTCTTCCTCTGGCTGGCTCTCTCGCTCTCCTCAACCCCTGCCTCATGCTGCTTTGCTCCCTCTTTAACCTCTTCCTGCCTGCACCTTCTCAAACACATTCTCAGCCTGGCCTCCAAGGCTCCTCTCTGCCTTCCCCTGGCCTGACTTTAAGCCTAAAGCTGACAGGGCTCAACACCACAGGAGCAGCAGGGCGCAAGCTTTCTAGACAGCAGCAGAGCCCACCAGGAAGGCCAGGCCTTCGCTCGCCTGACAGCCAGACTTCTCCGGGCACCAGCTAGTGCTCCCGCCTATCTGCCCCGACGCAAAAAATAAAAAAAAAAAAAGACAGGGACCCTGGTTGCACCAGGGCCTACAAACGCCAGTCCCCTGCCTGCTCGGCCTCAGTCTTTTGGGTGGCGTAGTGGCCGCTCCCCCCTTCCCTGCGTGCACCACAAGGCCCTGCCGCTCGAGGCCCCACCTCTTGCCGCAGGTCTCGCGCTCTTGTTGGGTGGGGTGCAACTCATCCTGCGCGCAGGGGTGCCTTTCGCCGTCCACCCACTCACCATTGCCCGGGACCAGGCGGAGACTGCGGTCATGTCAAAGTCCTACGTTAGGTGGGTTCCCCTGACCTAGAGATGAGCCATAACACTGTGTGCAGCACCGAAGGGACAGGGTCCCTCTGAAAACGACTTAGAAACATAGAATGTGTCGGCAGATAAGAACCATTTGGCCCATCTAGTCTGCCCAATATATCTGAATCCTTTGAATAGTCCCTGGCCCTATCTTATATGAAGGATAGCCTTATGCCTATCCCATGCATGCTTAAACTCCTTCACTGTATTTGCAGCTACCACTTCTGCAGGAAGGTTATTCCATGCATCCACTACTCTCTCAGTAAAGTAATACTTCCTCATATTACTTTTAAACCTTTGCCCCTCTAGTTTAAAACGGTGTCCTCTTGTGGTAGTTTTTCTTCTTTTAAATATGCTCTCCTCCTTTACCGAGTTGATTCCCTTTATGTATTTAAAAGTTTCTATCATATCCCCTCTGTCTCTTCTTTCTTCCAAGCTATACATGTTAAGGTCCTTTAACCTTTCCTGGTAAGTTTTTTCCTGCAATCCATGTACTAGTTTAGTAGCTCTTCTCTGAACTCTCTCTAGAGTATCTATATCCTTCTGGAGATATGGCCTCCAGTACTGCGCACGACTGTCCCGTCCCACTACACACCTTGGCTCTATGAATGTTGCAATTAGGAGGGCAGCTGCCGAGCTCCACCCGTCCAGCGTACCTCTGCTACCTCACTTCCAGTAACAGAATGGGGTCCCGCCGTGCATGTTGCGCCCACCTCATGCGCGCACTTGTTAGCTCCTTCACTCTGGTACCATGTGACCAGGCCACGGATCTCCGTAACGTGGGTTGGGTTCCGCTTGCTACTGGAAGCCGACAGCTGGGGAGGGAGCCAGAACATTCACCCCCCCTGGCTACCGGAGGACCCCTCACCTATACCAGGTACTACGTCTTACGACTGCCTGCAGTGTACCTTGCTCTCTTCCTGGGTTACCCATAGCAACGGCTTTACTCCTCCTGCTTGACTTGCCCAGTAGACCTTTTTCTTGTGTAGCTTTGCTTCATAGCCCACATGTGCCTTACTTACTCACCCAAGTTCTTTTGAATAGGCCAGGAGGACAAACATGCGCCCCTTTAAATGACTTCAGACCAGGCTTAGAACACTTGACGCAACATTCCTGAGAAGTCTTGGGCATTGCAGTTCAACGTGAACAATGGTCACATCCTGACCCTAACTACCACTGCTTGGCTGCCCAGGCCTACCTCTACAAGGTAGTAGTCCATATTGGCGTCTTGCAAGTGCTGGCTGATCCCCCCCGAACCCAGGCCTCCCCTGTATTTAGATTGCCGGTGGGTAGGCTGGATCCAAAAAGCCCGGGAACGGCAGCGCACACATTAACTCTTTCCCTACCAGCCTGGAGCAGCCACTAACTCAAAGCGTACTCCTGTAGGCAACCTGCCTACACTCTGACCTCTGCAGGGCGCAGGTTTCATGGCCCGTCGGCTGCTCTGTCGCTTCTCGCTGGCTTCGGCAGTCCGCCTGCGTGCTTCTCGCGCGGTCCCCCAGCCTGGGGAACGCAGCGGAATGTGTTGGCGCGAAGAGACTGAAGAGCAGGAGTGATAGAGCCAAAGCGGCTCAGCAGAGAGCGCTAGCGAATGGCTGGGCCGCGCAGCCTGGGTGGGATGTAGGATAGGGCTAGCTAGGTGGGGGTGGCCTCTCGGCGTGGCTTAGTTGCCGTAGGGGACTGGATGCGTGGCAAGCGTTCCTGAGGGGAAGAGAGAGAGAAAGCGTCAATTTCAAAGGAGGGGGCGTAAAAGGGAAGCAGGCGAAGAAAAGTGGGAGCTGGACTGGTGATTTTGGAGGAGCTAGGTGTGCAGGCCTACCAGCCTGGAGCAGCCACTAACTCAAAGCGTACTCCTGTAGGCAACCTGCCTACACTCTGACCTCTGCAGGGCGCAGGTTTCATGGCCCGTCGGCTGCTCTGTCGCTTCTCGCTGGCTTCGGCAGTCCGCCTGCGTGCTTCTCGCGCGGTCCCCCAGCCTGGGGAACGCAGCGGAATGTGTTGGCGCGAAGAGACTGAAGAGCAGGAGTGATAGAGCCAAAGCGGCTCAGCAGAGAGCGCTAGCGAATGGCTGGGCCGCGCAGCCTGGGTGGGATGTAGGATAGGGCTAGCTAGGTGGGGGTGGCCTCTCGGCGTGGCTTAGTTGCCGTAGGGGACTGGATGCGTGGCAAGCGTTCCTGAGGGGAAGAGAGAGAGAAAGCGTCAATTTCAAAGGAGGGGGCGTAAAAGGGAAGCAGGCGAAGAAAAGTGGGAGCTGGACTGGTGATTTTGGAGGAGCTAGGTGTGCAGGAGGGCCTGCAGAGTGCTGAGGAAAAAAAAAGAATGTAAAAAAGGCAGAGAGGAGAGTGACCCCTGCTGGAGGAAAAAAGCAAAAGCCTACAGCACCTGGTATTCCCAGGCGGTCTCCCATCCAAGTACTAACCAGGCCCGACCCTGCTTAGCTTCCGAGATCAGACGAGATCGGGCGCATTCAGGGTGGTGTGGCCGTAGGCAGTACTCAGGCTCTCCCTCAACCTTCTTATACTTGTCACCGGCACCCTGGCCCCGCCTTTCCATCACTTTACTACACTCAGCTGTGCTTTTTCACAAGCAACGCCACACACTCGTCTCTCCTCTCTCCCCTCTCTCTCTCTCTCTCTCTTCCTCTGGCTGGCTCTCTCGCTCTCCTCAACCCCTGCCTCATGCTGCTTTGCTCCCTCTTTAACCTCTTCCTGCCTGCACCTTCTCAAACACATTCTCAGCCTGGCCTCCAAGGCTCCTCTCTGCCTTCCCCTGGCCTGACTTTAAGCCTAAAGCTGACAGGGCTCAACACCACAGGAGCAGCAGGGCGCAAGCTTTCTAGACAGCAGCAGAGCCCACCAGGAAGGCCAGGCCTTCGCTCGCCTGACAGCCAGACTTCTCCGGGCACCAGCTAGTGCTCCCGCCTATCTGCCCCGACGCAAAAAATAAAAAAAAAAAAAGACAGGGACCCTGGTTGCACCAGGGCCTACAAACGCCAGTCCCCTGCCTGCTCGGCCTCAGTCTTTTGGGTGGCGTAGTGGCCGCTCCCCCCTTCCCTGCGTGCACCACAAGGCCCTGCCGCTCGAGGCCCCACCTCTTGCCGCAGGTCTCGCGCTCTTGTTGGGTGGGGTGCAACTCATCCTGCGCGCAGGGGTGCCTTTCGCCGTCCACCCACTCACCATTGCCCGGGACCAGGCGGAGACTGCGGTCATGTCAAAGTCCTACGTTAGGTGGGTTCCCCTGACCTAGAGATGAGCCATAACACTGTGTGCAGCACCCAAGGGACAGGGTCCCTCTGAAAACGACTTAGAAACATAGAATGTGTCGGCAGATAAGAACCATTTGGCCCATCTAGTCTGCCCAATATATCTGAATCCTTTGAATAGTCCCTGGCCCTATCTTATATGAAGGATAGCCTTATGCCTATCCCATGCATGCTTAAACTCCTTCACTGTATTTGCAGCTACCACTTCTGCAGGAAGGTTATTCCATGCATCCACTACTCTCTCAGTAAAGTAATACTTCCTCATATTACTTTTAAACCTTTGCCCCTCTAGTTTAAAACGGTGTCCTCTTGTGGTAGTTTTTCTTCTTTTAAATATGCTCTCCTCCTTTACCGAGTTGATTCCCTTTATGTATTTAAAAGTTTCTATCATATCCCCTCTGTCTCTTCTTTCTTCCAAGCTATACATGTTAAGGTCCTTTAACCTTTCCTGGTAAGTTTTTTCCTGCAATCCATGTACTAGTTTAGTAGCTCTTCTCTGAACTCTCTCTAGAGTATCTATATCCTTCTGGAGATATGGCCTCCAGTACTGCGCACGACTGTCCCGTCCCACTACACACCTTGGCTCTATGAATGTTGCAATTAGGAGGGCAGCTGCCGAGCTCCACCCGTCCAGCGTACCTCTGCTACCTCACTTCCAGTAACAGAATGGGGTCCCGCCGTGCATGTTGCGCCCACCTCATGCGCGCACTTGTTAGCTCCTTCACTCTGGTACCATGTGACCAGGCCACGGATCTCCGTAACGTGGGTTGGGTTCCGCTTGCTACTGGAAGCCGACAGCTGGGGAGGGAGCCAGAACATTCACCCCCCCTGGCTACCGGAGGACCCCTCACCTATACCAGGTACTACGTCTTACGACTGCCTGCAGTGTACCATGCTCTCTTCCTGGGTTACCCATAGCAACGGCTTTACTCCTCCTGCTTGACTTGCCCAGTAGACCTTTTTCTTGTGTAGCTTTGCTTCATAGCCCACATGTGCCTTACTTACTCACCCAAGTTCTTTTGAATAGGCCAGGAGGACAAACATGCGCCCCTTTAAATGACTTCAGACCAGGCTTAGAACACTTGACGCAACATTCCTGAGAAGTCTTGGGCATTGCAGTTCAACGTGAACAATGGTCACATCCTGACCCTAACTACCACTGCTTGGCTGCCCAGGCCTACCTCTACAAGGTAGTAGTCCATATTGGCGTCTTGCAAGTGCTGGCTGATCCCCCCCGAACCCAGGCCTCCCCTGTATTTAGATTGCCGGTGGGTAGGCTGGATCCAAAAAGCCCGGGAACGGCAGCGCACACATTAACTCTTTCCCTACCAGCCTGGAGCAGCCACTAACTCAAAGCGTACTCCTGTAGGCAACCTGCCTACACTCTGACCTCTGCAGGGCGCAGGTTTCATGGCCCGTCGGCTGCTCTGTCGCTTCTCGCTGGCTTCGGCAGTCCGCCTGCGTGCTTCTCGCGCGGTCCCCCAGCCTGGGGAACGCAGCGGAATGTGTTGGCGCGAAGAGACTGAAGAGCAGGAGTGATAGAGCCAAAGCGGCTCAGCAGAGAGCGCTAGCGAATGGCTGGGCCGCGCAGCCTGGGTGGGATGTAGGATAGGGCTAGCTAGGTGGGGGTGGCCTCTCGGCGTGGCTTAGTTGCCGTAGGGGACTGGATGCGTGGCAAGCGTTCCTGAGGGGAAGAGAGAGAGAAAGCGTCAATTTCAAAGGAGGGGGCGTAAAAGGGAAGCAGGCGAAGAAAAGTGGGAGCTGGACTGGTGATTTTGGAGGAGCTAGGTGTGCAGGAGGGCCTGCAGAGTGCTGAGGAAAAAAAAAGAATGTAAAAAAGGCAGAGAGGAGAGTGACCCCTGCGGGAGGAAAAAAGCAAAAGCCTACAGCACCTGGTATTCCCAGGCGGTCTCCCATCCAAGTACTAACCAGGCCCGACCCTGCTTAGCTTCCGAGATCAGACGAGATCGGGCGCATTCAGGGTGGTGTGGCCGTAGGCAGTACTCAGGCTCTCCCTCAACCTTCTTATACTTGTCACCGGCACCCTGGCCCCGCCTTTCCATCACTTTACTACACTCAGCTGTGCTTTTTCACAAGCAACGCCACACACTCGTCTCTCCTCTCTCCCCTCTCTCTCTCTCTCTCTTCCTCTGGCTGGCTCTCTCGCTCTCCTCAACCCCTGCCTCATGCTGCTTTGCTCCCTCTTTAACCTCTTCCTGCCTGCACCTTCTCAAACACATTCTCAGCCTGGCCTCCAAGGCTCCTCTCTGCCTTCCCCTGGCCTGACTTTAAGCCTAAAGCTGACAGGGCTCAACACCACAGGAGCAGCAGGGCGCAAGCTTTCTAGACAGCAGCAGAGCCCACCAGGAAGGCCAGGCCTTCGCTCGCCTGACAGCCAGACTTCTCCGGGCACCAGCTAGTGCTCCCGCCTATCTGCCCCGACGCAAAAAATAAAAAAAAAAAAAGACAGGGACCCTGGTTGCACCAGGGCCTACAAACGCCAGTCCCCTGCCTGCTCGGCCTCAGTCTTTTGGGTGGCGTAGTGGCCGCTCCCCCCTTCCCTGCGTGCACCACAAGGCCCTGCCGCTCGAGGCCCCACCTCTTGCCGCAGGTCTCGCGCTCTTGTTGGGTGGGGTGCAACTCATCCTGCGCGCAGGGGTGCCTTTCGCCGTCCACCCACTCACCATTGCCCGGGACCAGGCGGAGACTGCGGTCATGTCAAAGTCCTACGTTAGGTGGGTTCCCCTGACCTAGAGATGAGCCATAACACTGTGTGCAGCACCGAAGGGACAGGGTCCCTCTGAAAACGACTTAGAAACATAGAATGTGTCGGCAGATAAGAACCATTTGGCCCATCTAGTCTGCCCAATATATCTGAATCCTTTGAATAGTCCCTGGCCCTATCTTATATGAAGGATAGCCTTATGCCTATCCCATGCATGCTTAAACTCCTTCACTGTATTTGCAGCTACCACTTCTGCAGGAAGGTTATTCCATGCATCCACTACTCTCTCAGTAAAGTAATACTTCCTCATATTACTTTTAAACCTTTGCCCCTCTAGTTTAAAACGGTGTCCTCTTGTGGTAGTTTTTCTTCTTTTAAATATGCTCTCCTCCTTTACCGAGTTGATTCCCTTTATGTATTTAAAAGTTTCTATCATATCCCCTCTGTCTCTTCTTTCTTCCAAGCTATACATGTTAAGGTCCTTTAACCTTTCCTGGTAAGTTTTTTCCTGCAATCCATGTACTAGTTTAGTAGCTCTTCTCTGAACTCTCTCTAGAGTATCTATATCCTTCTGGAGATATGGCCTCCAGTACTGCGCACGACTGTCCCGTCCCACTACACACCTTGGCTCTATGAATGTTGCAATTAGGAGGGCAGCTGCCGAGCTCCACCCGTCCAGCGTACCTCTGCTACCTCACTTCCAGTAACAGAATGGGGTCCCGCCGTGCATGTTGCGCCCACCTCATGCGCGCACTTGTTAGCTCCTTCACTCTGGTACCATGTGACCAGGCCACGGATCTCCGTAACGTGGGTTGGGTTCCGCTTGCTACTGGAAGCCGACAGCTGGGGAGGGAGCCAGAACATTCACCCCCCCTGGCTACCGGAGGACCCCTCACCTATACCAGGTACTACGTCTTACGACTGCCTGCAGTGTACCTTGCTCTCTTCCTGGGTTACCCATAGCAACGGCTTTACTCCTCCTGCTTGACTTGCCCAGTAGACCTTTTTCTTGTGTAGCTTTGCTTCATAGCCCACATGTGCCTTACTTACTCACCCAAGTTCTTTTGAATAGGCCAGGAGGACAAACATGCGCCCCTTTAAATGACTTCAGACCAGGCTTAGAACACTTGACGCAACATTCCTGAGAAGTCTTGGGCATTGCAGTTCAACGTGAACAATGGTCACATCCTGACCCTAACTACCACTGCTTGGCTGCCCAGGCCTACCTCTACAAGGTAGTAGTCCATATTGGCGTCCTGCAAGTGCTGGCTGATCCCCCCCGAACCCAGGCCTCCCCTGTATTTAGATTGCCGGTGGGTAGGCTGGATCCAAAAAGCCCGGGAACGGCAGCGCACACATTAACTCTTTCCCTACCAGCCTGGAGCAGCCACTAACTCAAAGCGTACTCCTGTAGGCAACCTGCCTACACTCTGACCTCTGCAGGGCGCAGGTTTCATGGCCCGTCGGCTGCTCTGTCGCTTCTCGCTGGCTTCGGCAGTCCGCCTGCGTGCTTCTCGCGCGGTCCCCCAGCCTGGGGAACGCAGCGGAATGTGTTGGCGCGAAGAGACTGAAGAGCAGGAGTGATAGAGCCAAAGCGGCTCAGCAGAGAGCGCTAGCGAATGGCTGGGCCGCGCAGCCTGGGTGGGATGTAGGATAGGGCTAGCTAGGTGGGGGTGGCCTCTCGGCGTGGCTTAGTTGCCGTAGGGGACTGGATGCGTGGCAAGCGTTCCTGAGGGGAAGAGAGAGAGAAAGCGTCAATTTCAAAGGAGGGGGCGTAAAAGGGAAGCAGGCGAAGAAAAGTGGGAGCTGGACTGGTGATTTTGGAGGAGCTAGGTGTGCAGGAGGGCCTGCAGAGTGCTGAGGAAAAAAAAAGAATGTAAAAAAGGCAGAGAGGAGAGTGACCCCTGCGGGAGGAAAAAAGCAAAAGCCTACAGCACCTGGTATTCCCAGGCGGTCTCCCATCCAAGTACTAACCAGGCCCGACCCTGCTTAGCTTCCGAGATCAGACGAGATCGGGCGCATTCAGGGTGGTGTGGCCGTAGGCAGTACTCAGGCTCTCCCTCAACCTTCTTATACTTGTCACCGGCACCCTGGCCCCGCCTTTCCATCACTTTACTACACTCAGCTGTGCTTTTTCACAAGCAACTCCACACACTCGTCTCTCCTCTCTCCTCTCTCCCCTCTCTCTCTCTCTCTCTTCCTCTGGCTGGCTCTCTCGCTCTCCTCAACCCCTGCCTCATGCTGCTTTGCTCCCTCTTTAACCTCTTCCTGCCTGCACCTTCTCAAACACATTCTCAGCCTGGCCTCCAAGGCTCCTCTCTGCCTTCCCCTGGCCTGACTTTAAGCCTAAAGCTGACAGGGCTCAACACCACAGGAGCAGCAGGGCGCAAGCTTTCTAGACAGCAGCAGAGCCCACCAGGAAGGCCAGGCCTTCGCTCGCCTGACAGCCAGACTTCTCCGGGCACCAGCTAGTGCTCCCGCCTATCTGCCCCGACGCAAAAAATAAAAAAAAAAAAAGACAGGGACCCTGGTTGCACCAGGGCCTACAAACGCCAGTCCCCTGCCTGCTCGGCCTCAGTCTTTTGGGTGGCGTAGTGGCCGCTCCCCCCTTCCCTGCGTGCACCACAAGGCCCTGCCGCTCGAGGCCCCACCTCTTGCCGCAGGTCTCGCGCTCTTGTTGGGTGGGGTGCAACTCATCCTGCGCGCAGGGGTGCCTTTCGCCGTCCACCCACTCACCATTGCCCGGGACCAGGCGGAGACTGCGGTCATGTCAAAGTCCTACGTTAGGTGGGTTCCCCTGACCTAGAGATGAGCCATAACACTGTGTGCAGCACCGAAGGGACAGGGTCCCTCTGAAAACGACTTAGAAACATAGAATGTGTCGGCAGATAAGAACCATTTGGCCCATCTAGTCTACCCAATATATCTGAATCCTTTGAATAGTCCCTGGCCCTATCTTATATGAAGGATAGCCTTATGCCTATCCCATGCATGCTTAAACTCCTTCACTGTATTTGCAGCTACCACTTCTGCAGGAAGGTTATTCCATGCATCCACTACTCTCTCAGTAAAGTAATACTTCCTCATATTACTTTTAAACCTTTGCCCCTCTAGTTTAAAACGGTGTCCTCTTGTGGTAGTTTTTCTTCTTTTAAATATGCTCTCCTCCTTTACCGAGTTGATTCCCTTTATGTATTTAAAAGTTTCTATCATATCCCCTCTGTCTCTTCTTTCTTCCAAGCTATACATGTTAAGGTCCTTTAACCTTTCCTGGTAAGTTTTTTCCTGCAATCCATGTACTAGTTTAGTAGCTCTTCTCTGAACTCTCTCTAGAGTATCTATATCCTTCTGGAGATATGGCCTCCAGTACTGCGCACGACTGTCCCGTCCCACTACACACCTTGGCTCTATGAATGTTGCAATTAGGAGGGCAGCTGCCGAGCTCCACCCGTCCAGCGTACCTCTGCTACCTCACTTCCAGTAACAGAATGGGGTCCCGCCGTGCATGTTGCGCCCACCTCATGCGCGCACTTGTTAGCTCCTTCACTCTGGTACCATGTGACCAGGCCACGGATCTCCGTAACGTGGGTTGGGTTCCGCTTGCTACTGGAAGCCGACAGCTGGGGAGGGAGCCAGAACATTCACCCCCCCTGGCTACCGGAGGACCCCTCACCTATACCAGGTACTACGTCTTACGACTGCCTGCAGTGTACCTTGCTCTCTTCCTGGGTTACCCATAGCAACGGCTTTACTCCTCCTGCTTGACTTGCCCAGTAGACCTTTTTCTTGTGTAGCTTTGCTTCATAGCCCACATGTGCCTTACTTACTCACCCAAGTTCTTTTGAATAGGCCAGGAGGACAAACATGCGCCCCTTTAAATGACTTCAGACCAGGCTTAGAACACTTGACACAACATTCCTGAGAAGTCTTGGGCATTGCAGTTCAACGTGAACAATGGTCACATCCTGACCCTAACTACCACTGCTTGGCTGCCCAGGCCTACCTCTACAAGGTAGTAGTCCATATTGGCGTCCTGCAAGTGCTGGCTGATCCCCCCCGAACCCAGGCCTCCCCTGTATTTAGATTGCCGGTGGGTAGGCTGGATCCAAAAAGCCCGGGAACGGCAGCGCACACATTAACTCTTTCCCTACCAGCCTGGAGCAGCCACTAACTCAAAGCGTACTCCTGTAGGCAACCTGCCTACACTCTGACCTCTGCAGGGCGCAGGTTTCATGGCCCGTCGGCTGCTCTGTCGCTTCTCGCTGGCTTCGGCAGTCCGCCTGCGTGCTTCTCGCGCGGTCCCCCAGCCTGGGGAACGCAGCGGAATGTGTTGGCGCGAAGAGACTGAAGAGCAGGAGTGATAGAGCCAAAGCGGCTCAGCAGAGAGCGCTAGCGAATGGCTGGGCCGCGCAGCCTGGGTGGGATGTAGGATAGGGCTAGCTAGGTGGGGGTGGCCTCTCGGCGTGGCTTAGTTGCCGTAGGGGACTGGATGCGTGGCAAGCGTTCCTGAGGGGAAGAGAGAGAGAAAGCGTCAATTTCAAAGGAGGGGGCGTAAAAGGGAAGCAGGCGAAGAAAAGTGGGAGCTGGACTGGTGATTTTGGAGGAGCTAGGTGTGCAGGAGGGCCTGCAGAGTGCTGAGGAAAAAAAAAGAATGTAAAAAAGGCAGAGAGGAGAGTGACCCCTGCTGGAGGAAAAAAGCAAAAGCCTACAGCACCTGGTATTCCCAGGCGGTCTCCCATCCAAGTACTAACCAGGCCCGACCCTGCTTAGCTTCCGAGATCAGACGAGATCGGGCGCATTCAGGGTGGTGTGGCCGTAGGCAGTACTCAGGCTCTCCCTCAACCTTCTTATACTTGTCACCGGCACCCTGGCCCCGCCTTTCCATCACTTTACTACACTCAGCTGTGCTTTTTCACAAGCAACGCCACACACTCGTCTCTCGTCTCTCCTCTCTCCCCTCTCTCTCTCTCTCTCTCTTCCTCTGGCTGGCTCTCTCGCTCTCCTCAACCCCTGCCTCATGCTGCTTTGCTCCCTCTTTAACCTCTTCCTGCCTGCACCTTCTCAAACACATTCTCAGCCTGGCCTCCAAGGCTCCTCTCTGCCTTCCCCTGGCCTGACTTTAAGCCTAAAGCTGACAGGGCTCAACACCACAGGAGCAGCAGGGCGCAAGCTTTCTAGACAGCAGCAGAGCCCACCAGGAAGGCCAGGCCTTCGCTCGCCTGACAGCCAGACTTCTCCGGGCACCAGCTAGTGCTCCCGCCTATCTGCCCCGACGCAAAAAATAAAAAAAAAAAAAGACAGGGACCCTGGTTGCACCAGGGCCTACAAACGCCAGTCCCCTGCCTGCTCGGCCTCAGTCTTTTGGGTGGCGTAGTGGCCGCTCCCCCCTTCCCTGCGTGCACCACAAGGCCCTGCTGCTCGAGGCCCCACCTCTTGCCGCAGGTCTCGCGCTCTTGTTGGGTGGGGTGCAACTCATCCTGCGCGCAGGGGTGCCTTTCGCCGTCCACCCACTCACCATTGCCCGGGACCAGGCGGAGACTGCGGTCATGTCAAAGTCCTACGTTAGGTGGGTTCCCCTGACCTAGAGATGAGCCATAACACTGTGTGCAGCACCGAAGGGACAGGGTCCCTCTGAAAACGACTTAGAAACATAGAATGTGTCGGCAGATAAGAACCATTTGGCCCATCTAGTCTGCCCAATATATCTGAATCCTTTGAATAGTCCCTGGCCCTATCTTATATGAAGGATAGCCTTATGCCTATCCCATGCATGCTTAAACTCCTTCACTGTATTTGCAGCTACCACTTCTGCAGGAAGGTTATTCCATGCATCCACTACTCTCTCAGTAAAGTAATACTTCCTCATATTACTTTTAAACCTTTGCCCCTCTAGTTTAAAACGGTGTCCTCTTGTGGTAGTTTTTCTTCTTTTAAATATGCTCTCCTCCTTTACCGAGTTGATTCCCTTTATGTATTTAAAAGTTTCTATCATATCCCCTCTGTCTCTTCTTTCTTCCAAGCTATACATGTTAAGGTCCTTTAACCTTTCCTGGTAAGTTTTTTCCTGCAATCCATGTACTAGTTTAGTAGCTCTTCTCTGAACTCTCTCTAGAGTATCTATATCCTTCTGGAGATATGGCCTCCAGTACTGCGCACGACTGTCCCGTCCCACTACACACCTTGGCTCTATGAATGTTGCAATTAGGAGGGCAGCTGCCGAGCTCCACCCGTCCAGCGTACCTCTGCTACCTCACTTCCAGTAACAGAATGGGGTCCCGCCGTGCATGTTGCGCCCACCTCATGCGCGCACTTGTTAGCTCCTTCACTCTGGTACCATGTGACCAGGCCACGGATCTCCGTAACGTGGGTTGGGTTCCGCTTGCTACTGGAAGCCGACAGCTGGGGAGGGAGCCAGAACATTCACCCCCCCTGGCTACCGGAGGACCCCTCACCTATACCAGGTACTACGTCTTACGACTGCCTGCAGTGTACCTTGCTCTCTTCCTGGGTTACCCATAGCAACGGCTTTACTCCTCCTGCTTGACTTGCCCAGTAGACCTTTTTCTTGTGTAGCTTTGCTTCATAGCCCACATGTGCCTTACTTACTCACCCAAGTTCTTTTGAATAGGCCAGGAGGACAAACATGCGCCCCTTTAAATGACTTCAGACCAGGCTTAGAACACTTGACGCAACATTCCTGAGAAGTCTTGGGCATTGCAGTTCAACGTGAACAATGGTCACATCCTGACCCTAACTACCACTGCTTGGCTGCCCAGGCCTACCTCTACAAGGTAGTAGTCCATATTGGCGTCTTGCAAGTGCTGGCTGATCCCCCCCGAACCCAGGCCTCCCCTGTATTTAGATTGCCGGTGGGTAGGCTGGATCCAAAAAGCCCGGGAACGGCAGCGCACACATTAACTCTTTCCCTACCAGCCTGGAGCAGCCACTAACTCAAAGCGTACTCCTGTAGGCAACCTGCCTACACTCTGACCTCTGCAGGGCGCAGGTTTCATGGCCCGTCGGCTGCTCTGTCGCTTCTCGCTGGCTTCGGCAGTCCGCCTGCGTGCTTCTCGCGCGGTCCCCCAGCCTGGGGAACGCAGCGGAATGTGTTGGCGCGAAGAGACTGAAGAGCAGGAGTGATAGAGCCAAAGCGGCTCAGCAGAGAGCACTAGCGAATGGCTGGGCCGCGCAGCCTGGGTGGGATGTAGGATAGGGCTAGCTAGGTGGGGGTGGCCTCTCGGCGTGGCTTAGTTGCCGTAGGGGACTGGATGCGTGGCAAGCGTTCCTGAGGGGAAGAGAGAGAGAAAGCGTCAATTTCAAAGGAGGGGGCGTAAAAGGGAAGCAGGCGAAGAAAAGTGGGAGCTGGACTGGTGATTTTGGAGGAGCTAGGTGTGCAGGAGGGCCTGCAGAGTGCTGAGGAAAAAAAAAGAATGTAAAAAAGGCAGAGAGGAGAGTGACCCCTGCTGGAGGAAAAAAGCAAAAGCCTACAGCACCTGGTATTCCCAGGCGGTCTCCCATCCAAGTACTAACCAGGCCCGACCCTGCTTAGCTTCCGAGATCAGACGAGATCGGGCGCATTCAGGGTGGTGTGGCCGTAGGCAGTACTCAGGCTCTCCCTCAACCTTCTTATACCTGTCACCGGCACCCTGGCCCCGCCTTTCCATCACTTTACTACACTCAGCTGTGCTTTTTCACAAGCAACGCCACACACTCGTCTCTCCTCTCTCCCCTCTCTCTCTCTCTCTCTCTTCCTCTGGCTGGCTCTCTCGCTCTCCTCAACCCCTGCCTCATGCTGCTTTGCTCCCTCTTTAACCTCTTCCTGCCTGCACCTTCTCAAACACATTCTCAGCCTGGCCTCCAAGGCTCCTCTCTGCCTTCCCCTGGCCTGACTTTAAGCCTAAAGCTGACAGGGCTCAACACCACAGGAGCAGCAGGGCGCAAGCTTTCTAGACAGCAGCAGAGCCCACCAGGAAGGCCAGGCCTTCGCTCGCCTGACAGCCAGACTTCTCCGGGCACCAGCTAGTGCTCCCGCCTATCTGCCCCGACGCAAAAAAAAAAAAAAAAAAAAGACAGGGACCCTGGTTGCACCAGGGCCTACAAACGCCAGTCCCCTGCCTGCTCGGCCTCAGTCTTTTGGGTGGCGTAGTGGCCGCTCCCCCCTTCCCTGCGTGCACCACAAGGCCCTGCCGCTCGAGGCCCCACCTCTTGCCGCAGGTCTCGCGCTCTTGTTGGGTGGGGTGCAACTCATCCTGCGCGCAGGGGTGCCTTTCGCCGTCCACCCACTCACCATTGCCCGGGACCAGGCGGAGACTGCGGTCATGTCAAAGTCCTACGTTAGGTGGGTTCCCCTGACCTAGAGATGAGCCATAACACTGTGTGCAGCACCCAAGGGACAGGGTCCCTCTGAAAACGACTTAGAAACATAGAATGTGTCGGCAGATAAGAACCATTTGGCCCATCTAGTCTGCCCAATATATCTGAATCCTTTGAATAGTCCCTGGCCCTATCTTATATGAAGGATAGCCTTATGCCTATCCCATGCATGCTTAAACTCCTTCACTGTATTTGCAGCTACCACTTCTGCAGGAAGGTTATTCCATGCATCCACTACTCTCTCAGTAAAGTAATACTTCCTCATATTACTTTTAAACCTTTGCCCCTCTAGTTTAAAACGGTGTCCTCTTGTGGTAGTTTTTCTTCTTTTAAATATGCTCTCCTCCTTTACCGAGTTGATTCCCTTTATGTATTTAAAAGTTTCTATCATATCCCCTCTGTCTCTTCTTTCTTCCAAGCTATACATGTTAAGGTCCTTTAACCTTTCCTGGTAAGTTTTTTCCTGCAATCCATGTACTAGTTTAGTAGCTCTTCTCTGAACTCTCTCTAGAGTATCTATATCCTTCTGGAGATATGGCCTCCAGTACTGCGCACGACTGTCCCGTCCCACTACACACCTTGGCTCTATGAATGTTGCAATTAGGAGGGCAGCTGCCGAGCTCCACCCGTCCAGCGTACCTCTGCTACCTCACTTCCAGTAACAGAATGGGGTCCCGCCGTGCATGTTGCGCCCACCTCATGCGCGCACTTGTTAGCTCCTTCACTCTGGTACCATGTGACCAGGCCACGGATCTCCGTAACGTGGGTTGGGTTCCGCTTGCTACTGGAAGCCGACAGCTGGGGAGGGAGCCAGAACATTCACCCCCCCTGGCTACCGGAGGACCCCTCACCTATACCAGGTACTACGTCTTACGACTGCCTGCAGTGTACCTTGCTCTCTTCCTGGGTTACCCATAGCAACGGCTTTACTCCTCCTGCTTGACTTGCCCAGTAGACCTTTTTCTTGTGTAGCTTTGCTTCATAGCCCACATGTGCCTTACTTACTCACCCAAGTTCTTTTGAATAGGCCAGGAGGACAAACATGCGCCCCTTTAAATGACTTCAGACCAGGCTTAGAACACTTGACGCAACATTCCTGAGAAGTCTTGGGCATTGCAGTTCAACGTGAACAATGGTCACATCCTGACCCTAACTACCACTGCTTGGCTGCCCAGGCCTACCTCTACAAGGTAGTAGTCCATATTGGCGTCTTGCAAGTGCTGGCTGATCCCCCCCGAACCCAGGCCTCCCCTGTATTTAGATTGCCGGTGGGTAGGCTGGATCCAAAAAGCCCGGGAACGGCAGCGCACACATTAACTCTTTCCCTACCAGCCTGGAGCAGCCACTAACTCAAAGCGTACTCCTGTAGGCAACCTGCCTACACTCTGACCTCTGCAGGGCGCAGGTTTCATGGCCCGTCGGCTGCTCTGTCGCTTCTCGCTGGCTTCGGCAGTCCGCCTGCGTGCTTCTCGCGCGGTCCCCCAGCCTGGGGAACGCAGCGGAATGTGTTGGCGCGAAGAGACTGAAGAGCAGGAGTGATAGAGCCAAAGCGGCTCAGCAGAGAGCGCTAGCGAATGGCTGGGCCGCGCAGCCTGGGTGGGATGTAGGATAGGGCTAGCTAGGTGGGGGTGGCCTCTCGGCGTGGCTTAGTTGCCGTAGGGGACTGGATGCGTGGCAAGCGTTCCTGAGGGGAAGAGAGAGAGAAAGCGTCAATTTCAAAGGAGGGGGCGTAAAAGGGAAGCAGGCGAAGAAAAGTGGGAGCTGGACTGGTGATTTTGGAGGAGCTAGGTGTGCAGGAGGGCCTGCAGAGTGCTGAGGAAAAAAAAAGAATGTAAAAAAGGCAGAGAGGAGAGTGACCCCTGCTGGAGGAAAAAAGCAAAAGCCTACAGCACCTGGTATTCCCAGGCAGTCTCCCATCCAAGTACTAACCAGGCCCGACCCTGCTTAGCTTCCGAGATCAGACGAGATCGGGCGCATTCAGGGTGGTGTGGCCGTAGGCAGTACTCAGGCTCTCCCTCAACCTTCTTATACTTGTCACCGGCACCCTGGCCCCGCCTTTCCATCACTTTACTACACTCAGCTGTGCTTTTTCACAAGCAACGCCACACACTCGTCTCTCCTCTCTCCCCTCTCTCTCTCTCTCTCTCTTCCTCTGGCTGGCTCTCTCGCTCTCCTCAACCCCTGCCTCATGCTGCTTTGCTCCCTCTTTAACCTCTTCCTGCCTGCACCTTCTCAAACACATTCTCAGCCTGGCCTCCAAGGCTCCTCTCTGCCTTCCCCTGGCCTGACTTTAAGCCTAAAGCTGACAGGGCTCAACACCACAGGAGCAGCAGGGCGCAAGCTTTCTAGACAGCAGCAGAGCCCACCAGGAAGGCCAGGCCTTCGCTCGCCTGACAGCCAGACTTCTCCGGGCACCAGCTAGTGCTCCCGCCTATCTGCCCCGACGCAAAAAATAAAAAAAAAAAAAGACAGGGACCCTGGTTGCACCAGGGCCTACAAACGCCAGTCCCCTGCCTGCTCGGCCTCAGTCTTTTGGGTGGCGTAGTGGCCGCTCCCCCCTTCCCTGCGTGCACCACAAGGCCCTGCCGCTCGAGGCCCCACCTCTTGCCGCAGGTCTCGCGCTCTTGTTGGGTGGGGTGCAACTCATCCTGCGCGCAGGGGTGCCTTTCGCCGTCCACCCACTCACCATTGCCCGGGACCAGGCGGAGACTGCGGTCATGTCAAAGTCCTACGTTAGGTGGGTTCCCCTGACCTAGAGATGAGCCATAACACTGTGTGCAGCACCGAAGGGACAGGGTCCCTCTGAAAACGACTTAGAAACATAGAATGTGTCGGCAGATAAGAACCATTTGGCCCATCTAGTCTGCCCAATATATCTGAATCCTTTGAATAGTCCCTGGCCCTATCTTATATGAAGGATAGCCTTATGCCTATCCCATGCATGCTTAAACTCCTTCACTGTATTTGCAGCTACCACTTCTGCAGGAAGGTTATTCCATGCATCCACTACTCTCTCAGTAAAGTAATACTTCCTCATATTACTTTTAAACCTTTGCCCCTCTAGTTTAAAACGGTGTCCTCTTGTGGTAGTTTTTCTTCTTTTAAATATGCTCTCCTCCTTTACCGAGTTGATTCCCTTTATGTATTTAAAAGTTTCTATCATATCCCCTCTGTCTCTTCTTTCTTCCAAGCTATACATGTTAAGGTCCTTTAACCTTTCCTGGTAAGTTTTTTCCTGCAATCCATGTACTAGTTTAGTAGCTCTTCTCTGAACTCTCTCTAGAGTATCTATATCCTTCTGGAGATATGGCCTCCAGTACTGCGCACGACTGTCCCGTCCCACTACACACCTTGGCTCTATGAATGTTGCAATTAGGAGGGCAGCTGCCGAGCTCCACCCGTCCAGCGTACCTCTGCTACCTCACTTCCAGTAACAGAATGGGGTCCCGCCGTGCATGTTGCGCCCACCTCATGCGCGCACTTGTTAGCTCCTTCACTCTGGTACCATGTGACCAGGCCACGGATCTCCGTAACGTGGGTTGGGTTCCGCTTGCTACTGGAAGCCGACAGCTGGGGAGGGAGCCAGAACATTCACCCCCCCTGGCTACCGGAGGACCCCTCACCTATACCAGGTACTACGTCTTACGACTGCCTGCAGTGTACCTTGCTCTCTTCCTGGGTTACCCATAGCAACGGCTTTACTCCTCCTGCTTGACTTGCCCAGTAGACCTTTTTCTTGTGTAGCTTTGCTTCATAGCCCACATGTGCCTTACTTACTCACCCAAGTTCTTTTGAATAGGCCAGGAGGACAAACATGCGCCCCTTTAAATGACTTCAGACCAGGCTTAGAACACTTGACGCAACATTCCTGAGAAGTCTTGGGCATTGCAGTTCAACGTGAACAATGGTCACATCCTGACCCTAACTACCACTGCTTGGCTGCCCAGGCCTACCTCTACAAGGTAGTAGTCCATATTGGCGTCCTGCAAGTGCTGGCTGATCCCCCCCGAACCCAGGCCTCCCCTGTATTTAGATTGCCGGTGGGTAGGCTGGATCCAAAAAGCCCGGGAACGGCAGCGCACACATTAACTCTTTCCCTACCAGCCTGGAGCAGCCACTAACTCAAAGCGTACTCCTGTAGGCAACCTGCCTACACTCTGACCTCTGCAGGGCGCAGGTTTCATGGCCCGTCGGCTGCTCTGTCGCTTCTCGCTGGCTTCGGCAGTCCGCCTGCGTGCTTCTCGCGCGGTCCCCCAGCCTGGGGAACGCAGCGGAATGTGTTGGCGCGAAGAGACTGAAGAGCAGGAGTGATAGAGCCAAAGCGGCTCAGCAGAGAGCGCTAGCGAATGGCTGGGCCGCGCAGCCTGGGTGGGATGTAGGATAGGGCTAGCTAGGTGGGGGTGGCCTCTCGGCGTGGCTTAGTTGCCGTAGGGGACTGGATGCGTGGCAAGCGTTCCTGAGGGGAAGAGAGAGAGAAAGCGTCAATTTCAAAGGAGGGGGCGTAAAAGGGAAGCAGGCGAAGAAAAGTGGGAGCTGGACTGGTGATTTTGGAGGAGCTAGGTGTGCAGGAGGGCCTGCAGAGTGCTGAGGAAAAAAAAAGAATGTAAAAAAGGCAGAGAGGAGAGTGACCCCTGCGGGAGGAAAAAAGCAAAAGCCTACAGCACCTGGTATTCCCAGGCGGTCTCCCATCCAAGTACTAACCAGGCCCGACCCTGCTTAGCTTCCGAGATCAGACGAGATCGGGCGCATTCAGGGTGGTGTGGCCGTAGGCAGTACTCAGGCTCTCCCTCAACCTTCTTATACTTGTCACCGGCACCCTGGCCCCGCCTTTCCATCACTTTACTACACTCAGCTGTGCTTTTTCACAAGCAACTCCACACACTCGTCTCTCCTCTCTCCCCTCTCTCTCTCTCTCTCTTCCTCTGGCTGGCTCTCTCGCTCTCCTCAACCCCTGCCTCATGCTGCTTTGCTCCCTCTTTAACCTCTTCCTGCCTGCACCTTCTCAAACACATTCTCAGCCTGGCCTCCAAGGCTCCTCTCTGCCTTCCCCTGGCCTGACTTTAAGCCTAAAGCTGACAGGGCTCAACACCACAGGAGCAGCAGGGCGCAAGCTTTCTAGACAGCAGCAGAGCCCACCAGGAAGGCCAGGCCTTCGCTCGCCTGACAGCCAGACTTCTCCGGGCACCAGCTAGTGCTCCCGCCTATCTGCCCCGACGCAAAAAATAAAAAAAAAAAAAGACAGGGACCCTGGTTGCACCAGGGCCTACAAACGCCAGTCCCCTGCCTGCTCGGCCTCAGTCTTTTGGGTGGCGTAGTGGCCGCTCCCCCCTTCCCTGCGTGCACCACAAGGCCCTGCCGCTCGAGGCCCCACCTCTTGCCGCAGGTCTCGCGCTCTTGTTGGGTGGGGTGCAACTCATCCTGCGCGCAGGGGTGCCTTTCGCCGTCCACCCACTCACCATTGCCCGGGACCAGGCGGAGACTGCGGTCATGTCAAAGTCCTACGTTAGGTGGGTTCCCCTGACCTAGAGATGAGCCATAACACTGTGTGCAGCACCGAAGGGACAGGGTCCCTCTGAAAACGACTTAGAAACATAGAATGTGTCGGCAGATAAGAACCATTTGGCCCATCTAGTCTACCCAATATATCTGAATCCTTTGAATAGTCCCTGGCCCTATCTTATATGAAGGATAGCCTTATGCCTATCCCATGCATGCTTAAACTCCTTCACTGTATTTGCAGCTACCACTTCTGCAGGAAGGTTATTCCATGCATCCACTACTCTCTCAGTAAAGTAATACTTCCTCATATTACTTTTAAACCTTTGCCCCTCTAGTTTAAAACGGTGTCCTCTTGTGGTAGTTTTTCTTCTTTTAAATATGCTCTCCTCCTTTACCGAGTTGATTCCCTTTATGTATTTAAAAGTTTCTATCATATCCCCTCTGTCTCTTCTTTCTTCCAAGCTATACATGTTAAGGTCCTTTAACCTTTCCTGGTAAGTTTTTTCCTGCAATCCATGTACTAGTTTAGTAGCTCTTCTCTGAACTCTCTCTAGAGTATCTATATCCTTCTGGAGATATGGCCTCCAGTACTGCGCACGACTGTCCCGTCCCACTACACACCTTGGCTCTATGAATGTTGCAATTAGGAGGGCAGCTGCCGAGCTCCACCCGTCCAGCGTACCTCTGCTACCTCACTTCCAGTAACAGAATGGGGTCCCGCCGTGCATGTTGCGCCCACCTCATGCGCGCACTTGTTAGCTCCTTCACTCTGGTACCATGTGACCAGGCCACGGATCTCCGTAACGTGGGTTGGGTTCCGCTTGCTACTGGAAGCCGACAGCTGGGGAGGGAGCCAGAACATTCACCCCCCCTGGCTACCGGAGGACCCCTCACCTATACCAGGTACTACGTCTTACGACTGCCTGCAGTGTACCTTGCTCTCTTCCTGGGTTACCCATAGCAACGGCTTTACTCCTCCTGCTTGACTTGCCCAGTAGACCTTTTTCTTGTGTAGCTTTGCTTCATAGCCCACATGTGCCTTACTTACTCACCCAAGTTCTTTTGAATAGGCCAGGAGGACAAACATGCGCCCCTTTAAATGACTTCAGACCAGGCTTAGAACACTTGACGCAACATTCCTGAGAAGTCTTGGGCATTGCAGTTCAACGTGAACAATGGTCACATCCTGACCCTAACTACCACTGCTTGGCTGCCCAGGCCTACCTCTACAAGGTAGTAGTCCATATTGGCGTCCTGCAAGTGCTGGCTGATCCCCCCCGAACCCAGGCCTCCCCTGTATTTAGATTGCCGGTGGGTAGGCTGGATCCAAAAAGCCCGGGAACGGCAGCGCACACATTAACTCTTTCCCTACCAGCCTGGAGCAGCCACTAACTCAAAGCGTACTCCTGTAGGCAACCTGCCTACACTCTGACCTCTGCAGGGCGCAGGTTTCATGGCCCGTCGGCTGCTCTGTCGCTTCTCGCTGGCTTCGGCAGTCCGCCTGCGTGCTTCTCGCGCAGTCCCCCAGCCTGGGGAACGCAGCGGAATGTGTTGGCGCGAAGAGACTGAAGAGCAGGAGTGATAGAGCCAAAGCGGCTCAGCAGAGAGCGCTAGCGAATGGCTGGGCCGCGCAGCCTGGGTGGGATGTAGGATAGGGCTAGCTAGGTGGGGGTGGCCTCTCGGCGTGGCTTAGTTGCCGTAGGGGACTGGATGCGTGGCAAGCATTCCTGAGGGGAAGAGAGAGAGAAAGCGTCAATTTCAAAGGAGGGGGCGTAAAAGGGAAGCAGGCGAAGAAAAGTGGGAGCTGGACTGGTGATTTTGGAGAAGCTAGGTGTGCAGGAGGGCCTGCAGAGTGCTGAGGAAAAAAAAAGAATGTAAAAAAGGCAGAGAGGAGAGTGACCCCTGCTGGAGGAAAAAAGCAAAAGCCTACAGCACCTGGTATTCCCAGGCGGTCTCCCATCCAAGTACTAACCAGGCCCGACCCTGCTTAGCTTCCGAGATCAGACGAGATCGGGCGCATTCAGGGTGGTGTGGCCGTAGGCAGTACTCAGGCTCTCCCTCAACCTTCTTATACTTGTCACCGGCACCCGGCCCCGCCTTTCCATCACTTTACTACACTCAGCTGTGCTTTTTCACAAGCAACGCCACACACTCGTCTCTCCTCTCTCCCCTCTCTCTCTCTCTCTTCCTCTGGCTGGCTCTCTCGCTCTCCTCAACCCCTGCCTCATGCTGCTTTGCTCCCTCTTTAACCTCTTCCTGCCTGCACCTTCTCAAACACATTCTCAGCCTGGCCTCCAAGGCTCCTCTCTGCCTTCCCCTGGCCTGACTTTAAGCCTAAAGCTGACAGGGCTCAACACCACAGGAGCAGCAGGGCGCAAGCTTTCTAGACAGCAGCAGAGCCCACCAGGAAGGCCAGGCCTTCGCTCGCCTGACAGCCAGACTTCTCCGGGCACCAGCTAGTGCTCCCGCCTATCTGCCCCGACGCAAAAAAAAAAAAAAAAAAAAAAGACAGGGACCCTGGTTGCACCAGGGCCTACAAACGCCAGTCCCCTGCCTGCTCGGCCTCAGTCTTTTGGGTGGCGTAGTGGCCGCTCCCCCCTTCCCTGCGTGCACCACAAGGCCCTGCCGCTCGAGGCCCCACCTCTTGCCGCAGGTCTCGCGCTCTTGTTGGGTGGGGTGCAACTCATCCTGCGCGCAGGGGTGCCTTTCGCCGTCCACCCACTCACCATTGCCCGGGACCAGGCGGAGACTGCGGTCATGTCAAAGTCCTACGTTAGGTGGGTTCCCCTGACCTAGAGATGAGCCATAACACTGTGTGCAGCACCGAAGGGACAGGGTCCCTCTGAAAACGACTTAGAAACATAGAATGTGTCGGCAGATAAGAACCATTTGGCCCATCTAGTCTGCCCAATATATCTGAATCCTTTGAATAGTCCCTGGCCCTATCTTATATGAAGGATAGCCTTATGCCTATCCCATGCATGCTTAAACTCCTTCACTGTATTTGCAGCTACCACTTCTGCAGGAAGGTTATTCCATGCATCCACTACTCTCTCAGTAAAGTAATACTTCCTCATATTACTTTTAAACCTTTGCCCCTCTAGTTTAAAACGGTGTCCTCTTGTGGTAGTTTTTCTTCTTTTAAATATGCTCTCCTCCTTTACCGAGTTGATTCCCTTTATGTATTTAAAAGTTTCTATCATATCCCCTCTGTCTCTTCTTTCTTCCAGCTATACATGTTAAGGTCCTTTAACCTTTCCTGGTAAGTTTTTTCCTGCAATCCATGTACTAGTTTAGTAGCTCT
The DNA here is from genome assembly GCF_965119305.1 of Pelophylax lessonae. Classification (NCBI taxonomy): domain Eukaryota; kingdom Metazoa; phylum Chordata; class Amphibia; order Anura; family Ranidae; genus Pelophylax; species Pelophylax lessonae. Next base: position 14,514,016 of record NC_138772.1, read on the forward strand.
TCTCTGAACTCTCTCTAGAGTATCTATATCTTTCTGGAGATATGGCCTCCAGTACTGCGCACGACTGTCCCGTCCCACTACACACCTTGGCTCTATGAATGTTGCAATTAGGAGGGCAGCTGCCGAGCTCCACCCGTCCAGCGTACCTCTGCTACCTCACTTCCAGTAACAGAATGGGGTCCCGCCGTGCATGTTGCGCCCACCTCATGCGCGCACTTGTTAGCTCCTTCACTCTGGTACCATGTGACCAGGCCACGGATCTCCGTAACGTGGGTTGGGTTCCGCTTGCTACTGGAAGCCGACAGCTGGGGAGGGAGCCAGAACATTCACCCCCCCTGGCTACCGGAGGACCCCTCACCTATACCAGGTACTACGTCTTACGACTGCCTGCAGTGTACCTTGCTCTCTTCCTGGGTTACCCATAGCAACGGCTTTACTCCTCCTGCTTGACTTGCCCAGTAGACCTTTTTCTTGTGTAGCTTTGCTTCATAGCCCACATGTGCCTTACTTACTCACCCAAGTTCTTTTGAATAGGCCAGGAGGACAAACATGCGCCCCTTTAAATGACTTCAGACCAGGCTTAGAACACTTGACGCAACATTCCTGAGAAGTCTTGGGCATTGCAGTTCAACGTGAACAATGGTCACATCCTGACCCTAACTACCACTGCTTGGCTGCCCAGGCCTACCTCTACAAGGTAGTAGTCCATATTGGCGTCCTGCAAGTGCTGGCTGATCCCCCCCGAACCCAGGCCTCCCCTGTATTTAGATTGCCGGTGGGTAGGCTGGATCCAAAAAGCCCGGGAACGGCAGCGCACACATTAACTCTTTCCCTACCAGCCTGGAGCAGCCACTAACTCAAAGCGTACTCCTGTAGGCAACCTGCCTACACTCTGACCTCTGCAGGGCGCAGGTTTCATGGCCCGTCGGCTGCTCTGTCGCTTCTCGCTGGCTTCGGCAGTCCGCCTGCGTGCTTCTCGCGCGGTCCCCCAGCCTGGGGAACGCAGCGGAATGTGTTGGCGCGAAGAGACTGAAGAGCAGGAGTGATAGAGCCAAAGCGGCTCAGCAGAGAGCGCTAGCGAATGGCTGGGCCGCGCAGCCTGGGTGGGATGTAGGATAGGGCTAGCTAGGTGGGGGTGGCCTCTCGGCGTGGCTTAGTTGCCGTAGGGGACTGGATGCGTGGCAAGCGTTCCTGAGGGGAAGAGAGAGAGAAAGCGTCAATTTCAAAGGAGGGGGCGTAAAAGGGAAGCAGGCGAAGAAAAGTGGGAGCTGGACTGGTGATTTTGGAGGAGCTAGGTGTGCAGGAGGGCCTGCAGAGTGCTGAGGAAAAAAAAAGAATGTAAAAAAGGCAGAGAGGAGAGTGACCCCTGCTGGAGGAAAAAAGCAAAAGCCTACAGCACCTGGTATTCCCAGGCGGTCTCCCATCCAAGTACTAACCAGGCCCGACCCTGCTTAGCTTCCGAGATCAGACGAGATCGGGCGCATTCAGGGTGGTGTGGCCGTAGGCAGTACTCAGGCTCTCCCTCAACCTTCTTATACTTGTCACCGGCACCCTGGCCCCGCCTTTCCATCACTTTACTACACTCAGCTGTGCTTTTTCACAAGCAACGCCACACACTCGTCTCTCGTCTCTCGTCTCTCCTCTCTCCCCTCTCTCTCTCTCTCTCTCTTCCTCTGGCTGGCTCTCTCGCTCTCCTCAACCCCTGCCTCATGCTGCTTTGCTCCCTCTTTAACCTCTTCCTGCCTGCACCTTCTCAAACACATTCTCAGCCTGGCCTCCAAGGCTCCTCTCTGCCTTCCCCTGGCCTGACTTTAAGCCTAAAGCTGACAGGGCTCAACACCACAGGAGCAGCAGGGCGCAAGCTTTCTAGACAGCAGCAGAGCCCACCAGGAAGGCCAGGCCTTCGCTCGCCTGACAGCCAGACTTCTCCGGGCACCAGCTAGTGCTCCCGCCTATCTGCCCCGACGCAAAAAAAAAAAAAAAAAAAAGACAGGGACCCTGGTTGCACCAGGGCCTACAAACGCCAGTCCCCTGCCTGCTCGGCCTCAGTCTTTTGGGTGGCGTAGTGGCCGCTCCCCCCTTCCCTGCGTGCACCACAAGGCCCTGCCGCTCGAGGCCCCACCTCTTGCCGCAGGTCTCGCGCTCTTGTTGGGTGGGGTGCAACTCATCCTGCGCGCAGGGGTGCCTTTCGCCGTCCACCCACTCACCATTGCCCGGGACCAGGCGGAGACTGCGGTCATGTCAAAGTCCTACGTTAGGTGGGTTCCCCTGACCTAGAGATGAGCCATAACACTGTGTGCAGCACCCAAGGGACAGGGTCCCTCTGAAAACGACTTAGAAACATAGAATGTGTCGGCAGATAAGAACCATTTGGCCCATCTAGTCTGCCCAATATATCTGAATCCTTTGAATAGTCCCTGGCCCTATCTTATATGAAGGATAGCCTTATGCCTATCCCATGCATGCTTAAACTCCTTCACTGTATTTGCAGCTACCACTTCTGCAGGAAGGTTATTCCATGCATCCACTACTCTCTCAGTAAAGTAATACTTCCTCATATTACTTTTAAACCTTTGCCCCTCTAGTTTAAAACGGTGTCCTCTTGTGGTAGTTTTTCTTCTTTTAAATATGCTCTCCTCCTTTACCGAGTTGATTCCCTTTATGTATTTAAAAGTTTCTATCATATCCCCTCTGTCTCTTCTTTCTTCCAAGCTATACATGTTAAGGTCCTTTAACCTTTCCTGGTAAGTTTTTTCCTGCAATCCATGTACTAGTTTAGTAGCTCTTCTCTGAACTCTCTCTAGAGTATCTATATCCTTCTGGAGATATGGCCTCCAGTACTGCGCACGACTGTCCCGTCCCACTACACACCTTGGCTCTATGAATGTTGCAATTAGGAGGGCAGCTGCCGAGCTCCACCCGTCCAGCGTACCTCTGCTACCTCACTTCCAGTAACAGAATGGGGTCCCGCCGTGCATGTTGCGCCCACCTCATGCGCGCACTTGTTAGCTCCTTCACTCTGGTACCATGTGACCAGGCCACGGATCTCCGTAACGTGGGTTGGGTTCCGCTTGCTACTGGAAGCCGACAGCTGGGGAGGGAGCCAGAACATTCACCCCCCCTGGCTACCGGAGGACCCCTCACCTATACCAGGTACTACGTCTTACGACTGCCTGCAGTGTACCTTGCTCTCTTCCTGGGTTACCCATAGCAACGGCTTTACTCCTCCTGCTTGACTTGCCCAGTAGACCTTTTTCTTGTGTAGCTTTGCTTCATAGCCCACATGTGCCTTACTTACTCACCCAAGTTCTTTTGAATAGGCCAGGAGGACAAACATGCGCCCCTTTAAATGACTTCAGACCAGGCTTAGAACACTTGACGCAACATTCCTGAGAAGTCTTGGGCATTGCAGTTCAACGTGAACAATGGTCACATCCTGACCCTAACTACCACTGCTTGGCTGCCCAGGCCTACCTCTACAAGGTAGTAGTCCATATTGGCGTCTTGCAAGTGCTGGCTGATCCCCCCCGAACCCAGGCCTCCCCTGTATTTAGATTGCCGGTGGGTAGGCTGGATCCAAAAAGCCCGGGAACGGCAGCGCACACATTAACTCTTTCCCTACCAGCCTGGAGCAGCCACTAACTCAAAGCGTACTCCTGTAGGCAACCTGCCTACACTCTGACCTCTGCAGGGCGCAGGTTTCATGGCCCGTCGGCTGCTCTGTCGCTTCTCGCTGGCTTCGGCAGTCCGCCTGCGTGCTTCTCGCGCGGTCCCCCAGCCTGGGGAACGCAGCGGAATGTGTTGGCGCGAAGAGACTGAAGAGCAGGAGTGATAGAGCCAAAGCGGCTCAGCAGAGAGCGCTAGCGAATGGCTGGGCCGCGCAGCCTGGGTGGGATGTAGGATAGGGCTAGCTAGGTGGGGGTGGCCTCTCGGCGTGGCTTAGTTGCCGTAGGGGACTGGATGCGTGGCAAGCGTTCCTGAGGGGAAGAGAGAGAGAAAGCGTCAATTTCAAAGGAGGGGGCGTAAAAGGGAAGCAGGCGAAGAAAAGTGGGAGCTGGACTGGTGATTTTGGAGGAGCTAGGTGTGCAGGAGGGCCTGCAGAGTGCTGAGGAAAAAAAAAGAATGTAAAAAAGGCAGAGAGGAGAGTGACCCCTGCTGGAGGAAAAAAGCAAAAGCCTACAGCACCTGGTATTCCCAGGCGGTCTCCCATCCAAGTACTAACCAGGCCCGACCCTGCTTAGCTTCCGAGATCAGACGAGATCGGGCGCATTCAGGGTGGTGTGGCCGTAGGCAGTACTCAGGCTCTCCCTCAACCTTCTTATACTTGTCACCGGCACCCTGGCCCCGCCTTTCCATCACTTTACTACACTCAGCTGTGCTTTTTCACAAGCAACGCCACACACTCGTCTCTCGTCTCTCGTCTCTCCTCTCTCCCCTCTCTCTCTCTCTCTCTCTTCCTCTGGCTGGCTCTCTCGCTCTCCTCAACCCCTGCCTCATGCTGCTTTGCTCCCTCTTTAACCTCTTCCTGCCTGCACCTTCTCAAACACATTCTCAGCCTGGCCTCCAAGGCTCCTCTCTGCCTTCCCCTGGCCTGACTTTAAGCCTAAAGCTGACAGGGCTCAACACCACAGGAGCAGCAGGGCGCAAGCTTTCTAGACAGCAGCAGAGCCCACCAGGAAGGCCAGGCCTTCGCTCGCCTGACAGCCAGACTTCTCCGGGCACCAGCTAGTGCTCCCGCCTATCTGCCCCGACGCAAAAAAAAAAAAAAAAAAAAGACAGGGACCCTGGTTGCACCAGGGCCTACAAACGCCAGTCCCCTGCCTGCTCGGCCTCAGTCTTTTGGGTGGCGTAGTGGCCGCTCCCCCCTTCCCTGCGTGCACCACAAGGCCCTGCCGCTCGAGGCCCCACCTCTTGCCGCAGGTCTCGCGCTCTTGTTGGGTGGGGTGCAACTCATCCTGCGCGCAGGGGTGCCTTTCGCCGTCCACCCACTCACCATTGCCCGGGACCAGGCGGAGACTGCGGTCATGTCAAAGTCCTACGTTAGGTGGGTTCCCCTGACCTAGAGATGAGCCATAACACTGTGTGCAGCACCCAAGGGACAGGGTCCCTCTGAAAACGACTTAGAAACATAGAATGTGTCGGCAGATAAGAACCATTTGGCCCATCTAGTCTGCCCAATATATCTGAATCCTTTGAATAGTCCCTGGCCCTATCTTATATGAAGGATAGCCTTATGCCTATCCCATGCATGCTTAAACTCCTTCACTGTATTTGCAGCTACCACTTCTGCAGGAAGGTTATTCCATGCATCCACTACTCTCTCAGTAAAGTAATACTTCCTCATATTACTTTTAAACCTTTGCCCCTCTAGTTTAAAACGGTGTCCTCTTGTGGTAGTTTTTCTTCTTTTAAATATGCTCTCCTCCTTTACCGAGTTGATTCCCTTTATGTATTTAAAAGTTTCTATCATATCCCCTCTGTCTCTTCTTTCTTCCAAGCTATACATGTTAAGGTCCTTTAACCTTTCCTGGTAAGTTTTTTCCTGCAATCCATGTACTAGTTTAGTAGCTCTTCTCTGAACTCTCTCTAGAGTATCTATATCCTTCTGGAGATATGGCCTCCAGTACTGCGCACGACTGTCCCGTCCCACTACACACCTTGGCTCTATGAATGTTGCAATTAGGAGGGCAGCTGCCGAGCTCCACCCGTCCAGCGTACCTCTGCTACCTCACTTCCAGTAACAGAATGGGGTCCCGCCGTGCATGTTGCGCCCACCTCATGCGCGCACTTGTTAGCTCCTTCACTCTGGTACCATGTGACCAGGCCACGGATCTCCGTAACGTGGGTTGGGTTCCGCTTGCTACTGGAAGCCGACAGCTGGGGAGGGAGCCAGAACATTCACCCCCCCTGGCTACCGGAGGACCCCTCACCTATACCAGGTACTACGTCTTACGACTGCCTGCAGTGTACCTTGCTCTCTTCCTGGGTTACCCATAGCAACGGCTTTACTCCTCCTGCTTGACTTGCCCAGTAGACCTTTTTCTTGTGTAGCTTTGCTTCATAGCCCACATGTGCCTTACTTACTCACCCAAGTTCTTTTGAATAGGCCAGGAGGACAAACATGCGCCCCTTTAAATGACTTCAGACCAGGCTTAGAACACTTGACGCAACATTCCTGAGAAGTCTTGGGCATTGCAGTTCAACGTGAACAATGGTCACATCCTGACCCTAACTACCACTGCTTGGCTGCCCAGGCCTACCTCTACAAGGTAGTAGTCCATATTGGCGTCTTGCAAGTGCTGGCTGATCCCCCCCGAACCCAGGCCTCCCCTGTATTTAGATTGCCGGTGGGTAGGCTGGATCCAAAAAGCCCGGGAACGGCAGCGCACACATTAACTCTTTCCCTACCAGCCTGGAGCAGCCACTAACTCAAAGCGTACTCCTGTAGGCAACCTGCCTACACTCTGACCTCTGCAGGGCGCAGGTTTCATGGCCCGTCGGCTGCTCTGTCGCTTCTCGCTGGCTTCGGCAGTCCGCCTGCGTGCTTCTCGCGCGGTCCCCCAGCCTGGGGAACGCAGCGGAATGTGTTGGCGCGAAGAGACTGAAGAGCAGGAGTGATAGAGCCAAAGCGGCTCAGCAGAGAGCGCTAGCGAATGGCTGGGCCGCGCAGCCTGGGTGGGATGTAGGATAGGGCTAGCTAGGTGGGGGTGGCCTCTCGGCGTGGCTTAGTTGCCGTAGGGGACTGGATGCGTGGCAAGCGTTCCTGAGGGGAAGAGAGAGAGAAAGCGTCAATTTCAAAGGAGGGGGCGTAAAAGGGAAGCAGGCGAAGAAAAGTGGGAGCTGGACTGGTGATTTTGGAGGAGCTAGGTGTGCAGGAGGGCCTGCAGAGTGCTGAGGAAAAAAAAAGAATGTAAAAAAGGCAGAGAGGAGAGTGACCCCTGCTGGAGGAAAAAAGCAAAAGCCTACAGCACCTGGTATTCCCAGGCGGTCTCCCATCCAAGTACTAACCAGGCCCGACCCTGCTTAGCTTCCGAGATCAGACGAGATCGGGCGCATTCAGGGTGGTGTGGCCGTAGGCAGTACTCAGGCTCTCCCTCAACCTTCTTATACTTGTCACCGGCACCCTGGCCCCGCCTTTCCATCACTTTACTACACTCAGCTGTGCTTTTTCACAAGCAACGCCACACACTCGTCTCTCGTCTCTCGTCTCTCCTCTCTCCCCTCTCTCTCTCTCTCTCTCTTCCTCTGGCTGGCTCTCTCGCTCTCCTCAACCCCTGCCTCATGCTGCTTTGCTCCCTCTTTAACCTCTTCCTGCCTGCACCTTCTCAAACACATTCTCAGCCTGGCCTCCAAGGCTCCTCTCTGCCTTCCCCTGGCCTGACTTTAAGCCTAAAGCTGACAGGGCTCAACACCACAGGAGCAGCAGGGCGCAAGCTTTCTAGACAGCAGCAGAGCCCACCAGGAAGGCCAGGCCTTCGCTCGCCTGACAGCCAGACTTCTCCGGGCACCAGCTAGTGCTCCCGCCTATCTGCCCCGACGCAAAAAAAAAAAAAAAAAAAAGACAGGGACCCTGGTTGCACCAGGGCCTACAAACGCCAGTCCCCTGCCTGCTCGGCCTCAGTCTTTTGGGTGGCGTAGTGGCCGCTCCCCCCTTCCCTGCGTGCACCACAAGGCCCTGCCGCTCGAGGCCCCACCTCTTGCCGCAGGTCTCGCGCTCTTGTTGGGTGGGGTGCAACTCATCCTGCGCGCAGGGGTGCCTTTCGCCGTCCACCCACTCACCATTGCCCGGGACCAGGCGGAGACTGCGGTCATGTCAAAGTCCTACGTTAGGTGGGTTCCCCTGACCTAGAGATGAGCCATAACACTGTGTGCAGCACCCAAGGGACAGGGTCCCTCTGAAAACGACTTAGAAACATAGAATGTGTCGGCAGATAAGAACCATTTGGCCCATCTAGTCTGCCCAATATATCTGAATCCTTTGAATAGTCCCTGGCCCTATCTTATATGAAGGATAGCCTTATGCCTATCCCATGCATGCTTAAACTCCTTCACTGTATTTGCAGCTACCACTTCTGCAGGAAGGTTATTCCATGCATCCACTACTCTCTCAGTAAAGTAATACTTCCTCATATTACTTTTAAACCTTTGCCCCTCTAGTTTAAAACGGTGTCCTCTTGTGGTAGTTTTTCTTCTTTTAAATATGCTCTCCTCCTTTACCGAGTTGATTCCCTTTATGTATTTAAAAGTTTCTATCATATCCCCTCTGTCTCTTCTTTCTTCCAAGCTATACATGTTAAGGTCCTTTAACCTTTCCTGGTAAGTTTTTTCCTGCAATCCATGTACTAGTTTAGTAGCTCTTCTCTGAACTCTCTCTAGAGTATCTATATCCTTCTGGAGATATGGCCTCCAGTACTGCGCACGACTGTCCCGTCCCACTACACACCTTGGCTCTATGAATGTTGCAATTAGGAGGGCAGCTGCCGAGCTCCACCCGTCCAGCGTACCTCTGCTACCTCACTTCCAGTAACAGAATGGGGTCCCGCCGTGCATGTTGCGCCCACCTCATGCGCGCACTTGTTAGCTCCTTCACTCTGGTACCATGTGACCAGGCCACGGATCTCCGTAACGTGGGTTGGGTTCCGCTTGCTACTGGAAGCCGACAGCTGGGGAGGGAGCCAGAACATTCACCCCCCCTGGCTACCGGAGGACCCCTCACCTATACCAGGTACTACGTCTTACGACTGCCTGCAGTGTACCTTGCTCTCTTCCTGGGTTACCCATAGCAACGGCTTTACTCCTCCTGCTTGACTTGCCCAGTAGACCTTTTTCTTGTGTAGCTTTGCTTCATAGCCCACATGTGCCTTACTTACTCACCCAAGTTCTTTTGAATAGGCCAGGAGGACAAACATGCGCCCCTTTAAATGACTTCAGACCAGGCTTAGAACACTTGACGCAACATTCCTGAGAAGTCTTGGGCATTGCAGTTCAACGTGAACAATGGTCACATCCTGACCCTAACTACCACTGCTTGGCTGCCCAGGCCTACCTCTACAAGGTAGTAGTCCATATTGGCGTCTTGCAAGTGCTGGCTGATCCCCCCCGAACCCAGGCCTCCCCTGTATTTAGATTGCCGGTGGGTAGGCTGGATCCAAAAAGCCCGGGAACGGCAGCGCACACATTAACTCTTTCCCTACCAGCCTGGAGCAGCCACTAACTCAAAGCGTACTCCTGTAGGCAACCTGCCTACACTCTGACCTCTGCAGGGCGCAGGTTTCATGGCCCGTCGGCTGCTCTGTCGCTTCTCGCTGGCTTCGGCAGTCCGCCTGCGTGCTTCTCGCGCGGTCCCCCAGCCTGGGGAACGCAGCGGAATGTGTTGGCGCGAAGAGACTGAAGAGCAGGAGTGATAGAGCCAAAGCGGCTCAGCAGAGAGCGCTAGCGAATGGCTGGGCCGCGCAGCCTGGGTGGGATGTAGGATAGGGCTAGCTAGGTGGGGGTGGCCTCTCGGCGTGGCTTAGTTGCCGTAGGGGACTGGATGCGTGGCAAGCGTTCCTGAGGGGAAGAGAGAGAGAAAGCGTCAATTTCAAAGGAGGGGGCGTAAAAGGGAAGCAGGCGAAGAAAAGTGGGAGCTGGACTGGTGATTTTGGAGGAGCTAGGTGTGCAGGAGGGCCTGCAGAGTGCTGAGGAAAAAAAAAGAATGTAAAAAAGGCAGAGAGGAGAGTGACCCCTGCTGGAGGAAAAAAGCAAAAGCCTACAGCACCTGGTATTCCCAGGCGGTCTCCCATCCAAGTACTAACCAGGCCCGACCCTGCTTAGCTTCCGAGATCAGACGAGATCGGGCGCATTCAGGGTGGTGTGGCCGTAGGCAGTACTCAGGCTCTCCCTCAACCTTCTTATACTTGTCACCGGCACCCTGGCCCCGCCTTTCCATCACTTTACTACACTCAGCTGTGCTTTTTCACAAGCAACGCCACACACTCGTCTCTCCTCTCTCCCCTCTCTCCCCTCTCTCTCTCTTCCTCTGGCTGGCTCTCTCGCTCTCCTCAACCCCTGCCTCATGCTGCTTTGCTCCCTCTTTAACCTCTTCCTGCCTGCACCTTCTCAAACACATTCTCAGCCTGGCCTCCAAGGCTCCTCTCTGCCTTCCCCTGGCCTGACTTTAAGCCTAAAGCTGACAGGGCTCAACACCACAGGAGCAGCAGGGCGCAAGCTTTCTAGACAGCAGCAGAGCCCACCAGGAAGGCCAGGCCTTCGCTCGCCTGACAGCCAGACTTCTCCGGGCACCAGCTAGTGCTCCCGCCTATCTGCCCCGACGCAAAAAAAAAAAAAAAAAAAAAAGACAGGGACCCTGGTTGCACCAGGGCCTACAAACGCCAGTCCCCTGCCTGCTCGGCCTCAGTCTTTTGGGTGGCGTAGTGGCCGCTCCCCCCTTCCCTGCGTGCACCACAAGGCCCTGCCGCTCGAGGCCCCACCTCTTGCCGCAGGTCTCGCGCTCTTGTTGGGTGGGGTGCAACTCATCCTGCGCGCAGGGGTGCCTTTCGCCGTCCACCCACTCACCATTGCCCGGGACCAGGCGGAGACTGCGGTCATGTCAAAGTCCTACGTTAGGTGGGTTCCCCTGACCTAGAGATGAGCCATAACACTGTGTGCAGCACCGAAGGGACAGGGTCCCTCTGAAAACGACTTAGAAACATAGAATGTGTCGGCAGATAAGAACCATTTGGCCCATCTAGTCTGCCCAATATATCTGAATCCTTTGAATAGTCCCTGGCCCTATCTTATATGAAGGATAGCCTTATGCCTATCCCATGCATGCTTAAACTCCTTCACTGTATTTGCAGCTACCACTTCTGCAGGAAGGTTATTCCATGCATCCACTACTCTCTCAGTAAAGTAATACTTCCTCATATTACTTTTAAACCTTTGCCCCTCTAGTTTAAAACGGTGTCCTCTTGTGGTAGTTTTTCTTCTTTTAAATATGCTCTCCTCCTTTACCGAGTTGATTCCCTTTATGTATTTAAAAGTTTCTATCATATCCCCTCTGTCTCTTCTTTCTTCCAAGCTATACATGTTAAGGTCCTTTAACCTTTCCTGGTAAGTTTTTTCCTGCAATCCATGTACTAGTTTAGTAGCTCTTCTCTGAACTCTCTCTAGAGTATCTATATCCTTCTGGAGATATGGCCTCCAGTACTGCGCACGACTGTCCCGTCCCACTACACACCTTGGCTCTATGAATGTTGCAATTAGGAGGGCAGCTGCCGAGCTCCACCCGTCCAGCGTACCTCTGCTACCTCACTTCCAGTAACAGAATGGGGTCCCGCCGTGCATGTTGCGCCCACCTCATGCGCGCACTTGTTAGCTCCTTCACTCTGGTACCATGTGACCAGGCCACGGATCTCCGTAACGTGGGTTGGGTTCCGCTTGCTACTGGAAGCCGACAGCTGGGGAGGGAGCCAGAACATTCACCCCCCCTGGCTACCGGAGGACCCCTCACCTATACCAGGTACTACGTCTTACGACTGCCTGCAGTGTACCTTGCTCTCTTCCTGGGTTACCCATAGCAACGGCTTTACTCCTCCTGCTTGACTTGCCCAGTAGACCTTTTTCTTGTGTAGCTTTGCTTCATAGCCCACATGTGCCTTACTTACTCACCCAAGTTCTTTTGAATAGGCCAGGAGGACAAACATGCGCCCCTTTAAATGACTTCAGACCAGGCTTAGAACACTTGACGCAACATTCCTGAGAAGTCTTGGGCATTGCAGTTCAACGTGAACAATGGTCACATCCTGACCCTAACTACCACTGCTTGGCTGCCCAGGCCTACCTCTACAAGGTAGTAGTCCATATTGGCGTCCTGCAAGTGCTGGCTGATCCCCCCCGAACCCAGGCCTCCCCTGTATTTAGATTGCCGGTGGGTAGGCTGGATCCAAAAAGCCCGGGAACGGCAGCGCACACATTAACTCTTTCCCTACCAGCCTGGAGCAGCCACTAACTCAAAGCGTACTCCTGTAGGCAACCTGCCTACACTCTGACCTCTGCAGGGCGCAGGTTTCATGGCCCGTCGGCTGCTCTGTCGCTTCTCGCTGGCTTCGGCAGTCCGCCTGCGTGCTTCTCGCGCGGTCCCCCAGCCTGGGGAACGCAGCGGAATGTGTTGGCACGAAGAGACTGAAGAGCAGGAGTGATAGAGCCAAAGCGGCTCAGCAGAGAGCGCTAGCGAATGGCTGGGCCGCGCAGCCTGGGTGGGATGTAGGATAGGGCTAGCTAGGTGGGGGTGGCCTCTCGGCGTGGCTTAGTTGCCGTAGGGGACTGGATGCGTGGCAAGCATTCCTGAGGGGAAGAGAGAGAGAAAGCGTCAATTTCAAAGGAGGGGGCGTAAAAGGGAAGCAGGCGAAGAAAAGTGGGAGCTGGACTGGTGATTTTGGAGAAGCTAGGTGTGCAGGAGGGCCTGCAGAGTGCTGAGGAAAAAAAAAGAATGTAAAAAAGTGTAGCACCACCCCCGCAGGAGCTGCTGATTAGATTATTGGGTCTACGTCCTGCCTAACAACCCACAGAATTGGCTCGAACCCTCCCTAGGCACAACTGACCCAGAATAGGACTGGAATACCAAATGGCTACACAGATTGGAATATAACACTTCAATAAATAATAATGACCTGTTACCTCTCTCCAGCTGCAGTCCTTCTGGGTAATACAAGGTGACCACACACAAGCTTGCTTTTAAACAGGAAAGTTATTTACTGTGAATCAAATAAACAGTTTCGATACAGTAAAATATGACTTTGTAAAAGGGTATACTAATTAATTAATCAAAGATAAGATAAATACTGTGATATCACTCCTCAAGGGCACATTAATTGTTTCAGGAAATGTCTCAGAGCCTATAGGACCGCCATCTTAATCACTATTATACTTTTGGATATAAGGCTCAGCATTCAGTTAGACACAGTATCAGAATGTCAGACCTATCTGAGTCCGCTGTTTCTTCTTTATATCTTCGCTAGCAACGTTGGTGCACTCGCAATTTGTAATCCACATTGAGGATGGGTGATCAATAGAGAGAATGGCAGCAAACAGTTAGTAATCACCGCGGGGTGTCTGTGCAGGATTGCCGGTAAAACTTCTGTGAGAGATGTACTGGGCCACCTGGTATATTGCCTTCTACTACTCTAAGGCTAATCCTGACTAAAGTTACTTCTTTGATAGATAGAGTCAGTTTTTGGGCAGGTGCCCTCTCACCAACAGGACTGTCTCCCAGGAAGCCTCCGCTGCTGTCTCAGTCTCCGGCCTCTGTCACCAGCCGCGCTAGGTATTTGGGGTGGATGAGTCTGGTCTCTGTAGAACATCGATGGGACCTCCAGGAGGGATCCTCTACTGGAGATGAAACACTGCAACTTAGTCACTTAAGGCCCAGGAGTTTCGGCCTAGCATACAGCATCAGCCCACAGCACTGGCATCCTGCTTGTCTCACTGTGTCTTTCCCAAGAGAGCGAGCCTGGCTCCTCCCTTCCTTTATAAAGCTTCCCCCAGAAGGCTGTGCGGTGCAGCAGTGCACCCTGGTATTCTCAAAGCACTATGGGCGATGAAGACTGCTCAACTTCCTGAAAGGAAAATAACATCAAAAGACATTCCATAGCCGCTGCAATGTGTCCTTTTGGCCACTAGATGGAGCCGAGTTCCTCTCAAATGTCAAGCAGCAGTCTTTTAGAACTTGTATAATGGAAGACCCCGCTACACACTCCCCCCACTTGAGAAACTTTGGTCCCCAAAGAGGACAACAGCATGTACTCCAGTGCATATGTTGGCAGTACACAAAAAAAAACATTAACATATGCATAACAGGGAATCATCTTCCTTTTCATAAGCAGAGTTCAAACTTAACAACTGCATATTACAACACAGGTTCGACATAGGAACCTCCCACCAATTGTCAGGGGAGGGAAGGTAATTCTGTTCACAGACCCCTGACACTTGAGTGGCTTGTACAGATGTGCCTGGGGGTGAGCTAGGGTTGTCCTCCACCAAATCTGCGGTGGAAGAACTAGGCTGATCAAGAGTTCGTTTGGAAGTAAAGATAGCCTCTTCTGAGCATTCACCCAATTGGTCATAGGTCAGTCTTTTGGGCGGGTGAATGACTCTTCTTTCCCTCTGTTCTTTGGGATGCACGATCTCAGAGGTACTAGGACCAGCCACTTCTGGGGATTCTTCAATGTCCTCCTCCTCATGTTCCAACACACAGGAATCTGATGCTTCAAGAGCGGTCAGTTCTTCTTCAGAGGAAGGTGCAACCTCCTCCTCAGGATCTTCATCATCAACTACTTCTTCTGGAAGCATGTGGAAAGGTATGAATTCGGGGGCTTCCGCCCGAAGGGTTCCTCTGTCAGCCAATTCGGATGAAGACAGGGAGGCAGGTGTGGGTTCTGGTAACTGAGACGACCACATCCAGTCAGGTACCTCCTCTTCATCTTCCAGATCTTCAGATGGAGAATTTCCCTCCCTCACATCTGGGAGTGTCGACTGAGATCTGGTGACTGGTCTGGACAGGCGAGAGGTCGAAGGGGTCTCTGGCGAATCTACGACAGGAGGCATGCGAACTGCTTCAGAGAGAGGCAGTAAATGGTTCCTATGCCAAGTCTTCAATGGACCCACACTTCCTTCAGGCCGAATTTGATACACAGGGAGGTTTGGTAGTTGCTTGCAGATAACATAAGGTTGGGACTTCCAGCGGTCTGCCAACTTGTGTTTTCCCGGGACACCCAAGTTCCTCAACAATACCCTGTCCCCTGGTTGCAAGTCTTGGATCCGAACTTTTAAGTCGAAATTCCTTTTATTCCTCAGTCCACGTTGATCAGATGTGGCCTGAGCTTTATCATAGGCCGATTTCAGACTCTTCCGCAGTCGGTCCACATATCCCTTGTGCGATGCTGAAGAGGTGTGATCGGGCGAGATGCCAAAGGCCAAATCCACTGGCAATCGAGCCTCTCGTCCAAACATTAGACGATAAGGGGAATATCCAGTAGCATCACTGACAGTACTGTTGTAGGCATGCACAATGGCAGCTACATGTTTGCCCCAATGCTGTTTCTTCTCTGAGCTTAAAGTCCCCAACATGTCCAAAAGAGTCCTGTTAAATCTTTCCGGCTGGGCATCCCCTTGTGGATGGTAGGGAGTAGTTCTAGTCTTTTGGATGCCTAACAGATCTAACAGTCTCTTGATCAGTCTGCTTTCAAAGTCTCTTCCCTGATCTGAATGGAGGCGTTGTGGTAACCCATAGTGTACAAAGAACTTTTCTACAAGAACTTTGGCTACTGTAGAGGCCTTCTGATCCCTTGTTGGGAATGCTTGGGCGTATCTGGTAAAATGGTCTGTTACCACAAGGACATTCCCTTGGCCACTCAGATCAGGCTCTAGGCAAAGGAAATCAATGCACACCAGTTCCATGGGTCCCTGGCTTTGCAGATGGCCCATTGGGGCTGCTTGACGTGGCAGAGTCTTCCTTTGTATACATCGGACACAAGAATGACAGTATCCTTCAACTTCGGCCCTCATACAGGGCCAGTAGAACCTGTCTCTGACAAGCTGAAAAGTTCTTTCAGGTCCCAGATGGCCATGATTATCATGAAGAGCAGCCAGAACTCTCTCCCTGTATTTAGCTGGTAAGAACAGTTGCCACTTCTCCTCCAGATCTTCAGATGGGCCTCTTCGGTAGGCCACCCCTTCTCGGATCTGTAACCGGGTCCACTCTCTATGCAACAGACGGGCCCCCTGAGGAGAGTCGGTGAGAAGCAACTCAGGGCGCTGGATCTCCAAGGCTTCCAAAAGAAGTTTTCCCAGAGGGTCTTCCAGCTGCTCCTTCCTCAAGTCCCTTTTGGACAGCCGGGGTAAATCTTCCCCTTCAACCTGGGTCACCCTGCAATAGTATTTGGGTACTCCGACAGCCGAAACCCCAATCTCTTCGGCTCTTGATCCTCCTCTGGATCGAAGTTCAGTTCCCTGATATAGGGCACGCACCCCTTCTGGAGCCAAATGGGTCCATTCTTCATCAGGTTCGTGTGGTGCATGCAACCTTCTGGATAGGGCATCTGCATCCCTGTTCCCGATTCCTGGCCGATACTTCAGGCTGAAGTTGAAGCTAGAGAGGGCAGCCAACCATCTGTGTCCTGTTGCATCCAGCTTAGCTGTAGTCAACAGATAGGTAAGGGGATTATTATCCGTCTTGACAATGAATTCAGCTCCGTACAGGTAATCTTTCAGTTTGTCGACCACTGCCCACTTTAAGGCCAGGAATTCAAGTTTGTGGGTAGGATAATTCCTTTCAGCAGGTAGTAGACTCCTGCTCACGTAGGCTACGGGTCGCAGGTGACCCCCATGTTCCTGGTAGAGTACCCCACCCAGCCCATCTCGGCTGGCATCGACATGTAGTTCATATGGTTTCGTGGGGTCTGCGTAGGCCAACACAGGGGCAGTGGTTAGATTCTTTTTCAACTGAATGAAAGCCCCTTCACATTCTGGGGTCCACTGATCCTGGATGGACTCCTTGGCCTTCCGGGGTCCCATGGTGGACTTCATTGGCTTGACCAGTTCAGGAACGTCATCTTCTTCGTTCTTTAGTAACTCATTGAGGGGTCGGGCAATCTTGGCGAACCCCTCTACAAACCTCCTGTAATAGGAGCAAAAACCCAGGAACGACCGAAGTTCGGTCACATTTGTAGGTCTCGGCCAGGAGGCGACAGCATCCAGCTTGTCCGGGTCGGTGGCCACCCCTTCTTCAGACACGATGTGGCCCAGGTAATGGACCGAGGACTGATAGAATTGGCACTTCTCAGGAGAAAGTTTCAGGCCTTCTTCATGTAGCCTCTTCAGGACCTTTTCCAACCTCTCCTCGTGTTCTTCCAAAGTTCTGCCAAACACGATAACATCATCCAAGTATACCAGTACCTCTATCAAATTCATATCTCCAACGGTCCTTTCCATCAGCCTTTGGAAGGTAGCAGGGGCCCCTGACAATCCCTGAGGCATGCGATTGAACTCAAAGAACCCCACAGGGGTGATGAAGGCTGTCTTCTCCCGATCTTCAGGGTGCATGGGGATCTGATAATACCCACTCTTTAAGTCCATCACACTGAACCACTTCGCCCCTGACAGGCTCTGTAGGGCGTCTTCGATTCGAGGAGTGGTATACTGGTCTGGGATGGTTCTTCTGTTCAGTGTTCGGTAGTCGATACAAAGCCTCAGAGATCCGTTTTTCTTCCGGACTACCACTATCGGAGAAGCATATGGGCTCCTGGATTCTCGAATAACCCCAGTCTTCTTGAGTTCCGCCAGCTGCTGACGTAGATCTTCTAAGTCACCTAAGGGAACTCGCCGGACTCTTTCTCGGAAAGGTTTGTCCTCACTCAGGCGGATCTTATGAGTGGCACTCCTGGCGCATCCCACGTCGAACTCAGCCCTAGAAAATATTCCTCGCCATCCAGCAAGTTGTGCCTTGGCCCTCTTCACCCATTCTGGTGGGAGGGCAGCGTTTCCAGAGCAGAGCTCTTCTATAACATCTTCACCCCTTCCCTCCTCTTTAAGATCAGATGGGACAACTGGGGTAGCCGGGTTAACTTGGCCCAACAGCACTCTGGCCGGTACCTTCACCGGTGTAGTAGAGGTGTTTCTGACACTCACTAAAACCCTTCCATGGTTTTTCTGTAACACCTTCAAAGGGATCACTTCAGGGATTACTTCTATCCCTCTCTCCTCTTCCTGTGGACCTGATTCAAAGATGATAAAAGGGCCCGGCTGTTTCCATGTGAGTTTAACGGAAGCTTTCAGACAAGCCACCTCTCCTGGCTGCAAGACCTTTTCCGTTCTGTCCAACTTCCAGAGTCTTCCAACTCCTTCTGCAGGAGTCTCTTGCTCCAATACTAATCGTTGATAGGCCTGCCGTAGCATGGGGTGAATCCTTGGCGCTGGAGCATCCTGTCCCTGGACCAGTTGTGTCAGGAGGCGCCTTACTAGGTCAGTGTTGGTCCCTACGATGAGAGAGCTTTTGTTGGCCCCTGGCGGACGAGGACAGACCACCGCTAGGGTGTCGAAGGTTTCAGCTTCACCAGCCACTGATGGGTCAAAGGTCAACTTGATTGGCAGATACCCGTCATAGGGAAAACTTTGAGTCCCGATACCCCATATCTCCAGATCTTCCAACTTCTGCAGAGGTAGATGGGTAAGGTGTTTATCATAGAAGTCTCTATACAGAAGAGTCACTTGGGCCCCAGTGTCAAGGAGGGCTCTTGTGTAAATTCCTTCTACCTGGACAGAGACTACAGGGGAAGGCCCGACCAAGTTAGTTGGGAATTCTCTTGAAGTGGCCTTGTTGTCTGATTCAGTTCTCTGCACCCAGGCTCTTTTCTTTTTTTTTCTTCTGGACTTCAGTCCCCTCTGGGCCCGGTGTGCATTGATTTTCCTTCTCTCAGTAGCCTGGAGTATAGAACTAGGGGCGTTGTACCTGGATCTGACTCCCTGACTCAGATTCCCTGAATCATTGAGTCTCTTGGATTCCCTTGAAACTGGCGGGCACCCGGTCGACTCCTTCACGGGTGCCCTCTGAAGTTTTTCCGCTGGCTTGCGAGGTTCTGAGGCGACATTTCCTGGGCTGGGACATACTCCTCTAACATGTCCTACTCCCCCACAGTTGAAACAAGTTAGCGATCTCCTAGGTCTCGGTTCCGGGTCTACTCTAAGGTTAGAAGGTTTATCCGGCTTCTCTGACACGTTCCCATCAGGTAGAGTAGATGCCTGACTAGTCAGGATGGACACCATTTCTATCAACTGGGACACCTGGGTCTTTAGGAGTTCAACTTGCGAGTCACTTTCTTTTGCACTTATCACTCTGACACGAGCAGTTGAGTCAAACTGCCGACTCTTCCTTTTGTTGTCTAACATGACCTCTTCTTCTCTGACCATTCGGATCAGGTCAGGGTATTCCAGAATGCCACCATCTTGGCGAGTTCGCAACAGTATGGCAATGGGATCTAAGGGTTGAGCCCCTCTCAGCACCTGCCGTGCACGAGTCTCATCTACCTTCCGGGGGTCTATCCCTTTCTTTATCAAGATCTGGTGGATGATCTTATCTAGGCGTCTAATAAATTCGGACAACTTCTCTTCCTCTTCTTGGTAACAGTGGTCTAACTGGTAAAGAAGTTCAGCCACGTTCTCCGTCCGACCAAATACATCTTGTAGAATGTCTAGATAATCCTGTGCAGTACAGTTCTTTTTGCTTAGCTTGAGATTACGTACGGCCTCTAGTGCAGGTCCCTTTAAACTTTCTGTGATTCTCTGTTTCTTGTGCTGTTCTGGTACCTCCCACTCTTCCAAAGCCTGAGTGGCGGTATCTAACCACTCTTCAAACCCATCTTCTGTCGAAGGCACAGGCTGTTTCCCAGAGAATGTCCTGAGCTTCCTATATTCAGTCATCAGATAGTTTGGGGAGTCCTTACTACATTTTGCTACGATTTCCCCGAGAACAGCACACAGTTCTGAGCTAAAGGTAGACAAAGGTGGTGACTCTGGACTCCCTTCTTGGACACCTTTTTCTTTGCTGGATCCCCCAGGAGTGGTGGATGAGGGACCTTCAGTAAGGACTTCTGGATGTATTAAGAAAAGTTCTGTTTGGTCAGTAGTCTTTACACTGGTTCCCTTAAAGTAATCAGGGACCCCCTTCCTCCACTCACACAATGCATACGTGTGTGGAACGGTGGTGTCTGTCTTTATGTCAGTCACCCAGAATTTCCTGTCTGTGGACAGTGCCCTTAAAACTGGGAGGAGTTTTTCCTCAGTCCAGACCTCTCCCTTGATTTCAACCACCAGGCCATTTTCCACTACGACATTCTCTTCCCTGCACCACTCGGCTGCAGCGGTAGGATCCATTTCTGCGTTGAGGGGGATTCTGTGGCTGAGAGGGTTGTGTTGCAGGACTGTAGATGATCCCGGACGAGCCCCCACGTGTAGCACCACCCCCGCAGGAGCTGCTGATTAGATTATTGGGTCTACGTCCTGCCTAACAACCCACAGAATTGGCTCGAACCCTCCCTAGGCACAACTGACCCAGAATAGGACTGGAATACCAAATGGCTACACAGATTGGAATATAACACTTCAATAAATAATAATGACCTGTTACCTCTCTCCAGCTGCAGTCCTTCTGGGTAATACAAGGTGACCACACACAAGCTTGCTTTTAAACAGGAAAGTTATTTACTGTGAATCAAATAAACAGTTTCGATACAGTAAAATATGACTTTGTAAAAGGGTATACTAATTAATTAATCAAAGATAAGATAAATACTGTGATATCACTCCTCAAGGGCACATTAATTGTTTCAGGAAATGTCTCAGAGCCTATAGGACCGCCATCTTAATCACTATTATACTTTTGGATATAAGGCTCAGCATTCAGTTAGACACAGTATCAGAATGTCAGACCTATCTGAGTCCGCTGTTTCTTCTTTATATCTTCGCTAGCAACGTTGGTGCACTCGCAATTTGTAATCCACATTGAGGATGGGTGATCAATAGAGAGAATGGCAGCAAACAGTTAGTAATCACCGCGGGGTGTCTGTGCAGGATTGCCGGTAAAACTTCTGTGAGAGATGTACTGGGCCACCTGGTATATTGCCTTCTACTACTCTAAGGCTAATCCTGACTAAAGTTACTTCTTTGATAGATAGAGTCAGTTTTTGGGCAGGTGCCCTCTCACCAACAGGACTGTCTCCCAGGAAGCCTCCGCTGCTGTCTCAGTCTCCGGCCTCTGTCACCAGCCGCGCTAGGTATTTGGGGTGGATGAGTCTGGTCTCTGTAGAACATCGATGGGACCTCCAGGAGGGATCCTCTACTGGAGATGAAACACTGCAACTTAGTCACTTAAGGCCCAGGAGTTTCGGCCTAGCATACAGCATCAGCCCACAGCACTGGCATCCTGCTTGTCTCACTGTGTCTTTCCCAAGAGAGCGAGCCTGGCTCCTCCCTTCCTTTATAAAGCTTCCCCCAGAAGGCTGTGCGGTGCAGCAGTGCACCCTGGTATTCTCAAAGCACTATGGGCGATGAAGACTGCTCAACTTCCTGAAAGGAAAATAACATCAAAAGACATTCCATAGCCGCTGCAATGTGTCCTTTTGGCCACTAGATGGAGCCGAGTTCCTCTCAAATGTCAAGCAGCAGTCTTTTAGAACTTGTATAATGGAAGACCCCGCTACAAAAGGCAGAGAGGAGAGTGACCCCTGCTGGAGGAAAAAAGCAAAAGCCTACAGCACCTGGTATTCCCAGGCGGTCTCCCATCCAAGTACTAACCAGGCCCGACCCTGCTTAGCTTCCGAGATCAGACGAGATCGGGCGCATTCAGGGTGGTGTGGCCGTAGGCAGTACTCAGGCTCTCCCTCAACCTTCTTATACTTGTCACCGGCACCCTGGCCCCGCCTTTCCATCACTTTACTACACTCAGCTGTGCTTTTTCACAAGCAACGCCACACACTCGTCTCTCCTCTCTCCCCTCTCTCTCTCTCTCTTCCTCTGGCTGGCTCTCTCGCTCTCCTCAACCCCTGCCTCATGCTGCTTTGCTCCCTCTTTAACCTCTTCCTGCCTGCACCTTCTCAAACACATTCTCAGCCTGGCCTCCAAGGCTCCTCTCTGCCTTCCCCTGGCCTGACTTTAAGCCTAAAGCTGACAGGGCTCAACACCACAGGAGCAGCAGGGCGCAAGCTTTCTAGACAGCAGCAGAGCCCACCAGGAAGGCCAGGCCTTCGCTCGCCTGACAGCCAGACTTCTCCGGGCACCAGCTAGTGCTCCCGCCTATCTGCCCCGACGCAAAAAATAAAAAAAAAAAAAGACAGGGACCCTGGTTGCACCAGGGCCTACAAACGCCAGTCCCCTGCCTGCTCGGCCTCAGTCTTTTGGGTGGCGTAGTGGCCGCTCCCCCCTTCCCTGCGTGCACCACAAGGCCCTGCCGCTCGAGGCCCCACCTCTTGCCGCAGGTCTCGCGCTCTTGTTGGGTGGGGTGCAACTCATCCTGCGCGCAGGGGTGCCTTTCGCCGTCCACCCACTCACCATTGCCCGGGACCAGGCGGAGACTGCGGTCATGTCAAAGTCCTACGTTAGGTGGGTTCCCCTGACCTAGAGATGAGCCATAACACTGTGTGCAGCACCGAAGGGACAGGGTCCCTCTGAAAACGACTTAGAAACATAGAATGTGTCGGCAGATAAGAACCATTTGGCCCATCTAGTCTGCCCAATATATCTGAATCCTTTGAATAGTCCCTGGCCCTATCTTATATGAAGGATAGCCTTATGCCTATCCCATGCATGCTTAAACTCCTTCACTGTATTTGCAGCTACCACTTCTGCAGGAAGGTTATTCCATGCATCCACTACTCTCTCAGTAAAGTAATACTTCCTCATATTACTTTTAAACCTTTGCCCCTCTAGTTTAAAACGGTGTCCTCTTGTGGTAGTTTTTCTTCTTTTAAATATGCTCTCCTCCTTTACCGAGTTGATTCCCTTTATGTATTTAAAAGTTTCTATCATATCCCCTCTGTCTCTTCTTTCTTCCAAGCTATACATGTTAAGGTCCTTTAACCTTTCCTGGTAAGTTTTTTCCTGCAATCCATGTACTAGTTTAGTAGCTCTTCTCTGAACTCTCTCTAGAGTATCTATATCCTTCTGGAGATATGGCCTCCAGTACTGCGCACGACTGTCCCGTCCCACTACACACCTTGGCTCTATGAATGTTGCAATTAGGAGGGCAGCTGCCGAGCTCCACCCGTCCAGCGTACCTCTGCTACCTCACTTCCAGTAACAGAATGGGGTCCCGCCGTGCATGTTGCGCCCACCTCATGCGCGCACTTGTTAGCTCCTTCACTCTGGTACCATGTGACCAGGCCACGGATCTCCGTAACGTGGGTTGGGTTCCGCTTGCTACTGGAAGCCGACAGCTGGGGAGGGAGCCAGAACATTCACCCCCCCTGGCTACCGGAGGACCCCTCACCTATACCAGGTACTACGTCTTACGACTGCCTGCAGTGTACCTTGCTCTCTTCCTGGGTTACCCATAGCAACGGCTTTACTCCTCCTGCTTGACTTGCCCAGTAGACCTTTTTCTTGTGTAGCTTTGCTTCATAGCCCACATGTGCCTTACTTACTCACCCAAGTTCTTTTGAATAGGCCAGGAGGACAAACATGCGCCCCTTTAAATGACTTCAGACCAGGCTTAGAACACTTGACGCAACATTCCTGAGAAGTCTTGGGCATTGCAGTTCAACGTGAACAATGGTCACATCCTGACCCTAACTACCACTGCTTGGCTGCCCAGGCCTACCTCTACAAGGTAGTAGTCCATATTGGCGTCCTGCAAGTGCTGGCTGATCCCCCCCGAACCCAGGCCTCCCCTGTATTTAGATTGCCGGTGGGTAGGCTGGATCCAAAAAGCCCGGGAACGGCAGCGCACACATTAACTCTTTCCCTACCAGCCTGGAGCAGCCACTAACTCAAAGCGTACTCCTGTAGGCAACCTGCCTACACTCTGACCTCTGCAGGGCGCAGGTTTCATGGCCCGTCGGCTGCTCTGTCGCTTCTCGCTGGCTTCGGCAGTCCGCCTGCGTGCTTCTCGCGCGGTCCCCCAGCCTGGGGAACGCAGCGGAATGTGTTGGCACGAAGAGACTGAAGAGCAGGAGTGATAGAGCCAAAGCGGCTCAGCAGAGAGCGCTAGCGAATGGCTGGGCCGCGCAGCCTGGGTGGGATGTAGGATAGGGCTAGCTAGGTGGGGGTGGCCTCTCGGCGTGGCTTAGTTGCCGTAGGGGACTGGATGCGTGGCAAGCGTTCCTGAGGGGAAGAGAGAGAGAAAGCGTCAATTTCAAAGGAGAGGGCGTAAAAGGGAAGCAGGCGAAGAAAAGTGGGAGCTGGACTGGTGATTTTGGAGAAGCTAGGTGTGCAGGAGGGCCTGCAGAGTGCTGAGGAAAAAAAAAGAATGTAAAAAAGGCAGAGAGGAGAGTGACCCCTGCTGGAGGAAAAAAGCAAAAGCCTACAGCACCTGGTATTCCCAGGCGGTCTCCCATCCAAGTACTAACCAGGCCCGACCCTGCTTAGCTTCCGAGATCAGACGAGATCGGGCGCATTCAGGGTGGTGTGGCCGTAGGCAGTACTCAGGCTCTCCCTCAACCTTCTTATACTTGTCACCGGCACCCTGGCCCCGCCTTTCCATCACTTTACTACACTCAGCTGTGCTTTTTCACAAGCAACGCCACACACTCGTCTCTCCTCTCTCCCCTCTCTCTCTCTCTCTTCCTCTGGCTGGCTCTCTCGCTCTCCTCAACCCCTGCCTCATGCTGCTTTGCTCCCTCTTTAACCTCTTCCTGCCTGCACCTTCTCAAACACATTCTCAGCCTGGCCTCCAAGGCTCCTCTCTGCCTTCCCCTGGCCTGACTTTAAGCCTAAAGCTGACAGGGCTCAACACCACAGGAGCAGCAGGGCGCAAGCTTTCTAGACAGCAGCAGAGCCCACCAGGAAGGCCAGGCCTTCGCTCGCCTGACAGCCAGACTTCTCCGGGCACCAGCTAGTGCTCCCGCCTATCTGCCCCGACGCAAAAAATAAAAAAAAAAAAAGACAGGGACCCTGGTTGCACCAGGGCCTACAAACGCCAGTCCCCTGCCTGCTCGGCCTCAGTCTTTTGGGTGGCGTAGTGGCCGCTCCCCCCTTCCCTGCGTGCACCACAAGGCCCTGCCGCTCGAGGCCCCACCTCTTGCCGCAGGTCTCGCGCTCTTGTTGGGTGGGGTGCAACTCATCCTGCGCGCAGGGGTGCCTTTCGCCGTCCACCCACTCACCATTGCCCGGGACCAGGCGGAGACTGCGGTCATGTCAAAGTCCTACGTTAGGTGGGTTCCCCTGACCTAGAGATGAGCCATAACACTGTGTGCAGCACCGAAGGGACAGGGTCCCTCTGAAAACGACTTAGAAACATAGAATGTGTCGGCAGATAAGAACCATTTGGCCCATCTAGTCTGCCCAATATATCTGAATCCTTTGAATAGTCCCTGGCCCTATCTTATATGAAGGATAGCCTTATGCCTATCCCATGCATGCTTAAACTCCTTCACTGTATTTGCAGCTACCACTTCTGCAGGAAGGTTATTCCATGCATCCACTACTCTCTCAGTAAAGTAATACTTCCTCATATTACTTTTAAACCTTTGCCCCTCTAGTTTAAAACGGTGTCCTCTTGTGGTAGTTTTTCTTCTTTTAAATATGCTCTCCTCCTTTACCGAGTTGATTCCCTTTATGTATTTAAAAGTTTCTATCATATCCCCTCTGTCTCTTCTTTCTTCCAAGCTATACATGTTAAGGTCCTTTAACCTTTCCTGGTAAGTTTTTTCCTGCAATCCATGTACTAGTTTAGTAGCTCTTCTCTGAACTCTCTCTAGAGTATCTATATCCTTCTGGAGATATGGCCTCCAGTACTGCGCACGACTGTCCCGTCCCACTACACACCTTGGCTCTATGAATGTTGCAATTAGGAGGGCAGCTGCCGAGCTCCACCCGTCCAGCGTACCTCTGCTACCTCACTTCCAGTAACAGAATGGGGTCCCGCCGTGCATGTTGCGCCCACCTCATGCGCGCACTTGTTAGCTCCTTCACTCTGGTACCATGTGACCAGGCCACGGATCTCCGTAACGTGGGTTGGGTTCCGCTTGCTACTGGAAGCCGACAGCTGGGGAGGGAGCCAGAACATTCACCCCCCCTGGCTACCGGAGGACCCCTCACCTATACCAGGTACTACGTCTTACGACTGCCTGCAGTGTACCTTGCTCTCTTCCTGGGTTACCCATAGCAACGGCTTTACTCCTCCTGCTTGACTTGCCCAGTAGACCTTTTTCTTGTGTAGCTTTGCTTCATAGCCCACATGTGCCTTACTTACTCACCCAAGTTCTTTTGAATAGGCCAGGAGGACAAACATGCGCCCCTTTAAATGACTTCAGACCAGGCTTAGAACACTTGACGCAACATTCCTGAGAAGTCTTGGGCATTGCAGTTCAACGTGAACAATGGTCACATCCTGACCCTAACTACCACTGCTTGGCTGCCCAGGCCTACCTCTACAAGGTAGTAGTCCATATTGGCGTCCTGCAAGTGCTGGCTGATCCCCCCCGAACCCAGGCCTCCCCTGTATTTAGATTGCCGGTGGGTAGGCTGGATCCAAAAAGCCCGGGAACGGCAGCGCACACATTAACTCTTTCCCTACCAGCCTGGAGCAGCCACTAACTCAAAGCGTACTCCTGTAGGCAACCTGCCTACACTCTGACCTCTGCAGGGCGCAGGTTTCATGGCCCGTCGGCTGCTCTGTCGCTTCTCGCTGGCTTCGGCAGTCCGCCTGCGTGCTTCTCGCGCGGTCCCCCAGCCTGGGGAACGCAGCGGAATGTGTTGGCACGAAGAGACTGAAGAGCAGGAGTGATAGAGCCAAAGCGGCTCAGCAGAGAGCGCTAGCGAATGGCTGGGCCGCGCAGCCTGGGTGGGATGTAGGATAGGGCTAGCTAGGTGGGGGTGGCCTCTCGGCGTGGCTTAGTTGCCGTAGGGGACTGGATGCGTGGCAAGCGTTCCTGAGGGGAAGAGAGAGAGAAAGCGTCAATTTCAAAGGAGAGGGCGTAAAAGGGAAGCAGGCGAAGAAAAGTGGGAGCTGGACTGGTGATTTTGGAGAAGCTAGGTGTGCAGGAGGGCCTGCAGAGTGCTGAGGAAAAAAAAAGAATGTAAAAAAGGCAGAGAGGAGAGTGACCCCTGCTGGAGGAAAAAAGCAAAAGCCTACAGCACCTGGTATTCCCAGGCGGTCTCCCATCCAAGTACTAACCAGGCCCGACCCTGCTTAGCTTCCGAGATCAGACGAGATCGGGCGCATTCAGGGTGGTGTGGCCGTAGGCAGTACTCAGGCTCTCCCTCAACCTTCTTATACTTGTCACCGGCACCCTGGCCCCGCCTTTCCATCACTTTACTACACTCAGCTGTGCTTTTTCACAAGCAACGCCACACACTCGTCTCTCCTCTCTCCCCTCTCTCTCTCTCTCTCTCTTCCTCTGGCTGGCTCTCTCGCTCTCCTCAACCCCTGCCTCATGCTGCTTTGCTCCCTCTTTAACCTCTTCCTGCCTGCACCTTCTCAAACACATTCTCAGCCTGGCCTCCAAGGCTCCTCTCTGCCTTCCCCTGGCCTGACTTTAAGCCTAAAGCTGACAGGGCTCAACACCACAGGAGCAGCAGGGCGCAAGCTTTCTAGACAGCAGCAGAGCCCACCAGGAAGGCCAGGCCTTCGCTCGCCTGACAGCCAGACTTCTCCGGGCACCAGCTAGTGCTCCCGCCTATCTGCCCCGACGCAAAAAATAAAAAAAAAAAAAGACAGGGACCCTGGTTGCACCAGGGCCTACAAACGCCAGTCCCCTGCCTGCTCGGCCTCAGTCTTTTGGGTGGCGTAGTGGCCGCTCCCCCCTTCACTGCGTGCACCACAAGGCCCTGCCGCTCGAGGCCCCACCTCTTGCCGCAGGTCTCGCGCTCTTGTTGGGTGGGGTGCAACTCATCCTGCGCGCAGGGGTGCCTTTCGCCGTCCACCCACTCACCATTGCCCGGGACCAGGCGGAGACTGCGGTCATGTCAAAGTCCTACGTTAGGTGGGTTCCCCTGACCTAGAGATGAGCCATAACACTGTGTGCAGCACCGAAGGGACAGGGTCCCTCTGAAAACGACTTAGAAACATAGAATGTGTCGGCAGATAAGAACCATTTGGCCCATCTAGTCTGCCCAATATATCTGAATCCTTTGAATAGTCCCTGGCCCTATCTTATATGAAGGATAGCCTTATGCCTATCCCATGCATGCTTAAACTCCTTCACTGTATTTGCAGCTACCACTTCTGCAGGAAGGTTATTCCATGCATCCACTACTCTCTCAGTAAAGTAATACTTCCTCATATTACTTTTAAACCTTTGCCCCTCTAGTTTAAAACGGTGTCCTCTTGTGGTAGTTTTTCTTCTTTTAAATATGCTCTCCTCCTTTACCGAGTTGATTCCCTTTATGTATTTAAAAGTTTCTATCATATCCCCTCTGTCTCTTCTTTCTTCCAAGCTATACATGTTAAGGTCCTTTAACCTTTCCTGGTAAGTTTTTTCCTGCAATCCATGTACTAGTTTAGTAGCTCTTCTCTGAACTCTCTCTAGAGTATCTATATCCTTCTGGAGATATGGCCTCCAGTACTGCGCACGACTGTCCCGTCCCACTACACACCTTGGCTCTATGAATGTTGCAATTAGGAGGGCAGCTGCCGAGCTCCACCCGTCCAGCGTACCTCTGCTACCTCACTTCCAGTAACAGAATGGGGTCCCGCCGTGCATGTTGCGCCCACCTCATGCGCGCACTTGTTAGCTCCTTCACTCTGGTACCATGTGACCAGGCCACGGATCTCCGTAACGTGGGTTGGGTTCCGCTTGCTACTGGAAGCCGACAGCTGGGGAGGGAGCCAGAACATTCACCCCCCCTGGCTACCGGAGGACCCCTCACCTATACCAGGTACTACGTCTTACGACTGCCTGCAGTGTACCTTGCTCTCTTCCTGGGTTACCCATAGCAACGGCTTTACTCCTCCTGCTTGACTTGCCCAGTAGACCTTTTTCTTGTGTAGCTTTGCTTCATAGCCCACATGTGCCTTACTTACTCACCCAAGTTCTTTTGAATAGGCCAGGAGGACAAACATGCGCCCCTTTAAATGACTTCAGACCAGGCTTAGAACACTTGACGCAACATTCCTGAGAAGTCTTGGGCATTGCAGTTCAACGTGAACAATGGTCACATCCTGACCCTAACTACCACTGCTTGGCTGCCCAGGCCTACCTCTACAAGGTAGTAGTCCATATTGGCGTCCTGCAAGTGCTGGCTGATCCCCCCCGAACCCAGGCCTCCCCTGTATTTAGATTGCCGGTGGGTAGGCTGGATCCAAAAAGCCCGGGAACGGCAGCGCACACATTAACTCTTTCCCTACCAGCCTGGAGCAGCCACTAACTCAAAGCGTACTCCTGTAGGCAACCTGCCTACACTCTGACCTCTGCAGGGCGCAGGTTTCATGGCCCGTCGGCTGCTCTGTCGCTTCTCGCTGGCTTCGGCAGTCCGCCTGCGTGCTTCTCGCGCGGTCCCCCAGCCTGGGGAACGCAGCGGAATGTGTTGGCGCGAAGAGACTGAAGAGCAGGAGTGATAGAGCCAAAGCGGCTCAGCAGAGAGCGCTAGCGAATGGCTGGGCCGCGCAGCCTGGGTGGGATGTAGGATAGGGCTAGCTAGGTGGGGGTGGCCTCTCGGCGTGGCTTAGTTGCCGTAGGGGACTGGATGCGTGGCAAGCGTTCCTGAGGGGAAGAGAGAGAGAAAGCGTCAATTTCAAAGGAGGGGGCGTAAAAGGGAAGCAGGCGAAGAAAAGTGGGAGCTGGACTGGTGATTTTGGAGAAGCTAGGTGTGCAGGAGGGCCTGCAGAGTGCTGAGGAAAAAAAAAGAATGTAAAAAAGGCAGAGAGGAGAGTGACCCCTGCTGGAGGAAAAAAGCAAAAGCCTACAGCACCTGGTATTCCCAGGCGGTCTCCCATCCAAGTACTAACCAGGCCCGACCCTGCTTAGCTTCTGAGATCAGACGAGATCGGGCGCATTCAGGGTGGTGTGGCCGTAGGCAGTACTCAGGCTCTCCCTCAACCTTCTTATACTTGTGTAGCACCACCCCCGCAGGAGCTGCTGATTATATTATTGGGTCTACACCCTGCCTAACAACCCAATCAAATTGGCTCGATCCCTCCTCAGGCACAACTGACCCAGAATAGGACTGGACTATCAAATAGATACACAGGTTGGAATACAATACTTCACTATGCAACAATACCTTGTTACCTTCTTGAATAGTAGTCCTTCTGGGTGACACAATGGAACAACGCACAAGATTGTAATTAACCAAACTTAGTTTACTATATATCAAATTGAATAGGGGAGATACAATACAATACAATACAAGTCCATAAAAGGTTATTTAAAACAGCTTTAAAAAAGGTAAAAGAATACCCCCACACTCCTCCTGCATTAAGGCTAGACACAGTACCAGGTAGGTGGGCCTATCTGAGTCCCTCCCCCAGAGTTCTCTTCTTTCTTGTTGATCTTCGCTAGCAAGGTTATTGAATAGAGCTCATTTGTAATCCAGATTAGGAATAAAGATCAAGAGAGAAAAAACAACGAGCTGTTAGTTGTCACCGCAGGGTGTCTGCGTAACTGAGCAATAACTTCTGCGAGAGAGATAAGCCTCTGGCAATTCCTTTACAGACCTTATTGTTTGTCTATGAGTCTCCTGAGAGAGTATGGTGATAAACCCCGGGGTTTTATCACCTCCTGCTGCGCTACCGCTATCTGTAGATAAAACTGTCTCTTCAGCAGATAAAGTCAGTTATTGGGCATGTGCCCTCTCACCAACAGAAGTTTCTCCTTCGCGCGCTTCCACTGCGGTCTCAGTCCTTTGGCTATATGCCAGCCGCGCGGGGTCCTTCTGGCGGATGACTTCCGGTCTCGGCAAACAGCAGTATGACCTCCAGGAATGTGCCTCGTGCTTGAGATGGGACGGTTCCACGTCGTCCCTCCAGGCTAAAAGGCTCTGGCCCAATATCCAGTGTCAGTCCTTCACTCTCGCTCGCTGGTTCCTCAGAGTCCAGCGCAGAAAGGCCCCCCCCCCTTCGCGCGCTTCTCTCTTCCTTTAAATAACCTCCCCCATAGTGCCGTGCGGTGCAGCCGTGCACCCTGGATCTTGCAAAGCAGCCTGGGAGATGTAGTTTCTTCATCTTGTGAAAAGGAAGTCACAGCCCGGGAAATTCCATGCAGCTACCACTAGAGGGAGCCTAGTTCCTGGATCTTGCAAAGCAGCCTGGGAGATGTAGTTTCTTCATCTTGTGAAAAGGAAGTCACAGCCCGGGAAATTCCATGCAGCTACCACTAGAGGGAGCCTAGTTCCTTCCCACATATCAAACAGTGTCTTTAGGCATGTTTAACCCCGCTACACACTCCCCCCACTTGAGAAACTTTGGTCCCCAAAGAGGTCAACAGTATGTACCCTAGTGCATAGGTTGGCATTATACAACAAAAACATTAACATTTTGCTGAAATAAGTCAATCTGAATACATCCAATTTTGTATTCTAATAGCAGTGCAACAGTAAAACGATAAAGTGCAATTAATAAACAAATAAGTGATTTCTACAGTGTTAATATAGTGCTGATTTCTAGTGCTTTTATATAGTGCTCCTTTAAAAAGCACATGTGCCTTTGCAATTTCTTAAACACTTACATCTTAAAGTTTGTGTTGAAAAAAAAACATCAAAAGGTGAGAAAGAGAAAAAAACATATAGTGAGGTCAGAGCAACAAAATGTGCGCAAACATTAACTCACAAAGTAAACCAAATTGTGAACATCAAAAACTGTGCTTATTATAATGGCCAAACCCAATATCCTTATGTACAAACTTAAATGCAAACGTTTTCTACTTCAATACTTTGTTCTCATGATCTCTCACAGACCCCCCAAAACTTGGGTGGCTTGTACAGTTGTGCCTGGGGGTGAGCTAGGGTTGTCCCCCACCAAATCTACAGTGGAGGAACTAGGCTGGTCAGGAGATCTTTTGGAGGTAAAAACAGCTTCTTCCGAACATTCACCCAATTGATCATAGGTCAGTCTCTTAGGTGGGTGAATGACTCTCCTTTCCCTCTGTTCCCGTGGAGGCATGCTCTCAGAGGTGCTAGGATCAGGCACTTCTGAGGATTCTTCAATGTCCCCCTCCTCATGTTCCAACACAGAGGAACCTGATGGTTCAAGAGAGGTCAGTTCTTCTTCAGAGAAGGGTGCAACCTCCTCCTCAGGATCTTCATCCTCAGCTGCTTCTTCTGGAAGCATATGAAAGGGTATGAATTCAGGGGCTTCTGCCCGAAGGGCTCCTCTATCAGCCAAGTCAGATGAAGACAGGGAGGCAGGTGTGGGTTCTGGCAACTGAGATGACCACAACCAGTCGGGTACCTCCTCTTCATCTTCCAAATCTTCAGATGGAGAACTTCCCTCTCCCTCATCTGGGAGCGTCGTCTGAGATCTGGTAACTGGTCTGGACCGGCGAGAAGTCGAAGGGGCCTCTGACAAGTCTTCCACAGGGGGCATACGAACCGCTTCAGAGAGAGGCAGCAAATGGTTCCGATGCCAAGCCTTCAATGGACCCACACTTCCTTCAGGCCGAATTTGGTACACAGGAAGGTTTGGCAGTTGCTTGCAGATAACATAAGGTTGGGACTTCCAGCGGTCTGCCAACTTGTGTTTTCCCGGGACACCCAAGTTTCTCAACAAAACCCTGTCCCCTGGTTGCAGGTCATGGATCCGAACTTTTAGGTCGAAATTTTTTTTATTCCGCAGTCCACGTTGATCAGATGTGGCCTGAGCCTTGTCATAGGCCGCTTTCAGACTCTTCCGCAGTCGGTCCACATATCCTCTATGCGATGCTGAAGAGGTATGATCAGGCGAAATGCCAAAGGCCAAATCCACTGGCAACCGAGCCTCCCTTCCAAACATCAGCCGATAAGGGGAATATCCAGTAGCATCACTGACAGTGCTGTTGTAGGCATGCACAATGGCAGCTACGTGCTTGCCCCAATGCTGTTTCTTCTCTGAGCTCAAAGTCCCCAACATATCCAAAAGAGTCCTGTTAAATCGTTCAGGCTGGGCATCCCCCTGTGGATGGTAGGGAGTGGTTCTAGTCTTTTGAATGCCTAACATATCTAACAGTCTCTTGATCAGTCTGCTTTCAAAGTCCCTTCCCTGATCAGAATGGAGGCGTTGTGGTAACCCATAATGTACAAAGAACTTCTCTACAAGAACTTTGGCTACCGTTGAGGCCTTCTGATCCCTTGTTGGGAATGCTTGAGCATATCTGGTAAAATGGTCTGTTACCACAAGGACATTCCCCTGGCCACTCAGATCAGGCTCTAAGCAAAGGAAATCAATGCACACCAGCTCCATGGGTCCCTGACTTTGTAGATGGCCCATTGGGGCTGCTTGACGTGGCAGAGTCTTCCTCTGTATACACCGGACACAAGAATGACAGTATCCTTCAACTTCGGCCCTCATACAAGGCCAGTAGAACCTGTCCCTGACAAGCTGAAAGGTTCTTTCGGGCCCCAGATGGCCATGATTATCATGAAGAGCGGCCAGAACTCCCTCTCTGTATTTAGCTGGTAAGAACAGTTGCCACTTCTCCTCCAGATCTTCAGATGGACCTCTCCGGTAGGCCACTCCTTCTCTGATCTGTAACCGGGTCCACTCTCTATGCAACAGACGGGCCCCCTGAGGGGAGTCAGTTAGAAGCAACTCAGGGCTCTGGATCTCCAGAGCTTCCAAGAGAAGTTTTCCCAAAGGGTCTTCCAACTGCTCCTTCCGCAAGTCCCTTTTGGACAGCCGGGGCAAACCCTCCCCTTCAACTTGGGTCACCTGGCAGTAGCATTTGGGTACTCCGATAGCCGAAACCCCAATCTCTTCTGCTCTTGACCCTCCTCGGGATCGAAATTCAGTTCCCTGATATAGGGCACGCACCCCTTCTGGAGCCAAATGAGTCCATTCTTCCGCAGGTTCCTGTGGAACATGCAACCTTCTGGATAGGGCATCTGCATCCCTATTTCCGATTCCTGGCCGATACTTCAGGCTAAAATTGAAGCTAGAGAGGGCAGCCAACCATCGATGTCCTGTTGCATCCAGCTTGGCCGTAGTCAACAGATAGGTGAGGGGATTATTATCTGTCTTGACAATGAATTCAGCTCCGTACAGGTAGTCTTTCAATTTGTCAACCACTGCCCACTTCAAGGCCAAGAATTCAAGTTTGTGAGTAGGATAATTCCTTTCAGCAGGCAATAGGCTTCTGCTCACATAGGCAACAGGTCGCAGATGACCCTCATGCTCCTGATAAAGTACCCCCCCCAGCCCATCTCGGCTGGCATCAACATGCAGTTCATATGGTTTTGTGGGGTCCGCATAGGCCAACACAGGGGCAGTGGTTAGGGTTTCCTTCAGCTGGACAAAGGCCCCTTCGCATTCCGGGGTCCACTGATCCTGGATGGATTCCTTAGCCTTCCGGGGGCCTATGGTGGACTTCGCCGGCTTTACCAACTCAGGGACATCATCTTCTTCATTCTTCAGGAGCTCATTTAGGGGTCGGGCAATCTGGGCGAACCCCTCCACAAACCTCCTGTAATAGGAGCAAAAGCCCAAGAATGACCGGAGTTCGGTCACATTTGTGGGTCTCGGCCAGGAAGCAACAGCATCCAGCTTGTCCGGGTCAGTGGCCACCCCTTCTTCAGACACGATATGGCCCAGGTAATGGACCGAGGACTGATAGAATTGGCACTTCTCAGGAGAAAGTTTCAGACCTTCTTCATGTAGCCTCTTCAAGACCTTTTCCAACCTCTCCTCATGTTCTTCTAAAGTTCTGCCAAACACGATAACATCATCCAAGTATACCAGTACCTCTATCAAATTCATATCTCCAACGGTCCTCTCCATCAGCCTTTGGAAGGTAGCAGGGGCCCCGGACAACCCCTGAGGCATGCGATTGAACTCAAAGAACCCCACAGGGGTGATGAAGGCTGTTTTCTCCCGATCTTCAGGGTGCATGGGGATCTGATAATACCCACTCTTTAAGTCCATCACACTGAACCACTTCGCCCCTGACAGACTCTGTAGGGCATCTTCGATTCGAGGAGTGGTATACTGGTCTGGGATGGTTCTTCTGTTCAGCGTTCGGTAGTCGATACAAAGCCTCAAAGATCCATTTTTCTTCCGGACTACCACTATCGGGGAAGCATACGGGCTCCTGGATTCTCGGATAATCCCGATCTTTTTGAGCTCTGCCAGCTGTTGACGTAGATCTTCTAAGTCACCTAAGGGGACTCGCCGGACTCTCTCCCTGAAAGGCTTGTCCTCACTCAGGCGGATCTTATGAGTAGCGCTCCTGGCACATCCCACGTCAAACTCGTCCTTAGAGAATATTTCCCTACATCGAGCAAGTTGTGCCTTGGCCCTCTTCACCCATTCCGGCGGGAGGGCAGCGTTTCCAGAGCAAAGCTCCTCTATAACCGCTTCACCCTGTTCCTTTTCTTTGAAATCAATGGGGGCAACTGGGGTAGCCGGGTTGACTTGGCCCAGGAGCACTCTGGCCGGTACCTTCACTGGTGTAATAGAGGTGTTTCTGACACTCACTAAAACCCTTCCACGGTTTTCCTGTAACACCTTCAAAGGGATCACCTCAGGGATCACTTCTATCCCTCTCTGTCTCTCCTTTTGACCTGATTCAAAGATAATGAAGGGACCCGGCTGTTGCCATGTGAGTTTAACAGAAGCCTTAAAACAGGCCACCTCTCCTGGCTGTAAGACCTTTTCTGCTCTATCCAGCTTCCAGAGTCGTCCAACTCCTTCTGCGGGGGTCTCTTGCTCCAACACTAATCGTTGGTAGGCCTGCCGTAGCATGGGATGGATCCTTGGCGCCTGAGCATCTTGTCCCTGGACCAGTTGTATCAGAAGGCGCCTTACCAGGTCAGTGTTTGTTCCTACGATGAGAGAGCTTTTGTTGGCCCCTGGTGGACGAGGACAGACCACCGCTAAGGTGTCGAAGGTTTCCGCTTCACCAGCCACTGATGGATCAAAGGTCAACTTGATTGGCAGATACCCGTCATAGGGAAAACTTTGGGTCCCAATACCCCATATCTCCAGATCTTCCAACTTCTGCAAAGGTAGATGGGTAAGATATTTATCATAGAAGTCTCTATACAAAAGAGTCACCTGGGCCCCTGTGTCAAGGAGGGCTCTTGTGTAAATTCCTTCCACCTGAACCGAGACCACTGGGGAGGGCCCGACCAAGTTAGTTGGGAATTCTCTTGATGTAGCCTGGTTGTCTGATTCAGTTCTCTGTACCCTGGCCCTCTTCTCCTTTTTCTTCCTTGATCTGGGCCCCCGCTGAACCCGGTGCGCATTGACTTTCCTTCCCTCAGTAACCCGGAGTCTAGAACTGGGGGTATTATATTTGGGTCTGACCCCCTGACTCAGTTTCCCTGATCCTGCACCACTTCTGGAGTCCCTTAAGACTGGCGGACACCCGGTTGACTCCTTCACCGGTGTCCTCTGAAGTTTCCCGCTGGCTCGCGAGGTTTCGCGGCAGCATTTCCTGAGCTGGGACATACCCTTCTAACATGCCCAACTCCCCCGCAGTTGAAACAAGTTAACAATCTTGCAGGCCGTGGCTCTGGATCTGTGCTGAGACTAACAGGTTCATCTGGCCTCTCCGATATACTCCCCTTGGGTAGAGTGGATACCTGACCAGTCAAGATGGACACCATTTCTATCAACTGAGACACTTGGGTCTTTAGAAGTTCAACTTGAGAGTCACCCTCTTCCACACTTATCACTCCAACCCGGGCAGTTGAGTCAAACTGCCGACTTTTCTTCTTGTTGTCCAACATAACCTCTTCCTCTCTGACCATTCGAATCAGATCGGGGTATTCTAGAATGCCGCCATCTCGACGAGTTCGTAACAGTATGGCAATGGGATCTAAAGGTTGAGCCCCTTTCAGAACCTGTCGTGCACGAGTCTCATCTATTTTCCGGTGGTCTATTCCTTTCTTTAACAGAATCTGGTGGATAATCCTATCCAGACGTTTAATGAATTCGGACAACTTCTCCCCCTCTTCTTGATAACAGTGGTCCAACTGGTAGAGAAGTTCAGCCGCGTTCTCCGTCCGACCAAACACATCTTGCAGAATGTCCAAATAATCCTGTGCAGTGCAGTTCTTCTTGCTAAGCTTTAGATTACGTACAGCCTCTAATGCAGGTCCCCTTAAACTCTCTGTGATTCTCTGCTTCTTGTGCTGTTCTGGTACCTCCCATTCCTCCAAAGCCTGAGTGGCGGTATCTAACCACTCTTCGAACCCATCTTCTGCTGAAGGCACAGGCTGTTTCCCAGAGAATGTCCGGAGCTTCCTATATCCAGTCATCAAATAGCTCGAGGAGTCCCTACTACATTTTGCCACAATCTCCCCAAGAACAGCACACAGTTCTGAGCTAAAAGTCGACAAAGGTGATGACTCAGGATGCCCTTCTTGGACACCTTTTTCTTGGCTGGATACCCCAGGGGTGGTGGATGAGGGACCCGCAATAGGAACTCCTGGATGTATCAGGAAAAGTTCTGTTTGGTCAGTAGTTTTTACACTGTTTCCGTTGAAATAATCAGGGACCCCCTTCCTCCACTCACACAGTGCATACGTGTGTGGGACAGTGGTGTCAGTTTTCATGTCAATCACCCAAAATTTCCTGTCTGTGGATAGTGCCCTCAAAACAGGGAGGAGCTTTTCTTCAGTCCAGGCTTCTCCCTTGATTTCAACCACCAGGCCATTTTCCACTATGACATTCTCTTCCTTGCACCACTCAGCAGCAGCGACAGGATCCATTTCTGCGTGGGAGGGGATTCTATGGCTGAGAGGGTTGTATTGCAGGACTGTAGAAATCCCGGACGAGCCCCCACGTGTAGCACCACCCCCGCAGGAGCTGCTGATTATATTATTGGGTCTACACCCTGCCTAACAACCCAATCAAATTGGCTCGATCCCTCCTCAGGCACAACTGACCCAGAATAGGACTGGACTATCAAATAGATACACAGGTTGGAATACAATACTTCACTATGCAACAATACCTTGTTACCTTCTTGAATAGTAGTCCTTCTGGGTGACACAATGGAACAACGCACAAGATTGTAATTAACCAAACTTAGTTTACTATATATCAAATTGAATAGGGGAGATACAATACAATACAATACAAGTCCATAAAAGGTTATTTAAAACAGCTTTAAAAAAGGTAAAAGAATACCCCCACACTCCTCCTGCATTAAGGCTAGACACAGTACCAGGTAGGTGGGCCTATCTGAGTCCCTCCCCCAGAGTTCTCTTCTTTCTTGTTGATCTTCGCTAGCAAGGTTATTGAATAGAGCTCATTTGTAATCCAGATTAGGAATAAAGATCAAGAGAGAAAAAACAACGAGCTGTTAGTTGTCACCGCAGGGTGTCTGCGTAACTGAGCAATAACTTCTGCGAGAGAGATAAGCCTCTGGCAATTCCTTTACAGACCTTATTGTTTGTCTATGAGTCTCCTGAGAGAGTATGGTGATAAACCCCGGGGTTTTATCACCTCCTGCTGCGCTACCGCTATCTGTAGATAAAACTGTCTCTTCAGCAGATAAAGTCAGTTATTGGGCATGTGCCCTCTCACCAACAGAAGTTTCTCCTTCGCGCGCTTCCACTGCGGTCTCAGTCCTTTGGCTATATGCCAGCCGCGCGGGGTCCTTCTGGCGGATGACTTCCGGTCTCGGCAAACAGCAGTATGACCTCCAGGAATGTGCCTCGTGCTTGAGATGGGACGGTTCCACGTCGTCCCTCCAGGCTAAAAGGCTCTGGCCCAATATCCAGTGTCAGTCCTTCACTCTCGCTCGCTGGTTCCTCAGAGTCCAGCGCAGAAAGGCCCCCCCCCCTTCGCGCGCTTCTCTCTTCCTTTAAATAACCTCCCCCATAGTGCCGTGCGGTGCAGCCGTGCACCCTGGATCTTGCAAAGCAGCCTGGGAGATGTAGTTTCTTCATCTTGTGAAAAGGAAGTCACAGCCCGGGAAATTCCATGCAGCTACCACTAGAGGGAGCCTAGTTCCTGGATCTTGCAAAGCAGCCTGGGAGATGTAGTTTCTTCATCTTGTGAAAAGGAAGTCACAGCCCGGGAAATTCCATGCAGCTACCACTAGAGGGAGCCTAGTTCCTTCCCACATATCAAACAGTGTCTTTAGGCATGTTTAACCCCGCTACACTTGTCACCGGCACCCTGGCCCCGCCTTTCCATCACTTTACTACACTCAGCTGTGCTTTTTCACAAGCAACGCCACACACTCGTCTCTCCTCTCTCCCCTCTCTCTCTCTCTCTCTCTTCCTCTGGCTGGCTCTCTCGCTCTCCTCAACCCCTGCCTCATGCTGCTTTGCTCCCTCTTTAACCTCTTCCTGCCTGCACCTTCTCAAACACATTCTCAGCCTGGCCTCCAAGGCTCCTCTCTGCCTTCCCCTGGCCTGACTTTAAGCCTAAAGCTGACAGGGCTCAACACCACAGGAGCAGCAGGGCGCAAGCTTTCTAGACAGCAGCAGAGCCCACCAGGAAGGCCAGGCCTTCGCTCGCCTGACAGCCAGACTTCTCCGGGCACCAGCTAGTGCTCCCGCCTATCTGCCCCGACGCAAAAAATAAAAAAAAAAAAAAGACAGGGACCCTGGTTGCACCAGGGCCTACAAACGCCAGTCCCCTGCCTGCTCGGCCTCAGTCTTTTGGGTGGCGTAGTGGCCGCTCCCCCCTTCCCTGCGTGCACCACAAGGCCCTGCCGCTCGAGGCCCCACCTCTTGCCGCAGGTCTCGCGCTCTTGTTGGGTGGGGTGCAACTCATCCTGCGCGCAGGGGTGCCTTTCGCCGTCCACCCACTCACCATTGCCCGGGACCAGGCGGAGACTGCGGTCATGTCAAAGTCCTACGTTAGGTGGGTTCCCCTGACCTAGAGATGAGCCATAACACTGTGTGCAGCACCGAAGGGACAGGGTCCCTCTGAAAACGACTTAGAAACATAGAATGTGTCGGCAGATAAGAACCATTTGGCCCATCTAGTCTGCCCAATATATCTGAATCCTTTGAATAGTCCCTGGCCCTATCTTATATGAAGGATAGCCTTATGCCTATCCCATGCATGCTTAAACTCCTTCACTGTATTTGCAGCTACCACTTCTGCAGGAAGGTTATTCCATGCATCCACTACTCTCTCAGTAAAGTAATACTTCCTCATATTACTTTTAAACCTTTGCCCCTCTAGTTTAAAACGGTGTCCTCTTGTGGTAGTTTTTCTTCTTTTAAATATGCTCTCCTCCTTTACCGAGTTGATTCCCTTTATGTATTTAAAAGTTTCTATCATATCCCCTCTGTCTCTTCTTTCTTCCAAGCTATACATGTTAAGGTCCTTTAACCTTTCCTGGTAAGTTTTTTCCTGCAATCCATGTACTAGTTTAGTAGCTCTTCTCTGAACTCTCTCTAGAGTATCTATATCCTTCTGGAGATATGGCCTCCAGTACTGCGCACGACTGTCCCGTCCCACTACACACCTTGGCTCTATGAATGTTGCAATTAGGAGGGCAGCTGCCGAGCTCCACCCGTCCAGCGTACCTCTGCTACCTCACTTCCAGTAACAGAATGGGGTCCCGCCGTGCATGTTGCGCCCACCTCATGCGCGCACTTGTTAGCTCCTTCACTCTGGTACCATGTGACCAGGCCACGGATCTCCGTAACGTGGGTTGGGTTCCGCTTGCTACTGGAAGCCGACAGCTGGGGAGGGAGCCAGAACATTCACCCCCCCTGGCTACCGGAGGACCCCTCACCTATACCAGGTACTACGTCTTACGACTGCCTGCAGTGTACCTTGCTCTCTTCCTGGGTTACCCATAGCAACGGCTTTACTCCTCCTGCTTGACTTGCCCAGTAGACCTTTTTCTTGTGTAGCTTTGCTTCATAGCCCACATGTGCCTTACTTACTCACCCAAGTTCTTTTGAATAGGCCAGGAGGACAAACATGCGCCCCTTTAAATGACTTCAGACCAGGCTTAGAACACTTGACGCAACATTCCTGAGAAGTCTTGGGCATTGCAGTTCAACGTGAACAATGGTCACATCCTGACCCTAACTACCACTGCTTGGCTGCCCAGGCCTACCTCTACAAGGTAGTAGTCCATATTGGCGTCCTGCAAGTGCTGGCTGATCCCCCCCGAACCCAGGCCTCCCCTGTATTTAGATTGCCGGTGGGTAGGCTGGATCCAAAAAGCCCGGGAACGGCAGCGCACACATTAACTCTTTCCCTACCAGCCTGGAGCAGCCACTAACTCAAAGCGTACTCCTGTAGGCAACCTGCCTACACTCTGACCTCTGCAGGGCGCAGGTTTCATGGCCCGTCGGCTGCTCTGTCGCTTCTCGCTGGCTTCGGCAGTCCGCCTGCGTGCTTCTCGCGCGGTCCCCCAGCCTGGGGAACGCAGCGGAATGTGTTGGCGCGAAGAGACTGAAGAGCAGGAGTGATAGAGCCAAAGCGGCTCAGCAGAGAGCGCTAGCGAATGGCTGGGCCGCGCAGCCTGGGTGGGATGTAGGATA
Organism: Pelophylax lessonae; assembly: GCF_965119305.1. Classification (NCBI taxonomy): domain Eukaryota; kingdom Metazoa; phylum Chordata; class Amphibia; order Anura; family Ranidae; genus Pelophylax; species Pelophylax lessonae. Next base: position 14,555,299 of record NC_138772.1, read on the forward strand.
GGGCTAGCTAGGTGGGGGTGGCCTCTCGGCGTGGCTTAGTTGCCGTAGGGGACTGGATGCGTGGCAAGCGTTCCTGAGGGGAAGAGAGAGAGAAAGCGTCAATTTCAAAGGAGGGGGCGTAAAAGGGAAGCAGGCGAAGAAAAGTGGGAGCTGGACTGGTGATTTTGGAGGAGCTAGGTGTGCAGGAGGGCCTGCAGAGTGCTGAGGAAAAAAAAAGAATGTAAAAAAGGCAGAGAGGAGAGTGACCCCTGCGGGAGGAAAAAAGCAAAAGCCTACAGCACCTGGTATTCCCAGGCGGTCTCCCATCCAAGTACTAACCAGGCCCGACCCTGCTTAGCTTCCGAGATCAGACGAGATCAGGCGCATTCAGGGTGGTGTGGCCGTAGGCAGTACTCAGGCTCTCCCTCAACCTTCTCATACTTGTCACCGGCACCCTGGCCCCGCCTTTCCATCACTTTACTACACTCAGCTGTGCTTTTTCACAAGCAACTCCACACACTCGTCTCTCCTCTCTCCCCTCTCTCTCTCTCTCTCTTCCTCTGGCTGGCTCTCTCGCTCTCCTCAACCCCTGCCTCATGCTGCTTTGCTCCCTCTTTAACCTCTTCCTGCCTGCACCTTCTCAAACACATTCTCAGCCTGGCCTCCAAGGCTCCTCTCTGCCTTCCCCTGGCCTGACTTTAAGCCTAAAGCTGACAGGGCTCAACACCACAGGAGCAGCAGGGCGCAAGCTTTCTAGACAGCAGCAGAGCCCACCAGGAAGGCCAGGCCTTCGCTCGCCTGACAGCCAGACTTCTCCGGGCACCAGCTAGTGCTCCCGCCTATCTGCCCCGACGCAAAAAATAAAAAAAAAAAAGACAGGGACCCTGGTTGCACCAGGGCCTACAAACGCCAGTCCCCTGCCTGCTCGGCCTCAGTCTTTTGGGTGGCGTAGTGGCCGCTCCCCCCTTCCCTGCGTGCACCACAAGGCCCTGCCGCTCGAGGCCCCACCTCTTGCCGCAGGTCTCGCGCTCTTGTTGGGTGGGGTGCAACTCATCCTGCGCGCAGGGGTGCCTTTCGCCGTCCACCCACTCACCATTGCCCGGGACCAGGCGGAGACTGCGGTCATGTCAAAGTCCTACGTTAGGTGGGTTCCCCTGACCTAGAGATGAGCCATAACACTGTGTGCAGCACCGAAGGGACAGGGTCCCTCTGAAAACGACTTAGAAACATAGAATGTGTCGGCAGATAAGAACCATTTGGCCCATCTAGTCTGCCCAATATATCTGAATCCTTTGAATAGTCCCTGGCCCTATCTTATATGAAGGATAGCCTTATGCCTATCCCATGCATGCTTAAACTCCTTCACTGTATTTGCAGCTACCACTTCTGCAGGAAGGTTATTCCATGCATCCACTACTCTCTCAGTAAAGTAATACTTCCTCATATTACTTTTAAACCTTTGCCCCTCTAGTTTAAAACGGTGTCCTCTTGTGGTAGTTTTTCTTCTTTTAAATATGCTCTCCTCCTTTACCGAGTTGATTCCCTTTATGTATTTAAAAGTTTCTATCATATCCCCTCTGTCTCTTCTTTCTTCCAAGCTATACATGTTAAGGTCCTTTAACCTTTCCTGGTAAGTTTTTTCCTGCAATCCATGTACTAGTTTAGTAGCTCTTCTCTGAACTCTCTCTAGAGTATCTATATCCTTCTGGAGATATGGCCTCCAGTACTGCGCACGACTGTCCCGTCCCACTACACACCTTGGCTCTATGAATGTTGCAATTAGGAGGGCAGCTGCCGAGCTCCACCCGTCCAGCGTACCTCTGCTACCTCACTTCCAGTAACAGAATGGGGTCCCGCCGTGCATGTTGCGCCCACCTCATGCGCGCACTTGTTAGCTCCTTCACTCTGGTACCATGTGACCAGGCCACGGATCTCCGTAACGTGGGTTGGGTTCCGCTTGCTACTGGAAGCCGACAGCTGGGGAGGGAGCCAGAACATTCACCCCCCCTGGCTACCGGAGGACCCCTCACCTATACCAGGTACTACGTCTTACGACTGCCTGCAGTGTACCTTGCTCTCTTCCTGGGTTACCCATAGCAACGGCTTTACTCCTCCTGCTTGACTTGCCCAGTAGACCTTTTTCTTGTGTAGCTTTGCTTCATAGCCCACATGTGCCTTACTTACTCACCCAAGTTCTTTTGAATAGGCCAGGAGGACAAACATGCGCCCCTTTAAATGACTTCAGACCAGGCTTAGAACACTTGACGCAACATTCCTGAGAAGTCTTGGGCATTGCAGTTCAACGTGAACAATGGTCACATCCTGACCCTAACTACCACTGCTTGGCTGCCCAGGCCTACCTCTACAAGGTAGTAGTCCATATTGGCGTCCTGCAAGTGCTGGCTGATCCCCCCCGAACCCAGGCCTCCCCTGTATTTAGATTGCCGGTGGGTAGGCTGGATCCAAAAAGCCCGGGAACGGCAGCGCACACATTAACTCTTTCCCTACCAGCCTGGAGCAGCCACTAACTCAAAGCGTACTCCTGTAGGCAACCTGCCTACACTCTGACCTCTGCAGGGCGCAGGTTTCATGGCCCGTCGGCTGCTCTGTCGCTTCTCGCTGGCTTCGGCAGTCCGCCTGCGTGCTTCTCGCGCAGTCCCCCAGCCTGGGGAACGCAGCGGAATGTGTTGGCGCGAAGAGACTGAAGAGCAGGAGTGATAGAGCCAAAGCGGCTCAGCAGAGAGCGCTAGCGAATGGCTGGGCCGCGCAGCCTGGGTGGGATGTAGGATAGGGCTAGCTAGGTGGGGGTGGCCTCTCGGCGTGGCTTAGTTGCCGTAGGGGACTGGATGCGTGGCAAGCATTCCTGAGGGGAAGAGAGAGAGAAAGCGTCAATTTCAAAGGAGGGGGCGTAAAAGGGAAGCAGGCGAAGAAAAGTGGGAGCTGGACTGGTGATTTTGGAGAAGCTAGGTGTGCAGGAGGGCCTGCAGAGTGCTGAGGAAAAAAAAAGAATGTAAAAAAGGCAGAGAGGAGAGTGACCCCTGCTGGAGGAAAAAAGCAAAAGCCTACAGCACCTGGTATTCCCAGGCGGTCTCCCATCCAAGTACTAACCAGGCCCGACCCTGCTTAGCTTCCGAGATCAGACGAGATCGGGCGCATTCAGGGTGGTGTGGCCGTAGGCAGTACTCAGGCTCTCCCTCAACCTTCTTATACTTGTCACCGGCACCCGGCCCCGCCTTTCCATCACTTTACTACACTCAGCTGTGCTTTTTCACAAGCAACGCCACACACTCGTCTCTCCTCTCTCCCCTCTCTCTCTCTCTCTTCCTCTGGCTGGCTCTCTCGCTCTCCTCAACCCCTGCCTCATGCTGCTTTGCTCCCTCTTTAACCTCTTCCTGCCTGCACCTTCTCAAACACATTCTCAGCCTGGCCTCCAAGGCTCCTCTCTGCCTTCCCCTGGCCTGACTTTAAGCCTAAAGCTGACAGGGCTCAACACCACAGGAGCAGCAGGGCGCAAGCTTTCTAGACAGCAGCAGAGCCCACCAGGAAGGCCAGGCCTTCGCTCGCCTGACAGCCAGACTTCTCCGGGCACCAGCTAGTGCTCCCGCCTATCTGCCCCGACGCAAAAAAAAAAAAAAAAAAAAGACAGGGACCCTGGTTGCACCAGGGCCTACAAACGCCAGTCCCCTGCCTGCTCGGCCTCAGTCTTTTGGGTGGCGTAGTGGCCGCTCCCCCCTTCCCTGCGTGCACCACAAGGCCCTGCCGCTCGAGGCCCCACCTCTTGCCGCAGGTCTCGCGCTCTTGTTGGGTGGGGTGCAACTCATCCTGCGCGCAGGGGTGCCTTTCGCCGTCCACCCACTCACCATTGCCCGGGACCAGGCGGAGACTGCGGTCATGTCAAAGTCCTACGTTAGGTGGGTTCCCCTGACCTAGAGATGAGCCATAACACTGTGTGCAGCACCGAAGGGACAGGGTCCCTCTGAAAACGACTTAGAAACATAGAATGTGTCGGCAGATAAGAACCATTTGGCCCATCTAGTCTGCCCAATATATCTGAATCCTTTGAATAGTCCCTGGCCCTATCTTATATGAAGGATAGCCTTATGCCTATCCCATGCATGCTTAAACTCCTTCACTGTATTTGCAGCTACCACTTCTGCAGGAAGGTTATTCCATGCATCCACTACTCTCTCAGTAAAGTAATACTTCCTCATATTACTTTTAAACCTTTGCCCCTCTAGTTTAAAACGGTGTCCTCTTGTGGTAGTTTTTCTTCTTTTAAATATGCTCTCCTCCTTTACCGAGTTGATTCCCTTTATGTATTTAAAAGTTTCTATCATATCCCCTCTGTCTCTTCTTTCTTCCAGCTATACATGTTAAGGTCCTTTAACCTTTCCTGGTAAGTTTTTTCCTGCAATCCATGTACTAGTTTAGTAGCTCTTCTCTGAACTCTCTCTAGAGTATCTATATCTTTCTGGAGATATGGCCTCCAGTACTGCGCACGACTGTCCCGTCCCACTACACACCTTGGCTCTATGAATGTTGCAATTAGGAGGGCAGCTGCCGAGCTCCACCCGTCCAGCGTACCTCTGCTACCTCACTTCCAGTAACAGAATGGGGTCCCGCCGTGCATGTTGCGCCCACCTCATGCGCGCACTTGTTAGCTCCTTCACTCTGGTACCATGTGACCAGGCCACGGATCTCCGTAACGTGGGTTGGGTTCCGCTTGCTACTGGAAGCCGACAGCTGGGGAGGGAGCCAGAACATTCACCCCCCCTGGCTACCGGAGGACCCCTCACCTATACCAGGTACTACGTCTTACGACTGCCTGCAGTGTACCTTGCTCTCTTCCTGGGTTACCCATAGCAACGGCTTTACTCCTCCTGCTTGACTTGCCCAGTAGACCTTTTTCTTGTGTAGCTTTGCTTCATAGCCCACATGTGCCTTACTTACTCACCCAAGTTCTTTTGAATAGGCCAGGAGGACAAACATGCGCCCCTTTAAATGACTTCAGACCAGGCTTAGAACACTTGACGCAACATTCCTGAGAAGTCTTGGGCATTGCAGTTCAACGTGAACAATGGTCACATCCTGACCCTAACTACCACTGCTTGGCTGCCCAGGCCTACCTCTACAAGGTAGTAGTCCATATTGGCGTCCTGCAAGTGCTGGCTGATCCCCCCCGAACCCAGGCCTCCCCTGTATTTAGATTGCCGGTGGGTAGGCTGGATCCAAAAAGCCCGGGAACGGCAGCGCACACATTAACTCTTTCCCTACCAGCCTGGAGCAGCCACTAACTCAAAGCGTACTCCTGTAGGCAACCTGCCTACACTCTGACCTCTGCAGGGCGCAGGTTTCATGGCCCGTCGGCTGCTCTGTCGCTTCTCGCTGGCTTCGGCAGTCCGCCTGCGTGCTTCTCGCGCGGTCCCCCAGCCTGGGGAACGCAGCGGAATGTGTTGGCGCGAAGAGACTGAAGAGCAGGAGTGATAGAGCCAAAGCGGCTCAGCAGAGAGCGCTAGCGAATGGCTGGGCCGCGCAGCCTGGGTGGGATGTAGGATAGGGCTAGCTAGGTGGGGGTGGCCTCTCGGCGTGGCTTAGTTGCCGTAGGGGACTGGATGCGTGGCAAGCGTTCCTGAGGGGAAGAGAGAGAGAAAGCGTCAATTTCAAAGGAGGGGGCGTAAAAGGGAAGCAGGCGAAGAAAAGTGGGAGCTGGACTGGTGATTTTGGAGGAGCTAGGTATGCAGGAGGGCCTGCAGAGTGCTGAGGAAAAAAAAAGAATGTAAAAAAGGCAGAGAGGAGAGTGACCCCTGCTGGAGGAAAAAAGCAAAAGCCTACAGCACCTGGTATTCCCAGGCGGTCTCCCATCCAAGTACTAACCAGGCCCGACCCTGCTTAGCTTCCGAGATCAGACGAGATCGGGCGCATTCAGGGTGGTGTGGCCGTAGGCAGTACTCAGGCTCTCCCTCAACCTTCTTATACTTGTCACCGGCATCCTGGCCCCGCCTTTCCATCACTTTACTACACTCAGCTGTGCTTTTTCACAAGCAACGCCACACACTCGTCTCTCGTCTCTCGTCTCTCCTCTCTCCCCTCTCTCTCTCTCTCTCTCTTCCTCTGGCTGGCTCTCTCGCTCTCCTCAACCCCTGCCTCATGCTGCTTTGCTCCCTCTTTAACCTCTTCCTGCCTGCACCTTCTCAAACACATTCTCAGCCTGGCCTCCAAGGCTCCTCTCTGCCTTCCCCTGGCCTGACTTTAAGCCTAAAGCTGACAGGGCTCAACACCACAGGAGCAGCAGGGCGCAAGCTTTCTAGACAGCAGCAGAGCCCACCAGGAAGGCCAGGCCTTCGCTCGCCTGACAGCCAGACTTCTCCGGGCACCAGCTAGTGCTCCCGCCTATCTGCCCCGACGCAAAAAATAAAAAATAAAAAAAGACAGGGACCCTGGTTGCACCAGGGCCTACAAACGCCAGTCCCCTGCCTGCTCGGCCTCAGTCTTTTGGGTGGCGTAGTGGCCGCTCCCCCCTTCCCTGCGTGCACCACAAGGCCCTGCCGCTCGAGGCCCCACCTCTTGCCGCAGGTCTCGCGCTCTTGTTGGGTGGGGTGCAACTCATCCTGCGCGCAGGGGTGCCTTTCGCCGTCCACCCACTCACCATTGCCCGGGACCAGGCGGAGACTGCGGTCATGTCAAAGTCCTACGTTAGGTGGGTTCCCCTGACCTAGAGATGAGCCATAACACTGTGTGCAGCACCGAAGGGACAGGGTCCCTCTGAAAACGACTTAGAAACATAGAATGTGTCGGCAGATAAGAACCATTTGGCCCATCTAGTCTGCCCAATATATCTGAATCCTTTGAATAGTCCCTGGCCCTATCTTATATGAAGGATAGCCTTATGCCTATCCCATGCATGCTTAAACTCCTTCACTGTATTTGCAGCTACCACTTCTGCAGGAAGGTTATTCCATGCATCCACTACTCTCTCAGTAAAGTAATACTTCCTCATATTACTTTTAAACCTTTGCCCCTCTAGTTTAAAACGGTGTCCTCTTGTGGTAGTTTTTCTTCTTTTAAATATGCTCTCCTCCTTTACCGAGTTGATTCCCTTTATGTATTTAAAAGTTTCTATCATATCCCCTCTGTCTCTTCTTTCTTCCAAGCTATACATGTTAAGGTCCTTTAACCTTTCCTGGTAAGTTTTTTCCTGCAATCCATGTACTAGTTTAGTAGCTCTTCTCTGAACTCTCTCTAGAGTATCTATATCCTTCTGGAGATATGGCCTCCAGTACTGCGCACGACTGTCCCGTCCCACTACACACCTTGGCTCTATGAATGTTGCAATTAGGAGGGCAGCTGCCGAGCTCCACCCGTCCAGCGTACCTCTGCTACCTCACTTCCAGTAACAGAATGGGGTCCCGCCGTGCATGTTGCGCCCACCTCATGCGCGCACTTGTTAGCTCCTTCACTCTGGTACCATGTGACCAGGCCACGGATCTCCGTAACGTGGGTTGGGTTCCGCTTGCTACTGGAAGCCGACAGCTGGGGAGGGAGCCAGAACATTCACCCCCCCTGGCTACCGGAGGACCCCTCACCTATACCAGGTACTACGTCTTACGACTGCCTGCAGTGTACCTTGCTCTCTTCCTGGGTTACCCATAGCAACGGCTTTACTCCTCCTGCTTGACTTGCCCAGTAGACCTTTTTCTTGTGTAGCTTTGCTTCATAGCCCACATGTGCCTTACTTACTCACCCAAGTTCTTTTGAATAGGCCAGGAGGACAAACATGCGCCCCTTTAAATGACTTCAGACCAGGCTTAGAACACTTGACGCAACATTCCTGAGAAGTCTTGGGCATTGCAGTTCAACGTGAACAATGGTCACATCCTGACCCTAACTACCACTGCTTGGCTGCCCAGGCCTACCTCTACAAGGTAGTAGTCCATATTGGCGTCCTGCAAGTGCTGGCTGATCCCCCCCGAACCCAGGCCTCCCCTGTATTTAGATTGCCGGTGGGTAGGCTGGATCCAAAAAGCCCGGGAACGGCAGCGCACACATTAACTCTTTCCCTACCAGCCTGGAGCAGCCACTAACTCAAAGCGTACTCCTGTAGGCAACCTGCCTACACTCTGACCTCTGCAGGGCGCAGGTTTCATGGCCCGTCGGCTGCTCTGTCGCTTCTCGCTGGCTTCGGCAGTCCGCCTGCGTGCTTCTCGCGCGGTCCCCCAGCCTGGGGAACGCAGCGGAATGTGTTGGCGCGAAGAGACTGAAGAGCAGGAGTGATAGAGCCAAAGCGGCTCAGCAGAGAGCGCTAGCGAATGGCTGGGCCGCGCAGCCTGGGTGGGATGTAGGATAGGGCTAGCTAGGTGGGGGTGGCCTCTCGGCGTGGCTTAGTTGCCGTAGGGGACTGGATGCGTGGCAAGCGTTCCTGAGGGGAAGAGAGAGAGAAAGCGTCAATTTCAAAGGAGGGGGCGTAAAAGGGAAGCAGGCGAAGAAAAGTGGGAGCTGGACTGGTGATTTTGGAGGAGCTAGGTGTGCAGGAGGGCCTGCAGAGTGCTGAGGAAAAAAAAAGAATGTAAAAAAGGCAGAGAGGAGAGTGACCCCTGCTGGAGGAAAAAAGCAAAAGCCTACAGCACCTGGTATTCCCAGGCGGTCTCCCATCCAAGTACTAACCAGGCCCGACCCTGCTTAGCTTCCGAGATCAGACAAGATCGGGCGCATTCAGGGTGGTGTGGCCGTAGGCAGTACTCAGGCTCTCCCTCAACCTTCTTATACTTGTCACCGGCACCCTGGCCCCGCCTTTCCATCACTTTACTACACTCAGCTGTGCTTTTTCACAAGCAACGCCACACACTCGTCTCTCCTCTCTCCCCTCTCTCTCTCTCTCTCTCTTCCTCTGGCTGGCTCTCTCGCTCTCCTCAACCCCTGCCTCATGCTGCTTTGCTCCCTCTTTAACCTCTTCCTGCCTGCACCTTCTCAAACACATTCTCAGCCTGGCCTCCAAGGCTCCTCTCTGCCTTCCCCTGGCCTGACTTTAAGCCTAAAGCTGACAGGGCTCAACACCACAGGAGCAGCAGGGCGCAAGCTTTCTAGACAGCAGCAGAGCCCACCAGGAAGGCCAGGCCTTCGCTCGCCTGACAGCCAGACTTCTCCGGGCACCAGCTAGTGCTCCCGCCTATCTGCCCCGACGCAAAAAAAAAAAAAAGACAGGGACCCTGGTTGCACCAGGGCCTACAAACGCCAGTCCCCTGCCTGCTCGGCCTCAGTCTTTTGGGTGGCGTAGTGGCCGCTCCCCCCTTCCCTGCGTGCACCACAAGGCCCTGCCGCTCGAGGCCCCACCTCTTGCCGCAGGTCTCGCGCTCTTGTTGGGTGGGGTGCAACTCATCCTGCGCGCAGGGGTGCCTTTCGCCGTCCACCCACTCACCATTGCCCGGGACCAGGCGGAGACTGCGGTCATGTCAAAGTCCTACGTTAGGTGGGTTCCCCTGACCTAGAGATGAGCCATAACACTGTGTGCAGCACCCAAGGGACAGGGTCCCTCTGAAAACGACTTAGAAACATAGAATGTGTCGGCAGATAAGAACCATTTGGCCCATCTAGTCTGCCCAATATATCTGAATCCTTTGAATAGTCCCTGGCCCTATCTTATATGAAGGATAGCCTTATGCCTATCCCATGCATGCTTAAACTCCTTCACTGTATTTGCAGCTACCACTTCTGCAGGAAGGTTATTCCATGCATCCACTACTCTCTCAGTAAAGTAATACTTCCTCATATTACTTTTAAACCTTTGCCCCTCTAGTTTAAAACGGTGTCCTCTTGTGGTAGTTTTTCTTCTTTTAAATATGCTCTCCTCCTTTACCGAGTTGATTCCCTTTATGTATTTAAAAGTTTCTATCATATCCCCTCTGTCTCTTCTTTCTTCCAAGCTATACATGTTAAGGTCCTTTAACCTTTCCTGGTAAGTTTTTTCCTGCAATCCATGTACTAGTTTAGTAGCTCTTCTCTGAACTCTCTCTAGAGTATCTATATCCTTCTGGAGATATGGCCTCCAGTACTGCGCACGACTGTCCCGTCCCACTACACACCTTGGCTCTATGAATGTTGCAATTAGGAGGGCAGCTGCCGAGCTCCACCCGTCCAGCGTACCTCTGCTACCTCACTTCCAGTAACAGAATGGGGTCCCGCCGTGCATGTTGCGCCCACCTCATGCGCGCACTTGTTAGCTCCTTCACTCTGGTACCATGTGACCAGGCCACGGATCTCCGTAACGTGGGTTGGGTTCCGCTTGCTACTGGAAGCCGACAGCTGGGGAGGGAGCCAGAACATTCACCCCCCCTGGCTACCGGAGGACCCCTCACCTATACCAGGTACTACGTCTTACGACTGCCTGCAGTGTACCTTGCTCTCTTCCTGGGTTACCCATAGCAACGGCTTTACTCCTCCTGCTTGACTTGCCCAGTAGACCTTTTTCTTGTGTAGCTTTGCTTCATAGCCCACATGTGCCTTACTTACTCACCCAAGTTCTTTTGAATAGGCCAGGAGGACAAACATGCGCCCCTTTAAATTACTTCAGACCAGGCTTAGAACACTTGACGCAACATTCCTGAGAAGTCTTGGGCATTGCAGTTCAACGTGAACAATGGTCACATCCTGACCCTAACTACCACTGCTTGGCTGCCCAGGCCTACCTCTACAAGGTAGTAGTCCATATTGGCGTCCTGCAAGTGCTGGCTGATCCCCCCCGAACCCAGGCCTCCCCTGTATTTAGATTGCCGGTGGGTAGGCTGGATCCAAAAAGCCCGGGAACGGCAGCGCACACATTAACTCTTTCCCTACCAGCCTGGAGCAGCCACTAACTCAAAGCGTACTCCTGTAGGCAACCTGCCTACACTCTGACCTCTGCAGGGCGCAGGTTTCATGGCCCGTCGGCTGCTCTGTCGCTTCTCGCTGGCTTCGGCAGTCCGCCTGCGTGCTTCTCGCGCGGTCCCCCAGCCTGGGGAACGCAGCGGAATGTGTTGGCGCGAAGAGACTGAAGAGCAGGAGTGATAGAGCCAAAGCGGCTCAGCAGAGAGCGCTAGCGAATGGCTGGGCCGCGCAGCCTGGGTGGGATGTAGGATAGGGCTAGCTAGGTGGGGGTGGCCTCTCGGCGTGGCTTAGTTGCCGTAGGGGACTGGATGCGTGGCAAGCGTTCCTGAGGGGAAGAGAGAGAGAAAGCGTCAATTTCAAAGGAGGGGGCGTAAAAGGGAAGCAGGCGAAGAAAAGTGGGAGCTGGACTGGTGATTTTGGAGGAGCTAGGTGTGCAGGAGGGCCTGCAGAGTGCTGAGGAAAAAAAAAGAATGTAAAAAAGGCAGAGAGGAGAGTGACCCCTGCAGGAGGAAAAAAGCAAAAGCCTACAGCACCTGGTATTCCCAGGCGGTCTCCCATCCAAGTACTAACCAGGCCCGACCCTGCTTAGCTTCCGAGATCAGACGAGATCGGGCGCATTCAGGGTGGTGTGGCCGTAGGCAGTACTCAGGCTCTCCCTCAACCTTCTTATACTTGTCACCGGCACCCTGGCCCCGCCTTTCCATCACTTTACTACACTCAGCTGTGCTTTTTCACAAGCAACGCCACACACTCGTCTCTCGTCTCTCGTCTCTCGTCTCTCGTCTCTCGTCTCTCGTCTCTCGTCTCTCTCTCTCTTCCTCTGGCTGGCTCTCTCGCTCTCCTCAACCCCTGCCTCATGCTGCTTTGCTCCCTCTTTAACCTCTTCCTGCCTGCACCTTCTCAAACACATTCTCAGCCTGGCCTCCAAGGCTCCTCTCTGCCTTCCCCTGGCCTGACTTTAAGCCTAAAGCTGACAGGGCTCAACACCACAGGAGCAGCAGGGCGCAAGCTTTCTACACAGCAGCAGAGCCCACCAGGAAGGCCAGGCCTTCGCTCGCCTGACAGCCAGACTTCTCCGGGCACCAGCTAGTGCTCCCGCCTATCTGCCCCGACGCAAAAAATAAAAAAAAAAAAAGACAGGGACCCTGGTTGCACCAGGGCCTACAAACGCCAGTCCCCTGCCTGCTCGGCCTCAGTCTTTTGGGTGGCGTAGTGGCCGCTCCCCCCTTCCCTGCGTGCACCACAAGGCCCTGCCGCTCGAGGCCCCACCTCTTGCCGCAGGTCTCGCGCTCTTGTTGGGTGGGGTGCAACTCATCCTGCGCGCAGGGGTGCCTTTCGCCGTCCACCCACTCACCATTGCCCGGGACCAGGCGGAGACTGCGGTCATGTCAAAGTCCTACGTTAGGTGGGTTCCCCTGACCTAGAGATGAGCCATAACACTGTGTGCAGCACCGAAGGGACAGGGTCCCTCTGAAAACGACTTAGAAACATAGAATGTGTCGGCAGATAAGAACCATTTGGCCCATCTAGTCTGCCCAATATATCTGAATCCTTTGAATAGTCCCTGGCCCTATCTTATATGAAGGATAGCCTTATGCCTATCCCATGCATGCTTAAACTCCTTCACTGTATTTGCAGCTACCACTTCTGCAGGAAGGTTATTCCATGCATCCACTACTCTCTCAGTAAAGTAATACTTCCTCATATTACTTTTAAACCTTTGCCCCTCTAGTTTAAAACGGTGTCCTCTTGTGGTAGTTTTTCTTCTTTTAAATATGCTCTCCTCCTTTACCGAGTTGATTCCCTTTATGTATTTAAAAGTTTCTATCATATCCCCTCTGTCTCTTCTTTCTTCCAAGCTATACATGTTAAGGTCCTTTAACCTTTCCTGGTAAGTTTTTTCCTGCAATCCATGTACTAGTTTAGTAGCTCTTCTCTGAACTCTCTCTAGAGTATCTATATCCTTCTGGAGATATGGCCTCCAGTACTGCGCACGACTGTCCCGTCCCACTACACACCTTGGCTCTATGAATGTTGCAATTAGGAGGGCAGCTGCCGAGCTCCACCCGTCCAGCGTACCTCTGCTACCTCACTTCCAGTAACAGAATGGGGTCCCGCCGTGCATGTTGCGCCCACCTCATGCGCGCACTTGTTAGCTCCTTCACTCTGGTACCATGTGACCAGGCCACGGATCTCCGTAACGTGGGTTGGGTTCCGCTTGCTACTGGAAGCCGACAGCTGGGGAGGGAGCCAGAACATTCACCCCCCCTGGCTACCGGAGGACCCCTCACCTATACCAGGTACTACGTCTTACGACTGCCTGCAGTGTACCTTGCTCTCTTCCTGGGTTACCCATAGCAACGGCTTTACTCCTCCTGCTTGACTTGCCCAGTAGACCTTTTTCTTGTGTAGCTTTGCTTCATAGCCCACATGTGCCTTACTTACTCACCCAAGTTCTTTTGAATAGGCCAGGAGGACAAACATGCGCCCCTTTAAATTACTTCAGACCAGGCTTAGAACACTTGACGCAACATTCCTGAGAAGTCTTGGGCATTGCAGTTCAACGTGAACAATGGTCACATCCTGACCCTAACTACCACTGCTTGGCTGCCCAGGCCTACCTCTACAAGGTAGTAGTCCATATTGGCGTCCTGCAAGTGCTGGCTGATCCCCCCCGAACCCAGGCCTCCCCTGTATTTAGATTGCCGGTGGGTAGGCTGGATCCAAAAAGCCCGGGAACGGCAGCGCACACATTAACTCTTTCTCTACCAGCCTGGAGCAGCCACTAACTCAAAGCGTACTCCTGTAGGCAACCTGCCTACACTCTGACCTCTGCAGGGCGCAGGTTTCATGGCCCGTCGGCTGCTCTGTCGCTTCTCGCTGGCTTCGGCAGTCCGCCTGCGTGCTTCTCGCGCGGTCCCCCAGCCTGGGGAACGCAGCGGAATGTGTTGGCGCGAAGAGACTGAAGAGCAGGAGTGATAGAGCCAAAGCGGCTCAGCAGAGAGCGCTAGCGAATGGCTGGGCCGCGCAGCCTGGGTGGGATGTAGGATAGGGCTAGCTAGGTGGGGGTGGCCTCTCGGCGTGGCTTAGTTGCCGTAGGGGACTGGATGCGTGGCAAGCGTTCCTGAGGGGAAGAGAGAGAGAAAGCGTCAATTTCAAAGGAGGGGGCGTAAAAGGGAAGCAGGCGAAGAAAAGTGGGAGCTGGACTGGTGATTTTGGAGGAGCTAGGTGTGCAGGAGGGCCTGCAGAGTGCTGAGGAAAAAAAAAGAATGTAAAAAAGGCAGAGAGGAGAGTGACCCCTGCTGGAGGAAAAAAGCAAAAGCCTACAGCACCTGGTATTCCCAGGCGGTCTCCCATCCAAGTACTAACCAGGCCCGACCCTGCTTAGCTTCCGAGATCAGACGAGATCGGGCGCATTCAGGGTGGTGTGGCCGTAGGCAGTACTCAGGCTCTCCCTCAACCTTCTTATACTTGTCACCGGCACCCTGGCCCCGCCTTTCCATCACTTTACTACACTCAGCTGTGCTTTTTCACAAGCAACGCCACACACTCGTCTCTCCTCTCTCCCCTCTCTCTCTCTCTCTTCCTCTGGCTGGCTCTCTCGCTCTCCTCAACCCCTGCCTCATGCTGCTTTGCTCCCTCTTTAACCTCTTCCTGCCTGCACCTTCTCAAACACATTCTCAGCCTGGCCTCCAAGGCTCCTCTCTGCCTTCCCCTGGCCTGACTTTAAGCCTAAAGCTGACAGGGCTCAACACCACAGGAGCAGCAGGGCGCAAGCTTTCTAGACAGCAGCAGAGCCCACCAGGAAGGCCGGGCCTTCGCTCGCCTGACAGCCAGACTTCTCCGGGCACCAGCTAGTGCTCCCGCCTATCTGCCCCGACGCAAAAAATAAAAAATAAAAAAAGACAGGGACCCTGGTTGCACCAGGGCCTACAAACGCCAGTCCCCTGCCTGCTCGGCCTCAGTCTTTTGGGTGGCGTAGTGGCCGCTCCCCCCTTCCCTGCGTGCACCACAAGGCCCTGCCGCTCAAGGCCCCACCTCTTGCCGCAGGTCTCGCGCTCTTGTTGGGTGGGGTGCAACTCATCCTGCGCGCAGGGGTGCCTTTCGCCGTCCCCCCACTCACCATTGCCCGGGACCAGGCGGAGACTGCGGTCATGTCAAAGTCCTACGTTAGGTGGGTTCCCCTGACCTAGAGATGAGCCATAACACTGTGTGCAGCACCCAAGGGACAGGGTCCCTCTGAAAACGACTTAGAAACATAGAAACATAGAATGTGTCGGCAGATAAGAACCATTTGGCCCATCTAGTCTGCCCAATATATCTGAATCCTTTGAATAGTCCCTGGCCCTATCTTATATGAAGGATAGCCTTATGCCTATCCCATGCATGCTTAAACTCCTTCACTGTATTTGCAGCTACCACTTCTGCAGGAAGGTTATTCCATGCATCCACTACTCTCTCAGTAAAGTAATACTTCCTCATATTACTTTTAAACCTTTGCCCCTCTAGTTTAAAACGGTGTCCTCTTGTGGTAGTTTTTCTTCTTTTAAATATGCTCTCCTCCTTTACCGAGTTGATTCCCTTTATGTATTTAAAAGTTTCTATCATATCCCCTCTGTCTGTTCTTTCTTCCAAGCTATACATGTTAAGGTCCTTTAACCTTTCCTGGTAAGTTTTTTCCTGCAATCCATGTACTAGTTTAGTAGCTCTTCTCTGAACTCTCTCTAGAGTATCTATATCCTTCTGGAGATATGGCCTCCAGTACTGCGCACGACTGTCCCGTCCCACTACACACCTTGGCTCTATGAATGTTGCAATTAGGAGGGCAGCTGCCGAGCTCCACCCGTCCAGCGTACCTCTGCTACCTCACTTCCAGTAACAGAATGGGGTCCCGCCGTGCATGTTGCGCCCACCTCATGCGCGCACTTGTTAGCTCCTTCACTCTGGTACCATGTGACCAGGCCACGGATCTCCGTAACGTGGGTTGGGTTCCGCTTGCTACTGGAAGCCGACAGCTGGGGAGGGAGCCAGAACATTCACCCCCCCTGGCTACCGGAGGACCCCTCACCTATACCAGGTACTACGTCTTACGACTGCCTGCAGTGTACCTTGCTCTCTTCCTGGGTTACCCATAGCAACGGCTTTACTCCTCCTGCTTGACTTGCCCAGTAGACCTTTTTCTTGTGTAGCTTTGCTTCATAGCCCACATGTGCCTTACTTACTCACCCAAGTTCTTTTGAATAGGCCAGGAGGACAAACATGCGCCCCTTTAAATGACTTCAGACCAGGCTTAGAACACTTGACGCAACATTCCTGAGAAGTCTTGGGCATTGCAGTTCAACGTGAACAATGGTCACATCCTGACCCTAACTACCACTGCTTGGCTGCCCAGGCCTACCTCTACAAGGTAGTAGTCCATATTGGCGTCCTGCAAGTGCTGGCTGATCCCCCCCGAACCCAGGCCTCCCCTGTATTTAGATTGCCGGTGGGTAGGCTGGATCCAAAAAGCCCGGGATCGGCAGCGCACACATTAACTCTTTCCCTACCAGCCTGGAGCAGCCACTAACTCAAAGCGTACTCCTGTAGGCAACCTGCCTACACTCTGACCTCTGCAGGGCGCAGGTTTCATGGCCCGTCGGCTGCTCTGTCGCTTCTCGCTGGCTTCCGCAGTCCGCCTGCGTGCTTCTCGCGCGGTCCCCCAGCCTGGGGAACGCAGCGGAATGTGTTGGCGCGAAGAGACTGAAGAGCAGGAGTGATAGAGCCAAAGCGGCTCAGCAGAGAGCGCTAGCGAATGGCTGGGCCGCGCAGCCTGGGTGGGATGTAGGATAGGGCTAGCTAGGTGGGGGTGGCCTCTCGGCGTGGCTTAGTTGCCGTAGGGGACTGGATGCGTGGCAAGCGTTCCTGAGGGGAAGAGAGAGAGAAAGCGTCAATTTCAAAGGAGGGGGCGTAAAAGGGAAGCAGGCGAAGAAAAGTGGGAGCTGGACTGGTGATTTTGGAGGAGCTAGGTGTGCAGGAGGGCCTGCAGAGTGCTGAGGAAAAAAAAAGAATGTAAAAAAGGCAGAGAGGAGAGTGACCCCTGCTGGAGGAAAAAAGCAAAAGCCTACAGCACCTGGTATTCCCAGGCGGTCTCCCATCCAAGTACTAACCAGGCCCGACCCTGCTTAGCTTCCGAGATCAGACGAGATCGGGCGCATTCAGGGTGGTGTGGCCGTAGGCAGTACTCAGGCTCTCCCTCAACCTTCTTATACTTGTCACCGGCACCCTGGCCCCGCCTTTCCATCACTTTACTACACTCAGCTGTGCTTTTTCACAAGCAACGCCACACACTCGTCTCTCCTCTCTCCCCTCTCTCTCTCTCTCTTCCTCTGGCTGGCTCTCTCGCTCTCCTCAACCCCTGCCTCATGCTGCTTTGCTCCCTCTTTAACCTCTTCCTGCCTGCACCTTCTCAAACACATTCTCAGCCTGGCCTCCAAGGCTCCTCTCTGCCTTCCCCTGGCCTGACTTTAAGCCTAAAGCTGACAGGGCTCAACACCACAGGAGCAGCAGGGCGCAAGCTTTCTAGACAGCAGCAGAGCCCACCAGGAAGGCCGGGCCTTCGCTCGCCTGACAGCCAGACTTCTCCGGGCACCAGCTAGTGCTCCCGCCTATCTGCCCCGACGCAAAAAATAAAAAATAAAAAAAGACAGGGACCCTGGTTGCACCAGGGCCTACAAACGCCAGTCCCCTGCCTGCTCGGCCTCAGTCTTTTGGGTGGCGTAGTGGCCGCTCCCCCCTTCCCTGCGTGCACCACAAGGCCCTGCCGCTCAAGGCCCCACCTCTTGCCGCAGGTCTCGCGCTCTTGTTGGGTGGGGTGCAACTCATCCTGCGCGCAGGGGTGCCTTTCGCCGTCCCCCCACTCACCATTGCCCGGGACCAGGCGGAGACTGCGGTCATGTCAAAGTCCTACGTTAGGTGGGTTCCCCTGACCTAGAGATGAGCCATAACACTGTGTGCAGCACCCAAGGGACAGGGTCCCTCTGAAAACGACTTAGAAACATAGAAACATAGAATGTGTCGGCAGATAAGAACCATTTGGCCCATCTAGTCTGCCCAATATATCTGAATCCTTTGAATAGTCCCTGGCCCTATCTTATATGAAGGATAGCCTTATGCCTATCCCATGCATGCTTAAACTCCTTCACTGTATTTGCAGCTACCACTTCTGCAGGAAGGTTATTCCATGCATCCACTACTCTCTCAGTAAAGTAATACTTCCTCATATTACTTTTAAACCTTTGCCCCTCTAGTTTAAAACGGTGTCCTCTTGTGGTAGTTTTTCTTCTTTTAAATATGCTCTCCTCCTTTACCGAGTTGATTCCCTTTATGTATTTAAAAGTTTCTATCATATCCCCTCTGTCTCTTCTTTCTTCCAAGCTATACATGTTAAGGTCCTTTAACCTTTCCTGGTAAGTTTTTTCCTGCAATCCATGTACTAGTTTAGTAGCTCTTCTCTGAACTCTCTCTAGAGTATCTATATCCTTCTGGAGATATGGCCTCCAGTACTGCGCACGACTGTCCCGTCCCACTACACACCTTGGCTCTATGAATGTTGCAATTAGGAGGGCAGCTGCCGAGCTCCACCCGTCCAGCGTACCTCTGCTACCTCACTTCCAGTAACAGAATGGGGTCCCGCCGTGCATGTTGCGCCCACCTCATGCGCGCACTTGTTAGCTCCTTCACTCTGGTACCATGTGACCAGGCCACGGATCTCCGTAACGTGGGTTGGGTTCCGCTTGCTACTGGAAGCCGACAGCTGGGGAGGGAGCCAGAACATTCACCCCCCCTGGCTACCGGAGGACCCCTCACCTATACCAGGTACTACGTCTTACGACTGCCTGCAGTGTACCTTGCTCTCTTCCTGGGTTACCCATAGCAACGGCTTTACTCCTCCTGCTTGACTTGCCCAGTAGACCTTTTTCTTGTGTAGCTTTGCTTCATAGCCCACATGTGCCTTACTTACTCACCCAAGTTCTTTTGAATAGGCCAGGAGGACAAACATGCGCCCCTTTAAATGACTTCAGACCAGGCTTAGAACACTTGACGCAACATTCCTGAGAAGTCTTGGGCATTGCAGTTCAACGTGAACAATGGTCACATCCTGACCCTAACTACCACTGCTTGGCTGCCCAGGCCTACCTCTACAAGGTAGTAGTCCATATTGGCGTCCTGCAAGTGCTGGCTGATCCCCCCCGAACCCAGGCCTCCCCTGTATTTAGATTGCCGGTGGGTAGGCTGGATCCAAAAAGCCCGGGAACGGCAGCGCACACATTAACTCTTTCCCTACCAGCCTGGAGCAGCCACTAACTCAAAGCGTACTCCTGTAGGCAACCTGCCTACACTCTGACCTCTGCAGGGCGCAGGTTTCATGGCCCGTCGGCTGCTCTGTCGCTTCTCGCTGGCTTCGGCAGTCCGCCTGCGTGCTTCTCACGCGGTCCCCCAGCCTGGGGAACGCAGCGGAATGTGTTGGCGCGAAGAGACTGAAGAGCAGGAGTGATAGAGCCAAAGCGGCTCAGCAGAGAGCGCTAGCGAATGGCTGGGCCGCGCAGCCTGGGTGGGATGTAGGATAGGGCTAGCTAGGTGGGGGTGGCCTCTCGGCGTGGCTTAGTTGCCGTAGGGGACTGGATGCGTGGCAAGCGTTCCTGAGGGGAAGAGAGAGAGAAAGCGTCAATTTCAAAGGAGGGGGCGTAAAAGGGAAGCAGGCGAAGAAAAGTGGGAGCTGGACTGGTGATTTTGGAGGAGCTAGGTGTGCAGGAGGGCCTGCAGAGTGCTGAGGAAAAAAAAAGAATGTAAAAAAGGCAGAGAGGAGAGTGACCCCTGCTGGAGGAAAAAAGCAAAAGCCTACAGCACCTGGTATTCCCAGGCGGTCTCCCATCCAAGTACTAACCAGGCCCGACCCTGCTTAGCTTCCGAGATCAGACGAGATCGGGCGCATTCAGGGTGGTGTGGCCGTAGGCAGTACTCAGGCTCTCCCTCAACCTTCTTATACTTGTCACCGGCACCCTGGCCCCTCCTTTCCATCACTTTACTACACTCAGCTGTGCTTTTTCACAAGCAACGCCACACACTCGTCTCTCCTCTCTCCCCTCTCTCTCTCTCTCTCTTCCTCTGGCTGGCTCTCTCGCTCTCCTCAACCCCTGCCTCATGCTGCTTTGCTCCCTCTTTAACCTCTTCCTGCCTGCACCTTCTCAAACACATTCTCAGCCTGGCCTCCAAGGCTCCTCTCTGCCTTCCCCTGGCCTGACTTTAAGCCTAAAGCTGACAGGGCTCAACACCACAGGAGCAGCAGGGCGCAAGCTTTCTAGACAGCAGCAGAGCCCACCAGGAAGGCCGGGCCTTCGCTCGCCTGACAGCCAGACTTCTCCGGGCACCAGCTAGTGCTCCCGCCTATCTGCCCCGACGCAAAAAATAAAAAAAAAGACAGGGACCCTGGTTGCACCAGGGCCTACAAACGCCAGTCCCCTGCCTGCTCGGCCTCAGTCTTTTGGGTGGCGTAGTGGCCGCTCCCCCCTTCCCTGCGTGCACCACAAGGCCCTGCCGCTCGAGGCCCCACCTCTTGCCGCAGGTCTCGCGCTCTTGTTGGGTGGGGTGCAACTCATCCTGCGCGCAGGGGTGCCTTTCGCCGTCCACCCACTCACCATTGCCCGGGACCAGGCGGAGACTGCGGTCATGTCAAAGTCCTACGTTAGGTGGGTTCCCCTGACCTAGAGATGAGCCATAACACTGTGTGCAGCACCGAAGGGACAGGGTCCCTCTGAAAACGACTTAGAAACATAGAAACATAGAATGTGTCGGCAGATAAGAACCATTTGGCCCATCTAGTCTGCCCAATATATCTGAATCCTTTGAATAGTCCCTGGCCCTATCTTATATGAAGGATAGCCTTATGCCTATCCCATGCATGCTTAAACTCCTTCACTGTATTTGCAGCTACCACTTCTGCAGGAAGGTTATTCCATGCATCCACTACTCTCTCAGTAAAGTAATACTTCCTCATATTACTTTTAAACCTTTGCCCCTCTAGTTTAAAACGGTGTCCTCTTGTGGTAGTTTTTCTTCTTTTAAATATGCTCTCCTCCTTTACCGAGTTGATTCCCTTTATGTATTTAAAAGTTTCTATCATATCCCCTCTGTCTCTTCTTTCTTCCAAGCTATACATGTTAAGGTCCTTTAACCTTTCCTGGTAAGTTTTTTCCTGTAATCCATGTACTAGTTTAGTAGCTCTTCTCTGAACTCTCTCTAGAGTATCTATATCCTTCTGGAGATATGGCCTCCAGTACTGCGCACGACTGTCCCGTCCCACTACACACCTTGGCTCTATGAATGTTGCAATTAGGAGGGCAGCTGCCGAGCTCCACCCGTCCAGCGTACCTCTGCTACCTCACTTCCAGTAACAGAATGGGGTCCCGCCGTGCATGTTGCGCCCACCTCATGCGCGCACTTGTTAGCTCCTTCACTCTGGTACCATGTGACCAGGCCACGGATCTCCATAACGTGGGTTGGGTTCCGCTTGCTACTGGAAGCCGACAGCTGGGGAGGGAGCCAGAACATTCACCCCCCCTGGCTACCGGAGGACCCCTCACCTATACCAGGTACTACGTCTTACGACTGCCTGCAGTGTACCTTGCTCTCTTCCTGGGTTACCCATAGCAACGGCTTTACTCCTCCTGCTTGACTTGCCCAGTAGACCTTTTTCTTGTGTAGCTTTGCTTCATAGCCCACATGTGCCTTACTTACTCACCCAAGTTCTTTTGAATAGGCCAGGAGGACAAACATGCGCCCCTTTAAATGACTTCAGACCAGGCTTAGAATACTTGACGCAACATTCCTGAGAAGTCTTGGGCATTGCAGTTCAACGTGAACAATGGTCACATCCTGACCCTAACTACCACTGCTTGGCTGCCCAGGCCTACCTCTACAAGGTAGTAGTCCATATTGGCGTCCTGCAAGTGCTGGCTGATCCCCCCCGAACCCAGGCCTCCCCTGTATTTAGATTGCCGGTGGGTAGGCTGGATCCAAAAAGCCCGGGAACGGCAGCGCACACATTAACTCTTTCCCTACCAGCCTGGAGCAGCCACTAACTCAAAGCGTACTCCTGTAGGCAACCTGCCTACACTCTGACCTCTGCAGGGCGCAGGTTTCATGGCCCGTCGGCTGCTCTGTCGCTTCTCGCTGGCTTCGGCAGTCCGCCTGCGTGCTTCTCGCGCGGTCCCCCAGCCTGGGGAACGCAGCGGAATGTGTTGGCGCGAAGAGACTGAAGAGCAGGAGTGATAGAGCCAAAGCGGCTCAGCAGAGAGCGCTAGCGAATGGCTGGGCCGCGCAGCCTGGGTGGGATGTAGGATAGGGCTAGCTAGGTGGGGGTGGCCTCTCGGCGTGGCTTAGTTGCCGTAGGGGACTGGATGCGTGGCAAGCGTTCCTGAGGGGAAGAGAGAGAGAAAGCGTCAATTTCAAAGGAGGGGGCGTAAAAGGGAAGCAGGCGAAGAAAAGTGGGAGCTGGACTGGTGATTTTGGAGGAGCTAGGTGTGCAGGAGGGCCTGCAGAGTGCTGAGGAAAAAAAAAGAATGTAAAAAAGGCAGAGAGGAGAGTGACCCCTGCTGGAGGAAAAAAGCAAAAGCCTACAGCACCTGGTATTCCCAGGCGGTCTCCCATCCAAGTACTAACCAGGCCCGACCCTGCTTAGCTTCCGAGATCAGACGAGATCGGGCGCATTCAGGGTGGTGTGGCCGTAGGCAGTACTCAGGCTCTCCCTCAACCTTCTTATACTTGTCACCGGCACCCTGGCCCCGCCTTTCCATCACTTTACTACACTCAGCTGTGCTTTTTCACAAGCAACGCCACACACTCGTCTCTCCTCTCTCCTCTCTCTCTCTCTCTCTCTCTCTCTTCCTCTGGCTGGCTCTCTCGCTCTCCTCAACCCCTGCCTCATGCTGCTTTGCTCCCTCTTTAACCTCTTCCTGCCTGCACCTTCTCAAACACATTCTCAGCCTGGCCTCCAAGGCTCCTCTCTGCCTTCCCCTGGCCTGACTTTAAGCCTAAAGCTGACAGGGCTCAACACCACAGGAGCAGCAGGGCGCAAGCTTTCTAGACAGCAGCAGAGCCCACCAGGAAGGCCGGGCCTTCGCTCGCCTGACAGCCAGACTTCTCCGGGCACCAGCTAGTGCTCCCGCCTATCTGCCCCGACGCAAAAAATAAAAAATAAAAAAAGACAGGGACCCTGGTTGCACCAGGGCCTACAAACGCCAGTCCCCTGCCTGCTCGGCCTCAGTCTTTTGGGTGGCGTAGTGGCCGCTCCCCCCTTCCCTGCGTGCACCACAAGGCCCTGCCGCTCAAGGCCCCACCTCTTGCCGCAGGTCTCGCGCTCTTGTTGGGTGGGGTGCAACTCATCCTGCGCGCAGGGGTGCCTTTCGCTGTCCCCCCACTCACCATTGCCCGGGACCAGGCGGAGACTGCGGTCATGTCAAAGTCCTACGTTAGGTGGGTTCCCCTGACCTAGAGATGAGCCATAACACTGTGTGCAGCACCCAAGGGACAGGGTCCCTCTGAAAACGACTTAGAAACATAGAAACATAGAATGTGTCGGCAGATAAGAACCATTTGGCCCATCTAGTCTGCCCAATATATCTGAATCCTTTGAATAGTCCCTGGCCCTATCTTATATGAAGGATAGCCTTATGCCTATCCCATGCATGCTTAAACTCCTTCACTGTATTTGCAGCTACCACTTCTGCAGGAAGGTTATTCCATGCATCCACTACTCTCTCAGTAAAGTAATACTTCCTCATATTACTTTTAAACCTTTGCCCCTCTAGTTTAAAACGGTGTCCTCTTGTGGTAGTTTTTCTTCTTTTAAATATGCTCTCCTCCTTTACCGAGTTGATTCCCTTTATGTATTTAAAAGTTTCTATCATATCCCCTCTGTCTCTTCTTTCTTCCAAGCTATACATGTTAAGGTCCTTTAACCTTTCCTGGTAAGTTTTTTCCTGCAATCCATGTACTAGTTTAGTAGCTCTTCTCTGAACTCTCTCTAGAGTATCTATATCCTTCTGGAGATATGGCCTCCAGTACTGCGCACGACTGTCCCGTCCCACTACACACCTTGGCTCTATGAATGTTGCAATTAGGAGGGCAGCTGCCGAGCTCCACCCGTCCAGCGTACCTCTGCTACCTCACTTCCAGTAACAGAATGGGGTCCCGCCGTGCATGTTGCGCCCACCTCATGCGCGCACTTGTTAGCTCCTTCACTCTGGTACCATGTGACCAGGCCACGGATCTCCATAACGTGGGTTGGGTTCCGCTTGCTACTGGAAGCCGACAGCTGGGGAGGGAGCCAGAACATTCACCCCCCCTGGCTACCGGAGGACCCCTCACCTATACCAGGTACTACGTCTTACGACTGCCTGCAGTGTACCTTGCTCTCTTCCTGGGTTACCCATAGCAACGGCTTTACTCCTCCTGCTTGACTTGCCCAGTAGACCTTTTTCTTGTGTAGCTTTGCTTCATAGCCCACATGTGCCTTACTTACTCACCCAAGTTCTTTTGAATAGGCCAGGAGGACAAACATGCGCCCCTTTAAATGACTTCAGACCAGGCTTAGAATACTTGACGCAACATTCCTGAGAAGTCTTGGGCATTGCAGTTCAACGTGAACAATGGTCACATCCTGACCCTAACTACCACTGCTTGGCTGCCCAGGCCTACCTCTACAAGGTAGTAGTCCATATTGGCGTCCTGCAAGTGCTGGCTGATCCCCCCCGAACCCAGGCCTCCCCTGTATTTAGATTGCCGGTGGGTAGGCTGGATCCAAAAAGCCCGGGAACGGCAGCGCACACATTAACTCTTTCCCTACCAGCCTGGAGCAGCCACTAACTCAAAGCGTACTCCTGTAGGCAACCTGCCTACACTCTGACCTCTGCAGGGCGCAGGTTTCATGGCCCGTCGGCTGCTCTGTCGCTTCTCGCTGGCTTCGGCAGTCCGCCTGCGTGCTTCTCGCGCGGTCCCCCAGCCTGGGGAACGCAGCGGAATGTGTTGGCGCGAAGAGACTGAAGAGCAGGAGTGATAGAGCCAAAGCGGCTCAGCAGAGAGCGCTAGCGAATGGCTGGGCCGCGCAGCCTGGGTGGGATGTAGGATAGGGCTAGCTAGGTGGGGGTGGCCTCTCGGCGTGGCTTAGTTGCCGTAGGGGACTGGATGCGTGGCAAGCGTTCCTGAGGGGAAGAGAGAGAGAAAGCGTCAATTTCAAAGGAGGGGGCGTAAAAGGGAAGCAGGCGAAGAAAAGTGGGAGCTGGACTGGTGATTTTGGAGGAGCTAGGTGTGCAGGAGGGCCTGCAGAGTGCTGAGGAAAAAAAAAGAATGTAAAAAAGGCAGAGAGGAGAGTGACCCCTGCTGGAGGAAAAAAGCAAAAGCCTACAGCACCTGGTATTCCCAGGCGGTCTCCCATCCAAGTACTAACCAGGCCCGACCCTGCTTAGCTTCCGAGATCAGACGAGATCGGGCGCATTCAGGGTGGTGTGGCCGTTGGTCAGTACTCAGGCTCTCCCTCAACCTTCTTATACTTGTCACCGGCACCCTGGCCCCGCCTTTCCATCACTTTACTACACTCAGCTGTGCTTTTTCACAAGCAACGCCACACACTCGTCTCTCCTCTCTCCCCTCTCTCTCTCTCTCTTCCTCTGGCTGGCTCTCTCGCTCTCCTCAACCCCTGCCTCATGCTGCTTTGCTCCCTCTTTAACCTCTTCCTGCCTGCACCTTCTCAAACACATTCTCAGCCTGGCCTCCAAGGCTCCTCTCTGCCTTCCCCTGGCCTGACTTTAAGCCTAAAGCTGACAGGGCTCAACACCACAGGAGCAGCAGGGCGCAAGCTTTCTAGACAGCAGCAGAGCCCACCAGGAAGGCCGGGCCTTCGCTCGCCTGACAGCCAGACTTCTCCGGGCACCAGCTAGTGCTCCCGCCTATCTGCCCCGACGCAAAAAATAAAAAATAAAAAAAGACAGGGACCCTGGTTGCACCAGGGCCTACAAACGCCAGTCCCCTGCCTGCTCGGCCTCAGTCTTTTGGGTGGCGTAGTGGCCGCTCCCCCCTTCCATGCGTGCACCACAAGGCCCTGCCGCTCAAGGCCCCACCTCTTGCCGCAGGTCTCGCGCTCTTGTTGGGTGGGGTGCAACTCATCCTGCGCGCAGGGGTGCCTTTCGCTGTCCCCCCACTCACCATTGCCCGGGACCAGGCGGAGACTGCGGTCATGTCAAAGTCCTACGTTAGGTGGGTTCCCCTGACCTAGAGATGAGCCATAACACTGTGTGCAGCACCGAAGGGACAGGGTCCCTCTGAAAACGACTTAGAAACATAGAAACATAGAATGTGTCGGCAGATAAGAACCATTTGGCCCATCTAGTCTGCCCAATATATCTGAATCCTTTGAATAGTCCCTGGCCCTATCTTATATGAAGGATAGCCTTATGCCTATCCCATGCATGCTTAAACTCCTTCACTGTATTTGCAGCTACCACTTCTGCAGGAAGGTTATTCCATGCATCCACTACTCTCTCAGTAAAGTAATACTTCCTCATATTACTTTTAAACCTTTGCCCCTCTAGTTTAAAACGGTGTCCTCTTGTGGTAGTTTTTCTTCTTTTAAATATGCTCTCCTCCTTTACCGAGTTGATTCCCTTTATGTATTTAAAAGTTTCTATCATATCCCCTCTGTCTCTTCTTTCTTCCAAGCTATACATGTTAAGGTCCTTTAACCTTTCCTGGTAAGTTTTTTCCTGCAATCCATGTACTAGTTTAGTAGCTCTTCTCTGAACTCTCTCTAGAGTATCTATATCCTTCTGGAGATATGGCCTCCAGTACTGCGCACGACTGTCCCGTCCCACTACACACCTTGGCTCTATGAATGTTGCAATTAGGAGGGCAGCTGCCGAGCTCCACCCGTCCAGCGTACCTCTGCTACCTCACTTCCAGTAACAGAATGGGGTCCCGCCGTGCATGTTGCGCCCACCTCATGCGTGCACTTGTTAGCTCCTTCACTCTGGTACCATGTGACCAGGCCACGGATCTCCATAACGTGGGTTGGGTTCCGCTTGCTACTGGAAGCCGACAGCTGGGGAGGGAGCCAGAACATTCACCCCCCCTGGCTACCGGAGGACCCCTCACCTATACCAGGTACTACGTCTTACGACTGCCTGCAGTGTACCTTGCTCTCTTCCTGGGTTACCCATAGCAACGGCTTTACTCCTCCTGCTTGACTTGCCCAGTAGACCTTTTTCTTGTGTAGCTTTGCTTCATAGCCCACATGTGCCTTACTTACTCACCCAAGTTCTTTTGAATAGGCCAGGAGGACAAACATGCGCCCCTTTAAATGACTTCAGACCAGGCTTAGAATACTTGACGCAACATTCCTGAGAAGTCTTGGGCATTGCAGTTCAACGTGAACAATGGTCACATCCTGACCCTAACTACCACTGCTTGGCTGCCCAGGCCTACCTCTACAAGGTAGTAGTCCATATTGGCGTCCTGCAAGTGCTGGCTGATCCCCCCCGAACCCAGGCCTCCCCTGTATTTAGATTGCCGGTGGGTAGGCTGGATCCAAAAAGCCCGGGAACGGCAGCGCACACATTAACTCTTTCCCTACCAGCCTGGAGCAGCCACTAACTCAAAGCGTACTCCTGTAGGCAACCTGCCTACACTCTGACCTCTGCAGGGCGCAGGTTTCATGGCCCGTCGGCTGCTCTGTCGCTTCTCGCTGGCTTCGGCAGTCCGCCTGCGTGCTTCTCGCGCGGTCCCCCAGCCTGGGGAACGCAGCGGAATGTGTTGGCGCGAAGAGACTGAAGAGCAGGAGTGATAGAGCCAAAGCGGCTCAGCAGAGAGCGCTAGCGAATGGCTGGGCCGCGCAGCCTGGGTGGGATGTAGGATAGGGCTAGCTAGGTGGGGGTGGCCTCTCGGCGTGGCTTAGTTGCCGTAGGGGACTGGATGCGTGGCAAGCGTTCCTGAGGGGAAGAGAGAGAGAAAGCGTCAATTTCAAAGGAGGGGGCGTAAAAGGGAAGCAGGCGAAGAAAAGTGGGAGCTGGACTGGTGATTTTGGAGGAGCTAGGTGTGCAGGAGGGCCTGCAGAGTGCTGAGGAAAAAAAAAGAATGTAAAAAAGGCAGAGAGGAGAGTGACCCCTGCTGGAGGAAAAAAGCAAAAGCCTACAGCACCTGGTACTCCCAGGCGGTCTCCCATCCAAGTACTAACCAGGCCCGACCCTGCTTAGCTTCCGAGATCAGACGAGATCGGGCGCATTCAGGGTGGTGTGGCCGTAGGCAGTACTCAGGCTCTCCCTCAACCTTCTTATACTTGTCACCGGCACCCTGGCCCCGCCTTTCCATCACTTTACTACACTCAGCTGTGCTTTTTCACAAGCAACGCCACACACTCGTCTCTCCTCTCTCCCCTCTCTCTCTCTCTCTTCCTCTGGCTGGCTCTCTCGCTCTCCTCAACCCCTGCCTCATGCTGCTTTGCTCCCTCTTTAACCTCTTCCTGCCTGCACCTTCTCAAACACATTCTCAGCCTGGCCTCCAAGGCTCCTCTCTGCCTTCCCCTGGCCTGACTTTAAGCCTAAAGCTGACAGGGCTCAACACCACAGGAGCAGCAGGGCGCAAGCTTTCTAGACAGCAGCAGAGCCCACCAGGAAGGCCGGGCCTTCGCTCGCCTGACAGCCAGACTTCTCCGGGCACCAGCTAGTGCTCCCGCCTATCTGCCCCGACGCAAAAAATAAAAAATAAAAAAAGACAGGGACCCTGGTTGCACCAGGGCCTACAAACGCCAGTCCCCTGCCTGCTCGGCCTCAGTCTTTTGGGTGGCGTAGTGGCCGCTCCCCCCTTCCCTGCGTGCACCACAAGGCCCTGCCGCTCAAGGCCCCACCTCTTGCCGCAGGTCTCGCGCTCTTGTTGGGTGGGGTGCAACTCATCCTGCGCGCAGGGGTGCCTTTCGCCGTCCCCCCACTCACCATTGCCCGGGACCAGGCGGAGACTGCGGTCATGTCAAAGTCCTACGTTAGGTGGGTTCCCCTGACCTAGAGATGAGCCATAACACTGTGTGCAGCACCCAAGGGACAGGGTCCCTCTGAAAACGACTTAGAAACATAGAAACATAGAATGTGTCGGCAGATAAGAACCATTTGGCCCATCTAGTCTGCCCAATATATCTGAATCCTTTGAATAGTCCCTGGCCCTATCTTATATGAAGGATAGCCTTATGCCTATCCCATGCATGCTTAAACTCCTTCACTGTATTTGCAGCTACCACTTCTGCAGGAAGGTTATTCCATGCATCCACTACTCTCTCAGTAAAGTAATACTTCCTCATATTACTTTTAAACCTTTGCCCCTCTAGTTTAAAACGGTGTCCTCTTGTGGTAGTTTTTCTTCTTTTAAATATGCTCTCCTCCTTTACCGAGTTGATTCCCTTTATGTATTTAAAAGTTTCTATCATATCCCCTCTGTCTCTTCTTTCTTCCAAGCTATACATGTTAAGGTCCTTTAACCTTTCCTGGTAAGTTTTTTCCTGCAATCCATGTACTAGTTTAGTAGCTCTTCTCTGAACTCTCTCTAGAGTATCTATATCCTTCTGGAGATATGGCCTCCAGTACTGCGCACGACTGTCCCGTCCCACTACACACCTTGGCTCTATGAATGTTGCAATTAGGAGGGCAGCTGCCGAGCTCCACCCGTCCAGCGTACCTCTGCTACCTCACTTCCAGTAACAGAATGGGGTCCCGCCGTGCATGTTGCGCCCACCTCATGCGCGCACTTGTTAGCTCCTTCACTCTGGTACCATGTGACCAGGCCACGGATCTCCGTAACGTGGGTTGGGTTCCGCTTGCTACTGGAAGCCGACAGCTGGGGAGGGAGCCAGAACATTCACCCCCCCTGGCTACCGGAGGACCCCTCACCTATACCAGGTACTACGTCTTACGACTGCCTGCAGTGTACCTTGCTCTCTTCCTGGGTTACCCATAGCAACGGCTTTACTCCTCCTGCTTGACTTGCCCAGTAGACCTTTTTCTTGTGTAGCTTTGCTTCATAGCCCACATGTGCCTTACTTACTCACCCAAGTTCTTTTGAATAGGCCAGGAGGACAAACATGCGCCCCTTTAAATGACTTCAGACCAGGCTTAGAACACTTGACGCAACATTCCTGAGAAGTCTTGGGCATTGCAGTTCAACGTGAACAATGGTCACATCCTGACCCTAACTACCACTGCTTGGCTGCCCAGGCCTACCTCTACAAGGTAGTAGTCCATATTGGCGTCCTGCAAGTGCTGGCTGATCCCCCCCGAACCCAGGCCTCCCCTGTATTTAGATTGCCGGTGGGTAGGCTGGATCCAAAAAGCCCGGGAACGGCAGCGCACACATTAACTCTTTCCCTACCAGCCTGGAGCAGCCACTAACTCAAAGCGTACTCCTGTAGGCAACCTGCCTACACTCTGACCTCTGCAGGGCGCAGGTTTCATGGCCCGTCGGCTGCTCTGTCGCTTCTCGCTGGCTTCGGCAGTCCGCCTGCGTGCTTCTCGCGCGGTCCCCCAGCCTGGGGAACGCAGCGGAATGTGTTGGCGCGAAGAGACTGAAGAGCAGGAGTGATAGAGCCAAAGCGGCTCAGCAGAGAGCGCTAGCGAATGGCTGGGCCGCGCAGCCTGGGTGGGGTGTAGGATAGGGCTAGCTAGGTGGGGGTGGCCTCTCGGCGTGGCTTAGTTGCCGTAGGGGACTGGATGCGTGGCAAGCGTTCCTGAGGGGAAGAGAGAGAGAAAGCGTCAATTTCAAAGGAGGGGGCGTAAAAGGGAAGCAGGCGAAGAAAAGTGGGAGCTGGACTGGTGATTTTGGAGGAGCTAGGTGTGCAGGAGGGCCTGCAGAGTGCTGAGGAAAAAAAAAGAATGTAAAAAAGGCAGAGAGGAGAGTGACCCCTGCTGGAGGAAAAAAGCAAAAGCCTACAGCACCTGGTATTCCCAGGCGGTCTCCCATCCAAGTACTAACCAGGCCCGACCCTGCTTAGCTTCCGAGATCAGACGAGATCGGGCGCATTCAGGGTGGTGTGGCCGTAGGCAGTACTCAGGCTCTCCCTCAACCTTCTTATACTTGTCACCGGCACCCTGGCCCCGCCTTTCCATCACTTTACTACACTCAGCTGTGCTTTTTCACAAGCAACGCCACACACTCGTCTCTCCTCTCTCCCCTCTCTCTCTCTCTCTCTTCCTCTGGCTGGCTCTCTCGCTCTCCTCAACCCCTGCCTCATGCTGCTTTGCTCCCTCTTTAACCTCTTCCTGCCTGCACCTTCTCAAACACATTCTCAGCCTGGCCTCCAAGGCTCCTCTCTGCCTTCCCCTGGCCTGACTTTAAGCCTAAAGCTGACAGGGCTCAACACCACAGGAGCAGCAGGGCGCAAGCTTTCTAGACAGCAGCAGAGCCCACCAGGAAGGCCGGGCCTTCGCTCGCCTGACAGCCAGACTTCTCCGGGCACCAGCTAGTGCTCCCGCCTATCTGCCCCGACGCAAAAAAAAAGACAGGGACCCTGGTTGCACCAGGGCCTACAAACGCCAGTCCCCTGCCTGCTCGGCCTCAGTCTTTTGGGTGGCGTAGTGGCCGCTCCCCCCTTCCCTGCGTGCACCACAAGGCCCTGCCGCTCGAGGCCCCACCTCTTGCCGCAGGTCTCGCGCTCTTGTTGGGTGGGGTGCAACTCATCCTGCGCGCAGGGGTGCCTTTCGCCGTCCACCCACTCACCATTGCCCGGGACCAGGCGGAGACTGCGGTCATGTCAAAGTCCTACGTTAGGTGGGTTCCCCTGACCTAGAGATGAGCCATAACACTGTGTGCAGCACCGAAGGGACAGGGTCCCTCTGAAAACGACTTAGAAACATAGAAACATAGAATGTGTCGGCAGATAAGAACCATTTGGCCCATCTAGTCTGCCCAATATATCTGAATCCTTTGAATAGTCCCTGGCCCTATCTTATATGAAGGATAGCCTTATGCCTATCCCATGCATGCTTAAACTCCTTCACTGTATTTGCAGCTACCACTTCTGCAGGAAGGTTATTCCATGCATCCACTACTCTCTCAGTAAAGTAATACTTCCTCATATTACTTTTAAACCTTTGCCCCTCTAGTTTAAAACGGTGTCCTCTTGTGGTAGTTTTTCTTCTTTTAAATATGCTCTCCTCCTTTACCGAGTTGATTCCCTTTATGTATTTAAAAGTTTCTATCATATCCCCTCTGTCTCTTCTTTCTTCCAAGCTATACATGTTAAGGTCGTTTAACCTTTCCTGGTAAGTTTTTTCCTGCAATCCATGTACTAGTTTAGTAGCTCTTCTCTGAACTCTCTCTAGAGTATCTATATCCTTCTGGAGATATGGCCTCCAGTACTGCGCACGACTGTCCCGTCCCACTACACACCTTGGCTCTATGAATGTTGCAATTAGGAGGGCAGCTGCCGAGCTCCACCCGTCCAGCGTACCTCTGCTACCTCACTTCCAGTAACAGAATGGGGTCCCGCCGTGCATGTTGCGCCCACCTCATGCGCGCACTTGTTAGCTCCTTCACTCTGGTACCATGTGACCAGGCCACGGATCTCCGTAACGTGGGTTGGGTTCCGCTTGCTACTGGAAGCCGACAGCTGGGGAGGGAGCCAGAACATTCACCCCCCCTGGCTACCGGAGGACCCCTCACCTATACCAGGTACTACGTCTTACGACTGCCTGCAGTGTACCTTGCTCTCTTCCTGGGTTACCCATAGCAACGGCTTTACTCCTCCTGCTTGACTTGCCCAGTAGACCTTTTTCTTGTGTAGCTTTGCTTCATAGCCCACATGTGCCTTACTTACTCACCCAAGTTCTTTTGAATAGGCCAGGAGGACAAACATGCGCCCCTTTAAATGACTTCAGACCAGGCTTAGAACACTTGACGCAACATTCCTGAGAAGTCTTGGGCATTGCAGTTCAACGTGAACAATGGTCACATCCTGACCCTAACTACCACTGCTTGGCTGCCCAGGCCTACCTCTACAAGGTAGTAGTCCATATTGGCGTCCTGCAAGTGCTGGCTGATCCCCCCCGAACCCAGGCCTCCCCTGTATTTAGATTGCCGGTGGGTAGGCTGGATCCAAAAAGCCCGGGAACGGCAGCGCACACATTAACTCTTTCCCTACCAGCCTGGAGCAGCCACTAACTCAAAGCGTACTCCTGTAGGCAACCTGCCTACACTCTGACCTCTGCAGGGCGCAGGTTTCATGGCCCGTCGGCTGCTCTGTCGCTTCTCGCTGGCTTCGGCAGTCCGCCTGCGTGCTTCTCGCGCGGTCCCCCAGCCTGGGGAACGCAGCGGAATGTGTTGGCGCGAAGAGACTGAAGAGCAGGAGTGATAGAGCCAAAGCGGCTCAGCAGAGAGCGCTAGCGAATGGCTGGGCCGCGCAGCCTGGGTGGGATGTAGGATAGGGCTAGCTAGGTGGGGGTGGCCTCTCGGCGTGGCTTAGTTGCCGTAGGGGACTGGATGCGTGGCAAGCGTTCCTGAGGGGAAGAGAGAGAGAAAGCGTCAATTTCAAAGGAGGGGGCGTAAAAGGGAAGCAGGCGAAGAAAAGTGGGAGCTGGACTGGTGATTTTGGAGGAGCTAGGTGTGCAGGAGGGCCTGCAGAGTGCTGAGGAAAAAAAAAGAATGTAAAAAAGGCAGAGAGGAGAGTGACCCCTGCTGGAGGAAAAAAGCAAAAGCCTACAGCACCTGGTATTCCCAGGCGGTCTCCCATCCAAGTACTAACCAGGCCCGACCCTGCTTAGCTTCCGAGATCAGACGAGATCGGGCGCATTCAGGGTGGTATGGCCGTAGGCAGTACTCAGGCTCTCCCTCAACCTTCTTATACTTGTCACCGGCACCCTGGCCCCGCCTTTCCATCACTTTACTACACTCAGCTGTGCTTTTTCACAAGCAACGCCACACACTCGTCTCTCCTCTCTCCCCTCTCTCTCTCTCTCTTCCTCTGGCTGGCTCTCTCGCTCTCCTCAACCCCTGCCTCATGCTGCTTTGCTCCCTCTTTAACCTCTTCCTGCCTGCACCTTCTCAAACACATTCTCAGCCTGGCCTCCAAGGCTCCTCTCTGCCTTCCCCTGGCCTGACTTTAAGCCTAAAGCTGACAGGGCTCAACACCACAGGAGCAGCAGGGCGCAAGCTTTCTAGACAGCAGCAGAGCCCACCAGGAAGGCCGGGCCTTCGCTCGCCTGACAGCCAGACTTCTCCGGGCACCAGCTAGTGCTCCCGCCTATCTGCCCCGACGCAAAAAAAAAGACAGGGACCCTGGTTGCACCAGGGCCTACAAACGCCAGTCCCCTGCCTGCTCGGCCTCAGTCTTTTGGGTGGCGTAGTGGCCGCTCCCCCCTTCCCTGCGTGCACCACAAGGCCCTGCCGCTCAAGGCCCCACTTCTTGCCGCAGGTCTCGCGCTCTTGTTGGGTGGGGTGCAACTCATCCTGCACGCAGGGGTGCCTTTCGCCGTCCACCCACTCACCATTGCCCGGGACCAGGCGGAGACTGCGGTCATGTCAAAGTCCTACGTTAGGTGGGTTCCCCTGACCTAGAGATGAGCCATAACACTGTGTGCAGCACCCAAGGGACAGGGTCCCTCTGAAAACAACTTAGAAACATAGAAACATAGAATGTGTCGGCAGATAAGAACCATTTGGCCCATCTAGTCTGCCCAATATATCTGAATCCTTTGAATAGTCCCTGGCCCTATCTTATATGAAGGATAGCCTTATGCCTATCCCATGCATGTTTAAACTCCTTCACTGTATTTGCAGCTACCACTTCTGCAGGAAGGTTATTCCATGCATCCACTACTCTCTCAGTAAAGTAATACTTCCTCATATTACTTTTAAACCTTTGCCCCTCTAGTTTAAAACGGTGTCCTCTTGTGGTAGTTTTTCTTCTTTTAAATATGCTCTCCTCCTTTACCGAGTTGATTCCCTTTATGTATTTAAAAGTTTCTATCATATCCCCTCTGTCTCTTCTTTCTTCCAAGCTATACATGTTAAGGTCCTTTAACCTTTCCTGGTAAGTTTTTTCCTGCAATCCATGTACTAGTTTAGTAGCTCTTCTCTGAACTCTCTCTAGAGTATCTATATCCTTCTGGAGATATGGCCTCCAGTACTGCGCACGACTGTCCCGTCCCACTACACACCTTGGCTCTATGAATGTTGCAATTAGGAGGGCAGCTGCCGAGCTCCACCCGTCCAGCGTACCTCTGCTACCTCACTTCCAGTAACAGAATGGGGTCCCGCCGTGCATGTTGCGCCCACCTCATGCGCGCACTTGTTAGCTCCTTCACTCTGGTACCATGTGACCAGGCCACGGATCTCCGTAACGTGGGTTGGGTTCCGCTTGCTACTGGAAGCCGACAGCTGGGGAGGGAGCCAGAACATTCACCCCCCCTGGCTACCGGAGGACCCCTCACCTATACCAGGTACTACGTCTTACGACTGCCTGCAGTGTACCTTGCTCTCTTCCTGGGTTACCCATAGCAACGGCTTTACTCCTCCTGCTTGACTTGCCCAGTAGACCTTTTTCTTGTGTAGCTTTGCTTCATAGCCCACATGTGCCTTACTTACTCACCCAAGTTCTTTTGAATAGGCCAGGAGGACAAACATGCGCCCCTTTAAATGACTTCAGACCAGGCTTAGAACACTTGACGCAACATTCCTGAGAAGTCTTGGGCATTGCAGTTCAACGTGAACAATGGTCACATCCTGACCCTAACTACCACTGCTTGGCTGCCCAGGCCTACCTCTACAAGGTAGTAGTCCATATTGGCGTCCTGCAAGTGCTGGCTGATCCCCCCCGAACCCAGGCCTCCCCTGTATTTAGATTGCCGGTGGGTAGGCTGGATCCAAAAAGCCCGGGAACGGCAGCGCACACATTAACTCTTTCCCTACCAGCCTGGAGCAGCCACTAACTCAAAGCGTACTCCTGTAGGCAACCTGCCTACACTCTGACCTCTGCAGGGCGCAGGTTTCATGGCCCGTCGGCTGCTCTGTCGCTTCTCGCTGGCTTCGGCAGTCCGCCTGCGTGCTTCTCGCGCGGTCCCCCAGCCTGGGGAACGCAGCGGAATGTGTTGGCGCGAAGAGACTGAAGAGCAGGAGTGATAGAGCCAAAGCGGCTCAGCAGAGAGCGCTAGCGAATGGCTGGGCCGCGCAGCCTGGGTGGGATGTAGGATAGGGCTAGCTAGGTGGGGGTGGCCTCTCGGCGTGGCTTAGTTGCCGTAGGGGACTGGATGCGTGGCAAGCGTTCCTGAGGGGAAGAGAGAGAGAAAGCGTCAATTTCAAAGGAGGGGGCGTAAAAGGGAAGCAGGCGAAGAAAAGTGGGAGCTGGACTGGTGATTTTGGAGGAGCTAGGTGTGCAGGAGGGCCTGCAGAGTGCTGAGGAAAAAAAAAGAATGTAAAAAAGGCAGAGAGGAGAGTGACCCCTGCTGGAGGAAAAAAGCAAAAGCCTACAGCACCTGGTATTCCCAGGCGGTCTCCCATCCAAGTACTAACCAGGCCGGACCCTGCTAAGCTTCCGAGATCAGACGAGATCGGGCGCATTCAGGGTGGTGTGGCCGTAGGCAGTACTCAGGCTCTCCCTCAACCTTCTTATACTTGTCACCGGCACCCTGGCCCCGCCTTTCCATCACTTTACTACACTCAGCTGTGCTTTTTCACAAGCAACGCCACACACTCGTCTCTCCTCTCTCCCCTCTCTCTCTCTCTCTGGCTGGCTCTCTCGCTCTCCTCAACCCCTGCCTCATGCTGCTTTGCTCCCTCTTTAACCTCTTCCTGCCTGCACCTTCTCAAACACATTCTCAGCCTGGCCTCCAAGGCTCCTCTCTGCCTTCCCCTGGCCTGACTTTAAGCCTAAAGCTGACAGGGCTCAACACCACAGGAGCAGCAGGGCGCAAGCTTTCTAGACAGCAGCAGAGCCCACCAGGAAGGCCGGGCCTTCGCTCGCCTGACAGCCAGACTTCTCCGGGCACCAGCTAGTGCTCCCGCCTATCTGCCCCGACGCAAAAAATAAAAAAAAAGACAGGGACCCTGGTTGCACCAGGGCCTACAAACGCCAGTCCCCTGCCTGCTCGGCCTCAGTCTTTTGGGTGGCGTAGTGGCCGCTCCCCCCTTCCCTGCGTGCACCACAAGGCCCTGCCGCTCAAGGCCCCACCTCTTGCCGCAGGTCTCGCGCTCTTGTTGGGTGGGGTGCAACTCATCCTGCACGCAGGGGTGCCTTTCGCCGTCCACCCACTCACCATTGCCCGGGACCAGGCGGAGACTGCGGTCATGTCAAAGTCCTACGTTAGGTGGGTTCCCCTGACCTAGAGATGAGCCATAACACTGTGTGCAGCACCCAAGGGACAGGGTCCCTCTGAAAACAACTTAGAAACATAGAAACATAGAATGTGTCGGCAGATAAGAACCATTTGGCCCATCTAGTCTGCCCAATATATCTGAATCCTTTGAATAGTCCCTGGCCCTATCTTATATGAAGGATAGCCTTATGCCTATCCCATGCATGCTTAAACTCCTTCACTGTATTTGCAGCTACCACTTCTGCAGGAAGGTTATTCCATGCATCCACTACTCTCTCAGTAAAGTAATACTTCCCCATATTACTTTTAAACCTTTGCCCCTCTAGTTTAAAACGGTGTCCTCTTGTGGTAGTTTTTCTTCTTTTAAATATGCTCTCCTCCTTTACCGAGTTGATTCCCTTTATGTATTTAAAAGTTTCTATCATATCCCCTCTGTCTCTTCTTTCTTCCAAGCTATACATGTTAAGGTCCTTTAACCTTTCCTGGTAAGTTTTTTCCTGCAATCCATGTACTAGTTTAGTAGCTCTTCTCTGAACTCTCTCTAGAGTATCTATATCCTTCTGGAGATATGGCCTCCAGTACTGCGCACGACTGTCCCGTCCCACTACACACCTTGGCTCTATGAATATTGCAATTAGGAGGGCAGCTGCCGAGCTCCACCCGTCCAGCGTACCTCTGCTACCTCACTTCCAGTAACAGAATGGGGTCTCGCCGTGCATGTTGCGCCCACCTCATGCGCGCACTTGTTAGCTCCTTCACTCTGGTACCATGTGACCAGGCCACGGATCTCCGTAACGTGGGTTGGGTTCCGCTTGCTACTGGAAGCCGACAGCTGGGGAGGGAGCCAGAACATTCACCCCCCCTGGCTACCGGAGGACCCCTCACCTATACCAGGTACTACGTCTTACGACTGCCTGCAGTGTACCTTGCTCTCTTCCTGGGTTACCCATAGCAACGGCTTTACTCCTCCTGCTTGACTTGCCCAGTAGACCTTTTTCTTGTGTAGCTTTGCTTCATAGCCCACATGTGCCTTACTTACTCACCCAAGTTCTTTTGAATAGGCCAGGAGGACAAACATGCGCCCCTTTAAATGACTTCAGACCAGGCTTAGAACACTTGACGCAACATTCCTGAGAAGTCTTGGGCATTGCAGTTCAACGTGAACAATGGTCACATCCTGACCCTAACTACCACTGCTTGGCTGCCCAGGCCTACCTCTACAAGGTAGTAGTCCATATTGGCGTCCTGCAAGTGCTGGCTGATCCCCCCCGAACCCAGGCCTCCCCTGTATTTAGATTGCCGGTGGGTAGGCTGGATCCAAAAAGCCCGGGAACGGCAGCGCACACATTAACTCTTTCCCTACCAGCCTGGAGCAGCCACTAACTCAAAGCGTACTCCTGTAGGCAACCTGCCTACACTCTGACCTCTGCAGGGCGCAGGTTTCATGGCCCGTCGGCTGCTCTGTCGCTTCTCGCTGGCTTCGGCAGTCCGCCTGCGTGCTTCTCGCGCGGTCCCCCAGCCTGGGGAACGCAGCGGAATGTGTTGGCGCGAAGAGACTGAAGAGCAGGAGTGATAGAGCCAAAGCGGCTCAGCAGAGAGCGCTAGCGAATGGCTGGGCCGCGCAGCCTGGGTGGGATGTAGGATAGGGCTAGCTAGGTGGGGGTGGCCTCTCGGCGTGGCTTAGTTGCCGTAGGGGACTGGATGCGTGGCAAGCGTTCCTGAGGGGAAGAGAGAGAGAAAGCGTCAATTTCAAAGGAGGGGGCGTAAAAGGGAAGCAGGCGAAGAAAAGTGGGAGCTGGACTGGTGATTTTGGAGGAGCTAGGTGTGCAGGAGGGCCTGCAGAGTGCTGAGGAAAAAAAAAGAATGTAAAAAAGGCAGAGAGGAGAGTGACCCCTGCTGGAGGAAAAAAGCAAAAGCCTACAGCACCTGGTATTCCCAGGCGGTCTCCCATCCAAGTACTAACCAGGCCCGACCCTGCTTAGCTTCCGAGATCAGACGAGATTGGGCGCATTCAGGGTGGTGTGGCCGTAGGCAGTACTCAGGCTTTCCCTCAACCTTCTTATACTTGTCACCGGCACCCTGGCCCCGCCTTTCCATCACTTTACTACACTCAGCTGTGCTTTTTCACAAGCAACGCCACACACTCGTCTCTCCTCTCTCCCCTCTCTCTCTCTCTCTCTTCCTCTGGCTGGCTCTCTCGCTCTCCTCAACCCCTGCCTCATGCTGCTTTGCTCCCTCTTTAACCTCTTCCTGCCTGCACCTTCTCAAACACATTCTCAGCCTGGCCTCCAAGGCTCCTCTCTGCCTTCCCCTGGCCTGACTTTAAGCCTAAAGCTGACAGGGCTCAACACCACAGGAGCAGCAGGGCGCAAGCTTTCTAGACAGCAGCAGAGCCCACCAGGAAGGCCGGGCCTTCGCTCGCCTGACAGCCAGACTTCTCCGGGCACCAGCTAGTGCTCCCGCCTATCTGCCCCGACGCAAAAAAAAGACAGGGACCCTGGTTGCACCAGGGCCTACAAACGCCAGTCCCCTGCCTGCTCGGCCTCAGTCTTTTGGGTGGCGTAGTGGCCGCTCCCCCCTTCCCTGCGTGCACCACAAGGCCCTGCCGCTCGAGGCCCCACCTCTTGCCGCAGGTCTCGCGCTCTTGTTGGGTGGGGTGCAACTCATCCTGCGCGCAGGGGTGCCTTTCGCCGTCCACCCACTCACCATTGCCCGGGACCAGGCGGAGACTGCGGTCATGTCAAAGTCCTACGTTAGGTGGGTTCCCCTGACCTAGAGATGAGCCATAACACTGTGTGCAGCACCGAAGGGACAGGGTCCCTCTGAAAACGACTTAGAAACATAGAAACATAGAATGTGTCGGCAGATAAGAACCATTTGGCCCATCTAGTCTGCCCAATATATCTGAATCCTTTGAATAGTCCCTGGCCCTATCTTATATGAAGGATAGCCTTATGCCTATCCCATGCATGCTTAAACTCCTTCACTGTATTTGCAGCTACCACTTCTGCAGGAAGGTTATTCCATGCATCCACTACTCTCTCAGTAAAGTAATACTTCCTCATATTACTTTTAAACCTTTGCCCCTCTAGTTTAAAACGGTGTCCTCTTGTGGTAGTTTTTCTTCTTTTAAATATGCTCTCCTCCTTTACCGAGTTGATTCCCTTTATGTATTTAAAAGTTTCTATCATATCCCCTCTGTCTCTTCTTTCTTCCAAGCTATACATGTTAAGGTCGTTTAACCTTTCCTGGTAAGTTTTTTCCTGCAATCCATGTACTAGTTTAGTAGCTCTTCTCTGAACTCTCTCTAGAGTATCTATATCCTTCTGGAGATATGGCCTCCAGTACTGCGCACGACTGTCCCGTCCCACTACACACCTTGGCTCTATGAATGTTGCAATTAGGAGGGCAGCTGCCGAGCTCCACCCGTCCAGCGTACCTCTGCTACCTCACTTCCAGTAACAGAATGGGGTCCCGCCGTGCATGTTGCGCCCACCTCATGCGCGCACTTGTTAGCTCCTTCACTCTGGTACCATGTGACCAGGCCACGGATCTCCGTAACGTGGGTTGGGTTCCGCTTGCTACTGGAAGCCGACAGCTGGGGAGGGAGCCAGAACATTCACCCCCCCTGGCTACCGGAGGACCCCTCACCTATACCAGGTACTACGTCTTACGACTGCCTGCAGTGTACCTTGCTCTCTTCCTGGGTTACCCATAGCAACGGCTTTACTCCTCCTGCTTGACTTGCCCAGTAGACCTTTTTCTTGTGTAGCTTTGCTTCATAGCCCACATGTGCCTTACTTACTCACCCAAGTTCTTTTGAATAGGCCAGGAGGACAAACATGCGCCCCTTTAAATGACTTCAGACCAGGCTTAGAACACTTGACGCAACATTCCTGAGAAGTCTTGGGCATTGCAGTTCAACGTGAACAATGGTCACATCCTGACCCTAACTACCACTGCTTGGCTGCCCAGGCCTACCTCTACAAGGTAGTAGTCCATATTGGCGTCCTGCAAGTGCTGGCTGATCCCCCCCGAACCCAGGCCTCCCCTGTATTTAGATTGCCGGTGGGTAGGCTGGATCCAAAAAGCCCGGGAACGGCAGCGCACACATTAACTCTTTCCCTACCAGCCTGGAGCAGCCACTAACTCAAAGCGTACTCCTGTAGGCAACCTGCCTACACTCTGACCTCTGCAGGGCGCAGGTTTCATGGCCCGTCGGCTGCTCTGTCGCTTCTCGCTGGCTTCGGCAGTCCGCCTGCGTGCTTCTCGCGCGGTCCCCCAGCCTGGGGAACGCAGCGGAATGTGTTGGCGCGAAGAGACTGAAGAGCAGGAGTGATAGAGCCAAAGCGGCTCAGCAGAGAGCGCTAGCGAATGGCTGGGCCGCGCAGCCTGGGTGGGATGTAGGATAGGGCTAGCTAGGTGGGGGTGGCCTCTCGGCGTGGCTTAGTTGCCGTAGGGGACTGGATGCGTGGCAAGCGTTCCTGAGGGGAAGAGAGAGAGAAAGCGTCAATTTCAAAGGAGGGGGCGTAAAAGGGAAGCAGGCGAAGAAAAGTGGGAGCTGGACTGGTGATTTTGGAGGAGCTAGGTGTGCAGGAGGGCCTGCAGAGTGCTGAGGAAAAAAAAAGAATGTAAAAAAGGCAGAGAGGAGAGTGACCCCTGCTGGAGGAAAAAAGCAAAAGCCTACAGCACCTGGTATTCCCAGGCGGTCTCCCATCCAAGTACTAACCAGGCCCGACCCTGCTTAGCTTCCGAGATCAGACGAGATCGGGCGCATTCAGGGTGGTGTGGCCGTAGGCAGTACTCAGACTCTCCCTCAACCTTCTTATACTTGTCACCGGCACCCTGGCCCCGCCTTTCCATCACTTTACTACACTCAGCTGTGCTTTTTCACAAGCAACGCCACACACTCG
The DNA here is from genome assembly GCF_965119305.1 of Pelophylax lessonae. Classification (NCBI taxonomy): domain Eukaryota; kingdom Metazoa; phylum Chordata; class Amphibia; order Anura; family Ranidae; genus Pelophylax; species Pelophylax lessonae. The sequence continues at coordinate 14,597,420 of NC_138772.1, forward strand.
TCTCTCCTCTCTCCCCTCTCTCTCTCTCTCTTCCTCTGGCTGGCTCTCTCGCTCTCCTCAACCCCTGCCTCATGCTGCTTTGCTCCCTCTTTAACCTCTTCCTGCCTGCACCTTCTCAAACACATTCTCAGCCTTGCCTCCAAGGCTCCTCTCTGCCTTCCCCTGGCCTGACTTTAAGCCTAAAGCTGACAGGGCTCAACACCACAGGAGCAGCAGGGCGCAAGCTTTCTAGACAGCAGCAGAGCCCACCAGGAAGGCCGGGCCTTCGCTCGCCTGACAGCCAGACTTCTCCGGGCACCAGCTAGTGCTCCCGCCTATCTGCCCCGACGCAAAAAATAAAAAAAAAGACAGGGACCCTGGTTGCACCAGGGCCTACAAACGCCAGTCCCCTGCCTGCTCGGCCTCAGTCTTTTGGGTGGCGTAGTGGCCGCTCCCCCCTTCCCTGCGTGCACCACAAGGCCCTGCCGCTCAAGGCCCCACCTCTTGCCGCAGGTCTCGCGCTCTTGTTGGGTGGGGTGCAACTCATCCTGCACGCAGGGGTGCCTTTCGCCGTCCACCCACTCACCATTGCCCGGGACCAGGCGGAGACTGCGGTCATGTCAAAGTCCTACGTTAGGTGGGTTCCCCTGACCTAGAGATGAGCCATAACACTGTGTGCAGCACCCAAGGGACAGGGTCCCTCTGAAAACAACTTAGAAACATAGAAACATAGAATGTGTCGGCAGATAAGAACCATTTGGCCCATCTAGTCTGCCCAATATATCTGAATCCTTTGAATAGTCCCTGGCCCTATCTTATATGAAGGATAGCCTTATGCCTATCCCATGCATGCTTAAACTCCTTCACTGTATTTGCAGCTACCACTTCTGCAGGAAGGTTATTCCATGCATCCACTACTCTCTCAGTAAAGTAATACTTCCTCATATTACTTTTAAACCTTTGCCCCTCTAGTTTAAAACGGTGTCCTCTTGTGGTAGTTTTTCTTCTTTTAAATATGCTCTCCTCCTTTACCGAGTTGATTCCCTTTATGTATTTAAAAGTTTCTATCATATCCCCTCTGTCTCTTCTTTCTTCCAAGCTATACATGTTAAGGTCCTTTAACCTTTCCTGGTAAGTTTTTTCCTGCAATCCATGTACTAGTTTAGTAGCTCTTCTCTGAACTCTCTCTAGAGTATCTATATCCTTCTGGAGATATGGCCTCCAGTACTGCGCACGACTGTCCCGTCCCACTACACACCTTGGCTCTATGAATGTTGCAATTAGGAGGGCAGCTGCCGAGCTCCACCCGTCCAGCGTACCTCTGCTACCTCACTTCCAGTAACAGAATGGGGTCCCGCCGTGCATGTTGCGCCCACCTCATGCGCGCACTTGTTAGCTCCTTCACTCTGGTACCATGTGACCAGGCCACGGATCTCCGTAACGTGGGTTGGGTTCCGCTTGCTACTGGAAGCCGACAGCTGGGGAGGGAGCCAGAACATTCACCCCCCCTGGCTACCGGAGGACCCCTCACCTATACCAGGTACTACGTCTTACGACTGCCTGCAGTGTACCTTGCTCTCTTCCTGGGTTACCCATAGCAACGGCTTTACTCCTCCTGCTTGACTTGCCCAGTAGACCTTTTTCTTGTGTAGCTTTGCTTCATAGCCCACATGTGCCTTACTTACTCACCCAAGTTCTTTTGAATAGGCCAGGAGGACAAACATGCGCCCCTTTAAATTACTTCAGACCAGGCTTAGAACACTTGACGCAACATTCCTGAGAAGTCTTGGGCATTGCAGTTCAACGTGAACAATGGTCACATCCTGACCCTAACTACCACTGCTTGGCTGCCCAGGCCTACCTCTACAAGGTAGTAGTCCATATTGGCGTCCTGCAAGTGCTGGCTGATCCCCCCCGAACCCAGGCCTCCCCTGTATTTAGATTGCCGGTGGGTAGGCTGGATCCAAAAAGCCCGGGAACGGCAGCGCACACATTAACTCTTTCCCTACCAGCCTGGAGCAGCCACTAACTCAAAGCGTACTCCTGTAGGCAACCTGCCTACACTCTGACCTCTGCAGGGCGCAGGTTTCATGGCCCGTCGGCTGCTCTGTCGCTTCTCGCTGGCTTCGGCAGTCCGCCTGCGTGCTTCTCGCGCGGTCCCCCAGCCTGGGGAACGCAGCGGAATGTGTTGGCGCGAAGAGACTGAAGAGCAGGAGTGATAGAGCCAAAGCGGCTCAGCAGAGAGCGCTAGCGAATGGCTGGGCCGCGCAGCCTGGGTGGGATGTAGGATAGGGCTAGCTAGGTGGGGGTGGCCTCTCGGCGTGGCTTAGTTGCCGTAGGGGACTGGATGCGTGGCAAGCGTTCCTGAGGGGAAGAGAGAGAGAAAGCGTCAATTTCAAAGGAGGGGGCGTAAAAGGGAAGCAGGCGAAGAAAAGTGGGAGCTGGACTGGTGATTTTGGAGGAGCTAGGTGTGCAGGAGGGCCTGCAGAGTGCTGAGGAAAAAAAAAGAATGTAAAAAAGGCAGAGAGGAGAGTGACCCCTGCTGGAGGAAAAAAGCAAAAGCCTACAGCACCTGGTATTCCCAGGCGGTCTCCCATCCAAGTACTAACCAGGCCCGACCCTGCTTAGCTTCCGAGATCAGACAAGATCGGGCGCATTCAGGGTGGTGTGGCCGTAGGCAGTACTCAGGCTCTCCCTCAACCTTCTTATACTTGTCACCGGCACCCTGGCCCCGCCTTTCCATCACTTTACTACACTCAGCTGTGCTTTTTCACAAGCAACGCCACACACTCGTCTCTCCTCTCTCCCCTCTCTCTCTCTCTCTTCCTCTGGCTGGCTCTCTCGCTCTCCTCAACCCCTGCCTCATGCTGCTTTGCTCCCTCTTTAACCTCTTCCTGCCTGCACCTTCTCAAACACATTCTCAGCCTTGCCTCCAAGGCTCCTCTCTGCCTTCCCCTGGCCTGACTTTAAGCCTAAAGCTGACAGGGCTCAACACCACAGGAGCAGCAGGGCGCAAGCTTTCTAGACAGCAGCAGAGCCCACCAGGAAGGCCGGGCCTTCGCTCGCCTGACAGCCAGACTTCTCCGGGCACCAGCTAGTGCTCCCGCCTATCTGCCCCGACGCAAAAAATAAAAAAAAAGACAGGGACCCTGGTTGCACCAGGGCCTACAAACGCCAGTCCCCTGCCTGCTCGGCCTCAGTCTTTTGGGTGGCGTAGTGGCCGCTCCCCCCTTCCCTGCGTGCACCACAAGGCCCTGCCGCTCAAGGCCCCACCTCTTGCCGCAGGTCTCGCGCTCTTGTTGGGTGGGGTGCAACTCATCCTGCACGCAGGGGTGCCTTTCGCCGTCCACCCACTCACCATTGCCCGGGACCAGGCGGAGACTGCGGTCATGTCAAAGTCCTACGTTAGGTGGGTTCCCCTGACCTAGAGATGAGCCATAACACTGTGTGCAGCACCCAAGGGACAGGGTCCCTCTGAAAACAACTTAGAAACATAGAAACATAGAATGTGTCGGCAGATAAGAACCATTTGGCCCATCTAGTCTGCCCAATATATCTGAATCCTTTGAATAGTCCCTGGCCCTATCTTATATGAAGGATAGCCTTATGCCTATCCCATGCATGCTTAAACTCCTTCACTGTATTTGCAGCTACCACTTCTGCAGGAAGGTTATTCCATGCATCCACTACTCTCTCAGTAAAGTAATACTTCCCCATATTACTTTTAAACCTTTGCCCCTCTAGTTTAAAACGGTGTCCTCTTGTGGTAGTTTTTCTTCTTTTAAATATGCTCTCCTCCTTTACCGAGTTGATTCCCTTTATGTATTTAAAAGTTTCTATCATATCCCCTCTGTCTCTTCTTTCTTCCAAGCTATACATGTTAAGGTCCTTTAACCTTTCCTGGTAAGTTTTTTCCTGCAATCCATGTACTAGTTTAGTAGCTCTTCTCTGAACTCTCTCTAGAGTATCTATATCCTTCTGGAGATATGGCCTCCAGTACTGCGCACGACTGTCCCGTCCCACTACACACCTTGGCTCTATGAATATTGCAATTAGGAGGGCAGCTGCCGAGCTCCACCCGTCCAGCGTACCTCTGCTACCTCACTTCCAGTAACAGAATGGGGTCCCGCCGTGCATGTTGCGCCCACCTCATGCGCGCACTTGTTAGCTCCTTCACTCTGGTACCATGTGACCAGGCCACGGATCTCCGTAACGTGGGTTGGGTTCCGCTTGCTACTGGAAGCCGACAGCTGGGGAGGGAGCCAGAACATTCACCCCCCCTGGCTACCGGAGGACCCCTCACCTATACCAGGTACTACGTCTTACGACTGCCTGCAGTGTACCTTGCTCTCTTCCTGGGTTACCCATAGCAACGGCTTTACTCCTCCTGCTTGACTTGCCCAGTAGACCTTTTTCTTGTGTAGCTTTGCTTCATAGCCCACATGTGCCTTACTTACTCACCCAAGTTCTTTTGAATAGGCCAGGAGGACAAACATGCGCCCCTTTAAATGACTTCAGACCAGGCTTAGAACACTTGACGCAACATTCCTGAGAAGTCTTGGGCATTGCAGTTCAACGTGAACAATGGTCACATCCTGACCCTAACTACCACTGCTTGGCTGCCCAGGCCTACCTCTACAAGGTAGTAGTCCATATTGGCGTCCTGCAAGTGCTGGCTGATCCCCCCCGAACCCAGGCCTCCCCTGTATTTAGATTGCCGGTGGGTAGGCTGGATCCAAAAAGCCCGGGAACGGCAGCGCACACATTAACTCTTTCCCTACCAGCCTGGAGCAGCCACTAACTCAAAGCGTACTCCTGTAGGCAACCTGCCTACACTCTGACCTCTGCAGGGCGCAGGTTTCATGGCCCGTCGGCTGCTCTGTCGCTTCTCGCTGGCTTCGGCAGTCCGCCTGCGTGCTTCTCGCGCGGTCCCCCAGCCTGGGGAACGCAGCGGAATGTGTTGGCGCGAAGAGACTGAAGAGCAGGAGTGATAGAGCCAAAGCGGCTCAGCAGAGAGCGCTAGCGAATGGCTGGGCCGCGCAGCCTGGGTGGGATGTAGGATAGGGCTAGCTAGGTGGGGGTGGCCTCTCGGCGTGGCTTAGTTGCCGTAGGGGACTGGATGCGTGGCAAGCGTTCCTGAGGGGAAGAGAGAGAGAAAGCGTCAATTTCAAAGGAGGGGGCGTAAAAGGGAAGCAGGCGAAGAAAAGTGGGAGCTGGACTGGTGATTTTGGAGGAGCTAGGTGTGCAGGAGGGCCTGCAGAGTGCTGAGGAAAAAAAAAGAATGTAAAAAAGGCAGAGAGGAGAGTGACCCCTGCTGGAGGAAAAAAGCAAAAGCCTACAGCACCTGGTATTCCCAGGCGGTCTCCCATCCAAGTACTAACCAGGCCCGACCCTGCTTAGCTTCCGAGATCAGACGAGATCGGGCGCATTCAGGGTGGTGTGGCCGTAGGCAGTACTCAGGCTCTCCCTCAACCTTCTTATACTTGTCACCGGCACCCTGGCCCCGCCTTTCCATCACTTTACTACACTCAGCTGTGCTTTTTCACAAGCAACGCCACACACTCGTCTCTCCTCTCTCCTCTCTCCCCTCTCTCTCTCTCTCTTCCTCTGGCTGGCTCTCTCGCTCTCCTCAACCCCTGCCTCATGCTGCTTTGCTCCCTCTTTAACCTCTTCCTGCCTGCACCTTCTCAAACACATTCTCAGCCTGGCCTCCAAGGCTCCTCTCTGCCTTCCCCTGGCCTGACTTTAAGCCTAAAGCTGACAGGGCTCAACACCACAGGAGCAGCAGGGCGCAAGCTTTCTAGACAGCAGCAGAGCCCACCAGGAAGGCCGGGCCTTCGCTCGCCTGACAGCCAGACTTCTCCGGGCACCAGCTAGTGCTCCCGCCTATCTGCCCCGACGCAAAAAAAAAGACAGGGACCCTGGTTGCACCAGGGCCTACAAACGCCAGTCCCCTGCCTGCTCGGCCTCAGTCTTTTGGGTGGCGTAGTGGCCGCTCCCCCTTCCCTGCGTGCACCACAAGGCCCTGCCGCTCGAGGCCCCACCTCTTGCCGCAGGTCTCGCGCTCTTGTTGGGTGGGGTGCAACTCATCCTGCGCGCAGGGGTGCCTTTCGCCGTCCACCCACTCACCATTGCCCGGGACCAGGCGGAGACTGCGGTCATGTCAAAGTCCTACGTTAGGTGGGTTCCCCTGACCTAGAGATGAGCCATAACACTGTGTGCAGCACCCAAGGGACAGGGTCCCTCTGAAAACGACTTAGAAACATAGAATGTGTCGGCAGATAAGAACCATTTGGCCCATCTAGTCTGCCCAATATATCTGAATCCTTTGAATAGTCCCTGGCCCTATCTTATATGAAGGATAGCCTTATGCCTATCCCATGCATGCTTAAACTCCTTCACTGTATTTGCAGCTACCACTTCTGCAGGAAGGTTATTCCATGCATCCACTACTCTCTCAGTAAAGTAATACTTCCTCATATTACTTTTAAACCTTTGCCCCTCTAGTTTAAAACGGTGTCCTCTTGTGGTAGTTTTTCTTCTTTTAAATATGCTCTCCTCCTTTACCGAGTTGATTCCCTTTATGTATTTAAAAGTTTCTATCATATCCCCTCTGTCTCTTCTTTCTTCCAAGCTATACATGTTAAGGTCCTTTAACCTTTCCTGGTAAGTTTTTTCCTGCAATCCATGTACTAGTTTAGTAGCTCTTCTCTGAACTCTCTCTAGAGTATCTATATCCTTCTGGAGATATGGCCTCCAGTACTGCGCACGACTGTCCCGTCCCACTACACACCTTGGCTCTATGAATGTTGCAATTAGGAGGGCAGCTGCCGAGCTCCACCCGTCCAGCGTACCTCTGCTACCTCACTTCCAGTAACAGAATGGGGTCCCGCCGTGCATGTTGCGCCCACCTCATGCGCGCACTTGTTAGCTCCTTCACTCTGGTACCATGTGACCAGGCCACGGATCTCCGTAACGTGGGTTGGGTTCCGCTTGCTACTGGAAGCCGACAGCTGGGGAGGGAGCCAGAACATTCACCCCCCCTGGCTACCGGAGGACCCCTCACCTATACCAGGTACTACGTCTTACGACTGCCTGCAGTGTACCTTGCTCTCTTCCTGGGTTACCCATAGCAACGGCTTTACTCCTCCTGCTTGACTTGCCCAGTAGAACTTTTTCTTGTGTAGCTTTGCTTCATAGCCCACATGTGCCTTACTTACTCACCCAAGTTCTTTTGAATAGGCCAGGAGGACAAACATGCGCCCCTTTAAATGACTTCAGACCAGGCTTAGAACACTTGACGCAACATTCCTGAGAAGTCTTGGGCATTGCAGTTCAACGTGAACAATGGTCACATCCTGACCCTAACTACCACTGCTTGGCTGCCCAGGCCTACCTCTACAAGGTAGTAGTCCATATTGGCGTCCTGCAAGTGCTGGCTGATCCCCCCCGAACCCAGGCCTCCCCTGTATTTAGATTGCCGGTGGGTAGGCTGGATCCAAAAAGCCCGGGAACGGCAGCGCACACATTAACTCTTTTCCTACCAGCCTGGAGCAGCCACTAACTCAAAGCGTACTCCTGTAGGCAACCTGCCTACACTCTGACCTCTGCAGGGCGCAGGTTTCATGGCCCGTCGGCTGCTCTGTCGCTTCTCGCTGGCTTCGGCAGTCCGCCTGCGTGCTTCTCGCGCGGTCCCCCAGCCTGGGGAACGCAGCGGAATGTGTTGGCGCGAAGAGACTGAAGAGCAGGAGTGATAGAGCCAAAGCGGCTCAGCAGAGAGCGCTAGCGAATGGCTGGGCCGCGCAGCCTAGGTGGGATGTAGGATAGGGCTAGCTAGGTGGGGGTGGCCTCTCGGCGTGGCTTAGTTGCCGTAGGGGACTGGATGCGTGGCAAGCGTTCCTGAGGGGAAGAGAGAGAGAAAGCGTCAATTTCAAAGGAGGGGGCGTAAAAGGGAAGCAGGCGAAGAAAAGTGGGAGCTGGACTGGTGATTTTGGAGGAGCTAGGTGTGCAGGAGGGCCTGCAGAGTGCTGAGGAAAAAAAAAGAATGTAAAAAAGGCAGAGAGGAGAGTGACCCCTGCTGGAGGAAAAAAGCAAAAGCCTACAGCACCTGGTATTCCCAGGCGGTCTCCCATCCAAGTACTAACCAGGCCCGACCCTGCTTAGCTTCCGAGATCAGACGAGATCGGGCGCATTCAGGGTGGTGTGGCCGTAGGCAGTACTCAGGCTCTCCCTCAACCTTCTTATACTTGTCACCGGCACCCTGGCCCCGCCTTTCCATCACTTTACTACACTCAGCTGTGCTTTTTCACAAGCAACGCCACACACTCGTCTCTCCTCTCTCCCCTCTCTCTCTCTCTCTTCCTCTGGCTGGCTCTCTCGATCTCCTCAACCCCTGCCTCATGCTGCTTTGCTCCCTCTTTAACCTCTTCCTGCCTGCACCTTCTCAAACACATTCTCAGCCTGGCCTCCAAGGCTCCTCTCTGCCTTCCCCTGGCCTGACTTTAAGCCTAAAGCTGACAGGGCTCAACACCACAGGAGCAGCAGGGCGCAAGCTTTCTAGACAGCAGCAGAGCCCACCAGGAAGGCCGGGCCTTCGCTCGCCTGACAGCCAGACTTCTCCGGGCACCAGCTAGTGCTCCCGCCTATCTGCCCCGACGCAAAAAAAAAGACAGGGACCCTGGTTGCACCAGGGCCTACAAACGCCAGTCCCCTGCCTGCTCGGCCTCAGTCTTTTGGGTGGCGTAGTGGCCGCTCCCCCTTCCCTGCGTGCACCACAAGGCCCTGCCGCTCGAGGCCCCACCTCTTGCCGCAGGTCTCGCGCTCTTGTTGGGTGGGGTGCAACTCATCCTGCGCGCAGGGGTGCCTTTCGCCGTCCACCCACTCACCATTGCCCGGGACCAGGCGGAGACTGCGGTCATGTCAAAGTCCTACGTTAGGTGGGTTCCCCTGACCTAGAGATGAGCCATAACACTGTGTGCAGCACCCAAGGGACAGGGTCCCTCTGAAAACGACTTAGAAACATAGAATGTGTCGGCAGATAAGAACCATTTGGCCCATCTAGTCTGCCCAATATATCTGAATCCTTTGAATAGTCCCTGGCCCTATCTTATATGAAGGATAGCCTTATGCCTATCCCATGCATGCTTAAACTCCTTCACTGTATTTGCAGCTACCACTTCTGCAGGAAGGTTATTCCATGCATCCACTACTCTCTCAGTAAAGTAATACTTCCTCATATTACTTTTAAACCTTTGCCCCTCTAGTTTAAAACGGTGTCCTCTTGTGGTAGTTTTTCTTCTTTTAAATATGCTCTCCTCCTTTACCGAGTTGATTCCCTTTATGTATTTAAAAGTTTCTATCATATCCCCTCTGTCTCTTCTTTCTTCCAAGCTATACATGTTAAGGTCCTTTAACCTTTCCTGGTAAGTTTTTTCCTGCAATCCATGTACTAGTTTAGTAGCTCTTCTCTGAACTCTCTCTAGAGTATCTATATCCTTCTGGAGATATGGCCTCCAGTACTGCGCACGACTGTCCCGTCCCACTACACACCTTGGCTCTATGAATGTTGCAATTAGGAGGGCAGCTGCCGAGCTCCACCCGTCCAGCGTACCTCTGCTACCTCACTTCCAGTAACAGAATGGGGTCCCGCCGTGCATGTTGCGCCCACCTCATGCGCGCACTTGTTAGCTCCTTCACTCTGGTACCATGTGACCAGGCCACGGATCTCCGTAACGTGGGTTGGGTTCCGCTTGCTACTGGAAGCCGACAGCTGGGGAGGGAGCCAGAACATTCACCCCCCCTGGCTACCGGAGGACCCCTCACCTATACCAGGTACTACGTCTTACGACTGCCTGCAGTGTACCTTGCTCTCTTCCTGGGTTACCCATAGCAACGGCTTTACTCCTCCTGCTTGACTTGCCCAGTAGAACTTTTTCTTGTGTAGCTTTGCTTCATAGCCCACATGTGCCTTACTTACTCACCCAAGTTCTTTTGAATAGGCCAGGAGGACAAACATGCGCCCCTTTAAATGACTTCAGACCAGGCTTAGAACACTTGACGCAACATTCCTGAGAAGTCTTGGGCATTGCAGTTCAACGTGAACAATGGTCACATCCTGACCCTAACTACCACTGCTTGGCTGCCCAGGCCTACCTCTACAAGGTAGTAGTCCATATTGGCGTCCTGCAAGTGCTGGCTGATCCCCCCCGAACCCAGGCCTCCCCTGTATTTAGATTGCCGGTGGGTAGGCTGGATCCAAAAAGCCCGGGAACGGCAGCGCACACATTAACTCTTTCCCTACCAGCCTGGAGCAGCCACTAACTCAAAGCGTACTCCTGTAGGCAACCTGCCTACACTCTGACCTCTGCAGGGCGCAGGTTTCATGGCCCGTCGGCTGCTCTGTCGCTTCTCGCTGGCTTCGGCAGTCCGCCTGCGTGCTTCTCGCGCGGTCCCCCAGCCTGGGGAACGCAGCGGAATGTGTTGGCGCGAAGAGACTGAAGAGCAGGAGTGATAGAGCCAAAGCGGCTCAGCAGAGAGCGCTAGCGAATGGCTGGGCCGCGCAGCCTGGGTGGGATGTAGGATAGGGCTAGCTAGGTGGGGGTGGCCTCTCGGCGTGGCTTAGTTGCCGTAGGGGACTGGATGCGTGGCAAGCGTTCCTGAGGGGAAGAGAGAGAGAAAGCGTCAATTTCAAAGGAGGGGGCGTAAAAGGGAAGCAGGCGAAGAAAAGTGGGAGCTGGACTGGTGATTTTGGAGGAGCTAGGTGTGCAGGAGGGCCTGCAGAGTGCTGAGGAAAAAAAAAGAATGTAAAAAAGGCAGAGAGGAGAGTGACCCCTGCTGGAGGAAAAAAGCAAAAGCCTACAGCACCTGGTATTCCCAGGCGGTCTCCCATCCAAGTACTAACCAGGCCCGACCCTGCTTAGCTTCCGAGATCAGACGAGATCGGGCGCATTCAGGGTGGTGTGGCCGTAGGCAGTACTCAGGCTCTCCCTCAACCTTCTTATACTTGTCACCGGCACCCTGGCCCCGCCTTTCCATCACTTTACTACACTCAGCTGTGCTTTTTCACAAGCAACGCCACACACTCGTCTCTCCTCTCTCCCCTCTCTCTCTCTCTCTTCCTCTGGCTGGCTCTCTCGATCTCCTCAACCCCTGCCTCATGCTGCTTTGCTCCCTCTTTAACCTCTTCCTGCCTGCACCTTCTCAAACACATTCTCAGCCTGGCCTCCAAGGCTCCTCTCTGCCTTCCCCTGGCCTGACTTTAAGCCTAAAGCTGACAGGGCTCAACACCACAGGAGCAGCAGGGCGCAAGCTTTCTAGACAGCAGCAGAGCCCACCAGGAAGGCCGGGCCTTCGCTCGCCTGACAGCCAGACTTCTCCGGGCACCAGCTAGTGCTCCCGCCTATCTGCCCCGACGCAAAAAAAAAGACAGGGACCCTGGTTGCACCAGGGCCTACAAACGCCAGTCCCCTGCCTGCTCGGCCTCAGTCTTTTGGGTGGCGTAGTGGCCGCTCCCCCCTTCCCTGCGTGCACCACAAGGCCCTGCCGCTCGAGGCCCCACCTCTTGCCGCAGGTCTCGCGCTCTTGTTGGGTGGGGTGCAACTCATCCTGCGCGCAGGGGTGCCTTTCGCCGTCCACCCACTCACCATTGCCCGGGACCAGGCGGAGACTGCGGTCATGTCAAAGTCCTACGTTAGGTGGGTTCCCCTGACCTAGAGATGAGCCATAACACTGTGTGCAGCACCCAAGGGACAGGGTCCCTCTGAAAACGACTTAGAAACATAGAAACATAGAATGTGTCGGCATATAAGAACCATTTGGCCCATCTAGTCTGCCCAATATATCTGAATCCTTTGAATAGTCCCTGGCCCTATCTTATATGAAGGATAGCCTTATGCCTATCCCATGCATGCTTAAACTCCTTCACTGTATTTGCAGCTACCACTTCTGCAGGAAGGTTATTCCATGCATCCACTACTCTCTCAGTAAAGTAATACTTCCTCATATTACTTTTAAACCTTTGCCCCTCTAGTTTAAAACGGTGTCCTCTTGTGGTAGTTTTTCTTCTTTTAAATATGCTCTCCTCCTTTACCGAGTTGATTCCCTTTATGTATTTAAAAGTTTCTATCATATCCCCTCTGTCTCTTCTTTCTTCCAAGCTATACATGTTAAGGTCCTTTAACCTTTCCTGGTAAGTTTTTTCCTGCAATCCATGTACTAGTTTAGTAGCTCTTCTCTGAACTCTCTCTAGAGTATCTATATCCTTCTGGAGATATGGCCTCCAGTACTGCGCACGACTGTCCCGTCCCACTACACACCTTGGCTCTATGAATGTTGCAATTAGGAGGGCAGCTGCCGAGCTCCACCCGTCCAGCGTACCTCTGCTACCTCACTTCCAGTAACAGAATGGGGTCCCACCGTGCATGTTGCGCCCACCTCATGCGCGCACTTGTTAGCTCCTTCACTCTGGTACCATGTGACCAGGCCACGGATCTCCGTAACGTGGGTTGGGTTCCGCTTGCTACTGGAAGCCGACAGCTGGGGAGGGAGCCAGAACATTCACCCCCCCTGGCTACCGGAGGACCCCTCACCTATACCAGGTACTACGTCTTACGACTGCCTGCAGTGTACCTTGCTCTCTTCCTGGGTTACCCATAGCAACGGCTTTACTCCTCCTGCTTGACTTGCCCAGTAGACCTTTTTCTTGTGTAGCTTTGCTTCATAGCCCACATGTGCCTTACTTACTCACCCAAGTTCTTTTGAATAGGCCAGGAGGACAAACATGCGCCCCTTTAAATGACTTCAGACCAGGCTTAGAACACTTGACGCAACATTCCTGAGAAGTCTTGGGCATTGCAGTTCAACGTGAACAATGGTCACATCCTGACCCTAACTACCACTGCTTGGCTGCCCAGGCCTACCTCTACAAGGTAGTAGTCCATATTGGCGTCCTGCAAGTGCTGGCTGATCCCCCCCGAACCCAGGCCTCCCCTGTATTTAGATTGCCGGTGGGTAGGCTGGATCCAAAAAGCCCGGGAACGGCAGCGCACACATTAACTCTTTCCCTACCAGCCTGGAGCAGCCACTAACTCAAAGCATACTCCTGTAGGCAACCTGCCTACACTCTGACCTCTGCAGGGCGCAGGTTTCATGGCCCGTCGGCTGCTCTGTCGCTTCTCGCTGGCTTCGGCAGTCCGCCTGCGTGCTTCTCGCGCGGTCCCCCAGCCTGGGGAACGCAGCGGAATGTGTTGGCGCGAAGAGACTGAAGAGCAGGAGTGATAGAGCCAAAGCGGCTCAGCAGAGAGCGCTAGCGAATGGCTGGGCCGCGCAGCCTGAGTGGGATGTAGGATAGGGCTAGCTAGGTGGGGGTGGCCTCTCGGCGTGGCTTAGTTGCCGTAGGGGACTGGATGCGTGGCAAGCGTTCCTGAGGGGAAGAGAGAGAGAAAGCGTCAATTTCAAAGGAGGGGGCGTAAAAGGGAAGCAGGCGAAGAAAAGTGGGAGCTGGACTGGTGATTTTGGAGGAGCTAGGTGTGCAGGAGGGCCTGCAGAGTGCTGAGGAAAAAAAAAGAATGTAAAAAAGGCAGAGAGGAGAGTGACCCCTGCTGGAGGAAAAAAGCAAAAGCCTACAGCACCTGGTATTCCCAGGCGGTCTCCCATCCAAGTACTAACCAGGCCCGACCCTGCTTAGCTTCCGAGATCAGACGAGATCGGGCGCATTCAGGGTGGTGTGGCCGTAGGCAGTACTCAGGCTCTCCCTCAACCTTCTTATACTTGTCACCGGCACCCTGGCCCCGCCTTTCCATCACTTTACTACACTCAGCTGTGCTTTTTCACAAGCAACGCCACACACTCGTCTCTCCTCTCTCCCCTCTCTCTCTCTCTCTTCCTCTGGCTGGCTCTCTCGCTCTCCTCAACCCCTGCCTCATGCTGCTTTGCTCCCTCTTTAACCTCTTCCTGCCTGCACCTTCTCAAACACATTCTCAGCCTGGCCTCCAAGGCTCCTCTCTGCCTTCCCCTGGCCTGACTTTAAGCCTAAAGCTGACAGGGCTCAACACCACAGGAGCAGCAGGGCGCAAGCTTTCTAGACAGCAGCAGAGCCCACCAGGAAGGCCGGGCCTTCGCTCGCCTGACAGCCAGACTTCTCCGGGCACCAGCTAGTGCTCCCGCCTATCTGCCCCGACGCAAAAAATAAAAAATAAAAAAAGACAGGGACCCTGGTTGCACCAGGGCCTACAAACGCCAGTCCCCTGCCTGCTCGGCCTCAGTCTTTTGGGTGGCGTAGTGGCCGCTCCCCCCTTCCCTGCGTGCACCACAAGGCCGTGCCGCTCAAGGCCCCACCTCTTGCCGCAGGTCTCGCGCTCTTGTTGGGTGGGGTGCAACTCATCCTGCGCGCAGGGGTGCCTTTCGCCGTCCCCCCACTCACCATTGCCCGGGACCAGGCGGAGACTGCGGTCATGTCAAAGTCCTACGTTAGGTGGGTTCCCCTGACCTAGAGATGAGCCATAACACTGTGTGCAGCACCCAAGGGACAGGGTCCCTCTGAAAACGACTTAGAAACATAGAAACATAGAATGTGTCGGCAGATAAGAACCATTTGGCCCATCTAGTCTGCCCAATATATCTGAATCCTTTGAATAGTCCCTGGCCCTATCTTATATGAAGGATAGCCTTATGCCTATCCCATGCATGCTTAAACTCCTTCACTGTATTTGCAGCTACCACTTCTGCAGGAAGGTTATTCCATGCATCCACTACTCTCTCAGTAAAGTAATACTTCCTCATATTACTTTTAAACCTTTGCCCCTCTAGTTTAAAACGGTGTCCTCTTGTGGTAGTTTTTCTTCTTTTAAATATGCTCTCCTCCTTTACCGAGTTGATTCCCTTTATGTATTTAAAAGTTTCTATCATATCCCCTCTGTCTCTTCTTTCTTCCAAGCTATACATGTTAAGGTCCTTTAACCTTTCCTGGTAAGTTTTTTCCTGCAATCCATGTACTAGTTTAGTAGCTCTTCTCTGAACTCTCTCTAGAGTATCTATATCCTTCTGGAGATATGGCCTCCAGTACTGCGCACGACTGTCCCGTCCCACTACACACCTTGGCTCTATGAATGTTGCAATTAGGAGGGCAGCTGCCGAGCTCCACCCGTCCAGCGTACCTCTGCTACCTCACTTCCAGTAACAGAATGGGGTCCCGCCGTGCATGTTGCGCCCACCTCATGCGCGCACTTGTTAGCTCCTTCACTCTGGTACCATGTGACCAGGCCACGGATCTCCGTAACGTGGGTTGGGTTCCGCTTGCTACTGGAAGCCGACAGCTGGGGAGGGAGCCAGAACATTCACCCCCCCTGGCTACCGGAGGACCCCTCACCTATACCAGGTACTACGTCTTACGACTGCCTGCAGTGTACCTTGCTCTCTTCCTGGGTTACCCATAGCAACGGCTTTACTCCTCCTGCTTGACTTGCCCAGTAGACCTTTTTCTTGTGTAGCTTTGCTTCATAGCCCACATGTGCCTTACTTACTCACCCAAGTTCTTTTGAATAGGCCAGGAGGACAAACATGCGCCCCTTTAAATGACTTCAGACCAGGCTTAGAACACTTGACGCAACATTCCTGAGAAGTCTTGGGCATTGCAGTTCAACGTGAACAATGGTCACATCCTGACCCTAACTACCACTGCTTGGCTGCCCAGGCCTACCTCTACAAGGTAGTAGTCCATATTGGCGTCCTGCAAGTGCTGGCTGATCCCCCCCGAACCCAGGCCTCCCCTGTATTTAGATTGCCGGTGGGTAGGCTGGATCCAAAAAGCCCGGGAACGGCAGCGCACACATTAACTCTTTCCCTACCAGCCTGGAGCAGCCACTAACTCAAAGCATACTCCTGTAGGCAACCTGCCTACACTCTGACCTCTGCAGGGCGCAGGTTTCATGGCCCGTCGGCTGCTCTGTCGCTTCTCGCTGGCTTCGGCAGTCCGCCTGCGTGCTTCTCGCGCGGTCCCCCAGCCTGGGGAACGCAGCGGAATGTGTTGGCGCGAAGAGACTGAAGAGCAGGAGTGATAGAGCCAAAGCGGCTCAGCAGAGAGCGCTAGCGAATGGCTGGGCCGCGCAGCCTGGGTGGGATGTAGGATAGGGCTAGCTAGGTGGGGGTGGCCTCTCGGCGTGGCTTAGTTGCCGTAGGGGACTGGATGCGTGGCAAGCGTTCCTGAGGGGAAGAGAGAGAGAAAGCGTCAATTTCAAAGGAGGGGGCGTAAAAGGGAAGCAGGCGAAGAAAAGTGGGAGCTGGACTGGTGATTTTGGAGGAGCTAGGTGTGCAGGAGGGCCTGCAGAGTGCTGAGGAAAAAAAAAGAATGTAAAAAAGGCAGAGAGGAGAGTGACCCCTGCTGGAGGAAAAAAGCAAAAGCCTACAGCACCTGGTATTCCCAGGCGGTCTCCCATCCAAGTACTAACCAGGCCCGACCCTGCTTAGCTTCCGAGATCAGACGAGATCGGGCGCATTCAGGGTGGTGTGGCCGTAGGCAGTGCTCAGGCTCTCCCTCAACCTTCTTATACTTGTCACCGGCACCCTGGCCCCGCCTTTCCATCACTTTACTACACTCAGCTGTGCTTTTTCACAAGCAACGCCACACACTCGTCTCTCCTCTCTCCCCTCTCTCTCTCTCTCTTCCTCTGGCTGGCTCTCTCGCTCTCCTCAACCCCTGCCTCATGCTGCTTTGCTCCCTCTTTAACCTCTTCCTACCTGCACCTTCTCAAACACATTCTCAGCCTGGCCTCCAAGGCTCCTCTCTGCCTTCCCCTGGCCTGACTTTAAGCCTAAAGCTGACAGGGCTCAACACCACAGGAGCAGCAGGGCGCAAGCTTTCTAGACAGCAGCAGAGCCCACCAGGAAGGCCGGGCCTTCGCTCGCCTGACAGCCAGACTTCTCCGGGCACCAGCTAGTGCTCCCGCCTATCTGCCCCGACGCAAAAAAAAAGACAGGGACCCTGGTTGCACCAGGGCCTACAAACGCCAGTCCCCTGCCTGCTCGGCCTCAGTCTTTTGGGTGGCGTAGTGGCCGCTCCCCCCTTCCCTGCGTGCACCACAAGGCCCTGCCGCTCGAGGCCCCACCTCTTGCCGCAGGTCTCGCGCTCTTGTTGGGTGGGGTGCAACTCATCCTGCGCGCAGGGGTGCCTTTCGCCGTCCACCCACTCACCATTGCCCGGGACCAGGCGGAGACTGCGGTCATGTCAAAGTCCTACGTTAGGTGGGTTCCCCTGACCTAGAGATGAGCCATAACACTGTGTGCAGCACCGAAGGGACAGGGTCCCTCTGAAAACGACTTAGAAACATAGAAACATAGAATGTGTCGGCATATAAGAACCATTTGGCCCATCTAGTCTGCCCAATATATCTGAATCCTTTGAATAGTCCCTGGCCCTATCTTATATGAAGGATAGCCTTATGCCTATCCCATGCATGCTTAAACTCCTTCACTGTATTTGCAGCTACCACTTCTGCAGGAAGGTTATTCCATGCATCCACTACTCTCTCAGTAAAGTAATACTTCCTCATATTACTTTTAAACCTTTGCCCCTCTAGTTTAAAACGGTGTCCTCTTGTGGTAGTTTTTCTTCTTTTAAATATGCTCTCCTCCTTTACCGAGTTGATTCCCTTTATGTATTTAAAAGTTTCTATCATATCCCCTCTGTCTCTTCTTTCTTCCAAGCTATACATGTTAAGGTCCTTTAACCTTTCCTGGTAAGTTTTTTCCTGCAATCCATGTACTAGTTTAGTAGCTCTTCTCTGAACTCTCTCTAGAGTATCTATATCCTTCTGGAGATATGGCCTCCAGTACTGCGCACGACTGTCCCGTCCCACTACACACCTTGGCTCTATGAATGTTGCAATTAGGAGGGCAGCTGCCGAGCTCCACCCGTCCAGCGTACCTCTGCTACCTCACTTCCAGTAACAGAATGGGGTCCCGCCGTGCATGTTGCGCCCACCTCATGCGCGCACTTGTTAGCTCCTTCACTCTGGTACCATGTGACCAGGCCACGGATCTCCGTAACGTGGGTTGGGTTCCGCTTGCTACTGGAAGCCGACAGCTGGGGAGGGAGCCAGAACATTCACCCCCCCTGGCTACCGGAGGACCCCTCACCTATACCAGGTACTACGTCTTACGACTGCCTGCAGTGTACCTTGCTCTCTTCCTGGGTTACCCATAGCAACGGCTTTACTCCTCCTGCTTGACTTGCCCAGTAGACCTTTTTCTTGTGTAGCTTTGCTTCATAGCCCACATGTGCCTTACTTACTCACCCAAGTTCTTTTGAATAGGCCAGGAGGACAAACATGCGCCCCTTTAAATGACTTCAGACCAGGCTTAGAACACTTGACGCAACATTCCTGAGAAGTCTTGGGCATTGCAGTTCAACGTGAACAATGGTCACATCCTGACCCTAACTACCACTGCTTGGCTGCCCAGGCCTACCTCTACAAGGTAGTAGTCCATATTGGCGTCCTGCAAGTGCTGGCTGATCCCCCCCGAACCCAGGCCTCCCCTGTATTTAGATTGCCGGTGGGTAGGCTGGATCCAAAAAGCCCGGGAACGGCAGCGCACACATTAACTCTTTCCCTACCAGCCTGGAGCAGCCACTAACTCAAAGCGTACTCCTGTAGGCAACCTGCCTACACTCTGACCTCTGCAGGGCGCAGGTTTCATGGCCCGTCGGCTGCTCTGTCGCTTCTCGCTGGCTTCGGCAGTCCGCCTGCGTGCTTCTCGCGCGGTCCCCCAGCCTGGGGAACGCAGCGGAATGTGTTGGCGCGAAGAGACTGAAGAGCAGGAGTGATAGAGCCAAAGCGGCTCAGCAGAGAGCGCTAGCGAATGGCTGGGCCGCGCAGCCTGGGTGGGATGTAGGATAGGGCTAGCTAGGTGGGGGTGGCCTCTCGGCGTGGCTTAGTTGCCGTAGGGGACTGGATGCGTGGCAAGCGTTCCTGAGGGGAAGAGAGAGAGAAAGCGTCAATTTCAAAGGAGGGGGCGTAAAAGGGAAGCAGGCGAAGAAAAGTGGGAGCTGGACTGGTGATTTTGGAGGAGCTAGGTGTGCAGGAGGGCCTGCAGAGTGCTGAGGAAAAAAAAAGAATGTAAAAAAGGCAGAGAGGAGAGTGACCCCTGCTGGAGGAAAAAAGCAAAAGCCTACAGCACCTGGTATTCCCAGGCGGTCTCCCATCCAAGTACTAACCAGGCCCGACCCTGCTTAGCTTCCGAGATCAGACAAGATCGGGCGCATTCAGGGTGGTGTGGCCGTAGGCAGTACTCAGGCTCTCCCTCAACCTTCTTATACTTGTCACCGGCACCCTGGCCCCGCCTTTCCATCACTTTACTACACTCAGCTGTGCTTTTTCACAAGCAACGCCACACACTCGTCTCTCCTCTCTCCCCTCTCTCTCTCTCTCTTCCTCTGGCTGGCTCTCTCGCTCTCCTCAACCCCTGCCTCATGCTGCTTTGCTCCCTCTTTAACCTCTTCCTGCCTGCACCTTCTCAAACACATTCTCAGCCTGGCCTCCAAGGCTCCTCTCTGCCTTCCCCTGGCCTGACTTTAAGCCTAAAGCTGACAGGGCTCAACACCACAGGAGCAGCAGGGCGCAAGCTTTCTAGACAGCAGCAGAGCCCACCAGGAAGGCCGGGCCTTCGCTCGCCTGACAGCCAGACTTCTCCGGGCACCAGCTAGTGCTCCCGCCTATCTGCCCCGACGCAAAAAAAAAGACAGGGACCCTGGTTGCACCAGGGCCTACAAACGCCAGTCCCCTGCCTGCTCGGCCTCAGTCTTTTGGGTGGCGTAGTGGCCGCTCCCCCCTTCCCTGCGTGCACCACAAGGCCCTGCCGCTCGAGGCCCCACCTCTTGCCGCAGGTCTCGCGCTCTTGTTGGGTGGGGTGCAACTCATCCTGCGCGCAGGGGTGCCTTTCGCCGTCCACCCACTCACCATTGCCCGGGACCAGGCGGAGACTGCGGTCATGTCAAAGTCCTACGTTAGGTGGGTTCCCCTGACCTAGAGATGAGCCATAACACTGTGTGCAGCACCGAAGGGACAGGGTCCCTCTGAAAACGACTTAGAAACATAGAAACATAGAATGTGTCGGCATATAAGAACCATTTGGCCCATCTAGTCTGCCCAATATATCTGAATCCTTTGAATAGTCCCTGGCCCTATCTTATATGAAGGATAGCCTTATGCCTATCCCATGCATGCTTAAACTCCTTCACTGTATTTGCAGCTACCACTTCTGCAGGAAGGTTATTCCATGCATCCACTACTCTCTCAGTAAAGTAATACTTCCTCATATTACTTTTAAACCTTTGCCCCTCTAGTTTAAAACGGTGTCCTCTTGTGGTAGTTTTTCTTCTTTTAAATATGCTCTCCTCCTTTACCGAGTTGATTCCCTTTATGTATTTAAAAGTTTCTATCATATCCCCTCTGTCTCTTCTTTCTTCCAAGCTATACATGTTAAGGTCCTTTAACCTTTCCTGGTAAGTTTTTTCCTGCAATCCATGTACTAGTTTAGTAGCTCTTCTCTGAACTCTCTCTAGAGTATCTATATCCTTCTGGAGATATGGCCTCCAGTACTGCGCACGACTGTCCCGTCCCACTACACACCTTGGCTCTATGAATGTTGCAATTAGGAGGGCAGCTGCCGAGCTCCACCCGTCCAGCGTACCTCTGCTACCTCACTTCCAGTAACAGAATGGGGTCCCGCCGTGCATGTTGCGCCCACCTCATGCGCGCACTTGTTAGCTCCTTCACTCTGGTACCATGTGACCAGGCCACGGATCTCCGTAACGTGGGTTGGGTTCCGCTTGCTACTGGAAGCCGACAGCTGGGGAGGGAGCCAGAACATTCACCCCCCCTGGCTACCGGAGGACCCCTCACCTATACCAGGTACTACGTCTTACGACTGCCTGCAGTGTACCTTGCTCTCTTCCTGGGTTACCCATAGCAACGGCTTTACTCCTCCTGCTTGACTTGCCCAGTAGACCTTTTTCTTGTGTAGCTTTGCTTCATAGCCCACATGTGCCTTACTTACTCACCCAAGTTCTTTTGAATAGGCCAGGAGGACAAACATGCGCCCCTTTAAATGACTTCAGACCAGGCTTAGAACACTTGACGCAACATTCCTGAGAAGTCTTGGGCATTGCAGTTCAACGTGAACAATGGTCACATCCTGACCCTAACTACCACTGCTTGGCTGCCCAGGCCTACCTCTACAAGGTAGTAGTCCATATTGGCGTCCTGCAAGTGCTGGCTGATCCCCCCCGAACCCAGGCCTCCCCTGTATTTAGATTGCCGGTGGGTAGGCTGGATCCAAAAAGCCCGGGAATGGCAGCGCACACATTAACTCTTTCCCTACCAGCCTGGAGCAGCCACTAACTCAAAGCGTACTCCTGTAGGCAACCTGCCTACACTCTGACCTCTGCAGGGCGCAGGTTTCATGGCCCGTCGGCTGCTCTGTCGCTTCTCGCTGGCTTCGGCAGTCCGCCTGCGTGCTTCTCGCGCGGTCCCCCAGCCTGGGGAACGCAGCGGAATGTGTTGGCGCGAAGAGACTGAAGAGCAGGAGTGATAGAGCCAAAGCGGCTCAGCAGAGAGCGCTAGCGAATGGCTGGGCCGCGCAGCCTAGGTGGGATGTAGGATAGGGCTAGCTAGGTGGGGGTGGCCTCTCGGCGTGGCTTAGTTGCCGTAGGGGACTGGATGCGTGGCAAGCGTTCCTGAGGGGAAGAGAGAGAGAAAGCGTCAATTTCAAAGGAGGGGGCGTAAAAGGGAAGCAGGCGAAGAAAAGTGGGAGCTGGACTGGTGATTTTGGAGGAGCTAGGTGTGCAGGAGGGCCTGCAGAGTGCTGAGGAAAAAAAAAGAATGTAAAAAAGGCAGAGAGGAGAGTGACCCCTGCTGGAGGAAAAAAGCAAAAGCCTACAGCACCTGGTATTCCCAGGCGGTCTCCCATCCAAGTACTAACCAGGCCCGACCCTGCTTAGCTTCCGAGATCAGACGAGATCGGGCGCATTCAGGGTGGTGTGGCCGTAGGCAGTACTCAGGCTCTCCCTCAACCTTCTTATACTTGTCACCGGCACCCTGGCCCCGCCTTTCCATCACTTTACTACACTCAGCTGTGCTTTTTCACAAGCAACGCCACACACTCGTCTCTCCTCTCTCCCCTCTCTCTCTCTCTCTCTTCCTCTGGCTGGCTCTCTCGCTCTCCTCAACCCCTGCCTCATGCTGCTTTGCTCCCTCTTTAACCTCTTCCTGCCTGCACCTTCTCAAACACATTCTCAGCCTGGCCTCCAAGGCTCCTCTCTGCCTTCCCCTGGCCTGACTTTAAGCCTAAAGCTGACAGGGCTCAACACCACAGGAGCAGCAGGGCGCAAGCTTTCTAGACAGCAGCAGAGCCCACCAGGAAGGCCGGGCCTTCGCTCGCCTGACAGCCAGACTTCTCCGGGCACCAGCTAGTGCTCCCGCCTATCTGCCCCGACGCAAAAAATAAAAAAAGACAGGGACCCTGGTTGCACCAGGGCCTACAAACGCCAGTCCCCTGCCTGCTCGGCCTCAGTCTTTTGGGTGGCGTAGTGGCCGCTCCCCCCTTCCCTGCGTGCACCACAAGGCCCTGCCGCTCAAGGCCCCACCTCTTGCCGCAGGTCTCGCGCTCTTGTTGGGTGGGGTGCAACTCATCCTGCGCGCAGGGGTGCCTTTCGCCGTCCCCCCACTCACCATTGCCCGGGACCAGGCGGAGACTGCGGTCATGTCAAAGTCCTACGTTAGGTGGGTTCCCCTGACCTAGAGATGAGCCATAACACTGTGTGCAGCACCCAAGGGACAGGGTCCCTCTGAAAACGACTTAGAAACATAGAAACATAGAATGTGTCGGCAGATAAGAACCATTTGGCCCATCTAGTCTGCCCAATATATCTGAATCCTTTGAATAGTCCCTGGCCCTATCTTATATGAAGGATAGCCTTATGCCTATCCCATGCATGCTTAAACTCCTTCACTGTATTTGCAGCTACCACTTCTGCAGGAAGGTTATTCCATGCATCCACTACTCTCTCAGTAAAGTAATACTTCCTCATATTACTTTTAAACCTTTGCCCCTCTAGTTTAAAACGGTGTCCTCTTGTGGTAGTTTTTCTTCTTTTAAATATGCTCTCCTCCTTTACCGAGTTGATTCCCTTTATGTATTTAAAAGTTTCTATCATATCCCCTCTGTCTCTTCTTTCTTCCAAGCTATACATGTTAAGGTCCTTTAACCTTTCCTGGTAAGTTTTTTCCTGCAATCCATGTACTAGTTTAGTAGCTCTTCTCTGAACTCTCTCTAGAGTATCTATATCCTTCTGGAGATATGGCCTCCAGTACTGCGCACGACTGTCCCGTCCCACTACACACCTTGGCTCTATGAATGTTGCAATTAGGAGGGCAGCTGCCGAGCTCCACCCGTCCAGCGTACCTCTGCTACCTCACTTCCAGTAACAGAATGGGGTCCCGCCGTGCATGTTGCGCCCACCTCATGCGCGCACTTGTTAGCTCCTTCACTCTGGTACCATGTGACCAGGCCACGGATCTCCGTAACGTGGGTTGGGTTCCGCTTGCTACTGGAAGCCGACAGCTGGGGAGGGAGCCAGAACATTCACCCCCCCTGGCTACCGGAGGACCCCTCACCTATACCAGGTACTACGTCTTACGACTGCCTGCAGTGTACCTTGCTCTCTTCCTGGGTTACCCATAGCAACGGCTTTACTCCTCCTGCTTGACTTGCCCAGTAGACCTTTTTCTTGTGTAGCTTTGCTTCATAGCCCACATGTGCCTTACTTACTCACCCAAGTTCTTTTGAATAGGCCAGGAGGACAAACATGCGCCCCTTTAAATGACTTCAGACCAGGCTTAGAACACTTGACGCAACATTCCTGAGAAGTCTTGGGCATTGCAGTTCAACGTGAACAATGGTCACATCCTGACCCTAACTACCACTGCTTGGCTGCCCAGGCCTACCTCTACAAGGTAGTAGTCCATATTGGCGTCCTGCAAGTGCTGGCTGATCCCCCCCGAACCCAGGCCTCCCCTGTATTTAGATTGCCGGTGGGTAGGCTGGATCCAAAAAGCCCGGGAACGGCAGCGCACACATTAACTCTTTCCCTACCAGCCTGGAGCAGCCACTAACTCAAAGCGTACTCCTGTAGGCAACCTGCCTACACTCTGACCTCTGCAGGGCGCAGGTTTCATGGCCCGTCGGCTGCTCTGTCGCTTCTCGCTGGCTTCGGCAGTCCGCCTGCGTGCTTCTCGCGCGGTCCCCCAGCCTGGGGAACGCAGCGGAATGTGTTGGCGCGAAGAGACTGAAGAGCAGGAGTGATAGAGCCAAAGCGGCTCAGCAGAGAGCGCTAGCGAATGGCTGGGCCGCGCAGCCTAGGTGGGATGTAGGATAGGGCTAGCTAGGTGGGGGTGGCCTCTCGGCGTGGCTTAGTTGCCGTAGGGGACTGGATGCGTGGCAAGCGTTCCTGAGGGGAAGAGAGAGAGAAAGCGTCAATTTCAAAGGAGGGGGCGTAAAAGGGAAGCAGGCGAAGAAAAGTGGGAGCTGGACTGGTGATTTTGGAGGAGCTAGGTGTGCAGGAGGGCCTGCAGAGTGCTGAGGAAAAAAAAAGAATGTAAAAAAGGCAGAGAGGAGAGTGACCCCTGCTGGAGGAAAAAAGCAAAAGCCTACAGCACCTGGTATTCCCAGGCGGTCTCCCATCCAAGTACTAACCAGGCCCGACCCTGCTTAGCTTCCGAGATCAGACGAGATCGGGCGCATTCAGGGTGGTGTGGCCGTAGGCAGTACTCAGGCTCTCCCTCAACCTTCTTATACTTGTCACCGGCACCCTGGCCCCGCCTTTCCATCACTTTACTACACTCAGCTGTGCTTTTTCACAAGCAACGCCACACACTCGTCTCTCCTCTCTCCCCTCTCTCTCTCTCTCTCTTCCTCTGGCTGGCTCTCTCGCTCTCCTCAACCCCTGCCTCATGCTGCTTTGCTCCCTCTTTAACCTCTTCCTGCCTGCACCTTCTCAAACACATTCTCAGCCTGGCCTCCAAGGCTCCTCTCTGCCTTCCCCTGGCCTGACTTTAAGCCTAAAGCTGACAGGGCTCAACACCACAGGAGCAGCAGGGCGCAAGCTTTCTAGACAGCAGCAGAGCCCACCAGGAAGGCCGGGCCTTCGCTCGCCTGACAGCCAGACTTCTCCGGGCACCAGCTAGTGCTCCCGCCTATCTGCCCCGACGCAAAAAATAAAAAAAGACAGGGACCCTGGTTGCACCAGGGCCTACAAACGCCAGTCCCCTGCCTGCTCGGCCTCAGTCTTTTGGGTGGCGTAGTGGCCGCTCCCCCCTTCCCTGCGTGCACCACAAGGCCCTGCCGCTCAAGGCCCCACCTCTTGCCGCAGGTCTCGCGCTCTTGTTGGGTGGGGTGCAACTCATCCTGCGCGCAGGGGTGCCTTTCGCCGTCCCCCCACTCACCATTGCCCGGGACCAGGCGGAGACTGCGGTCATGTCAAAGTCCTACGTTAGGTGGGTTCCCCTGACCTAGAGATGAGCCATAACACTGTGTGCAGCACCGAAGGGACAGGGTCCCTCTGAAAACGACTTAGAAACATAGAAACATAGAATGTGTCGGCAGATAAGAACCATTTGGCCCATCTAGTCTGCCCAATATATCTGAATCCTTTGAATAGTCCCTGGCCCTATCTTATATGAAGGATAGCCTTATGCCTATCCCATGCATGCTTAAACTCCTTCACTGTATTTGCAGCTACCACTTCTGCAGGAAGGTTATTCCATGCATCCACTACTCTCTCAGTAAAGTAATACTTCCTCATATTACTTTTAAACCTTTGCCCCTCTAGTTTAAAACGGTGTCCTCTTGTGGTAGTTTTTCTTCTTTTAAATATGCTCTCCTCCTTTACCGAGTTGATTCCCTTTATGTATTTAAAAGTTTCTATCATATCCCCTCTGTCTCTTCTTTCTTCCAAGCTATACATGTTAAGGTCCTTTAACCTTTCCTGGTAAGTTTTTTCCTGCAATCCATGTACTAGTTTAGTAGCTCTTCTCTGAACTCTCTCTAGAGTATCTATATCCTTCTGGAGATATGGCCTCCAGTACTGCGCACGACTGTCCCGTCCCACTACACACCTTGGCTCTATGAATGTTGCAATTAGGAGGGCAGCTGCCGAGCTCCACCCGTCCAGCGTACCTCTGCTACCTCACTTCCAGTAACAGAATGGGGTCCCGCCGTGCATGTTGCGCCCACCTCATGCGCGCACTTGTTAGCTCCTTCACTCTGGTACCATGTGACCAGGCCACGGATCTCCGTAACGTGGGTTGGGTTCCGCTTGCTACTGGAAGCCGACAGCTGGGGAGGGAGCCAGAACATTCACCCCCCCTGGCTACCGGAGGACCCCTCACCTATACCAGGTACTACGTCTTACGACTGCCTGCAGTGTACCTTGCTCTCTTCCTGGGTTACCCATAGCAACGGCTTTACTCCTCCTGCTTGACTTGCCCAGTAGACCTTTTTCTTGTGTAGCTTTGCTTCATAGCCCACATGTGCCTTACTTACTCACCCAAGTTCTTTTGAATAGGCCAGGAGGACAAACATGCGCCCCTTTAAATGACTTCAGACCAGGCTTAGAACACTTGACGCAACATTCCTGAGAAGTCTTGGGCATTGCAGTTCAACGTGAACAATGGTCACATCCTGACCCTAACTACCACTGCTTGGCTGCCCAGGCCTACCTCTACAAGGTAGTAGTCCATATTGGCGTCCTGCAAGTGCTGGCTGATCCCCCCCGAACCCAGGCCTCCCCTGTATTTAGATTGCCGGTGGGTAGGCTGGATCCAAAAAGCCCGGGAACGGCAGCGCACACATTAACTCTTTCCCTACCAGCCTGGAGCAGCCACTAACTCAAAGCGTACTCCTGTAGGCAACCTGCCTACACTCTGACCTCTGCAGGGCGCAGGTTTCATGGCCCGTCGGCTGCTCTGTCGCTTCTCGCTGGCTTCGGCAGTCCGCCTGCGTGCTTCTCGCGCGGTCCCCCAGCCTGGGGAACGCAGCGGAATGTGTTGGCGCGAAGAGACTGAAGAGCAGGAGTGATAGAGCCAAAGCGGCTCAGCAGAGAGCGCTAGCGAATGGCTGGGCCGCGCAGCCTGGGTGGGATGTAGGATAGGGCTAGCTAGGTGGGGGTGGCCTCTCGGCGTGGCTTAGTTGCCGTAGGGGACTGGATGCGTGGCAAGCGTTCCTGAGGGGAAGAGAGAGAGAAAGCGTCAATTTCAAAGGAGGGGGCGTAAAAGGGAAGCAGGCGAAGAAAAGTGGGAGCTGGACTGGTGATTTTGGAGGAGCTAGGTGTGCAGGAGGGCCTGCAGAGTGCTGAGGAAAAAAAAAGAATGTAAAAAAGGCAGAGAGGAGAGTGACCCCTGCTGGAGGAAAAAAGCAAAAGCCTACAGCACCTGGTATTCCCAGGCGGTCTCCCATCCAAGTACTAACCAGGCCCGACCCTGCTTAGCTTCCGAGATCAGACGAGATCGGGCGCATTCAGGGTGGTGTGGCCGTAGGCAGTACTCAGGCTCTCCCTCAACCTTCTTATACTTGTCACCGGCACCCTGGCCCCGCCTTTCCATCACTTTACTACACTCAGCTGTGCTTTTTCACAAGCAACGCCACACACTCGTCTCTCCTCTCTCCCCTCTCTCTCTCTCTCTCTTCCTCTGGCTGGCTCTCTCGCTCTCCTCAACCCCTGCCTCATGCTGCTTTGCTCCCTCTTTAACCTCTTCCTGCCTGCACCTTCTCAAACACATTCTCAGCCTGGCCTCCAAGGCTCCTCTCTGCCTTCCCCTGGCCTGACTTTAAGCCTAAAGCTGACAGGGCTCAACACCACAGGAGCAGCAGGGCGCAAGCTTTCTAGACAGCAGCAGAGCCCACCAGGAAGGCCGGGCCTTCGCTCGCCTGACAGCCAGACTTCTCCGGGCACCAGCTAGTGCTCCCGCCTATCTGCCCCGACGCAAAAAATAAAAAAAGACAGGGACCCTGGTTGCACCAGGGCCTACAAACGCCAGTCCCCTGCCTGCTCGGCCTCAGTCTTTTGGGTGGCGTAGTGGCCGCTCCCCCCTTCCCTGCGTGCACCACAAGGCCCTGCCGCTCAAGGCCCCACCTCTTGCCGCAGGTCTCGCGCTCTTGTTGGGTGGGGTGCAACTCATCCTGCGCGCAGGGGTGCCTTTCGCCGTCCCCCCACTCACCATTGCCCGGGACCAGGCGGAGACTGCGGTCATGTCAAAGTCCTACGTTAGGTGGGTTCCCCTGACCTAGAGATGAGCCATAACACTGTGTGCAGCACCGAAGGGACAGGGTCCCTCTGAAAACGACTTAGAAACATAGAAACATAGAATGTGTCGGCAGATAAGAACCATTTGGCCCATCTAGTCTGCCCAATATATCTGAATCCTTTGAATAGTCCCTGGCCCTATCTTATATGAAGGATAGCCTTATGCCTATCCCATGCATGCTTAAACTCCTTCACTGTATTTGCAGCTACCACTTCTGCAGGAAGGTTATTCCATGCATCCACTACTCTCTCAGTAAAGTAATACTTCCTCATATTACTTTTAAACCTTTGCCCCTCTAGTTTAAAACGGTGTCCTCTTGTGGTAGTTTTTCTTCTTTTAAATATGCTCTCCTCCTTTACCGAGTTGATTCCCTTTATGTATTTAAAAGTTTCTATCATATCCCCTCTGTCTCTTCTTTCTTCCAAGCTATACATGTTAAGGTCCTTTAACCTTTCCTGGTAAGTTTTTTCCTGCAATCCATGTACTAGTTTAGTAGCTCTTCTCTGAACTCTCTCTAGAGTATCTATATCCTTCTGGAGATATGGCCTCCAGTACTGCGCACGACTGTCCCGTCCCACTACACACCTTGGCTCTATGAATGTTGCAATTAGGAGGGCAGCTGCCGAGCTCCACCCGTCCAGCGTACCTCTGCTACCTCACTTCCAGTAACAGAATGGGGTCCCGCCGTGCATGTTGCGCCCACCTCATGCGCGCACTTGTTAGCTCCTTCACTCTGGTACCATGTGACCAGGCCACGGATCTCCGTAACGTGGGTTGGGTTCCGCTTGCTACTGGAAGCCGACAGCTGGGGAGGGAGCCAGAACATTCACCCCCCCTGGCTACCGGAGGACCCCTCACCTATACCAGGTACTACGTCTTACGACTGCCTGCAGTGTACCTTGCTCTCTTCCTGGGTTACCCATAGCAACGGCTTTACTCCTCCTGCTTGACTTGCCCAGTAGACCTTTTTCTTGTGTAGCTTTGCTTCATAGCCCACATGTGCCTTACTTACTCACCCAAGTTCTTTTGAATAGGCCAGGAGGACAAACATGCGCCCCTTTAAATGACTTCAGACCAGGCTTAGAACACTTGACGCAACATTCCTGAGAAGTCTTGGGCATTGCAGTTCAACGTGAACAATGGTCACATCCTGACCCTAACTACCACTGCTTGGCTGCCCAGGCCTACCTCTACAAGGTAGTAGTCCATATTGGCGTCCTGCAAGTGCTGGCTGATCCCCCCCGAACCCAGGCCTCCCCTGTATTTAGATTGCCGGTGGGTAGGCTGGATCCAAAAAGCCCGGGAACGGCAGCGCACACATTAACTCTTTCCCTACCAGCCTGGAGCAGCCACTAACTCAAAGCGTACTCCTGTAGGCAACCTGCCTACACTCTGACCTCTGCAGGGCGCAGGTTTCATGGCCCGTCGGCTGCTCTGTCGCTTCTCGCTGGCTTCGGCAGTCCGCCTGCGTGCTTCTCGCGCGGTCCCCCAGCCTGGGGAACGCAGCGGAATGTGTTGGCGCGAAGAGACTGAAGAGCAGGAGTGATAGAGCCAAAGCGGCTCAGCAGAGAGCGCTAGCGAATGGCTGGGCCGCGCAGCCTGGGTGGGATGTAGGATAGGGCTAGCTAGGTGGGGGTGGCCTCTCGGCGTGGCTTAGTTGCCGTAGGGGACTGGATGCGTGGCAAGCGTTCCTGAGGGGAAGAGAGAGAGAAAGCGTCAATTTCAAAGGAGGGGGCGTAAAAGGGAAGCAGGCGAAGAAAAGTGGGAGCTGGACTGGTGATTTTGGAGGAGCTAGGTGTGCAGGAGGGCCTGCAGAGTGCTGAGGAAAAAAAAAGAATGTAAAAAAGGCAGAGAGGAGAGTGACCCCTGCTGGAGGAAAAAAGCAAAAGCCTACAGCACCTGGTATTCCCAGGCGGTCTCCCATCCAAGTACTAACCAGACCCGACCCTGCTTAGCTTCCAAGATCAGACGAGATCGGGCGCATTCAGGGTGGTGTGGCCGTAGGCAGTACTCAGGCTCTCCCTCAACCTTCTTATACTTGTCACCGGCACCCTGGCCCCGCCTTTCCATCACTTTACTACACTCAGCTGTGCTTTTTCACAAGCAACGCCACACACTCGTCACTCCTCTCTCCCCTCTCTCTCTCTCTCTCTCTTCCTCTGGCTGGCTCTCTCGCTCTCCTCAACCCCTGCCTCATGCTGCTTTGCTCCCTCTTTAACCTCTTCCTGCCTGCACCTTCTCAAACACATTCTCAGCCTGGCCTCCAAGGCTCCTCTCTGCCTTCCCCTGGCCTGACTTTAAGCCTAAAGCTGACAGGGCTCAACACCACAGGAGCAGCAGGGCGCAAGCTTTCTACACAGCAGCAGAGCCCACCAGGAAGGCCAGGCCTTCGCTCGCCTGACAGCCAGACTTCTCCGGGCACCAGCTAGTGCTCCCGCCTATCTGCCCCGACGCAAACAATAAAAAAAAAAAAAGACAGGGACCCTGGTTGCACCAGGGCCTACAAACGCCAGTCCCCTGCCTGCTCGGCCTCAGTCTTTTGGGTGGCGTAGTGGCCGCTCCCCCCTTCCCTGCGTGCACCACAAGGCCCTGCCGCTCGAGGCCCCACCTCTTGCCGCAGGTCTCGCGCTCTTGTTGGGTGGGGTGCAACTCATCCTGCGCGCAGGGGTGCCTTTCGCCGTCCACCCACTCACCATTGCCCGGGACCAGGCGGAGACTGCGGTCATGTCAAAGTCCTACGTTAGGTGGGTTCCCCTGACCTAGAGATGACCCATAACACTGTGTGCAGCACCGAAGGGACAGGGTCCCTCTGAAAACGACTTAGAAACATAGAATGTGTCGGCAGATAAGAACCATTTGGCCCATCTAGTCTGCCCAATATATCTGAATCCTTTGAATAGTCCCTGGCCCTATCTTATATGAAGGATAGCCTTATGCCTATCCCATGCATGCTTAAACTCCTTCACTGTATTTGCAGCTACCACTTCTGCAGGAAGGTTATTCCATGCATCCACTACTCTCTCAGTAAAGTAATACTTCCTCATATTACTTTTAAACCTTTGCCCCTCTAGTTTAAAACGGTGTCCTCTTGTGGTAGTTTTTCTTCTTTTAAATATGCTCTCCTCCTTTACCGAGTTGATTCCCTTTATGTATTTAAAAGTTTCTATCATATCCCCTCTGTCTCTTCTTTCTTCCAAGCTATACATGTTAAGGTCCTTTAACCTTTCCTGGTAAGTTTTTTCCTGCAATCCATGTACTAGTTTAGTAGCTCTTCTCTGAACTCTCTCTAGAGTATCTATATCCTTCTGGAGATATGGCCTCCAGTACTGCGCACGACTGTCCCGTCCCACTACACACCTTGGCTCTATGAATGTTGCAATTAGGAGGGCAGCTGCCGAGCTCCACCCGTCCAGCGTACCTCTGCTACCTCACTTCCAGTAACAGAATGGGGTCCCGCCGTGCATGTTGCGCCCACCTCATGCGCGCACTTGTTAGCTCCTTCACTCTGGTACCATGTGACCAGGCCACGGATCTCCGTAACGTGGGTTGGGTTCCGCTTGCTACTGGAAGCCGACAGCTGGGGAGGGAGCCAGAACATTCACCCCCCCTGGCTACCGGAGGACCCCTCACCTATACCAGGTACTACGTCTTACGACTGCCTGCAGTGTACCTTGCTCTCTTCCTGGGTTACCCATAGCAACGGCTTTACTCCTCCTGCTTGACTTGCCCAGTAGACCTTTTTCTTGTGTAGCTTTGCTTCATAGCCCACATGTGCCTTACTTACTCACCCAAGTTCTTTTGAATAGGCCAGGAGGACAAACATGCGCCCCTTTAAATGACTTCAGACCAGGCTTAGAACACTTGACGCAACATTCCTGAGAAGTCTTGGGCATTGCAGTTCAACGTGAACAATGGTCACATCCTGACCCTAACTACCACTGCTTGGCTGCCCAGGCCTACCTCTACAAGGTAGTAGTCCATATTGGCGTCCTGCAAGTGCTGGCTGATCCCCCCCGAACCCAGGCCTCCCCTGTATTTAGATTGCCGGTGGGTAGGCTGGATCCAAAAAGCCCGGGAACGGCAGCGCACACATTAACTCTTTCCCTACCAGCCTGGAGCAGCCACTAACTCAAAGCGTACTCCTGTAGGCAACCTGCCTACACTCTGACCTCTGCAGGGCGCAGGTTTCATGGCCCGTCGGCTGCTCTGTCGCTTCTCGCTGGCTTCGGCAGTCCGCCTGCGTGCTTCTCGCGCGGTCCCCCAGCCTGGGGAACGCAGCGGAATGTGTTGGCGCGAAGAGACTGAAGAGCAGGAGTGATAGAGCCAAAGCGGCTCAGCAGAGAGCGCTAGCGAATAGCTGGGCCGCGCAGCCTGGGTGGGATGTAGGATAGGGCTAGCTAGGTGGGGGTGGCCTCTCGGCGTGGCTTAGTTGCCGTAGGGGACTGGATGCGTGGCAAGCATTCCTGAGGGGAAGAGAGAGAGAAAGCGTCAATTTCAAAGGAGGGGGCGTAAAAGGGAAGCAGGCGAAGAAAAGTGGGAGCTGGACTGGTGATTTTGGAGGAGCTAGGTGTGCAGGAGGGCCTGCAGAGTGCTGAGGAAAAAAAAAGAATGTAAAAAAGGCAGAGAGGAGAGTGACCCCTGCTGGAGGAAAAAAGCAAAAGCCTACAGCACCTGGTATTCCCAGGCGGTCTCCCATCCAAGTACTAACCAGGCCCGACCCTGCTTAGCTTCTGAGATCAGACGAGATCGGGCGCATTCAGGGTGGTGTGGCCGTAGGCAGTACTCAGGCTCTCCCTCAACCTTCTTATACTTGTCACCGGCACCCTGGCCCCGCCTTTCCATCACTTTACTACACTCAGCTGTGCTTTTTCACAAGCAACGCCACACACTCGTCTCTCCTCTCTCCCCTCTCTCTCTCTCTCTCTTCCTCTGGCTGGCTCTCTCGCTCTCCTCAACCCCTGCCTCATGCTGCTTTGCTCCCTCTTTAACCTCTTCCTGCCTGCACCTTCTCAAACACATTCTCAGCCTGGCCTCCAAGGCTCCTCTCTGCCTTCCCCTGGCCTGACTTTAAGCCTAAAGCTGACAGGGCTCAACACCACAGGAGCAGCAGGGCGCAAGCTTTCTAGACAGCAGCAGAGCCCACCAGGAAGGCCGGGCCTTCGCTCGCCTGACAGCCAGACTTCTCCGGGCACCAGCTAGTGCTCCCGCCTATCTGCCCCGACGCAAAAAATAAAAAATAAAAAAAGACAGGGACCCTGGTTGCACCAGGGCCTACAAACGCCAGTCCCCTGCCTGCTCGGCCTCAGTCTTTTGGGTGGCGTAGTGGCCGCTCCCCCCTTCCCTGCGTGCACCACAAGGCCCTGCCGCTCAAGGCCCCACCTCTTGCCGCAGGTCTCGCGCTCTTGTTGGGTGGGGTGCAACTCATCCTGCGCGCAGGGGTGCCTTTCGCCGTCCACCCACTCACCATTGCCCGGGACCAGGCGGAGACTGCGGTCATGTCAAAGTCCTACGTTAGGTGGGTTCCCCTGACCTAGAGATGAGCCATAACACTGTGTGCAGCACCGAAGGGACAGGGTCCCTCTGAAAACGACTTAGAAACATAGAAACATAGAATGTGTCGGCAGATAAGAACCATTTGGCCCATCTAGTCTGCCCAATATATCTGAATCCTTTGAATAGTCCCTGGCCCTATCTTATATGAAGGATAGCCTTATGCCTATCCCATGCATGCTTAAACTCCTTCACTGTATTTGCAGCTACCACTTCTGCAGGAAGGTTATTCCATGCATCCACTACTCTCTCAGTAAAGTAATACTTCCTCATATTACTTTTAAACCTTTGCCCCTCTAGTTTAAAACGGTGTCCTCTTGTGGTAGTTTTTCTTCTTTTAAATATGCTCTCCTCCTTTACCGAGTTGATTCCCTTTATGTATTTAAAAGTTTCTATCATATCCCCTCTGTCTCTTCTTTCTTCCAAGCTATACATGTTAAGGTCCTTTAACCTTTCCTGGTAAGTTTTTTCCTGCAATCCATGTACTAGTTTAGTAGCTCTTCTCTGAACTCTCTCTAGAGTATCTATATCCTTCTGGAGATATGGCCTCCAGTACTGCGCACGACTGTCCCGTCCCACTACACACCTTGGCTCTATGAATGTTGCAATTAGGAGGGCAGCTGCCGAGCTCCACCCGTCCAGCGTACCTCTGCTACCTCACTTCCAGTAACAGAATGGGGTCCCGCCGTGCATGTTGCGCCCACCTCATGCGCGCACTTGTTAGCTCCTTCACTCTGGTACCATGTGACCAGGCCACGGATCTCCGTAACGTGGGTTGGGTTCCGCTTGCTACTGGAAGCCGACAGCTGGGGAGGGAGCCAGAACATTCACCCCCCCTGGCTACCGGAGGACCCCTCACCTATACCAGGTACTACGTCTTACGACTGCCTGCAGTGTACCTTGCTCTCTTCCTGGGTTACCCATAGCAACGGCTTTACTCCTCCTGCTTGACTTGCCCAGTAGACCTTTTTCTTGTGTAGCTTTGCTTCATAGCCCACATGTGCCTTACTTACTCACCCAAGTTCTTTTGAATAGGCCAGGAGGACAAACATGCGCCCCTTTAAATGACTTCAGACCAGGCTTAGAACACTTGACGCAACATTCCTGAGAAGTCTTGGGCATTGCAGTTCAACGTGAACAATGGTCACATCCTGACCCTAACTACCACTGCTTGGCTGCCCAGGCCTACCTCTACAAGGTAGTAGTCCATATTGGCGTCCTGCAAGTGCTGGCTGATCCCCCCCGAACCCAGGCCTCCCCTGTATTTAGATTGCCGGTGGGTAGGCTGGATCCAAAAAGCCCGGGAACGGCAGCGCACACATTAACTCTTTCCCTACCAGCCTGGAGCAGCCACTAACTCAAAGCGTACTCCTGTAGGCAACCTGCCTACACTCTGACCTCTGCAGGGCGCAGGTTTCATGGCCCGTCGGCTGCTCTGTCGCTTCTCGCTGGCTTCGGCAGTCCGCCTGCGTGCTTCTCGCGCGGTCCCCCAGCCTGGGGAACGCAGCGGAATGTGTTGGCGCGAAGAGACTGAAGAGCAGGAGTGATAGAGCCAAAGCGGCTCAGCAGAGAGCGCTAGCGAATGGCTGGGCCGCGCAGCCTGGGTGGGATGTAGGATAGGGCTAGCTAGGTGGGGGTGGCCTCTCGGCGTGGCTTAGTTGCCGTAGGGGACTGGATGCGTGGCAAGCGTTCCTGAGGGGAAGAGAGAGAGAAAGCGTCAATTTCAAAGGAGGGGGCGTAAAAGGGAAGCAGGCGAAGAAAAGTGGGAGCTGGACTGGTGATTTTGGAGGAGCTAGGTGTGCAGGAGGGCCTGCAGAGTGCTGAGGAAAAAAAAAGAATGTAAAAAAGGCAGAGAGGAGAGTGACCCCTGCTGGAGGAAAAAAGCAAAAGCCTACAGCACCTGGTATTCCCAGGCGGTCTCCCATCCAAGTACTAACCAGGCCTGACCCTGCTTAGCTTCCGAGATCAGACGAGATCGGGCGCATTCAGGGTGGTGTGGCCGTAGGCAGTACTCAGGCTCTCCCTCAACCTTCTTATACTTGTCACCGGCACCCTGGCCCCGCCTTTCCATCACTTTACTACACTCAGCTGTGCTTTTTCACAAGCAACGCCACACACTCGCCTCTCCTCTCTCCCCTCTCTCTCTCTCTCTCTCTTCCTCTGGCTGGCTCTCTCGCTCTCCTCAACCCCTGCCTCATGCTGCTTTGCTCCCTCTTTAACCTCTTCCTGCCTGCACCTTCTCAAACACATTCTCAGCCTGGCCTCCAAGGCTCCTCTCTGCCTTCCCCTGGCCTGACTTTAAGCCTAAAGCTGACAGGGCTCAACACCACAGGAGCAGCAGGGCGCAAGCTTTCTAGACAGCAGCAGAGCCCACCAGGAAGGCCAGGCCTTCGCTCGCCTGACAGCCAGACTTCTCCGGGCACCAGCTAGTGCTCCCGCCTATCTGCCCCGACGCAAAAAATAAAAAAAAAAAAAGACAGGGACCCTGGTTGCACCAGGGCCTACAAACGCCAGTCCCCTGCCTGCTCGGCCTCAGTCTTTTGGGTGGCGTAGTGGCCGCTCCCCCCTTCCCTGCGTGCACCACAAGGCCCTGCCGCTCGAGGCCCCACCTCTTGCCGCAGGTCTCGCGCTCTTGTTGGGTGGGGTGCAACTCATCCTGCGCGCAGGGGTGCCTTTCGCCGTCCACCCACTCACCATTGCCCGGGACCAGGCGGAGACTGCGGTCATGTCAAAGTCCTACGTTAGGTGGGTTCCCCTGACCTAGAGATGAGCCATAACACTGTGTGCAGCACCCAAGGGACAGGGTCCCTCTGAAAACGACTTAGAAACATAGAATGTGTCGGCAGATAAGAACCATTTGGCCCATCTAGTCTGCCCAATATATCTGAATCCTTTGAATAGTCCCTGGCCCTATCTTATATGAAGGATAGCCTTATGCCTATCCCATGCATGCTTAAACTCCTTCACTGTATTTGCAGCTACCACTTCTGCAGGAAGGTTATTCCATGCATCCACTACTCTCTCAGTAAAGTAATACTTCCTCATATTACTTTTAAACCTTTGCCCCTCTAGTTTAAAACGGTGTCCTCTTGTGGTAGTTTTTCTTCTTTTAAATATGCTCTCCTCCTTTACCGAGTTGATTCCCTTTATGTATTTAAAAGTTTCTATCATATCCCCTCTGTCTCTTCTTTCTTCCAAGCTATACATGTTAAGGTCCTTTAACCTTTCCTGGTAAGTTTTTTCCTGCAATCCATGTACTAGTTTAGTAGCTCTTCTCTGAACTCTCTCTAGAGTATCTATATCCTTCTGGAGATATGGCCTCCAGTACTGCGCACGACTGTCCCGTCCCACTACACACCTTGGCTCTATGAATGTTGCAATTAGGAGGGCAGCTGCCGAGCTCCACCCGTCCAGCGTACCTCTGCTACCTCACTTCCAGTAACAGAATGGGGTCCCGCCGTGCATGTTGCGCCCACCTCATGCGCGCACTTGTTAGCTCCTTCACTCTGGTACCATGTGACCAGGCCACGGATCTCCGTAACGTGGGTTGGGTTCCGCTTGCTACTGGAAGCCGACAGCTGGGGAGGGAGCCAGAACATTCACCCCCCCTGGCTACCGGAGGACCCCTCACCTATACCAGGTACTACGTCTTACGACTGCCTGCAGTGTACCTTGCTCTCTTCCTGGGTTACCCATAGCAACGGCTTTACTCCTCCTGCTTGACTTGCCCAGTAGACCTTTTTCTTGTGTAGCTTTGCTTCATAGCCCACATGTGCCTTACTTACTCACCCAAGTTCTTTTGAATAGGCCAGGAGGACAAACATGCGCCCCTTTAAATGACTTCAGACCAGGCTTAGAACACTTGACGCAACATTCCTGAGAAGTCTTGGGCATTGCAGTTCAACGTGAACAATGGTCACATCCTGACCCTAACTACCACTGCTTGGCTGCCCAGGCCTACCTCTACAAGGTAGTAGTCCATATTGGCGTCCTGCAAGTGCTGGCTGATCCCCCCCGAACCCAGGCCTCCCCTGTATTTAGATTGCCGGTGGGTAGGCTGGATCCAAAAAGCCCGGGAACGGCAGCGCACACATTAACTCTTTCCCTACCAGCCTGGAGCAGCCACTAACTCAAAGCGTACTCCTGTAGGCAACCTGCCTACACTCTGACCTCTGCAGGGCGCAGGTTTCATGGCCCGTCGGCTGCTCTGTCGCTTCTCGCTGGCTTCGGCAGTCCGCCTGCGTGCTTCTCGCGCGGTCCCCCAGCCTGGGGAACGCAGCAGAATGTGTTGGCGCGAAGAGACTGAAGAGCAGGAGTGATAGAGCCAAAGCGGCTCAGCAGAGAGCGCTAGCGAATGGCTGGGCCGCGCAGCCTGGGTGGGATGTAGGATAGGGCTAGCTAGGTGGGGGTGGCCTCTCGGCGTGGCTTAGTTGCCGTAGGGGACTGGATGCGTGGCAAGCGTTCCTGAGGGGAAGAGAGAGAGAAAGCGTCAATTTCAAAGGAGGGGGCGTAAAAGGGAAGCAGGCGAAGAAAAGTGGGAGCTGGACTGGTGATTTTGGAGGAGCTAGGTGTGCAGGAGGGCCTGCAGAGTGCTGAGGAAAAAAAAAGAATGTAAAAAAGGCAGAGAGGAGAGTGACCCCTGCTGGAGGAAAAAAGCAAAAGCCTACAGCACCTGGTATTCCCAGGCGGTCTCCCATCCAAGTACTAACCAGGCCCGACCCTGCTTAGCTTCCGAGATCAGACGAGATCGGGCGCATTCAGGGTGGTGTGGCCGTAGGCAGTACTCAGACTCTCCCTCAACCTTCTTATACTTGTCACCGGCACCCTGGCCCCGCCTTTCCATCACTTTACTACACTCAGCTGTGCTTTTTCACAAGCAACGCCACACACTCGTCTCTCCTCTCTCCCCTCTCTCTCTCTCTCTCTTCCTCTGGCTGGCTCTCTCGCTCTCCTCAACCCCTGCCTCATGCTGCTTTGCTCCCTCTTTAACCTCTTCCTGCCTGCACCTTCTCAAACACATTCTCAGCCTGGCCTCCAAGGCTCCTCTCTGCCTTCCCCTGGCCTGACTTTAAGCCTAAAGCTGACAGGGCTCAACACCACAGGAGCAGCAGGGCGCAAGCTTTCTAGACAGCAGCAGAGCCCACCAGGAAGGCCGGGCCTTCGCTCGCCTGACAGCCAGACTTCTCCGGGCACCAGCTAGTGCTCCCGCCTATCTGCCCCGACGCAAAAAATAAAAAAAGACAGGGACCCTGGTTGCACCAGGGCCTACAAACGCCAGTCCCCTGCCTGCTCGGCCTCAGTCTTTTGGGTGGCGTAGTGGCCGCTCCCCCCTTCCCTGCGTGCACCACAAGGCCCTGCCGCTCAAGGCCCCACCTCTTGCCGCAGGTCTCGCGCTCTTGTTGGGTGGGGTGCAACTCATCCTGCGCGCAGGGGTGCCTTTCGCCGTCCCCCCACTCACCATTGCCCGGGACCAGGCGGAGACTGCGGTCATGTCAAAGTCCTACGTTAGGTGGGTTCCCCTGACCTAGAGATGAGCCATAACACTGTGTGCAGCACCGAAGGGACAGGGTCCCTCTGAAAACGACTTAGAAACATAGAAACATAGAATGTGTCGGCAGATAAGAACCATTTGGCCCATCTAGTCTGCCCAATATATCTGAATCCTTTGAATAGTCCCTGGCCCTATCTTATATGAAGGATAGCCTTATGCCTATCCCATGCATGCTTAAACTCCTTCACTGTATTTGCAGCTACCACTTCTGCAGGAAGGTTATTCCATGCATCCACTACTCTCTCAGTAAAGTAATACTTCCTCATATTACTTTTAAACCTTTGCCCCTCTAGTTTAAAACGGTGTCCTCTTGTGGTAGTTTTTCTTCTTTTAAATATGCTCTCCTCCTTTACCGAGTTGATTCCCTTTATGTATTTAAAAGTTTCTATCATATCCCCTCTGTCTCTTCTTTCTTCCAAGCTATACATGTTAAGGTCCTTTAACCTTTCCTGGTAAGTTTTTTCCTGCAATCCATGTACTAGTTTAGTAGCTCTTCTCTGAACTCTCTCTAGAGTATCTATATCCTTCTGGAGATATGGCCTCCAGTACTGCGCACGACTGTCCCGTCCCACTACACACCTTGGCTCTATGAATGTTGCAATTAGGAGGGCAGCTGCCGAGCTCCACCCGTCCAGCGTACCTCTGCTACCTCACTTCCAGTAACAGAATGGGGTCCCGCCGTGCATGTTGCGCCCACCTCATGCGCGCACTTGTTAGCTCCTTCACTCTGGTACCATGTGACCAGGCCACGGATCTCCGTAACGTGGGTTGGGTTCCGCTTGCTACTGGAAGCCGACAGCTGGGGAGGGAGCCAGAACATTCACCCCCCCTGGCTACCGGAGGACCCCTCACCTATACCAGGTACTACGTCTTACGACTGCCTGCAGTGTACCTTGCTCTCTTCCTGGGTTACCCATAGCAACGGCTTTACTCCTCCTGCTTGACTTGCCCAGTAGACCTTTTTCTTGTGTAGCTTTGCTTCATAGCCCACATGTGCCTTACTTACTCACCCAAGTTCTTTTGAATAGGCCAGGAGGACAAACATGCGCCCCTTTAAATGACTTCAGACCAGGCTTAGAACACTTGACGCAACATTCCTGAGAAGTCTTGGGCATTGCAGTTCAACGTGAACAATGGTCACATCCTGACCCTAACTACCACTGCTTGGCTGCCCAGGCCTACCTCTACAAGGTAGTAGTCCATATTGGCGTCCTGCAAGTGCTGGCTGATCCCCCCCGAACCCAGGCCTCCCCTGTATTTAGATTGCCGGTGGGTAGGCTGGATCCAAAAAGCCCGGGAACGGCAGCGCACACATTAACTCTTTCCCTACCAGCCTGGAGCAGCCACTAACTCAAAGCGTACTCCTGTAGGCAACCTGCCTACACTCTGACCTCTGCAGGGCGCAGGTTTCATGGCCCGTCGGCTGCTCTGTCGCTTCTCGCTGGCTTCGGCAGTCCGCCTGCGTGCTTCTCGCGCGGTCCCCCAGCCTGGGGAACGCAGCGGAATGTGTTGGCGCGAAGAGACTGAAGAGCAGGAGTGATAGAGCCAAAGCGGCTCAGCAGAGAGCGCTAGCGAATGGCTGGGCCGCGCAGCCTGGGTGGGATGTAGGATAGGGCTAGCTAGGTGGGGGTGGCCTCTCGGCGTGGCTTAGTTGCCGTAGGGGACTGGATGCGTGGCAAGCGTTCCTGAGGGGAAGAGAGAGAGAAAGCGTCAATTTCAAAGGAGGGGGCGTAAAAGGGAAGCAGGCGAAGAAAAGTGGGAGCTGGACTGGTGATTTTGGAGGAGCTAGGTGTGCAGGAGGGCCTGCAGAGTGCTGAGGAAAAAAAAAGAATGTAAAAAAGGCAGAGAGGAGAGTGACCCCTGCTGGAGGAAAAAAGCAAAAGCCTACAGCACCTGGTATTCCCAGGCGGTCTCCCATCCAAGTACTAACCAGACCCGACCCTGCTTAGCTTCCAAGATCAGACGAGATCGGGCGCATTCAGGGTGGTGTGGCCGTAGGCAGTACTCAGGCTCTCCCTCAACCTTCTTATACTTGTCACCGGCACCCTGGCCCCGCCTTTCCATCACTTTACTACACTCAGCTGTGCTTTTTCACAAGCAACGCCACACACTCGTCACTCCTCTCTCCCCTCTCTCTCTCTCTCTCTCTTCCTCTGGCTGGCTCTCTCGCTCTCCTCAACCCCTGCCTCATGCTGCTTTGCTCCCTCTTTAACCTCTTCCTGCCTGCACCTTCTCAAACACATTCTCAGCCTGGCCTCCAAGGCTCCTCTCTGCCTTCCCCTGGCCTGACTTTAAGCCTAAAGCTGACAGGGCTCAACACCACAGGAGCAGCAGGGCGCAAGCTTTCTACACAGCAGCAGAGCCCACCAGGAAGGCCAGGCCTTCGCTCGCCTGACAGCCAGACTTCTCCGGGCACCAGCTAGTGCTCCCGCCTATCTGCCCCGACGCAAACAATAAAAAAAAAAAAAGACAGGGACCCTGGTTGCACCAGGGCCTACAAACGCCAGTCCCCTGCCTGCTCGGCCTCAGTCTTTTGGGTGGCGTAGTGGCCGCTCCCCCCTTCCCTGCGTGCACCACAAGGCCCTGCCGCTCGAGGCCCCACCTCTTGCCGCAGGTCTCGCGCTCTTGTTGGGTGGGGTGCAACTCATCCTGCGCGCAGGGGTGCCTTTCGCCGTCCACCCACTCACCATTGCCCGGGACCAGGCGGAGACTGCGGTCATGTCAAAGTCCTACGTTAGGTGGGTTCCCCTGACCTAGAGATGACCCATAACACTGTGTGCAGCACCGAAGGGACAGGGTCCCTCTGAAAACGACTTAGAAACATAGAATGTGTCGGCAGATAAGAACCATTTGGCCCATCTAGTCTGCCCAATATATCTGAATCCTTTGAATAGTCCCTGGCCCTATCTTATATGAAGGATAGCCTTATGCCTATCCCATGCATGCTTAAACTCCTTCACTGTATTTGCAGCTACCACTTCTGCAGGAAGGTTATTCCATGCATCCACTACTCTCTCAGTAAAGTAATACTTCCTCATATTACTTTTAAACCTTTGCCCCTCTAGTTTAAAACGGTGTCCTCTTGTGGTAGTTTTTCTTCTTTTAAATATGCTCTCCTCCTTTACCGAGTTGATTCCCTTTATGTATTTAAAAGTTTCTATCATATCCCCTCTGTCTCTTCTTTCTTCCAAGCTATACATGTTAAGGTCCTTTAACCTTTCCTGGTAAGTTTTTTCCTGCAATCCATGTACTAGTTTAGTAGCTCTTCTCTGAACTCTCTCTAGAGTATCTATATCCTTCTGGAGATATGGCCTCCAGTACTGCGCACGACTGTCCCGTCCCACTACACACCTTGGCTCTATGAATGTTGCAATTAGGAGGGCAGCTGCCGAGCTCCACCCGTCCAGCGTACCTCTGCTACCTCACTTCCAGTAACAGAATGGGGTCCCGCCGTGCATGTTGCGCCCACCTCATGCGCGCACTTGTTAGCTCCTTCACTCTGGTACCATGTGACCAGGCCACGGATCTCCGTAACGTGGGTTGGGTTCCGCTTGCTACTGGAAGCCGACAGCTGGGGAGGGAGCCAGAACATTCACCCCCCCTGGCTACCGGAGGACCCCTCACCTATACCAGGTACTACGTCTTACGACTGCCTGCAGTGTACCTTGCTCTCTTCCTGGGTTACCCATAGCAACGGCTTTACTCCTCCTGCTTGACTTGCCCAGTAGACCTTTTTCTTGTGTAGCTTTGCTTCATAGCCCACATGTGCCTTACTTACTCACCCAAGTTCTTTTGAATAGGCCAGGAGGACAAACATGCGCCCCTTTAAATGACTTCAGACCAGGCTTAGAACACTTGACGCAACATTCCTGAGAAGTCTTGGGCATTGCAGTTCAACGTGAACAATGGTCACATCCTGACCCTAACTACCACTGCTTGGCTGCCCAGGCCTACCTCTACAAGGTAGTAGTCCATATTGGCGTCCTGCAAGTGCTGGCTGATCCCCCCCGAACCCAGGCCTCCCCTGTATTTAGATTGCCGGTGGGTAGGCTGGATCCAAAAAGCCCGGGAACGGCAGCGCACACATTAACTCTTTCCCTACCAGCCTGGAGCAGCCACTAACTCAAAGCGTACTCCTGTAGGCAACCTGCCTACACTCTGACCTCTGCAGGGCGCAGGTTTCATGGCCCGTCGGCTGCTCTGTCGCTTCTCGCTGGCTTCGGCAGTCCGCCTGCGTGCTTCTCGCGCGGTCCCCCAGCCTGGGGAACGCAGCGGAATGTGTTGGCGCGAAGAGACTGAAGAGCAGGAGTGATAGAGCCAAAGCGGCTCAGCAGAGAGCGCTAGCGAATGGCTGGGCCGCGCAGCCTGGGTGGGATGTAGGATAGGGCTAGCTAGGTGGGGGTGGCCTCTCGGCGTGGCTTAGTTGCCGTAGGGGACTGGATGCGTGGCAAGCGTTCCTGAGGGGAAGAGAGAGAGAAAGCGTCAATTTCAAAGGAGGGGGCGTAAAAGGGAAGCAGGCGAAGAAAAGTGGGAGCTGGACTGGTGATTTTGGAGGAGCTAGGTGTGCAGGAGGGCCTGCAGAGTGCTGAGGAAAAAAAAAGAATGTAAAAAAGGCAGAGAGGAGAGTGACCCCTGCTGGAGGAAAAAAGCAAAAGCCTACAGCACCTGGTATTCCCAGGCGGTCTCCCATCCAAGTACTAACCAGACCCGACCCTGCTTAGCTTCCAAGATCAGACGAGATCGGGCGCATTCAGGGTGGTGTGGCCGTAGGCAGTACTCAGGCTCTCCCTCAACCTTCTTATACTTGTCACCGGCACCCTGGCCCCGCCTTTCCATCACTTTACTACACTCAGCTGTGCTTTTTCACAAGCAACGCCACACACTCGTCACTCCTCTCTCCCCTCTCTCTCTCTCTCTCTCTTCCTCTGGCTGGCTCTCTCGCTCTCCTCAACCCCTGCCTCATGCTGCTTTGCTCCCTCTTTAACCTCTTCCTGCCTGCACCTTCTCAAACACATTCTCAGCCTGGCCTCCAAGGCTCCTCTCTGCCTTCCCCTGGCCTGACTTTAAGCCTAAAGCTGACAGGGCTCAACACCACAGGAGCAGCAGGGCGCAAGCTTTCTACACAGCAGCAGAGCCCACCAGGAAGGCCAGGCCTTCGCTCGCCTGACAGCCAGACTTCTCCGGGCACCAGCTAGTGCTCCCGCCTATCTGCCCCGACGCAAACAATAAAAAAAAAAAAAGAC
Source organism: Pelophylax lessonae (assembly GCF_965119305.1). NCBI lineage: Eukaryota > Metazoa > Chordata > Amphibia > Anura > Ranidae > Pelophylax > Pelophylax lessonae. The sequence goes on from NC_138772.1 coordinate 14,642,095, forward strand.
AGGGACCCTGGTTGCACCAGGGCCTACAAACGCCAGTCCCCTGCCTGCTCGGCCTCAGTCTTTTGGGTGGCGTAGTGGCCGCTCCCCCCTTCCCTGCGTGCACCACAAGGCCCTGCCGCTCGAGGCCCCACCTCTTGCCGCAGGTCTCGCGCTCTTGTTGGGTGGGGTGCAACTCATCCTGCGCGCAGGGGTGCCTTTCGCCGTCCACCCACTCACCATTGCCCGGGACCAGGCGGAGACTGCGGTCATGTCAAAGTCCTACGTTAGGTGGGTTCCCCTGACCTAGAGATGACCCATAACACTGTGTGCAGCACCGAAGGGACAGGGTCCCTCTGAAAACGACTTAGAAACATAGAATGTGTCGGCAGATAAGAACCATTTGGCCCATCTAGTCTGCCCAATATATCTGAATCCTTTGAATAGTCCCTGGCCCTATCTTATATGAAGGATAGCCTTATGCCTATCCCATGCATGCTTAAACTCCTTCACTGTATTTGCAGCTACCACTTCTGCAGGAAGGTTATTCCATGCATCCACTACTCTCTCAGTAAAGTAATACTTCCTCATATTACTTTTAAACCTTTGCCCCTCTAGTTTAAAACGGTGTCCTCTTGTGGTAGTTTTTCTTCTTTTAAATATGCTCTCCTCCTTTACCGAGTTGATTCCCTTTATGTATTTAAAAGTTTCTATCATATCCCCTCTGTCTCTTCTTTCTTCCAAGCTATACATGTTAAGGTCCTTTAACCTTTCCTGGTAAGTTTTTTCCTGCAATCCATGTACTAGTTTAGTAGCTCTTCTCTGAACTCTCTCTAGAGTATCTATATCCTTCTGGAGATATGGCCTCCAGTACTGCGCACGACTGTCCCGTCCCACTACACACCTTGGCTCTATGAATGTTGCAATTAGGAGGGCAGCTGCCGAGCTCCACCCGTCCAGCGTACCTCTGCTACCTCACTTCCAGTAACAGAATGGGGTCCCGCCGTGCATGTTGCGCCCACCTCATGCGCGCACTTGTTAGCTCCTTCACTCTGGTACCATGTGACCAGGCCACGGATCTCCGTAACGTGGGTTGGGTTCCGCTTGCTACTGGAAGCCGACAGCTGGGGAGGGAGCCAGAACATTCACCCCCCCTGGCTACCGGAGGACCCCTCACCTATACCAGGTACTACGTCTTACGACTGCCTGCAGTGTACCTTGCTCTCTTCCTGGGTTACCCATAGCAACGGCTTTACTCCTCCTGCTTGACTTGCCCAGTAGACCTTTTTCTTGTGTAGCTTTGCTTCATAGCCCACATGTGCCTTACTTACTCACCCAAGTTCTTTTGAATAGGCCAGGAGGACAAACATGCGCCCCTTTAAATGACTTCAGACCAGGCTTAGAACACTTGACGCAACATTCCTGAGAAGTCTTGGGCATTGCAGTTCAACGTGAACAATGGTCACATCCTGACCCTAACTACCACTGCTTGGCTGCCCAGGCCTACCTCTACAAGGTAGTAGTCCATATTGGCGTCCTGCAAGTGCTGGCTGATCCCCCCCGAACCCAGGCCTCCCCTGTATTTAGATTGCCGGTGGGTAGGCTGGATCCAAAAAGCCCGGGAACGGCAGCGCACACATTAACTCTTTCCCTACCAGCCTGGAGCAGCCACTAACTCAAAGCGTACTCCTGTAGGCAACCTGCCTACACTCTGACCTCTGCAGGGCGCAGGTTTCATGGCCCGTCGGCTGCTCTGTCGCTTCTCGCTGGCTTCGGCAGTCCGCCTGCGTGCTTCTCGCGCGGTCCCCCAGCCTGGGGAACGCAGCGGAATGTGTTGGCGCGAAGAGACTGAAGAGCAGGAGTGATAGAGCCAAAGCGGCTCAGCAGAGAGCGCTAGCGAATAGCTGGGCCGCGCAGCCTGGGTGGGATGTAGGATAGGGCTAGCTAGGTGGGGGTGGCCTCTCGGCGTGGCTTAGTTGCCGTAGGGGACTGGATGCGTGGCAAGCATTCCTGAGGGGAAGAGAGAGAGAAAGCGTCAATTTCAAAGGAGGGGGCGTAAAAGGGAAGCAGGCGAAGAAAAGTGGGAGCTGGACTGGTGATTTTGGAGGAGCTAGGTGTGCAGGAGGGCCTGCAGAGTGCTGAGGAAAAAAAAAGAATGTAAAAAAGGCAGAGAGGAGAGTGACCCCTGCTGGAGGAAAAAAGCAAAAGCCTACAGCACCTGGTATTCCCAGGCGGTCTCCCATCCAAGTACTAACCAGGCCCGACCCTGCTTAGCTTCCGAGATCAGACGAGATCGGGCGCATTCAGGGTGGTGTGGCCGTAGGCAGTACTCAGGCTCTCCCTCAACCTTCTTATACTTGTCACCGGCACCCTGGCCCCGCCTTTCCATCACTTTACTACACTCAGCTGTGCTTTTTCACAAGCAACGCCACACACTCGTCTCTCCTCTCTCCCCTCTCTCTCTCTCTCTCTCTTCCTCTGGCTGGCTCTCTCGCTCTCCTCAACCCCTGCCTCATGCTGCTTTGCTCCCTCTTTAACCTCTTCCTGCCTGCACCTTCTCAAACACATTCTCAGCCTGGCCTCCAAGGCTCCTCTCTGCCTTCCCCTGGCCTGACTTTAAGCCTAAAGCTGACAGGGCTCAACACCACAGGAGCAGCAGGGCGCAAGCTTTCTAGACAGCAGCAGAGCCCACCAGGAAGGCCGGGCCTTCGCTCGCCTGACAGCCAGACTTCTCCGGGCACCAGCTAGTGCTCCCGCCTATCTGCCCCGACGCAAAAAATAAAAAATAAAAAAAGACAGGGACCCTGGTTGCACCAGGGCCTACAAACGCCAGTCCCCTGCCTGCTCGGCCTCAGTCTTTTGGGTGGCGTAGTGGCCGCTCCCCCCTTCCCTGCGTGCACCACAAGGCCCTGCCGCTCAAGGCCCCACCTCTTGCCGCAGGTCTCGCGCTCTTGTTGGGTGGGGTGCAACTCATCCTGCGCGCAGGGGTGCCTTTCGCCGTCCACCCACTCACCATTGCCCGGGACCAGGCGGAGACTGCGGTCATGTCAAAGTCCTACGTTAGGTGGGTTCCCCTGACCTAGAGATGAGCCATAACACTGTGTGCAGCACCGAAGGGACAGGGTCCCTCTGAAAACGACTTAGAAACATAGAAACATAGAATGTGTCGGCAGATAAGAACCATTTGGCCCATCTAGTCTGCCCAATATATCTGAATCCTTTGAATAGTCCCTGGCCCTATCTTATATGAAGGATAGCCTTATGCCTATCCCATGCATGCTTAAACTCCTTCACTGTATTTGCAGCTACCACTTCTGCAGGAAGGTTATTCCATGCATCCACTACTCTCTCAGTAAAGTAATACTTCCTCATATTACTTTTAAACCTTTGCCCCTCTAGTTTAAAACGGTGTCCTCTTGTGGTAGTTTTTCTTCTTTTAAATATGCTCTCCTCCTTTACCGAGTTGATTCCCTTTATGTATTTAAAAGTTTCTATCATATCCCCTCTGTCTCTTCTTTCTTCCAAGCTATACATGTTAAGGTCCTTTAACCTTTCCTGGTAAGTTTTTTCCTGCAATCCATGTACTAGTTTAGTAGCTCTTCTCTGAACTCTCTCTAGAGTATCTATATCCTTCTGGAGATATGGCCTCCAGTACTGCGCACGACTGTCCCGTCCCACTACACACCTTGGCTCTATGAATGTTGCAATTAGGAGGGCAGCTGCCGAGCTCCACCCGTCCAGCGTACCTCTGCTACCTCACTTCCAGTAACAGAATGGGGTCCCGCCGTGCATGTTGCGCCCACCTCATGCGCGCACTTGTTAGCTCCTTCACTCTGGTACCATGTGACCAGGCCACGGATCTCCGTAACGTGGGTTGGGTTCCGCTTGCTACTGGAAGCCGACAGCTGGGGAGGGAGCCAGAACATTCACCCCCCCTGGCTACCGGAGGACCCCTCACCTATACCAGGTACTACGTCTTACGACTGCCTGCAGTGTACCTTGCTCTCTTCCTGGGTTACCCATAGCAACGGCTTTACTCCTCCTGCTTGACTTGCCCAGTAGACCTTTTTCTTGTGTAGCTTTGCTTCATAGCCCACATGTGCCTTACTTACTCACCCAAGTTCTTTTGAATAGGCCAGGAGGACAAACATGCGCCCCTTTAAATGACTTCAGACCAGGCTTAGAACACTTGACGCAACATTCCTGAGAAGTCTTGGGCATTGCAGTTCAACGTGAACAATGGTCACATCCTGACCCTAACTACCACTGCTTGGCTGCCCAGGCCTACCTCTACAAGGTAGTAGTCCATATTGGCGTCCTGCAAGTGCTGGCTGATCCCCCCCGAACCCAGGCCTCCCCTGTATTTAGATTGCCGGTGGGTAGGCTGGATCCAAAAAGCCCGGGAACGGCAGCGCACACATTAACTCTTTCCCTACCAGCCTGGAGCAGCCACTAACTCAAAGCGTACTCCTGTAGGCAACCTGCCTACACTCTGACCTCTGCAGGGCGCAGGTTTCATGGCCCGTCGGCTGCTCTGTCGCTTCTCGCTGGCTTCGGCAGTCCGCCTGCGTGCTTCTCGCGCGGTCCCCCAGCCTGGGGAACGCAGCGGAATGTGTTGGCGCGAAGAGACTGAAGAGCAGGAGTGATAGAGCCAAAGCGGCTCAGCAGAGAGCGCTAGCGAATGGCTGGGCCGCGCAGCCTGGGTGGGATGTAGGATAGGGCTAGCTAGGTGGGGGTGGCCTCTCGGCGTGGCTTAGTTGCCGTAGGGGACTGGATGCGTGGCAAGCGTTCCTGAGGGGAAGAGAGAGAGAAAGCGTCAATTTCAAAGGAGGGGGCGTAAAAGGGAAGCAGGCGAAGAAAAGTGGGAGCTGGACTGGTGATTTTGGAGGAGCTAGGTGTGCAGGAGGGCCTGCAGAGTGCTGAGGAAAAAAAAAGAATGTAAAAAAGGCAGAGAGGAGAGTGACCCCTGCTGGAGGAAAAAAGCAAAAGCCTACAGCACCTGGTATTCCCAGGCGGTCTCCCATCCAAGTACTAACCAGGCCTGACCCTGCTTAGCTTCCGAGATCAGACGAGATCGGGCGCATTCAGGGTGGTGTGGCCGTAGGCAGTACTCAGGCTCTCCCTCAACCTTCTTATACTTGTCACCGGCACCCTGGCCCCGCCTTTCCATCACTTTACTACACTCAGCTGTGCTTTTTCACAAGCAACGCCACACACTCGTCTCTCCTCTCTCCTCTCTCCCCTCTCTCTCTCTCTCTCTCTCTTCCTCTGGCTGGCTCTCTCGCTCTCCTCAACCCCTGCCTCATGCTGCTTTGCCCCCTCTTTAACCTCTTCCTGCCTGCACCTTCTCAAACACATTCTCAGCCTGGCCTCCAAGGCTCCTCTCTGCCTTCCCCTGGCCTGACTTTAAGCCTAAAGCTGACAGGGCTCAACACCACAGGAGCAGCAGGGCGCAAGCTTTCTAGACAGCAGCAGAGCCCACCAGGAAGGCCAGGCCTTCGCTCGCCTGACAGCCAGACTTCTCCGGGCACCAGCTAGTGCTCCCGCCTATCTGCCCCGACGCAAAAAATAAAAAAAAAAAAAGACAGGGACCCTGGTTGCACCAGGGCCTACAAACGCCAGTCCCCTGCCTGCTCGGCCTCAGTCTTTTGGGTGGCGTAGTGGCCGCTCCCCCCTTCCCTGCGTGCACCACAAGGCCCTGCCGCTCGAGGCCCCACCTCTTGCCGCAGGTCTCGCGCTCTTGTTGGGTGGGGTGCAACTCATCCTGCGCGCAGGGGTGCCTTTCGCCGTCCACCCACTCACCATTGCCCGGGACCAGGCGGAGACTGCGGTCATGTCAAAGTCCTACGTTAGGTGGGTTCCCCTGACCTAGAGATGAGCCATAACACTGTGTGCAGCACCCAAGGGACAGGGTCCCTCTGAAAACGACTTAGAAACATAGAATGTGTCGGCAGATAAGAACCATTTGGCCCATCTAGTCTGCCCAATATATCTGAATCCTTTGAATAGTCCCTGGCCCTATCTTATATGAAGGATAGCCTTATGCCTATCCCATGCATGCTTAAACTCCTTCACTGTATTTGCAGCTACCACTTCTGCAGGAAGGTTATTCCATGCATCCACTACTCTCTCAGTAAAGTAATACTTCCTCATATTACTTTTAAACCTTTGCCCCTCTAGTTTAAAACGGTGTCCTCTTGTGGTAGTTTTTCTTCTTTTAAATATGCTCTCCTCCTTTACCGAGTTGATTCCCTTTATGTATTTAAAAGTTTCTATCATATCCCCTCTGTCTCTTCTTTCTTCCAAGCTATACATGTTAAGGTCCTTTAACCTTTCCTGGTAAGTTTTTTCCTGCAATCCATGTACTAGTTTAGTAGCTCTTCTCTGAACTCTCTCTAGAGTATCTATATCCTTCTGGAGATATGGCCTCCAGTACTGCGCACGACTGTCCCGTCCCACTACACACCTTGGCTCTATGAATGTTGCAATTAGGAGGGCAGCTGCCGAGCTCCACCCGTCCAGCGTACCTCTGCTACCTCACTTCCAGTAACAGAATGGGGTCCCGCCGTGCATGTTGCGCCCACCTCATGCGCGCACTTGTTAGCTCCTTCACTCTGGTACCATGTGACCAGGCCACGGATCTCCGTAACGTGGGTTGGGTTCCGCTTGCTACTGGAAGCCGACAGCTGGGGAGGGAGCCAGAACATTCACCCCCCCTGGCTACCGGAGGACCCCTCACCTATACCAGGTACTACGTCTTACGACTGCCTGCAGTGTACCTTGCTCTCTTCCTGGGTTACCCATAGCAACGGCTTTACTCCTCCTGCTTGACTTGCCCAGTAGACCTTTTTCTTGTGTAGCTTTGCTTCATAGCCCACATGTGCCTTACTTACTCACCCAAGTTCTTTTGAATAGGCCAGGAGGACAAACATGCGCCCCTTTAAATGACTTCAGACCAGGCTTAGAACACTTGACGCAACATTCCTGAGAAGTCTTGGGCATTGCAGTTCAACGTGAACAATGGTCACATCCTGACCCTAACTACCACTGCTTGGCTGCCCAGGCCTACCTCTACAAGGTAGTAGTCCATATTGGCGTCTTGCAAGTGCTGGCTGATCCCCCCCGAACCCAGGCCTCCCCTGTATTTAGATTGCCGGTGGGTAGGCTGGATCCAAAAAGCCCGGGAACGGCAGCGCACACATTAACTCTTTCCCTACCAGCCTGGAGCAGCCACTAACTCAAAGCGTACTCCTGTAGGCAACCTGCCTACACTCTGACCTCTGCAGGGCGCAGGTTTCATGGCCCGTCGGCTGCTCTGTCGCTTCTCGCTGGCTTCGGCAGTCCGCCTGCGTGCTTCTCGCGCGGTCCCCCAGCCTGGGGAACGCAGCGGAATGTGTTGGCGCGAAGAGACTGAAGAGCAGGAGTGATAGAGCCAAAGCGGCTCAGCAGAGAGCGCTAGCGAATGGCTGGGCCGCGCAGCCTGGGTGGGATGTAGGATAGGGCTAGCTAGGTGGGGGTGGCCTCTCGGCGTGGCTTAGTTGCCGTAGGGGACTGGATGCGTGGCAAGCGTTCCTGAGGGGAAGAGAGAGAGAAAGCGTCAATTTCAAAGGAGGGGGCGTAAAAGGGAAGCAGGCGAAGAAAAGTGGGAGCTGGACTGGTGATTTTGGAGGAGCTAGGTGTGCAGGAGGGCCTGCAGAGTGCTGAGGAAAAAAAAAGAATGTAAAAAAGGCAGAGAGGAGAGTGACCCCTGCTGGAGGAAAAAAGCAAAAGCCTACAGCACCTGGTATTCCCAGGCGGTCTCCCATCCAAGTACTAACCAGGCCCGACCCTGCTTAGCTTCCGAGATCAGACGAGATCGGGCGCATTCAGGGTGGTGTGGCCGTAGGCAGTACTCAGGCTCTCCCTCAACCTTCTTATACTTGTCACCGGCACCCTGGCCCCGCCTTTCCATCACTTTACTACACTCAGCTGTGCTTTTTCACAAGCAACGCCACACACTCGTCTCTCCTCTCTCCCCTCTCTCTCTCTCTCTCTCTCTCTCTTCCTCTGGCTGGCTCTCTCGCTCTCCTCAACCCCTGCCTCATGCTGCTTTGCTCCCTCTTTAACCTCTTCCTGCCTGCACCTTCTCAAACACATTCTCAGCCTGGCCTCCAAGGCTCCTCTCTGCCTTCCCCTGGCCTGACTTTAAGCCTAAAGCTGACAGGGCTCAACACCACAGGAGCAGCAGGGCGCAAGCTTTCTAGACAGCAGCAGAGCCCACCAGGAAGGCCAGGCCTTCGCTCGCCTGACAGCCAGACTTCTCCGGGCACCAGCTAGTGCTCCCGCCTATCTGCCCCGACGCAAAAAATAAAAAAAAAAAAAGACAGGGACCCTGGTTGCACCAGGGCCTACAAACGCCAGTCCCCTGCCTGCTCGGCCTCAGTCTTTTGGGTGGCGTAGTGGCCGCTCCCCCCTTCCCTGCGTGCACCACAAGGCCCTGCCGCTCGAGGCCCCACCTCTTGCCGCAGGTCTCGCGCTCTTGTTGGGTGGGGTGCAACTCATCCTGCGCGCAGGGGTGCCTTTCGCCGTCCACCCACTCACCATTGCCCGGGACCAGGCGGAGACTGCGGTCATGTCAAAGTCCTACGTTAGGTGGGTTCCCCTGACCTAGAGATGAGCCATAACACTGTGTGCAGCACCGAAGGGACAGGGTCCCTCTGAAAACGACTTAGAAACATAGAATGTGTCGGCAGATAAGAACCATTTGGCCCATCTAGTCTGCCCAATATATCTGAATCCTTTGAATAGTCCCTGGCCCTATCTTATATGAAGGATAGCCTTATGCCTATCCCATGCATGCTTAAACTCCTTCACTGTATTTGCAGCTATCACTTCTGCAGGAAGGTTATTCCATGCATCCACTACTCTCTCAGTAAAGTAATACTTCCTCATATTACTTTTAAACCTTTGCCCCTCTAGTTTAAAACGGTGTCCTCTTGTGGTAGTTTTTCTTCTTTTAAATATGCTCTCCTCCTTTACCGAGTTGATTCCCTTTATGTATTTAAAAGTTTCTATCATATCCCCTCTGTCTCTTCTTTCTTCCAAGCTATACATGTTAAGGTCCTTTAACCTTTCCTGGTAAGTTTTTTCCTGCAATCCATGTACTAGTTTAGTAGCTCTTCTCTGAACTCTCTCTAGAGTATCTATATCCTTCTGGAGATATGGCCTCCAGTACTGCGCACGACTGTCCCGTCCCATTACACACCTTGGCTCTATGAATGTTGCAATTAGGAGGGCAGCTGCCGAGCTCCACCCGTCCAGCGTACCTCTGCTACCTCACTTCCAGTAACAGAATGGGGTCCCGCCGTGCATGTTGCGCCCACCTCATGCGCGCACTTGTTAGCTCCTTCACTCTGGTACCATGTGACCAGGCCACGGATCTCCGTAACGTGGGTTGGGTTCCGCTTGCTACTGGAAGCCGACAGCTGGGGAGGGAGCCAGAACATTCACCCCCCCTGGCTACCGGAGGACCCCTCACCTATACCAGGTACTACGTCTTACGACTGCCTGCAGTGTACCTTGCTCTCTTCCTGGGTTACCCATAGCAACGGCTTTACTCCTCCTGCTTGACTTGCCCAGTAGACCTTTTTCTTGTGTAGCTTTGCTTCATAGCCCACATGTGCCTTACTTACTCACCCAAGTTCTTTTGAATAGGCCAGGAGGACAAACATGCGCCCCTTTAAATGACTTCAGACCAGGCTTAGAACACTTGACGCAACATTCCTGAGAAGTCTTGGGCATTGCAGTTCAACGTGAACAATGGTCACATCCTGACCCTAACTACCACTGCTTGGCTGCCCAGGCCTACCTCTACAAGGTAGTAGTCCATATTGGCGTCCTGCAAGTGCTGGCTGATCCCCCCCGAACCCAGGCCTCCCCTGTATTTAGATTGCCGGTGGGTAGGCTGGATCCAAAAAGCCCGGGAACGGCAGCGCACACATTAACTCTTTCCCTTCCAGCCTGGAGCAGCCACTAACTCAAAGCGTACTCCTGTAGGCAACCTGCCTACACTCTGACCTCTGCAGGGCGCAGGTTTCATGGCCCGTCGGCTGCTCTGTCGCTTCTCGCTGGCTTCGGCAGTCCGCCTGCGTGCTTCTCGCGCGGTCCCCCAGCCTGGGGAACGCAGCGGAATGTGTTGGCGCGAAGAGACTGAAGAGCAGGAGTGATAGAGCCAAAGCGGCTCAGCAGAGAGCGCTAGCGAATGGCTGGGCCGCGCAGCCTGGGTGGGATGTAGGATAGGGCTAGCTAGGTGGGGGTGGCCTCTCGGCGTGGCTTAGTTGCCGTAGGGGACTGGATGCGTGGCAAGCGTTCCTGAGGGGAAGAGAGAGAGAAAGCGTCAATTTCAAAGGAGGGGGCGTAAAAGGGAAGCAGGCGAAGAAAAGTGGGAGCTGGACTGGTGATTTTGGAGGAGCTAGGTGTGCAGGAGGGCCTGCAGAGTGCTGAGGAAAAAAAAAGAATGTAAAAAAGGCAGAGAGGAGAGTGACCCCTGCTGGAGGAAAAAAGCAAAAGCCTACAGCACCTGGTATTCCCAGGCGGTCTCCCATCCAAGTACTAACCAGGCCCGACCCTGCTTAGCTTCCGAGATCAGACGAGATCGGGCGCATTCAGGGTGGTGTGGCCGTAGGCAGTACTCAGGCTCTCCCTCAACCTTCTTATACTTGTCACCGGCACCCTGGCCCCGCCTTTCCATCACTTTACTACACTCAGCTGTGCTTTTTCACAAGCAACGCCACACACTCGTCTCTCCTCTCTCCCCTCTCTCTCTCTCTCTCTCTCTTCCTCTGGCTGGCTCTCTCGCTCTCCTCAACCCCTGCCTCATGCTGCTTTGCTCCCTCTTTAACCTCTTCCTGCCTGCACCTTCTCAAACACATTCTCAGCCTGGCCTCCAAGGCTCCTCTCTGCCTTCCCCTGGCCTGACTTTAAGCCTAAAGCTGACAGGGCTCAACACCACAGGAGCAGCAGGGCGCAAGCTTTCTAGACAGCAGCAGAGCCCACCAGGAAGGCCAGGCCTTCGCTCGCCTGACAGCCAGACTTCTCCGGGCACCAGCTAGTGCTCCCGCCTATCTGCCCCGACGCAAAAAATAAAAAAAAAAAAAGACAGGGACCCTGGTTGCACCAGGGCCTACAAACGCCAGTCCCCTGCCTGCTCGGCCTCAGTCTTTTGGGTGGCGTAGTGGCCGCTCCCCCCTTCCCTGCGTGCACCACAAGGCCCTGCCGCTCGAGGCCCCACCTCTTGCCGCAGGTCTCGCGCTCTTGTTGGGTGGGGTGCAACTCATCCTGCGCGCAGGGGTGCCTTTCGCCGTCCACCCACTCACCATTGCCCGGGACCAGGCGGAGACTGCGGTCATGTCAAAGTCCTACGTTAGGTGGGTTCCCCTGACCTAGAGATGAGCCATAACACTGTGTGCAGCACCCAAGGGACAGGGTCCCTCTGAAAACGACTTAGAAACATAGAATGTGTCGGCAGATAAGAACCATTTGGCCCATCTAGTCTGCCCAATATATCTGAATCCTTTGAATAGTCCCTGGCCCTATCTTATATGAAGGATAGCCTTATGCCTATCCCATGCATGCTTAAACTCCTTCACTGTATTTGCAGCTACCACTTCTGCAGGAAGGTTATTCCATGCATCCACTACTCTCTCAGTAAAGTAATACTTCCTCATATTACTTTTAAACCTTTGCCCCTCTAGTTTAAAACGGTGTCCTCTTGTGGTAGTTTTTCTTCTTTTAAATATGCTCTCCTCCTTTACCGAGTTGATTCCCTTTATGTATTTAAAAGTTTCTATCATATCCCCTCTGTCTCTTCTTTCTTCCAAGCTATACATGTTAAGGTCCTTTAACCTTTCCTGGTAAGTTTTTTCCTGCAATCCATGTACTAGTTTAGTAGCTCTTCTCTGAACTCTCTCTAGAGTATCTATATCCTTCTGGAGATATGGCCTCCAGTACTGCGCACGACTGTCCCGTCCCACTACACACCTTGGCTCTATGAATGTTGCAATTAGGAGGGCAGCTGCCGAGCTCCACCCGTCCAGCGTACCTCTGCTACCTCACTTCCAGTAACAGAATGGGGTCCCGCCGTGCATGTTGCGCCCACCTCATGCGCGCACTTGTTAGCTCCTTCACTCTGGTACCATGTGACCAGGCCACGGATCTCCGTAACGTGGGTTGGGTTCCGCTTGCTACTGGAAGCCGACAGCTGGGGAGGGAGCCAGAACATTCACCCCCCCTGGCTACCGGAGGACCCCTCACCTATACCAGGTACTACGTCTTACGACTGCCTGCAGTGTACCTTGCTCTCTTCCTGGGTTACCCATAGCAACGGCTTTACTCCTCCTGCTTGACTTGCCCAGTAGACCTTTTTCTTGTGTAGCTTTGCTTCATAGCCCACATGTGCCTTACTTACTCACCCAAGTTCTTTTGAATAGGCCAGGAGGACAAACATGCGCCCCTTTAAATGACTTCAGACCAGGCTTAGAACACTTGACGCAACATTCCTGAGAAGTCTTGGGCATTGCAGTTCAACGTGAACAATGGTCACATCCTGACCCTAACTACCACTGCTTGGCTGCCCAGGCCTACCTCTACAAGGTAGTAGTCCATATTGGCGTCCTGCAAGTGCTGGCTGATCCCCCCCGAACCCAGGCCTCCCCTGTATTTAGATTGCCGGTGGGTAGGCTGGATCCAAAAAGCCCGGGAACGGCAGCGCACACATTAACTCTTTCCCTACCAGCCTGGAGCAGCCACTAACTCAAAGCGTACTCCTGTAGGCAACCTGCCTACACTCTGACCTCTGCAGGGCGCAGGTTTCATGGCCCGTCGGCTGCTCTGTCGCTTCTCGCTGGCTTCGGCAGTCCGCCTGCGTGCTTCTCGCGCGGTCCCCCAGCCTGGGGAACGCAGCGGAATGTGTTGGCGCGAAGAGACTGAAGAGCAGGAGTGATAGAGTCAAAGCGGCTCAGCAGAGAGCGCTAGCGAATGGCTGGGCCGCGCAGCCTGGGTGGGATGTAGGATAGGGCTAGCTAGGTGGGGGTGGCCTCTCGGCGTGGCTTAGTTGCCGTAGGGGACTGGATGCGTGGCAAGCGTTCCTGAGGGGAAGAGAGAGAGAAAGCGTCAATTTCAAAGGAGGGGGCGTAAAAGGGAAGCAGGCGAAGAAAAGTGGGAGCTGGACTGGTGATTTTGGAGGAGCTAGGTGTGCAGGAGGGCCTGCAGAGTGCTGAGGAAAAAAAAAGAATGTAAAAAAGGCAGAGAGGAGAGTGACCCCTGCTGGAGGAAAAAAGCAAAAGCCTACAGCACCTGGTATTCCCAGGCGGTCTCCCATCCAAGTACTAACCAGGCCCGACCCTGCTTAGCTTCCGAGATCAGACGAGATCGGGCGCATTCAGGGTGGTGTGGCCGTAGGCAGTACTCAGGCTCTCCCTCAACCTTCTTATACTTGTCACCGGCACCCTGGCCCCGCCTTTCCATCACTTTACTAGACTCAGCTGTGCTTTTTCACAAGCAACGCCACACACTCGTCTCTCCTCTCTCCCCTCTCTCTCTCTCTCTCTCTCTCTTCCTCTGGCTGGCTCTCTCGCTCTCCTCAACCCCTGCCTCATGCTGCTTTGCTCCCTCTTTAACCTCTTCCTGCCTGCACCTTCTCAAACACATTCTCAGCCTGGCCTCCAAGGCTCCTCTCTGCCTTCCCCTGGCCTGACTTTAAGCCTAAAGCTGACAGGGCTCAACACCACAGGAGCAGCAGGGCGCAAGCTTTCTAGACAGCAGCAGAGCCCACCAGGAAGGCCAGGCCTTCGCTCGCCTGACAGCCAGACTTCTCCGGGCACCAGCTAGTGCTCCCGCCTATCTGCCCCGACGCAAAAAATAAAAAAAAAAAAAGACAGGGACCCTGGTTGCACCAGGGCCTACAAACGCCAGTCCCCTGCCTGCTCGGCCTCAGTCTTTTGGGTGGCGTAGTGGCCGCTCCCCCCTTCCCTGCGTGCACCACAAGGCCCTGCCGCTCGAGGCCCCACCTCTTGCCGCAGGTCTCGCGCTCTTGTTGGGTGGGGTGCAACTCATCCTGCGCGCAGGGGTGCCTTTCGCCGTCCACCCACTCACCATTGCCCGGGACCAGGCGGAGACTGCGGTCATGTCAAAGTCCTACGTTAGGTGGGTTCCCCTGACCTAGAGATGAGCCATAACACTGTGTGCAGCACCCAAGGGACAGGGTCCCTCTGAAAACGACTTAGAAACATAGAATGTGTCGGCAGATAAGAACCATTTGGCCCATCTAGTCTGCCCAATATATCTGAATCCTTTGAATAGTCCCTGGCCCTATCTTATATGAAGGATAGCCTTATGCCTATCCCATGCATGCTTAAACTCCTTCACTGTATTTGCAGCTACCACTTCTGCAGGAAGGTTATTCCATGCATCCACTACTCTCTCAGTAAAGTAATACTTCCTCATATTACTTTTAAACCTTTGCCCCTCTAGTTTAAAACGGTGTCCTCTTGTGGTAGTTTTTCTTCTTTTAAATATGCTCTCCTCCTTTACCGAGTTGATTCCCTTTATGTATTTAAAAGTTTCTATCATATCCCCTCTGTCTCTTCTTTCTTCCAAGCTATACATGTTAAGGTCCTTTAACCTTTCCTGGTAAGTTTTTTCCTGCAATCCATGTACTAGTTTAGTAGCTCTTCTCTGAACTCTCTCTAGAGTATCTATATCCTTCTGGAGATATGGCCTCCAGTACTGCGCACGACTGTCCCGTCCCACTACACACCTTGGCTCTATGAATGTTGCAATTAGGAGGGCAGCTGCCGAGCTCCACCCGTCCAGCGTACCTCTGCTACCTCACTTCCAGTAACAGAATGGGGTCCCGCCGTGCATGTTGCGCCCACCTCATGCGCGCACTTGTTAGCTCCTTCACTCTGGTACCATGTGACCAGGCCACGGATCTCCGTAACGTGGGTTGGGTTCCGCTTGCTACTGGAAGCCGACAGCTGGGGAGGGAGCCAGAACATTCACCCCCCCTGGCTACCGGAGGACCCCTCACCTATACCAGGTACTACGTCTTACGACTGCCTGCAGTGTACCTTGCTCTCTTCCTGGGTTACCCATAGCAACGGCTTTACTCCTCCTGCTTGACTTGCCCAGTAGACCTTTTTCTTGTGTAGCTTTGCTTCATAGCCCACATGTGCCTTACTTACTCACCCAAGTTCTTTTGAATAGGCCAGGAGGACAAACATGCGCCCCTTTAAATGCCTTCAGACCAGGCTTAGAACACTTGACGCAACATTCCTGAGAAGTCTTGGGCATTGCAGTTCAACGTGAACAATGGTCACATCCTGACCCTAACTACCACTGCTTGGCTGCCCAGGCCTACCTCTACAAGGTAGTAGTCCATATTGGCGTCTTGCAAGTGCTGGCTGATCCCCCCCGAACCCAGGCCTCCCCTGTATTTAGATTGCCGGTGGGTAGGCTGGATCCAAAAAGCCCGGGAACGGCAGCGCACACATTAACTCTTTCCCTACCAGCCTGGAGCAGCCACTAACTCAAAGCGTACTCCTGTAGGCAACCTGCCTACACTCTGACCTCTGCAGGGCGCAGGTTTCATGGCCCGTCGGCTGCTCTGTCGCTTCTCGCTGGCTTCGGCAGTCCGCCTGCGTGCTTCTCGCGCGGTCCCCCAGCCTGGGGAACGCAGCGGAATGTGTTGGCGCGAAGAGACTGAAGAGCAGGAGTGATAGAGCCAAAGCGGCTCAGCAGAGAGCGCTAGCGAATGGCTGGGCCGCGCAGCCTGGGTGGGATGTAGGATAGGGCTAGCTAGGTGGGGGTGGCCTCTCGGCGTGGCTTAGTTGCCGTAGGGGACTGGATGCGTGGCAAGCGTTCCTGAGGGGAAGAGAGAGAGAAAGCGTCAATTTCAAAGGAGGGGGCGTAAAAGGGAAGCAGGCGAAGAAAAGTGGGAGCTGGACTGGTGATTTTGGAGGAGCTAGGTGTGCAGGAGGGCCTGCAGAGTGCTGAGGAAAAAAAAAGAATGTAAAAAAGGCAGAGAGGAGAGTGACCCCTGCTGGAGGAAAAAAGCAAAAGCCTACAGCACCTGGTATTCCCAGGCGGTCTCCCATCCAAGTACTAACCAGGCCCGACCCTGCTTAGCTTCCGAGATCAGACGAGATCGGGCGCATTCAGGGTGGTGTGGCCGTAGGCAGTACTCAGGCTCTCCCTCAACCTTCTTATACTTGTCACCGGCACCCTGGCCCCGCCTTTCCATCACTTTACTACACTCAGCTGTGCTTTTTCACAAGCAACGCCACACACTCGTCTCTCCTCTCTCCCCTCTCTCTCTCTCTCTCTCTCTTCCTCTGGCTGGCTCTCTCGCTCTCCTCAACCCCTGCCTCATGCTGCTTTGCTCCCTCTTTAACCTCTTCCTGCCTGCACCTTCTCAAACACATTCTCAGCCTGGCCTCCAAGGCTCCTCTCTGCCTTCCCCTGGCCTGACTTTAAGCCTAAAGCTGACAGGGCTCAACACCACAGGAGCAGCAGGGCGCAAGCTTTCTAGACAGCAGCAGAGCCCACCAGGAAGGCCAGGCCTTCGCTCGCCTGACAGCCAGACTTCTCCGGGCACCAGCTAGTGCTCCCGCCTATCTGCCCCGACGCAAAAAATAAAAAAAAAAAAAGACAGGGACCCTGGTTGCACCAGGGCCTACAAACGCCAGTCCCCTGCCTGCTCGGCCTCAGTCTTTTGGGTGGCGTAGTGGCCGCTCCCCCCTTCCCTGCGTGCACCACAAGGCCCTGCCGCTCGAGGCCCCACCTCTTGCCGCAGGTCTCGCGCTCTTGTTGGGTGGGGTGCAACTCATCCTGCGCGCAGGGGTGCCTTTCGCCGTCCACCCACTCACCATTGCCCGGGACCAGGCGGAGACTGCGGTCATGTCAAAGTCCTACGTTAGGTGGGTTCCCCTGACCTAGAGATGAGCCATAACACTGTGTGCAGCACCGAAGGGACAGGGTCCCTCTGAAAACGACTTAGAAACATAGAATGTGTCGGCAGATAAGAACCATTTGGCCCATCTAGTCTGCCCAATATATCTGAATCCTTTGAATAGTCCCTGGCCCTATCTTATATGAAGGATAGCCTTATGCCTATCCCATGCATGCTTAAACTCCTTCACTGTATTTGCAGCTACCACTTCTGCAGGAAGGTTATTCCATGCATCCACTACTCTCTCAGTAAAGTAATACTTCCTCATATTACTTTTAAACCTTTGCCCCTCTAGTTTAAAACGGTGTCCTCTTGTGGTAGTTTTTCTTCTTTTAAATATGCTCTCCTCCTTTACCGAGTTGATTCCCTTTATGTATTTAAAAGTTTCTATCATATCCCCTCTGTCTCTTCTTTCTTCCAAGCTATACATGTTAAGGTCCTTTAACCTTTCCTGGTAAGTTTTTTCCTGCAATCCATGTACTAGTTTAGTAGCTCTTCTCTGAACTCTCTCTAGAGTATCTATATCCTTCTGGAGATATGGCCTCCAGTACTGCGCACGACTGTCCCGTCCCACTACACACCTTGGCTCTATGAATGTTGCAATTAGGAGGGCAGCTGCCGAGCTCCACCCGTCCAGCGTACCTCTGCTACCTCACTTCCAGTAACAGAATGGGGTCCCGCCGTGCATGTTGCGCCCACCTCATGCGCGCACTTGTTAGCTCCTTCACTCTGGTACCATGTGACCAGGCCACGGATCTCCGTAACGTGGGTTGGGTTCCGCTTGCTACTGGAAGCCGACAGCTGGGGAGGGAGCCAGAACATTCACCCCCCCTGGCTACCGGAGGACCCCTCACCTATACCAGGTACTACGTCTTACGACTGCCTGCAGTGTACCTTGCTCTCTTCCTGGGTTACCCATAGCAACGGCTTTACTCCTCCTGCTTGACTTGCCCAGTAGACCTTTTTCTTGTGTAGCTTTGCTTCATAGCCCACATGTGCCTTACTTACTCACCCAAGTTCTTTTGAATAGGCCAGGAGGACAAACATGCGCCCCTTTAAATGACTTCAGACCAGGCTTAGAACACTTGACGCAACATTCCTGAGAAGTCTTGGGCATTGCAGTTCAACGTGAACAATGGTCACATCCTGACCCTAACTACCACTGCTTGGCTGCCCAGGCCTACCTCTACAAGGTAGTAGTCCATATTGGCGTCCTGCAAGTGCTGGCTGATCCCCCCCGAACCCAGGCCTCCCCTGTATTTAGATTGCCGGTGGGTAGGCTGGATCCAAAAAGCCCGGGAACGGCAGCGCACACATTAACTCTTTCCCTACCAGCCTGGAGCAGCCACTAACTCAAAGCGTACTCCTGTAGGCAACCTGCCTACACTCTGACCTCTGCAGGGCGCAGGTTTCATGGCCCGTCGGCTGCTCTGTCGCTTCTCGCTGGCTTCGGCAGTCCGCCTGCGTGCTTCTCGCGCGGTCCCCCAGCCTGGGGAACGCAGCGGAATGTGTTGGCGCGAAGAGACTGAAGAGCAGGAGTGATAGAGCCAAAGCGGCTCAGCAGAGAGCGCTAGCGAATGGCTGGGCCGCGCAGCCTGGGTGGGATGTAGGATAGGGCTAGCTAGGTGGGGGTGGCCTCTCGGCGTGGCTTAGTTGCCGTAGGGGACTGGATGCGTGGCAAGCGTTCCTGAGGGGAAGAGAGAGAGAAAGCGTCAATTTCAAAGGAGGGGGCGTAAAAGGGAAGCAGGCGAAGAAAAGTGGGAGCTGGACTGGTGATTTTGGAGGAGCTAGGTGTGCAGGAGGGCCTGCAGAGTGCTGAGGAAAAAAAAAGAATGTAAAAAAGGCAGAGAGGAGAGTGACCCCTGCTGGAGGAAAAAAGCAAAAGCCTACAGCACCTGGTATTCCCAGGCGGTCTCCCATCCAAGTACTAACCAGGCCCGACCCTGCTTAGCTTCCGAGATCAGACGAGATCGGGCGCATTCAGGGTGGTGTGGCCGTAGGCAGTACTCAGGCTCTCCCTCAACCTTCTTATACTTGTCACCGGCACCCTGGCCCCGCCTTTCCATCACTTTACTACACTCAGCTGTGCTTTTTCACAAGCAACGCCACACACTCGTCTCTCCTCTCTCCCCTCTCTCTCTCTCTCTCTCTCTTCCTCTGGCTGGCTCTCTCGCTCTCCTCAACCCCTGCCTCATGCTGCTTTGCTCCCTCTTTAACCTCTTCCTGCCTGCACCTTCTCAAACACATTCTCAGCCTGGCCTCCAAGGCTCCTCTCTGCCTTCCCCTGGCCTGACTTTAAGCCTAAAGCTGACAGGGCTCAACACCACAGGAGCAGCAGGGCGCAAGCTTTCTAGACAGCAGCAGAGCCCACCAGGAAGGCCAGGCCTTCGCTCGCCTGACAGCCAGACTTCTCCGGGCACCAGCTAGTGCTCCCGCCTATCTGCCCCGACGCAAAAAATAAAAAAAAAAAAAGACAGGGACCCTGGTTGCACCAGGGCCTACAAACGCCAGTCCCCTGCCTGCTCGGCCTCAGTCTTTTGGGTGGCGTAGTGGCCGCTCCCCCCTTCCCTGCGTGCACCACAAGGCCCTGCCGCTCGAGGCCCCACCTCTTGCCGCAGGTCTCGCGCTCTTGTTGGGTGGGGTGCAACTCATCCTGCGCGCAGGGGTGCCTTTCGCCGTCCACCCACTCACCATTGCCCGGGACCAGGCGGAGACTGCGGTCATGTCAAAGTCCTACGTTAGGTGGGTTCCCCTGACCTAGAGATGAGCCATAACACTGTGTGCAGCACCCAAGGGACAGGGTCCCTCTGAAAACGACTTAGAAACATAGAATGTGTCGGCAGATAAGAACCATTTGGCCCATCTAGTCTGCCCAATATATCTGAATCCTTTGAATAGTCCCTGGCCCTATCTTATATGAAGGATAGCCTTATGCCTATCCCATGCATGCTTAAACTCCTTCACTGTATTTGCAGCTACCACTTCTGCAGGAAGGTTATTCCATGCATCCACTACTCTCTCAGTAAAGTAATACTTCCTCATATTACTTTTAAACCTTTGCCCCTCTAGTTTAAAACGGTGTCCTCTTGTGGTAGTTTTTCTTCTTTTAAATATGCTCTCCTCCTTTACCGAGTTGATTCCCTTTATGTATTTAAAAGTTTCTATCATATCCCCTCTGTCTCTTCTTTCTTCCAAGCTATACATGTTAAGGTCCTTTAACCTTTCCTGGTAAGTTTTTTCCTGCAATCCATGTACTAGTTTAGTAGCTCTTCTCTGAACTCTCTCTAGAGTATCTATATCCTTCTGGAGATATGGCCTCCAGTACTGCGCACGACTGTCCCGTCCCACTACACACCTTGGCTCTATGAATGTTGCAATTAGGAGGGCAGCTGCCGAGCTCCACCCGTCCAGCGTACCTCTGCTACCTCACTTCCAGTAACAGAATGGGGTCCCGCCGTGCATGTTGCGCCCACCTCATGCGCGCACTTGTTAGCTCCTTCACTCTGGTACCATGTGACCAGGCCACGGATCTCCGTAACGTGGGTTGGGTTCCGCTTGCTACTGGAAGCCGACAGCTGGGGAGGGAGCCAGAACATTCACCCCCCCTGGCTACCGGAGGACCCCTCACCTATACCAGGTACTACGTCTTACGACTGCCTGCAGTGTACCTTGCTCTCTTCCTGGGTTACCCATAGCAACGGCTTTACTCCTCCTGCTTGACTTGCCCAGTAGACCTTTTTCTTGTGTAGCTTTGCTTCATAGCCCACATGTGCCTTACTTACTCACCCAAGTTCTTTTGAATAGGCCAGGAGGACAAACATGCGCCCCTTTAAATGACTTCAGACCAGGCTTAGAACACTTGACGCAACATTCCTGAGAAGTCTTGGGCATTGCAGTTCAACGTGAACAATGGTCACATCCTGACCCTAACTACCACTGCTTGGCTGCCCAGGCCTACCTCTACAAGGTAGTAGTCCATATTGGCGTCCTGCAAGTGCTGGCTGATCCCCCCCGAACCCAGGCCTCCCCTGTATTTAGATTGCCGGTGGGTAGGCTGGATCCAAAAAGCCCGGGAACGGCAGCGCACACATTAACTCTTTCCCTACCAGCCTGGAGCAGCCACTAACTCAAAGCGTACTCCTGTAGGCAACCTGCCTACACTCTGACCTCTGCAGGGCGCAGGTTTCATGGCCCGTCGGCTGCTCTGTCGCTTCTCGCTGGCTTCGGCAGTCCGCCTGCGTGCTTCTCGCGCGGTCCCCCAGCCTGGGGAACGCAGCGGAATGTGTTGGCGCGAAGAGACTGAAGAGCAGGAGTGATAGAGCCAAAGCGGCTCAGCAGAGAGCGCTAGCGAATGGCTGGGCCGCGCAGCCTGGGTGGGATGTAGGATAGGGCTAGCTAGGTGGGGGTGGCCTCTCGGCGTGGCTTAGTTGCCGTAGGGGACTGGATGCGTGGCAAGCGTTCCTGAGGGGAAGAGAGAGAGAAAGCGTCAATTTCAAAGGAGGGGGCGTAAAAGGGAAGCAGGCGAAGAAAAGTGGGAGCTGGACTGGTGATTTTGGAGGAGCTAGGTGTGCAGGAGGGCCTGCAGAGTGCTGAGGAAAAAAAAAGAATGTAAAAAAGGCAGAGAGGAGAGTGACCCCTGCTGGAGGAAAAAAGCAAAAGCCTACAGCACCTGGTATTCCCAGGCGGTCTCCCATCCAAGTACTAACCAGGCCCGACCCTGCTTAGCTTCCGAGATCAGACGAGATCGGGCGCATTCAGGGTGGTGTGGCCGTAGGCAGTACTCAGGCTCTCCCTCAACCTTCTTATACTTGTCACCGGCACCCTGGCCCCGCCTTTCCATCACTTTACTACACTCAGCTGTGCTTTTTCACAAGCAACGCCACACACTCGTCTCTCCTCTCTCCCCTCTCTCTCTCTCTCTCTCTCTCTTCCTCTGGCTGGCTCTCTCGCTCTCCTCAACCCCTGCCTCATGCTGCTTTGCTCCCTCTTTAACCTCTTCCTGCCTGCACCTTCTCAAACACATTCTCAGCCTGGCCTCCAAGGCTCCTCTCTGCCTTCCCCTGGCCTGACTTTAAGCCTAAAGCTGACAGGGCTCAACACCACAGGAGCAGCAGGGCGCAAGCTTTCTAGACAGCAGCAGAGCCCACCAGGAAGGCCAGGCCTTCGCTCGCCTGACAGCCAGACTTCTCCGGGCACCAGCTAGTGCTCCCGCCTATCTGCCCCGACGCAAAAAATAAAAAAAAAAAAAGACAGGGACCCTGGTTGCACCAGGGCCTACAAACGCCAGTCCCCTGCCTGCTCGGCCTCAGTCTTTTGGGTGGCGTAGTGGCCGCTCCCCCCTTCCCTGCGTGCACCACAAGGCCCTGCCGCTCGAGGCCCCACCTCTTGCCGCAGGTCTCGCGCTCTTGTTGGGTGGGGTGCAACTCATCCTGCGCGCAGGGGTGCCTTTCGCCGTCCACCCACTCACCATTGCCCGGGACCAGGCGGAGACTGCGGTCATGTCAAAGTCCTACGTTAGGTGGGTTCCCCTGACCTAGAGATGAGCCATAACACTGTGTGCAGCACCCAAGGGACAGGGTCCCTCTGAAAACGACTTAGAAACATAGAATGTGTCGGCAGATAAGAACCATTTGGCCCATCTAGTCTGCCCAATATATCTGAATCCTTTGAATAGTCCCTGGCCCTATCTTATATGAAGGATAGCCTTATGCCTATCCCATGCATGCTTAAACTCCTTCACTGTATTTGCAGCTACCACTTCTGCAGGAAGGTTATTCCATGCATCCACTACTCTCTCAGTAAAGTAATACTTCCTCATATTACTTTTAAACCTTTGCCCCTCTAGTTTAAAACGGTGTCCTCTTGTGGTAGTTTTTCTTCTTTTAAATATGCTCTCCTCCTTTACCGAGTTGATTCCCTTTATGTATTTAAAAGTTTCTATCATATCCCCTCTGTCTCTTCTTTCTTCCAAGCTATACATGTTAAGGTCCTTTAACCTTTCCTGGTAAGTTTTTTCCTGCAATCCATGTACTAGTTTAGTAGCTCTTCTCTGAACTCTCTCTAGAGTATCTATATCCTTCTGGAGATATGGCCTCCAGTACTGCGCACGACTGTCCCGTCCCACTACACACCTTGGCTCTATGAATGTTGCAATTAGGAGGGCAGCTGCCGAGCTCCACCCGTCCAGCGTACCTCTGCTACCTCACTTCCAGTAACAGAATGGGGTCCCGCCGTGCATGTTGCGCCCACCTCATGCGCGCACTTGTTAGCTCCTTCACTCTGGTACCATGTGACCAGGCCACGGATCTCCGTAACGTGGGTTGGGTTCCGCTTGCTACTGGAAGCCGACAGCTGGGGAGGGAGCCAGAACATTCACCCCCCCTGGCTACCGGAGGACCCCTCACCTATACCAGGTACTACGTCTTACGACTGCCTGCAGTGTACCTTGCTCTCTTCCTGGGTTACCCATAGCAACGGCTTTACTCCTCCTGCTTGACTTGCCCAGTAGACCTTTTTCTTGTGTAGCTTTGCTTCATAGCCCACATGTGCCTTACTTACTCACCCAAGTTCTTTTGAATAGGCCAGGAGGACAAACATGCGCCCCTTTAAATGACTTCAGACCAGGCTTAGAACACTTGACGCAACATTCCTGAGAAGTCTTGGGCATTGCAGTTCAACGTGAACAATGGTCACATCCTGACCCTAACTACCACTGCTTGGCTGCCCAGGCCTACCTCTACAAGGTAGTAGTCCATATTGGCGTCCTGCAAGTGCTGGCTGATCCCCCCCGAACCCAGGCCTCCCCTGTATTTAGATTGCCGGTGGGTAGGCTGGATCCAAAAAGCCCGGGAACGGCAGCGCACACATTAACTCTTTCCCTACCAGCCTGGAGCAGCCACTAACTCAAAGCGTACTCCTGTAGGCAACCTGCCTACACTCTGACCTCTGCAGGGCGCAGGTTTCATGGCCCGTCGGCTGCTCTGTCGCTTCTCGCTGGCTTCGGCAGTCCGCCTGCGTGCTTCTCGCGCGGTCCCCCAGCCTGGGGAACGCAGCGGAATGTGTTGGCGCGAAGAGACTGAAGAGCAGGAGTGATAGAGCCAAAGCGGCTCAGCAGAGAGCGCTAGCGAATGGCTGGGCCGCGCAGCCTGGGTGGGATGTAGGATAGGGCTAGCTAGGTGGGGGTGGCCTCTCGGCGTGGCTTAGTTGCCGTAGGGGACTGGATGCGTGGCAAGCGTTCCTGAGGGGAAGAGAGAGAGAAAGCGTCAATTTCAAAGGAGGGGGCGTAAAAGGGAAGCAGGCGAAGAAAAGTGGGAGCTGGACTGGTGATTTTGGAGGAGCTAGGTGTGCAGGAGGGCCTGCAGAGTGCTGAGGAAAAAAAAAGAATGTAAAAAAGGCAGAGAGGAGAGTGACCCCTGCGGGAGGAAAAAAGCAAAAGCCTACAGCACCTGGTATTCCCAGGCGGTCTCCCATCCAAGTACTAACCAGGCCCGACCCTGCTTAGCTTCCGAGATCAGACGAGATCGGGCGCATTCAGGGTGGTGTGGCCGTAGGCAGTACTCAGGCTCTCCCTCAACCTTCTTATACTTGTCACCGGCACCCTGGCCCCGCCTTTCCATCACTTTACTACACTCAGCTGTGCTTTTTCACAAGCAACTCCACACACTCGTCTCTCCTCTCTCCCCTCTCTCTCTCTCTCTCTTCCTCTGGCTGGCTCTCTCGCTCTCCTCAACCCCTGCCTCATGCTGCTTTGCTCCCTCTTTAACCTCTTCCTGCCTGCACCTTCTCAAACACATTCTCAGCCTGGCCTCCAAGGCTCCTCTCTGCCTTCCCCTGGCCTGACTTTAAGCCTAAAGCTGACAGGGCTCAACACCACA
Source organism: Pelophylax lessonae (assembly GCF_965119305.1). NCBI lineage: Eukaryota > Metazoa > Chordata > Amphibia > Anura > Ranidae > Pelophylax > Pelophylax lessonae. Next base: position 14,666,932 of record NC_138772.1, read on the forward strand.
GGAGCAGCAGGGCGCAAGCTTTCTAGACAGCAGCAGAGCCCACCAGGAAGGCCAGGCCTTCGCTCGCCTGACAGCCAGACTTCTCCGGGCACCAGCTAGTGCTCCCGCCTATCTGCCCCGACGCAAAAAATAAAAAAAAAAAAAGACAGGGACCCTGGTTGCACCAGGGCCTACAAACGCCAGTCCCCTGCCTGCTCGGCCTCAGTCTTTTGGGTGGCGTAGTGGCCGCTCCCCCCTTCCCTGCGTGCACCACAAGGCCCTGCCGCTCGAGGCCCCACCTCTTGCCGCAGGTCTCGCGCTCTTGTTGGGTGGGGTGCAACTCATCCTGCGCGCAGGGGTGCCTTTCGCCGTCCACCCACTCACCATTGCCCGGGACCAGGCGGAGACTGCGATCATGTCAAAGTCCTACGTTAGGTGGGTTCCCCTGACCTAGAGATGAGCCATAACACTGTGTGCAGCACCGAAGGGACAGGGTCCCTCTGAAAACGACTTAGAAACATAGAATGTGTCGGCAGATAAGAACCATTTGGCCCATCTAGTCTGCCCAATATATCTGAATCCTTTGAATAGTCCCTGGCCCTATCTTATATGAAGGATAGCCTTATGCCTATCCCATGCATGCTTAAACTCCTTCACTGTATTTGCAGCTACCACTTCTGCAGGAAGGTTATTCCATGCATCCACTACTCTCTCAGTAAAGTAATACTTCCTCATATTACTTTTAAACCTTTGCCCCTCTAGTTTAAAACGGTGTCCTCTTGTGGTAGTTTTTCTTCTTTTAAATATGCTCTCCTCCTTTACCGAGTTGATTCCCTTTATGTATTTAAAAGTTTCTATCATATCCCCTCTGTCTCTTCTTTCTTCCAAGCTATACATGTTAAGGTCCTTTAACCTTTCCTGGTAAGTTTTTTCCTGCAATCCATGTACTAGTTTAGTAGCTCTTCTCTGAACTCTCTCTAGAGTATCTATATCCTTCTGGAGATATGGCCTCCAGTACTGCGCACGACTGTCCCGTCCCACTACACACCTTGGCTCTATGAATGTTGCAATTAGGAGGGCAGCTGCCGAGCTCCACCCGTCCAGCGTACCTCTGCTACCTCACTTCCAGTAACAGAATGGGGTCCCGCCGTGCATGTTGCGCCCACCTCATGCGCGCACTTGTTAGCTCCTTCACTCTGGTACCATGTGACCAGGCCACGGATCTCCGTAACGTGGGTTGGGTTCCGCTTGCTACTGGAAGCCGACAGCTGGGGAGGGAGCCAGAACATTCACCCCCCCTGGCTACCGGAGGACCCCTCACCTATACCAGGTACTACGTCTTACGACTGCCTGCAGTGTACCTTGCTCTCTTCCTGGGTTACCCATAGCAACGGCTTTACTCCTCCTGCTTGACTTGCCCAGTAGACCTTTTTCTTGTGTAGCTTTGCTTCATAGCCCACATGTGCCTTACTTACTCACCCAAGTTCTTTTGAATAGGCCAGGAGGACAAACATGCGCCCCTTTAAATGACTTCAGACCAGGCTTAGAACACTTGACGCAACATTCCTGAGAAGTCTTGGGCATTGCAGTTCAACGTGAACAATGGTCACATCCTGACCCTAACTACCACTGCTTGGCTGCCCAGGCCTACCTCTACAAGGTAGTAGTCCATATTGGCGTCCTGCAAGTGCTGGCTGATCCCCCCCGAACCCAGGCCTCCCCTGTATTTAGATTGCCGGTGGGTAGGCTGGATCCAAAAAGCCCGGGAACGGCAGCGCACACATTAACTCTTTCCCTACCAGCCTGGAGCAGCCACTAACTCAAAGCGTACTCCTGTAGGCAACCTGCCTACACTCTGACCTCTGCAGGGCGCAGGTTTCATGGCCCGTCGGCTGCTCTGTCGCTTCTCGCTGGCTTCGGCAGTCCGCCTGCGTGCTTCTCGCGCAGTCCCCCAGCCTGGGGAACGCAGCGGAATGTGTTGGCGCGAAGAGACTGAAGAGCAGGAGTGATAGAGCCAAAGCGGCTCAGCAGAGAGCGCTAGCGAATGGCTGGGCCGCGCAGCCTGGGTGGGATGTAGGATAGGGCTAGCTAGGTGGGGGTGGCCTCTCGGCGTGGCTTAGTTGCCGTAGGGGACTGGATGCGTGGCAAGCATTCCTGAGGGGAAGAGAGAGAGAAAGCGTCAATTTCAAAGGAGGGGGCGTAAAAGGGAAGCAGGCGAAGAAAAGTGGGAGCTGGACTGGTGATTTTGGAGAAGCTAGGTGTGCAGGAGGGCCTGCAGAGTGCTGAGGAAAAAAAAAGAATGTAAAAAAGGCAGAGAGGAGAGTGACCCCTGCTGGAGGAAAAAAGCAAAAGCCTACAGCACCTGGTATTCCCAGGCGGTCTCCCATCCAAGTACTAACCAGGCCCGACCCTGCTTAGCTTCCGAGATCAGACGAGATCGGGCGCATTCAGGGTGGTGTGGCCGTAGGCAGTACTCAGGCTCTCCCTCAACCTTCTTATACTTGTCACCGGCACCCGGCCCCGCCTTTCCATCACTTTACTATACTCAGCTGTGCTTTTTCACAAGCAACGCCACACACTCGTCTCTCCTCTCTCCCCTCTCTCTCTCTCTCTTCCTCTGGCTGGCTCTCTCGCTCTCCTCAACCCCTGCCTCATGCTGCTTTGCTCCCTCTTTAACCTCTTCCTGCCTGCACCTTCTCAAACACATTCTCAGCCTGGCCTCCAAGGCTCCTCTCTGCCTTCCCCTGGCCTGACTTTAAGCCTAAAGCTGACAGGGCTCAACACCACAGGAGCAGCAGGGCGCAAGCTTTCTAGACAGCAGCAGAGCCCACCAGGAAGGCCAGGCCTTCGCTCGCCTGACAGCCAGACTTCTCCGGGCACCAGCTAGTGCTCCCGCCTATCTGCCCCGACGCAAAAAATAAAAAAAAAAAAAGACAGGGACCCTGGTTGCACCAGGGCCTACAAACGCCAGTCCCCTGCCTGCTCGGCCTCAGTCTTTTGGGTGGCGTAGTGGCCGCTCCCCCCTTCCCTGCGTGCACCACAAGGCCCTGCCGCTCGAGGCCCCACCTCTTGCCGCAGGTCTCGCGCTCTTGTTGGGTGGGGTGCAACTCATCCTGCGCGCAGGGGTGCCTTTCGCCGTCCACCCACTCACCATTGCCCGGGACCAGGCGGAGACTGCGGTCATGTCAAAGTCCTACGTTAGGTGGGTTCCCCTGACCTAGAGATGAGCCATAACACTGTGTGCAGCACCGAAGGGACAGGGTCCCTCTGAAAACGACTTAGAAACATAGAATGTGTCGGCAGATAAGAACCATTTGGCCCATCTAGTCTGCCCAATATATCTGAATCCTTTGAATAGTCCCTGGCCCTATCTTATATGAAGGATAGCCTTATGCCTATCCCATGCATGCTTAAACTCCTTCACTGTATTTGCAGCTACCACTTCTGCAGGAAGGTTATTCCATGCATCCACTACTCTCTCAGTAAAGTAATACTTCCTCATATTACTTTTAAACCTTTGCCCCTCTAGTTTAAAACGGTGTCCTCTTGTGGTAGTTTTTCTTCTTTTAAATATGCTCTCCTCCTTTACCGAGTTGATTCCCTTTATGTATTTAAAAGTTTCTATCATATCCCCTCTGTCTCTTCTTTCTTCCAGCTATACATGTTAAGGTCCTTTAACCTTTCCTGGTAAGTTTTTTCCTGCAATCCATGTACTAGTTTAGTAGCTCTTCTCTGAACTCTCTCTAGAGTATCTATATCTTTCTGGAGATATGGCCTCCAGTACTGCGCACGACTGTCCCGTCCCACTACACACCTTGGCTCTATGAATGTTGCAATTAGGAGGGCAGCTGCCGAGCTCCACCCGTCCAGCGTACCTCTGCTACCTCACTTCCAGTAACAGAATGGGGTCCCGCCGTGCATGTTGCGCCCACCTCATGCGCGCACTTGTTAGCTCCTTCACTCTGGTACCATGTGACCAGGCCACGGATCTCCGTAACGTGGGTTGGGTTCCGCTTGCTACTGGAAGCCGACAGCTGGGGAGGGAGCCAGAACATTCACCCCCCCTGGCTACCGGAGGACCCCTCACCTATACCAGGTACTACGTCTTACGACTGCCTGCAGTGTACCTTGCTCTCTTCCTGGGTTACCCATAGCAACGGCTTTACTCCTCCTGCTTGACTTGCCCAGTAGACCTTTTTCTTGTGTAGCTTTGCTTCATAGCCCACATGTGCCTTACTTACTCACCCAAGTTCTTTTGAATAGGCCAGGAGGACAAACATGCGCCCCTTTAAATGACTTCAGACCAGGCTTAGAACACTTGACGCAACATTCCTGAGAAGTCTTGGGCATTGCAGTTCAACGTGAACAATGGTCACATCCTGACCCTAACTACCACTGCTTGGCTGCCCAGGCCTACCTCTACAAGGTAGTAGTCCATATTGGCGTCCTGCAAGTGCTGGCTGATCCCCCCCGAACCCAGGCCTCCCCTGTATTTAGATTGCCGGTGGGTAGGCTGGATCCAAAAAGCCCGGGAATGGCAGCGCACACATTAACTCTTTCCCTACCAGCCTGGAGCAGCCACTAACTCAAAGCGTACTCCTGTAGGCAACCTGCCTACACTCTGACCTCTGCAGGGCGCAGGTTTCATGGCCCGTCGGCTGCTCTGTCGCTTCTCGCTGGCTTCGGCAGTCCGCCTGCGTGCTTCTCGCGCGGTCCCCCAGCCTGGGGAACGCAGCGGAATGTGTTGGCGCGAAGAGACTGAAGAGCAGGAGTGATAGAGCCAAAGCGGCTCAGCAGAGAGCGCTAGCGAATGGCTGGGCCGCGCAGCCTGGGTGGGATGTAGGATAGGGCTAGCTAGGTGGGGGTGGCCTCTCGGCGTGGCTTAGTTGCCGTAGGGGACTGGATGCGTGGCAAGCGTTCCTGAGGGGAAGAGAGAGAGAAAGCGTCAATTTCAAAGGAGGGGGCGTAAAAGGGAAGCAGGCGAAGAAAAGTGGGAGCTGGACTGGTGATTTTGGAGGAGCTAGGTGTGCAGGAGGGCCTGCAGAGTGCTGAGGAAAAAAAAAGAATGTAAAAAAGGCAGAGAGGAGAGTGACCCCTGCTGGAGGAAAAAAGCAAAAGCCTACAGCACCTGGTATTCCCAGGCGGTCTCCCATCCAAGTACTAACCAGGCCCGACCCTGCTTAGCTTCCGAGATCAGACGAGATCGGGCGCATTCAGGGTGGTGTGGCCGTAGGCAGTACTCAGGCTCTCCCTCAACCTTCTTATACTTGTCACCGGCACCCTGGCCCCGCCTTTCCATCACTTTACTACACTCAGCTGTGCTTTTTCACAAGCAACGCCACACACTCGTCTCTCGTCTCTCCTCTCTCCCCTCTCTCTCTCTCTCTCTCTTCCTCTGGCTGGCTCTCTCGCTCTCCTCAACCCCTGCCTCATGCTGCTTTGCTCCCTCTTTAACCTCTTCCTGCCTGCACCTTCTCAAACACATTCTCAGCCTGGCCTCCAAGGCTCCTCTCTGCCTTCCCCTGGCCTGACTTTAAGCCTAAAGCTGACAGGGCTCAACACCACAGGAGCAGCAGGGCGCAAGCTTTCTAGACAGCAGCAGAGCCCACCAGGAAGGCCAGGCCTTCGCTCGCCTGACAGCCAGACTTCTCCGGGCACCAGCTAGTGCTCCCGCCTATCTGCCCCGACGCAAAAAAAAAAAAAAAAAAAAAAGACAGGGACCCTGGTTGCACCAGGGCCTACAAACGCCAGTCCCCTGCCTGCTCGGCCTCAGTCTTTTGGGTGGCGTAGTGGCCGCTCCCCCCTTCCCTGCGTGCACCACAAGGCCCTGCCGCTCGAGGCCCCACCTCTTGCCGCAGGTCTCGCGCTCTTGTTGGGTGGGGTGCAACTCATCCTGCGCGCAGGGGTGCCTTTCGCCGTCCACCCACTCACCATTGCCCGGGACCAGGCGGAGACTGCGGTCATGTCAAAGTCCTACGTTAGGTGGGTTCCCCTGACCTAGAGATGAGCCATAACACTGTGTGCAGCACCGAAGGGACAGGGTCCCTCTGAAAACGACTTAGAAACATAGAATGTGTCGGCAGATAAGAACCATTTGGCCCATCTAGTCTGCCCAATATATCTGAATCCTTTGAATAGTCCCTGGCCCTATCTTATATGAAGGATAGCCTTATGCCTATCCCATGCATGCTTAAACTCCTTCACTGTATTTGCAGCTACCACTTCTGCAGGAAGGTTATTCCATGCATCCACTACTCTCTCAGTAAAGTAATACTTCCTCATATTACTTTTAAACCTTTGCCCCTCTAGTTTAAAACGGTGTCCTCTTGTGGTAGTTTTTCTTCTTTTAAATATGCTCTCCTCCTTTACCGAGTTGATTCCCTTTATGTATTTAAAAGTTTCTATCATATCCCCTCTGTCTCTTCTTTCTTCCAAGCTATACATGTTAAGGTCCTTTAACCTCTCCTGGTAAGTTTTTTCCTGCAATCCATGTACTAGTTTAGTAGCTCTTCTCTGAACTCTCTCTAGAGTATCTATATCCTTCTGGAGATATGGCCTCCAGTACTGCGCACGACTGTCCCGTCCCACTACACACCTTGGCTCTATGAATGTTGCAATTAGGAGGGCAGCTGCCGAGCTCCACCCGTCCAGCGTACCTCTGCTACCTCACTTCCAGTAACAGAATGGGGTCCCGCCGTGCATGTTGCGCCCACCTCATGCGCGCACTTGTTAGCTCCTTCACTCTGGTACCATGTGACCAGGCCACGGATCTCCGTAACGTGGGTTGGGTTCCGCTTGCTACTGGAAGCCGACAGCTGGGGAGGGAGCCAGAACATTCACCCCCCCTGGCTACCGGAGGACCCCTCACCTATACCAGGTACTACGTCTTACGACTGCCTGCAGTGTACCTTGCTCTCTTCCTGGGTTACCCATAGCAACGGCTTTACTCCTCCTGCTTGACTTGCCCAGTAGACCTTTTTCTTGTGTAGCTTTGCTTCATAGCCCACATGTGCCTTACTTACTCACCCAAGTTCTTTTGAATAGGCCAGGAGGACAAACATGCGCCCCTTTAAATGACTTCAGACCAGGCTTAGAACACTTGACGCAACATTCCTGAGAAGTCTTGGGCATTGCAGTTCAACGTGAACAATGGTCACATCCTGACCCTAACTACCACTGCTTGGCTGCCCAGGCCTACCTCTACAAGGTAGTAGTCCATATTGGCGTCCTGCAAGTGCTGGCTGATCCCCCCCGAACCCAGGCCTCCCCTGTATTTAGATTGCCGGTGGGTAGGCTGGATCCAAAAAGCCCGGGAACGGCAGCGCACACATTAACTCTTTCCCTACCAGCCTGGAGCAGCCACTAACTCAAAGCGTACTCCTGTAGGCAACCTGCCTACACTCTGACCTCTGCAGGGCGCAGGTTTCATGGCCCGTCGGCTGCTCTGTCGCTTCTCGCTGGCTTCGGCAGTCCGCCTGCGTGCTTCTCGCGCGGTCCCCCAGCCTGGGGAACGCAGCGGAATGTGTTGGCGCGAAGAGACTGAAGAGCAGGAGTGATAGAGCCAAAGCGGCTCAGCAGAGAGCGCTAGCGAATGGCTGGGCCGCGCAGCCTGGGTGGGATGTAGGATAGGGCTAGCTAGGTGGGGGTGGCCTCTCGGCGTGGCTTAGTTGCCGTAGGGGACTGGATGCGTGGCAAGCGTTCCTGAGGGGAAGAGAGAGAGAAAGCGTCAATTTCAAAGGAGGGGGCGTAAAAGGGAAGCAGGCGAAGAAAAGTGGGAGCTGGACTGGTGATTTTGGAGAAGCTAGGTGTGCAGGAGGGCCTGCAGAGTGCTGAGGAAAAAAAAAGAATGTAAAAAAGGCAGAGAGGAGAGTGACCCCTGCTGGAGGAAAAAAGCAAAAGCCTACAGCACCTGGTATTCCCAGGCGGTCTCCCATCCAAGTACTAACCAGGCCCAACCCTGCTTAGCTTCCGAGATCAGACGAGATCGGGCGCATTCAGGGTGGTGTGGCCGTAGGCAGTACTCAGGCTCTCCCTCAACCTTCTTATACTTGTCACCGGCACCCTGGCCCCGCCTTTCCATCACTTTACTACACTCAGCTGTGCTTTTTCACAAGCAACGCCACACACTCGTCTCTCCTCTCTCCCCTCTCTCTCTCTCTCTTCCTCTGGCTGGCTCTCTCGCTCTCCTCAACCCCTGCCTCATGCTGCTTTGCTCCCTCTTTAACCTCTTCCTGCCTGCACCTTCTCAAACACATTCTCAGCCTGGCCTCCAAGGCTCCTCTCTGCCTTCCCCTGGCCTGACTTTAAGCCTAAAGCTGACAGGGCTCAACACCACAGGAGCAGCAGGGCGCAAGCTTTCTAGACAGCAGCAGAGCCCACCAGGAAGGCCAGGCCTTCGCTCGCCTGACAGCCAGACTTCTCCGGGCACCAGCTAGTGCTCCCGCCTATCTGCCCCGACGCAAAAAATAAAAAAAAAAAAAGACAGGGACCCTGGTTGCACCAGGGCCTACAAACGCCAGTCCCCTGCCTGCTCGGCCTCAGTCTTTTGGGTGGCGTAGTGGCCGCTCCCCCCTTCCCTGCGTGCACCACAAGGCCCTGCCGCTCGAGGCCCCACCTCTTGCCGCAGGTCTCGCGCTCTTGTTGGGTGGGGTGCAACTCATCCTGCGCGCAGGGGTGCCTTTCGCCGTCCACCCACTCACCATTGCCCGGGACCAGGCGGAGACTGCGGTCATGTCAAAGTCCTACGTTAGGTGGGTTCCCCTGACCTAGAGATGAGCCATAACACTGTGTGCAGCACCGAAGGGACAGGGTCCCTCTGAAAACGACTTAGAAACATAGAATGTGTCGGCAGATAAGAACCATTTGGCCCATCTAGTCTGCCCAATATATCTGAATCCTTTGAATAGTCCCTGGCCCTATCTTATATGAAGGATAGCCTTATGCCTATCCCATGCATGCTTAAACTCCTTCACTGTATTTGCAGCTACCACTTCTGCAGGAAGGTTATTCCATGCATCCACTACTCTCTCAGTAAAGTAATACTTCCTCATATTACTTTTAAACCTTTGCCCCTCTAGTTTAAAACGGTGTCCTCTTGTGGTAGTTTTTCTTCTTTTAAATATGCTCTCCTCCTTTACCGAGTTGATTCCCTTTATGTATTTAAAAGTTTCTATCATATCCCCTCTGTCTCTTCTTTCTTCCAAGCTATACATGTTAAGGTCCTTTAACCTTTCCTGGTAAGTTTTTTCCTGCAATCCATGTACTAGTTTAGTAGCTCTTCTCTGAACTCTCTCTAGAGTATCTATATCCTTCTGGAGATATGGCCTCCAGTACTGCGCACGACTGTCCCGTCCCACTACACACCTTGGCTCTATGAATGTTGCAATTAGGAGGGCAGCTGCCGAGCTCCACCCGTCCAGCGTACCTCTGCTACCTCACTTCCAGTAACAGAATGGGGTCCCGCCGTGCATGTTGCGCCCACCTCATGCGCGCACTTGTTAGCTCCTTCACTCTGGTACCATGTGACCAGGCCACGGATCTCCGTAACGTGGGTTGGGTTCCGCTTGCTACTGGAAGCCGACAGCTGGGGAGGGAGCCAGAACATTCACCCCCCCTGGCTACCGGAGGACCCCTCACCTATACCAGGTACTACGTCTTACGACTGCCTGCAGTGTACCTTGCTCTCTTCCTGGGTTACCCATAGCAACGGCTTTACTCCTCCTGCTTGACTTGCCCAGTAGACCTTTTTCTTGTGTAGCTTTGCTTCATAGCCCACATGTGCCTTACTTACTCACCCAAGTTCTTTTGAATAGGCCAGGAGGACAAACATGCGCCCCTTTAAATGACTTCAGACCAGGCTTAGAACACTTGACGCAACATTCCTGAGAAGTCTTGGGCATTGCAGTTCAACGTGAACAATGGTCACATCCTGACCCTAACTACCACTGCTTGGCTGCCCAGGCCTACCTCTACAAGGTAGTAGTCCATATTGGCGTCCTGCAAGTGCTGGCTGATCCCCCCCGAACCCAGGCCTCCCCTGTATTTAGATTGCCGGTGGGTAGGCTGGATCCAAAAAGCCCGGGAACGGCAGCGCACACATTAACTCTTTCCCTACCAGCCTGGAGCAGCCACTAACTCAAAGCGTACTCCTGTAGGCAACCTGCCTACACTCTGACCTCTGCAGGGCGCAGGTTTCATGGCCCGTCGGCTGCTCTGTCGCTTCTCGCTGGCTTCGGCAGTCCGCCTGCGTGCTTCTCGCGCGGTCCCCCAGCCTGGGGAACGCAGCGGAATGTGTTGGCACGAAGAGACTGAAGAGCAGGAGTGATAGAGCCAAAGCGGCTCAGCAGAGAGCGCTAGCGAATGGCTGGGCCGCGCAGCCTGGGTGGGATGTAGGATAGGGCTAGCTAGGTGGGGGTGGCCTCTCGGCGTGGCTTAGTTGCCGTAGGGGACTGGATGCGTGGCAAGCGTTCCTGAGGGGAAGAGAGAGAGAAAGCGTCAATTTCAAAGGAGAGGGCGTAAAAGGGAAGCAGGCGAAGAAAAGTGGGAGCTGGACTGGTGATTTTGGAGAAGCTAGGTGTGCAGGAGGGCCTGCAGAGTGCTGAGGAAAAAAAAAGAATGTAAAAAAGGCAGAGAGGAGAGTGACCCCTGCTGGAGGAAAAAAGCAAAAGCCTACAGCACCTGGTATTCCCAGGCGGTCTCCCATCCAAGTACTAACCAGGCCCGACCCTGCTTAGCTTCCGAGATCAGTCGAGATCGGGCGCATTCAGGGTGGTGTGGCCGTAGGCAGTACTCAGGCTCTCCCTCAACCTTCTTATACTTGTCACCGGCACCCTGGCCCCGCCTTTCCATCACTTTACTACACTCAGCTGTGCTTTTTCACAAGCAACGCCACACACTCGTCTCTCCTCTCTCCCCTCTCTCTCTCTCTCTCTCTTTCTCTGGCTGGCTCTCTCGCTCTCCTCAACCCCTGCCTCATGCTGCTTTGCTCCCTCTTTAACCTCTTCCTGCCTGCACCTTCTCAAACACATTCTCAGCCTGGCCTCCAAGGCTCCTCTCTGCCTTCCCCTGGCCTGACTTTAAGCCTAAAGCTGACAGGGCTCAACACCACAGGAGCAGCAGGGCGCAAGCTTTCTAGACAGCAGCAGAGCCCACCAGGAAGGCCAGGCCTTCGCTCGCCTGACAGCCAGACTTCTCCGGGCACCAGCTAGTGCTCCCGCCTATCTGCCCCGACGCAAAAAATAAAAAAAAAAAAAGACAGGGACCCTGGTTGCACCAGGGCCTACAAACGCCAGTCCCCTGCCTGCTCGGCCTCAGTCTTTTGGGTGGCGTAGTGGCCGCTCCCCCCTTCCCTGCGTGCACCACAAGGCCCTGCCGCTCGAGGCCCCACCTCTTGCCGCAGGTCTCGCGCTCTTGTTGGGTGGGGTGCAACTCATCCTGCGCGCAGGGGTGCCTTTCGCCGTCCACCCACTCACCATTGCCCGGGACCAGGCGGAGACTGCGGTCATGTCAAAGTCCTACGTTAGGTGGGTTCCCCTGACCTAGAGATGAGCCATAACACTGTGTGCAGCACCGAAGGGACAGGGTCCCTCTGAAAACGACTTAGAAACATAGAATGTGTCGGCAGATAAGAACCATTTGGCCCATCTAGTCTGCCCAATATATCTGAATCCTTTGAATAGTCCCTGGCCCTATCTTATATGAAGGATAGCCTTATGCCTATCCCATGCATGCTTAAACTCCTTCACTGTATTTGCAGCTACCACTTCTGCAGGAAGGTTATTCCATGCATCCACTACTCTCTCAGTAAAGTAATACTTCCTCATATTACTTTTAAACCTTTGCCCCTCTAGTTTAAAACGGTGTCCTCTTGTGGTAGTTTTTCTTCTTTTAAATATGCTCTCCTCCTTTACCGAGTTGATTCCCTTTATGTATTTAAAAGTTTCTATCATATCCCCTCTGTCTCTTCTTTCTTCCAAGCTATACATGTTAAGGTCCTTTAACCTTTCCTGGTAAGTTTTTTCCTGCAATCCATGTACTAGTTTAGTAGCTCTTCTCTGAACTCTCTCTAGAGTATCTATATCCTTCTGGAGATATGGCCTCCAGTACTGCGCACGACTGTCCCGTCCCACTACACACCTTGGCTCTATGAATGTTGCAATTAGGAGGGCAGCTGCCGAGCTCCACCCGTCCAGCGTACCTCTGCTACCTCACTTCCAGTAACAGAATGGGGTCCCGCCGTGCATGTTGCGCCCACCTCATGCGCGCACTTGTTAGCTCCTTCACTCTGGTACCATGTGACCAGGCCACGGATCTCCGTAACGTGGGTTGGGTTCCGCTTGCTACTGGAAGCCGACAGCTGGGGAGGGAGCCAGAACATTCACCCCCCCTGGCTACCGGAGGACCCCTCACCTATACCAGGTACTACGTCTTACGACTGCCTGCAGTGTACCTTGCTCTCTTCCTGGGTTACCCATAGCAACGGCTTTACTCCTCCTGCTTGACTTGCCCAGTAGACCTTTTTCTTGTGTAGCTTTGCTTCATAGCCCACATGTGCCTTACTTACTCACCCAAGTTCTTTTGAATAGGCCAGGAGGACAAACATGCGCCCCTTTAAATGACTTCAGACCAGGCTTAGAACACTTGACGCAACATTCCTGAGAAGTCTTGGGCATTGCAGTTCAACGTGAACAATGGTCACATCCTGACCCTAACTACCACTGCTTGGCTGCCCAGGCCTACCTCTACAAGGTAGTAGTCCATATTGGCGTCCTGCAAGTGCTGGCTGATCCCCCCCGAACCCAGGCCTCCCCTGTATTTAGATTGCCGGTGGGTAGGCTGGATCCAAAAAGCCCGGGAACGGCAGCGCACACATTAACTCTTTCCCTACCAGCCTGGAGCAGCCACTAACTCAAAGCGTACTCCTGTAGGCAACCTGCCTACACTCTGACCTCTGCAGGGCGCAGGTTTCATGGCCCGTCGGCTGCTCTGTCGCTTCTCGCTGGCTTCGGCAGTCCGCCTGCGTGCTTCTCGCGCGGTCCCCCAGCCTGGGGAACGCAGCGGAATGTGTTGGCACGAAGAGACTGAAGAGCAGGAGTGATAGAGCCAAAGCGGCTCAGCAGAGAGCGCTAGCGAATGGCTGGGCCGCGCAGCCTGGGTGGGATGTAGGATAGGGCTAGCTAGGTGGGGGTGGCCTCTCGGCGTGGCTTAGTTGCCGTAGGGGACTGGATGCGTGGCAAGCGTTCCTGAGGGGAAGAGAGAGAGAAAGCGTCAATTTCAAAGGAGGGGGCGTAAAAGGGAAGCAGGCGAAGAAAAGTGGGAGCTGGACTGGTGATTTTGGAGAAGCTAGGTGTGCAGGAGGGCCTGCAGAGTGCTGAGGAAAAAAAAAGAATGTAAAAAAGGCAGAGAGGAGAGTGACCCCTGCTGGAGGAAAAAAGCAAAAGCCTACAGCACCTGGTATTCCCAGGCGGTCTCCCATCCAAGTACTAACCAGGCCCGACCCTGCTTAGCTTCCGAGATCAGACGAGATCGGGCGCATTCAGGGTGGTGTGGCCGTAGGCAGTACTCAGGCTCTCCCTCAACCTTCTTATACTTGTCACCGGCACCCTGGCCCCGCCTTTCCATCACTTTACTACACTCAGCTGTGCTTTTTCACAAGCAACGCCACACACTCGTCTCTCCTCTCTCCCCTCTCTCTCTCTCTCTCTCTTCCTCTGGCTGGCTCTCTCGCTCTCCTCAACCCCTGCCTCATGCTGCTTTGCTCCCTCTTTAACCTCTTCCTGCCTGCACCTTCTCAAACACATTCTCAGCCTGGCCTCCAAGGCTCCTCTCTGCCTTCCCCTGGCCTGACTTTAAGCCTAAAGCTGACAGGGCTCAACACCACAGGAGCAGCAGGGCGCAAGCTTTCTAGACAGCAGCAGAGCCCACCAGGAAGGCCAGGCCTTCGCTCGCCTGACAGCCAGACTTCTCCGGGCACCAGCTAGTGCTCCCGCCTATCTGCCCCGACGCAAAAAATAAAAAAAAAAAAAGACAGGGACCCTGGTTGCACCAGGGCCTACAAACGCCAGTCCCCTGCCTGCTCGGCCTCAGTCTTTTGGGTGGCGTAGTGGCCGCTCCCCCCTTCCCTGCGTGCACCACAAGGCCCTGCCGCTCGAGGCCCCACCTCTTGCCGCAGGTCTCGCGCTCTTGTTGGGTGGGGTGCAACTCATCCTGCGCGCAGGGGTGCCTTTCGCCGTCCACCCACTCACCATTGCCCGGGACCAGGCGGAGACTGCGGTCATGTCAAAGTCCTACGTTAGGTGGGTTCCCCTGACCTAGAGATGAGCCATAACACTGTGTGCAGCACCGAAGGGACAGGGTCCCTCTGAAAACGACTTAGAAACATAGAATGTGTCGGCAGATAAGAACCATTTGGCCCATCTAGTCTGCCCAATATATCTGAATCCTTTGAATAGTCCCTGGCCCTATCTTATATGAAGGATAGCCTTATGCCTATCCCATGCATGCTTAAACTCCTTCACTGTATTTGCAGCTACCACTTCTGCAGGAAGGTTATTCCATGCATCCACTACTCTCTCAGTAAAGTAATACTTCCTCATATTACTTTTAAACCTTTGCCCCTCTAGTTTAAAACGGTGTCCTCTTGTGGTAGTTTTTCTTCTTTTAAATATGCTCTCCTCCTTTACCGAGTTGATTCCCTTTATGTATTTAAAAGTTTCTATCATATCCCCTCTGTCTCTTCTTTCTTCCAAGCTATACATGTTAAGGTCCTTTAACCTTTCCTGGTAAGTTTTTTCCTGCAATCCATGTACTAGTTTAGTAGCTCTTCTCTGAACTCTCTCTAGAGTATCTATATCCTTCTGGAGATATGGCCTCCAGTACTGCGCACGACTGTCCCGTCCCACTACACACCTTGGCTCTATGAATGTTGCAATTAGGAGGGCAGCTGCCGAGCTCCACCCGTCCAGCGTACCTCTGCTACCTCACTTCCAGTAACAGAATGGGGTCCCGCCGTGCATGTTGCGCCCACCTCATGCGCGCACTTGTTAGCTCCTTCACTCTGGTACCATGTGACCAGGCCACGGATCTCCGTAACGTGGGTTGGGTTCCGCTTGCTACTGGAAGCCGACAGCTGGGGAGGGAGCCAGAACATTCACCCCCCCTGGCTACCGGAGGACCCCTCACCTATACCAGGTACTACGTCTTACGACTGCCTGCAGTGTACCTTGCTCTCTTCCTGGGTTACCCATAGCAACGGCTTTACTCCTCCTGCTTGACTTGCCCAGTAGACCTTTTTCTTGTGTAGCTTTGCTTCATAGCCCACATGTGCCTTACTTACTCACCCAAGTTCTTTTGAATAGGCCAGGAGGACAAACATGCGCCCCTTTAAATGACTTCAGACCAGGCTTAGAACACTTGACGCAACATTCCTGAGAAGTCTTGGGCATTGCAGTTCAACGTGAACAATGGTCACATCCTGACCCTAACTACCACTGCTTGGCTGCCCAGGCCTACCTCTACAAGGTAGTAGTCCATATTGGCGTCCTGCAAGTGCTGGCTGATCCCCCCCGAACCCAGGCCTCCCCTGTATTTAGATTGCCGGTGGGTAGGCTGGATCCAAAAAGCCCGGGAACGGCAGCGCACACATTAACTCTTTCCCTACCAGCCTGGAGCAGCCACTAACTCAAAGCGTACTCCTGTAGGCAACCTGCCTACACTCTGACCTCTGCAGGGCGCAGGTTTCATGGCCCGTCGGCTGCTCTGTCGCTTCTCGCTGGCTTCGGCAGTCCGCCTGCGTGCTTCTCGCGCGGTCCCCCAGCCTGGGGAACGCAGCGGAATGTGTTGGCACGAAGAGACTGAAGAGCAGGAGTGATAGAGCCAAAGCGGCTCAGCAGAGAGCGCTAGCGAATGGCTGGGCCGCGCAGCCTGGGTGGGATGTAGGATAGGGCTAGCTAGGTGGGGGTGGCCTCTCGGCGTGGCTTAGTTGCCGTAGGGGACTGGATGCGTGGCAAGCGTTCCTGAGGGGAAGAGAGAGAGAAAGCGTCAATTTCAAAGGAGGGGGCGTAAAAGGGAAGCAGGCGAAGAAAAGTGGGAGCTGGACTGGTGATTTTGGAGAAGCTAGGTGTGCAGGAGGGCCTGCAGAGTGCTGAGGAAAAAAAAAGAATGTAAAAAAGGCAGAGAGGAGAGTGACCCCTGCTGGAGGAAAAAAGCAAAAGCCTACAGCACCTGGTATTCCCAGGCGGTCTCCCATCCAAGTACTAACCAGGCCCGACCCTGCTTAGCTTCCGAGATCAGACGAGATCGGGCGCATTCAGGGTGGTGTGGCCGTAGGCAGTACTCAGGCTCTCCCTCAACCTTCTTATACTTGTCACCGGCACCCTGGCCCCGCCTTTCCATCACTTTACTACACTCAGCTGTGCTTTTTCACAAGCAACGCCACACACTCGTCTCTCCTCTCTCCCCTCTCTCTCTCTCTCTCTCTTCCTCTGGCTGGCTCTCTCGCTCTCCTCAACCCCTGCCTCATGCTGCTTTGCTCCCTCTTTAACCTCTTCCTGCCTGCACCTTCTCAAACACATTCTCAGCCTGGCCTCCAAGGCTCCTCTCTGCCTTCCCCTGGCCTGACTTTAAGCCTAAAGCTGACAGGGCTCAACACCACAGGAGCAGCAGGGCGCAAGCTTTCTAGACAGCAGCAGAGCCCACCAGGAAGGCCAGGCCTTCGCTCGCCTGACAGCCAGACTTCTCCGGGCACCAGCTAGTGCTCCCGCCTATCTGCCCCGACGCAAAAAATAAAAAAAAAAAAAGACAGGGACCCTGGTTGCACCAGGGCCTACAAACGCCAGTCCCCTGCCTGCTCGGCCTCAGTCTTTTGGGTGGCGTAGTGGCCGCTCCCCCCTTCCCTGCGTGCACCACAAGGCCCTGCCGCTCGAGGCCCCACCTCTTGCCGCAGGTCTCGCGCTCTTGTTGGGTGGGGTGCAACTCATCCTGCGCGCAGGGGTGCCTTTCGCCGTCCACCCACTCACCATTGCCCGGGACCAGGCGGAGACTGCGGTCATGTCAAAGTCCTACGTTAGGTGGGTTCCCCTGACCTAGAGATGAGCCATAACACTGTGTGCAGCACCGAAGGGACAGGGTCCCTCTGAAAACGACTTAGAAACATAGAATGTGTCGGCAGATAAGAACCATTTGGCCCATCTAGTCTGCCCAATATATCTGAATCCTTTGAATAGTCCCTGGCCCTATCTTATATGAAGGATAGCCTTATGCCTATCCCATGCATGCTTAAACTCCTTCACTGTATTTGCAGCTACCACTTCTGCAGGAAGGTTATTCCATGCATCCACTACTCTCTCAGTAAAGTAATACTTCCTCATATTACTTTTAAACCTTTGCCCCTCTAGTTTAAAACGGTGTCCTCTTGTGGTAGTTTTTCTTCTTTTAAATATGCTCTCCTCCTTTACCGAGTTGATTCCCTTTATGTATTTAAAAGTTTCTATCATATCCCCTCTGTCTCTTCTTTCTTCCAAGCTATACATGTTAAGGTCCTTTAACCTTTCCTGGTAAGTTTTTTCCTGCAATCCATGTACTAGTTTAGTAGCTCTTCTCTGAACTCTCTCTAGAGTATCTATATCCTTCTGGAGATATGGCCTCCAGTACTGCGCACGACTGTCCCGTCCCACTACACACCTTGGCTCTATGAATGTTGCAATTAGGAGGGCAGCTGCCGAGCTCCACCCGTCCAGCGTACCTCTGCTACCTCACTTCCAGTAACAGAATGGGGTCCCGCCGTGCATGTTGCGCCCACCTCATGCGCGCACTTGTTAGCTCCTTCACTCTGGTACCATGTGACCAGGCCACGGATCTCCGTAACGTGGGTTGGGTTCCGCTTGCTACTGGAAGCCGACAGCTGGGGAGGGAGCCAGAACATTCACCCCCCCTGGCTACCGGAGGACCCCTCACCTATACCAGGTACTACGTCTTACGACTGCCTGCAGTGTACCTTGCTCTCTTCCTGGGTTACCCATAGCAACGGCTTTACTCCTCCTGCTTGACTTGCCCAGTAGACCTTTTTCTTGTGTAGCTTTGCTTCATAGCCCACATGTGCCTTACTTACTCACCCAAGTTCTTTTGAATAGGCCAGGAGGACAAACATGCGCCCCTTTAAATGACTTCAGACCAGGCTTAGAACACTTGACGCAACATTCCTGAGAAGTCTTGGGCATTGCAGTTCAACGTGAACAATGGTCACATCCTGACCCTAACTACCACTGCTTGGCTGCCCAGGCCTACCTCTACAAGGTAGTAGTCCATATTGGCGTCCTGCAAGTGCTGGCTGATCCCCCCCGAACCCAGGCCTCCCCTGTATTTAGATTGCCGGTGGGTAGGCTGGATCCAAAAAGCCCGGGAACGGCAGCGCACACATTAACTCTTTCCCTACCAGCCTGGAGCAGCCACTAACTCAAAGCGTACTCCTGTAGGCAACCTGCCTACACTCTGACCTCTGCAGGGCGCAGGTTTCATGGCCCGTCGGCTGCTCTGTCGCTTCTCGCTGGCTTCGGGCAGTCCGCCTGCGTGCTTCTCGCGCGGTCCCCCAGCCTGGGGAACGCAGCGGAATGTGTTGGCACGAAGAGACTGAAGAGCAGGAGTGATAGAGCCAAAGCGGCTCAGCAGAGAGCGCTAGCGAATGGCTGGGCCGCGCAGCCTGGGTGGGATGTAGGATAGGGCTAGCTAGGTGGGGGTGGCCTCTCGGCGTGGCTTAGTTGCCGTAGGGGACTGGATGCGTGGCAAGCGTTCCTGAGGGGAAGAGAGAGAGAAAGCGTCAATTTCAAAGGAGGGGGCGTAAAAGGGAAGCAGGCGAAGAAAAGTGGGAGCTGGACTGGTGATTTTGGAGAAGCTAGGTGTGCAGGAGGGCCTGCAGAGTGCTGAGGAAAAAAAAAGAATGTAAAAAAGGCAGAGAGGAGAGTGACCCCTGCTGGAGGAAAAAAGCAAAAGCCTACAGCACCTGGTATTCCCAGGCGGTCTCCCATCCAAGTACTAACCAGGCCCGACCCTGCTTAGCTTCCGAGATCAGACGAGATCGGGCGCATTCAGGGTGGTGTGGCCGTAGGCAGTACTCAGGCTCTCCCTCAACCTTCTTATACTTGTCACCGGCACCCTGGCCCCGCCTTTCCATCACTTTACTACACTCAGCTGTGCTTTTTCACAAGCAACGCCACACACTCGTCTCTCCTCTCTCCCCTCTCTCTCTCTCTCTCTCTTCCTCTGGCTGGCTCTCTCGCTCTCCTCAACCCCTGCCTCATGCTGCTTTGCTCCCTCTTTAACCTCTTCCTGCCTGCACCTTCTCAAACACATTCTCAGCCTGGCCTCCAAGGCTCCTCTCTGCCTTCCCCTGGCCTGACTTTAAGCCTAAAGCTGACAGGGCTCAACACCACAGGAGCAGCAGGGCGCAAGCTTTCTAGACAGCAGCAGAGCCCACCAGGAAGGCCAGGCCTTCGCTCGCCTGACAGCCAGACTTCTCCGGGCACCAGCTAGTGCTCCCGCCTATCTGCCCCGACGCAAAAAATAAAAAAAAAAAAAGACAGGGACCCTGGTTGCACCAGGGCCTACAAACGCCAGTCCCCTGCCTGCTCGGCCTCAGTCTTTTGGGTGGCGTAGTGGCCGCTCCCCCCTTCCCTGCGTGCACCACAAGGCCCTGCCGCTCGAGGCCCCACCTCTTGCCGCAGGTCTCGCGCTCTTGTTGGGTGGGGTGCAACTCATCCTGCGCGCAGGGGTGCCTTTCGCCGTCCACCCACTCACCATTGCCCGGGACCAGGCGGAGACTGCGGTCATGTCAAAGTCCTACGTTAGGTGGGTTCCCCTGACCTAGAGATGAGCCATAACACTGTGTGCAGCACCGAAGGGACAGGGTCCCTCTGAAAACGACTTAGAAACATAGAATGTGTCGGCAGATAAGAACCATTTGGCCCATCTAGTCTGCCCAATATATCTGAATCCTTTGAATAGTCCCTGGCCCTATCTTATATGAAGGATAGCCTTATGCCTATCCCATGCATGCTTAAACTCCTTCACTGTATTTGCAGCTACCACTTCTGCAGGAAGGTTATTCCATGCATCCACTACTCTCTCAGTAAAGTAATACTTCCTCATATTACTTTTAAACCTTTGCCCCTCTAGTTTAAAACGGTGTCCTCTTGTGGTAGTTTTTCTTCTTTTAAATATGCTCTCCTCCTTTACCGAGTTGATTCCCTTTATGTATTTAAAAGTTTCTATCATATCCCCTCTGTCTCTTCTTTCTTCCAAGCTATACATGTTAAGGTCCTTTAACCTTTCCTGGTAAGTTTTTTCCTGCAATCCATGTACTAGTTTAGTAGCTCTTCTCTGAACTCTCTCTAGAGTATCTATATCCTTCTGGAGATATGGCCTCCAGTACTGCGCACGACTGTCCCGTCCCACTACACACCTTGGCTCTATGAATGTTGCAATTAGGAGGGCAGCTGCCGAGCTCCACCCGTCCAGCGTACCTCTGCTACCTCACTTCCAGTAACAGAATGGGGTCCCGCCGTGCATGTTGCGCCCACCTCATGCGCGCACTTGTTAGCTCCTTCACTCTGGTACCATGTGACCAGGCCACGGATCTCCGTAACGTGGGTTGGGTTTCGCTTGCTACTGGAAGCCGACAGCTGGGGAGGGAGCCAGAACATTCACCCCCCCTGGCTACCGGAGGACCCCTCACCTATACCAGGTACTACGTCTTACGACTGCCTGCAGTGTACCTTGCTCTCTTCCTGGGTTACCCATAGCAACGGCTTTACTCCTCCTGCTTGACTTGCCCAGTAGACCTTTTTCTTGTGTAGCTTTGCTTCATAGCCCACATGTGCCTTACTTACTCACCCAAGTTCTTTTGAATAGGCCAGGAGGACAAACATGCGCCCCTTTAAATGACTTCAGACCAGGCTTAGAACACTTGACGCAACATTCCTGAGAAGTCTTGGGCATTGCAGTTCAACGTGAACAATGGTCACATCCTGACCCTAACTACCACTGCTTGGCTGCCCAGGCCTACCTCTACAAGGTAGTAGTCCATATTGGCGTCCTGCAAGTGCTGGCTGATCCCCCCCGAACCCAGGCCTCCCCTGTATTTAGATTGCCGGTGGGTAGGCTGGATCCAAAAAGCCCGGGAACGGCAGCGCACACATTAACTCTTTCCCTACCAGCCTGGAGCAGCCACTAACTCAAAGCGTACTCCTGTAGGCAACCTGCCTACACTCTGACCTCTGCAGGGCGCAGGTTTCATGGCCCGTCGGCTGCTCTGTCGCTTCTCGCTGGCTTCGGCAGTCCGCCTGCGTGCTTCTCGCGCGGTCCCCCAGCCTGGGGAACGCAGCGGAATGTGTTGGCGCGAAGAGACTGAAGAGCAGGAGTGATAGAGCCAAAGCGGCTCAGCAGAGAGCGCTAGCGAATGGCTGGGCCGCGCAGCCTGGGTGGGATGTAGGATAGGGCTAGCTAGGTGGGGGTGGCCTCTCGGCGTGGCTTAGTTGCCGTAGGGGACTGGATGCGTGGCAAGCGTTCCTGAGGGGAAGAGAGAGAGAAAGCGTCAATTTCAAAGGAGGGGGCGTAAAAGGGAAGCAGGCGAAGAAAAGTGGGAGCTGGACTGGTGATTTTGGAGGAGCTAGGTGTGCAGGAGGGCCTGCAGAGTGCTGAGGAAAAAAAAAGAATGTAAAAAAGGCAGAGAGGAGAGTGACCCCTGCGGGAGGAAAAAAGCAAAAGCCTACAGCACCTGGTATTCCCAGGCGGTCTCCCATCCAAGTACTAACCAGGCCCGACCCTGCTTAGCTTCCGAGATCAGACGAGATCGGGCGCATTCAGGGTGGTGTGGCCGTAGGCAGTACTCAGGCTCTCCCTCAACCTTCTTATACTTGTCACCGGCACCCTGGCCCCGCCTTTCCATCACTTTACTACACTCAGCTGTGCTTTTTCACAAGCAACTCCACACACTCGTCTCTCCTCTCTCCCCTCTCTCTCTCTCTCTCTTCCTCTGGCTGGCTCTCTCGCTCTCCTCAACCCCTGCCTCATGCTGCTTTGCTCCCTCTTTAACCTCTTCCTGCCTGCACCTTCTCAAACACATTCTCAGCCTGGCCTCCAAGGCTCCTCTCTGCCTTCCCCTGGCCTGACTTTAAGCCTAAAGCTGACAGGGCTCAACACCACAGGAGCAGCAGGGCGCAAGCTTTCTAGACAGCAGCAGAGCCCACCAGGAAGGCCAGGCCTTCGCTCGCCTGACAGCCAGACTTCTCCGGGCACCAGCTAGTGCTCCCGCCTATCTGCCCCGACGCAAAAAATAAAAAAAAAAAAAGACAGGGACCCTGGTTGCACCAGGGCCTACAAACGCCAGTCCCCTGCCTGCTCGGCCTCAGTCTTTTGGGTGGCGTAGTGGCCGCTCCCCCCTTCCCTGCGTGCACCACAAGGCCCTGCCGCTCGAGGCCCCACCTCTTGCCGCAGGTCTCGCGCTCTTGTTGGGTGGGGTGCAACTCATCCTGCGCGCAGGGGTGCCTTTCGCCGTCCACCCACTCACCATTGCCCGGGACCAGGCGGAGACTGCGGTCATGTCAAAGTCCTACGTTAGGTGGGTTCCCCTGACCTAGAGATGAGCCATAACACTGTGTGCAGCACCGAAGGGACAGGGTCCCTCTGAAAACGACTTAGAAACATAGAATGTGTCGGCAGATAAGAACCATTTGGCCCATCTAGTCTGCCCAATATATCTGAATCCTTTGAATAGTCCCTGGCCCTATCTTATATGAAGGATAGCCTTATGCCTATCCCATGCATGCTTAAACTCCTTCACTGTATTTGCAGCTACCACTTCTGCAGGAAGGTTATTCCATGCATCCACTACTCTCTCAGTAAAGTAATACTTCCTCATATTACTTTTAAACCTTTGCCCCTCTAGTTTAAAACAGTGTCCTCTTGTGGTAGTTTTTCTTCTTTTAAATATGCTCTCCTCCTTTACCGAGTTGATTCCCTTTATGTATTTAAAAGTTTCTATCATATCCCCTCTGTCTCTTCTTTCTTCCAAGCTATACATGTTAAGGTCCTTTAACCTTTCCTGGTAAGTTTTTTCCTGCAATCCATGTACTAGTTTAGTAGCTCTTCTCTGAACTCTCTCTAGAGTATCTATATCCTTCTGGAGATATGGCCTCCAGTACTGCGCACGACTGTCCCGTCCCACTACACACCTTGGCTCTATGAATGTTGCAATTAGGAGGGCAGCTGCCGAGCTCCACCCGTCCAGCGTACCTCTGCTACCTCACTTCCAGTAACAGAATGGGGTCCCGCCGTGCATGTTGCGCCCACCTCATGCGCGCACTTGTTAGCTCCTTCACTCTGGTACCATGTGACCAGGCCACGGATCTCCGTAACGTGGGTTGGGTTCCGCTTGCTACTGGAAGCCGACAGCTGGGGAGGGAGCCAGAACATTCACCCCCCCTGGCTACCGGAGGACCCCTCACCTATACCAGGTACTACGTCTTACGACTGCCTGCAGTGTACCTTGCTCTCTTCCTGGGTTACCCATAGCAACGGCTTTACTCCTCCTGCTTGACTTGCCCAGTAGACCTTTTTCTTGTGTAGCTTTGCTTCATAGCCCACATGTGCCTTACTTACTCACCCAAGTTCTTTTGAATAGGCCAGGAGGACAAACATGCGCCCCTTTAAATGACTTCAGACCAGGCTTAGAACACTTGACGCAACATTCCTGAGAAGTCTTGGGCATTGCAGTTCAACGTGAACAATGGTCACATCCTGACCCTAACTACCACTGCTTGGCTGCCCAGGCCTACCTCTACAAGGTAGTAGTCCATATTGGCGTCCTGCAAGTGCTGGCTGATCCCCCCCGAACCCAGGCCTCCCCTGTATTTAGATTGCCGGTGGGTAGGCTGGATCCAAAAAGCCCGGGAACGGCAGCGCACACATTAACTCTTTCCCTACCAGCCTGGAGCAGCCACTAACTCAAAGCGTACTCCTGTAGGCAACCTGCCTACACTCTGACCTCTGCAGGGCGCAGGTTTCATGGCCCGTCGGCTGCTCTGTCGCTTCTCGCTGGCTTCGGCAGTCCGCCTGCGTGCTTCTCGCGCAGTCCCCCAGCCTGGGGAACGCAGCGGAATGTGTTGGCGCGAAGAGACTGAAGAGCAGGAGTGATAGAGCCAAAGCGGCTCAGCAGAGAGCGCTAGCGAATGGCTGGGCCGCGCAGCCTGGGTGGGATGTAGGATAGGGCTAGCTAGGTGGGGGTGGCCTCTCGGCGTGGCTTAGTTGCCGTAGGGGACTGGATGCGTGGCAAGCATTCCTGAGGGGAAGAGAGAGAGAAAGCGTCAATTTCAAAGGAGGGGGCGTAAAAGGGAAGCAGGCGAAGAAAAGTGGGAGCTGGACTGGTGATTTTGGAGAAGCTAGGTGTGCAGGAGGGCCTGCAGAGTGCTGAGGAAAAAAAAAGAATGTAAAAAAGGCAGAGAGGAGAGTGACCCCTGCTGGAGGAAAAAAGCAAAAGCCTACAGCACCTGGTATTCCCAGGCGGTCTCCCATCCAAGTACTAACCAGGCCCGACCCTGCTTAGCTTCCGAGATCAGACGAGATCGGGCGCATTCAGGGTGGTGTGGCCGTAGGCAGTACTCAGGCTCTCCCTCAACCTTCTTATACTTGTCACCGGCACCCGGCCCCGCCTTTCCATCACTTTACTACACTCAGCTGTGCTTTTTCACAAGCAACGCCACACACTCGTCTCTCCTCTCTCCCCTCTCTCTCTCTCTCTTCCTCTGGCTGGCTCTCTCGCTCTCCTCAACCCCTGCCTCATGCTGCTTTGCTCCCTCTTTAACCTCTTCCTGCCTGCACCTTCTCAAACACATTCTCAGCCTGGCCTCCAAGGCTCCTCTCTGCCTTCCCCTGGCCTGACTTTAAGCCTAAAGCTGACAGGGCTCAACACCACAGGAGCAGCAGGGCGCAAGCTTTCTAGACAGCAGCAGAGCCCACCAGGAAGGCCAGGCCTTCGCTCGCCTGACAGCCAGACTTCTCCGGGCACCAGCTAGTGCTCCCGCCTATCTGCCCCGACGCAAAAAATAAAAAAAAAAAAAGACAGGGACCCTGGTTGCACCAGGGCCTACAAACGCCAGTCCCCTGCCTGCTCGGCCTCAGTCTTTTGGGTGGCGTAGTGGCCGCTCCCCCCTTCCCTGCGTGCACCACAAGGCCCTGCCGCTCGAGGCCCCACCTCTTGCCGCAGGTCTCGCGCTCTTGTTGGGTGGGGTGCAACTCATCCTGCGCGCAGGGGTGCCTTTCGCCGTCCACCCACTCACCATTGCCCGGGACCAGGCGGAGACTGCGGTCATGTCAAAGTCCTACGTTAGGTGGGTTCCCCTGACCTAGAGATGAGCCATAACACTGTGTGCAGCACCGAAGGGACAGGGTCCCTCTGAAAACGACTTAGAAACATAGAATGTGTCGGCAGATAAGAACCATTTGGCCCATCTAGTCTGCCCAATATATCTGAATCCTTTGAATAGTCCCTGGCCCTATCTTATATGAAGGATAGCCTTATGCCTATCCCATGCATGCTTAAACTCCTTCACTGTATTTGCAGCTACCACTTCTGCAGGAAGGTTATTCCATGCATCCACTACTCTCTCAGTAAAGTAATACTTCCTCATATTACTTTTAAACCTTTGCCCCTCTAGTTTAAAACGGTGTCCTCTTGTGGTAGTTTTTCTTCTTTTAAATATGCTCTCCTCCTTTACCGAGTTGATTCCCTTTATGTATTTAAAAGTTTCTATCATATCCCCTCTGTCTCTTCTTTCTTCCAAGCTATACATGTTAAGGTCCTTTAACCTTTCCTGGTAAGTTTTTTCCTGCAATCCATGTACTAGTTTAGTAGCTCTTCTCTGAACTCTCTCTAGAGTATCTATATCCTTCTGGAGATATGGCCTCCAGTACTGCGCACGACTGTCCCGTCCCACTACACACCTTGGCTCTATGAATGTTGCAATTAGGAGGGCAGCTGCCGAGCTCCACCCGTCCAGCGTACCTCTGCTACCTCACTTCCAGTAACAGAATGGGGTCCCGCCGTGCATGTTGCGCCCACCTCATGCGCGCACTTGTTAGCTCCTTCACTCTGGTACCATGTGACCAGGCCACGGATCTCCGTAACGTGGGTTGGGTTCCGCTTGCTACTGGAAGCCGACAGCTGGGGAGGGAGCCAGAACATTCACCCCCCCTGGCTACCGGAGGACCCCTCACCTATACCAGGTACTACGTCTTACGACTGCCTGCAGTGTACCTTGCTCTCTTCCTGGGTTACCCATAGCAACGGCTTTACTCCTCCTGCTTGACTTGCCCAGTAGACCTTTTTCTTGTGTAGCTTTGCTTCATAGCCCACATGTGCCTTACTTACTCACCCAAGTTCTTTTGAATAGGCCAGGAGGACAAACATGCGCCCCTTTAAATGACTTCAGACCAGGCTTAGAACACTTGACGCAACATTCCTGAGAAGTCTTGGGCATTGCAGTTCAACGTGAACAATGGTCACATCCTGACCCTAACTACCACTGCTTGGCTGCCCAGGCCTACCTCTACAAGGTAGTAGTCCATATTGGCGTCCTGCAAGTGCTGGCTGATCCCCCCCGAACCCAGGCCTCCCCTGTATTTAGATTGCCGGTGGGTAGGCTGGATCCAAAAAGCCCGGGAACGGCAGCGCACACATTAACTCTTTCCCTACCAGCCTGGAGCAGCCACTAACTCAAAGCGTACTCCTGTAGGCAACCTGCCTACACTCTGACCTCTGCAGGGCGCAGGTTTCATGGCCCGTCGGCTGCTCTGTCGCTTCTCGCTGGCTTCGGCAGTCCGCCTGCGTGCTTCTCGCGCAGTCCCCCAGCCTGGGGAACGCAGCGGAATGTGTTGGCGCGAAGAGACTGAAGAGCAGGAGTGATAGAGCCAAAGCGGCTCAGCAGAGAGCGCTAGCGAATGGCTGGGCCGCGCAGCCTGGGTGGGATGTAGGATAGGGCTAGCTAGGTGGGGGTGGCCTCTCGGCGTGGCTTAGTTGCCGTAGGGGACTGGATGCGTGGCAAGCATTCCTGAGGGGAAGAGAGAGAGAAAGCGTCAATTTCAAAGGAGGGGGCGTAAAAGGGAAGCAGGCGAAGAAAAGTGGGAGCTGGACTGGTGATTTTGGAGAAGCTAGGTGTGCAGGAGGGCCTGCAGAGTGCTGAGGAAAAAAAAAGAATGTAAAAAAGGCAGAGAGGAGAGTGACCCCTGCTGGAGGAAAAAAGCAAAAGCCTACAGCACCTGGTATTCCCAGGCGGTCTCCCATCCAAGTACTAACCAGGCCCGACCCTGCTTAGCTTCCGAGATCAGACGAGATCGGGCGCATTCAGGGTGGTGTGGCCGTAGGCAGTACTCAGGCTCTCCCTCAACCTTCTTATACTTGTCACCGGCACCCGGCCCCGCCTTTCCATCACTTTACTACACTCAGCTGTGCTTTTTCACAAGCAACGCCACACACTCGTCTCTCCTCTCTCCCCTCTCTCTCTCTCTCTTCCTCTGGCTGGCTCTCTCGCTCTCCTCAACCCCTGCCTCATGCTGCTTTGCTCCCTCTTTAACCTCTTCCTGCCTGCACCTTCTCAAACACATTCTCAGCCTGGCCTCCAAGGCTCCTCTCTGCCTTCCCCTGGCCTGACTTTAAGCCTAAAGCTGACAGGGCTCAACACCACAGGAGCAGCAGGGCGCAAGCTTTCTAGACAGCAGCAGAGCCCACCAGGAAGGCCAGGCCTTCGCTCGCCTGACAGCCAGACTTCTCCGGGCACCAGCTAGTGCTCCCGCCTATCTGCCCCGACGCAAAAAAAAAAAAAAAAAGACAGGGACCCTGGTTGCACCAGGGCCTACAAACGCCAGTCCCCTGCCTGCTCGGCCTCAGTCTTTTGGGTGGCGTAGTGGCCGCTCCCCCCTTCCCTGCGTGCACCACAAGGCCCTGCCGCTCGAGGCCCCACCTCTTGCCGCAGGTCTCGCGCTCTTGTTGGGTGGGGTGCAACTCATCCTGCGCGCAGGGGTGCCTTTCGCCGTCCACCCACTCACCATTGCCCGGGACCAGGCGGAGACTGCGGTCATGTCAAAGTCCTACGTTAGGTGGGTTCCCCTGACCTAGAGATGAGCCATAACACTGTGTGCAGCACCGAAGGGACAGGGTCCCTCTGAAAACGACTTAGAAACATAGAATGTGTCGGCAGATAAGAACCATTTGGCCCATCTAGTCTGCCCAATATATCTGAATCCTTTGAATAGTCCCTGGCCCTATCTTATATGAAGGATAGCCTTATGCCTATCCCATGCATGCTTAAACTCCTTCACTGTATTTGCAGCTACCACTTCTGCAGGAAGGTTATTCCATGCATCCACTACTCTCTCAGTAAAGTAATACTTCCTCATATTACTTTTAAACCTTTGCCCCTCTAGTTTAAAACGGTGTCCTCTTGTGGTAGTTTTTCTTCTTTTAAATATGCTCTCCTCCTTTACCGAGTTGATTCCCTTTATGTATTTAAAAGTTTCTATCATATCCCCTCTGTCTCTTCTTTCTTCCAGCTATACATGTTAAGGTCCTTTAACCTTTCCTGGTAAGTTTTTTCCTGCAATCCATGTACTAGTTTAGTAGCTCTTCTCTGAACTCTCTCTAGAGTATCTATATCTTTCTGGAGATATGGCCTCCAGTACTGCGCACGACTGTCCCGTCCCACTACACACCTTGGCTCTATGAATGTTGCAATTAGGAGGGCAGCTGCCGAGCTCCACCCGTCCAGCGTACCTCTGCTACCTCACTTCCAGTAACAGAATGGGGTCCCGCCGTGCATGTTGCGCCCACCTCATGCGCGCACTTGTTAGCTCCTTCACTCTGGTACCATGTGACCAGGCCACGGATCTCCGTAACGTGGGTTGGGTTCCGCTTGCTACTGGAAGCCGACAGCTGGGGAGGGAGCCAGAACATTCACCCCCCCTGGCTACCGGAGGACCCCTCACCTATACCAGGTACTACGTCTTACGACTGCCTGCAGTGTACCTTGCTCTCTTCCTGGGTTACCCATAGCAACGGCTTTACTCCTCCTGCTTGACTTGCCCAGTAGACCTTTTTCTTGTGTAGCTTTGCTTCATAGCCCACATGTGCCTTACTTACTCACCCAAGTTCTTTTGAATAGGCCAGGAGGACAAACATGCGCCCCTTTAAATGACTTCAGACCAGGCTTAGAACACTTGACGCAACATTCCTGAGAAGTCTTGGGCATTGCAGTTCAACGTGAACAATGGTCACATCCTGACCCTAACTACCACTGCTTGGCTGCCCAGGCCTACCTCTACAAGGTAGTAGTCCATATTGGCGTCCTGCAAGTGCTGGCTGATCCCCCCCGAACCCAGGCCTCCCCTGTATTTAGATTGCCGGTGGGTAGGCTGGATCCAAAAAGCCCGGGAACGGCAGCGCACACATTAACTCTTTCCCTACCAGCCTGGAGCAGCCACTAACTCAAAGCGTACTCCTGTAGGCAACCTGCCTACACTCTGACCTCTGCAGGGCGCAGGTTTCATGGCCCGTCGGCTGCTCTGTCGCTTCTCGCTGGCTTCGGCAGTCCGCCTGCGTGCTTCTCGCGCGGTCCCCCAGCCTGGGGAACGCAGCGGAATGTGTTGGCGCGAAGAGACTGAAGAGCAGGAGTGATAGAGCCAAAGCGGCTCAGCAGAGAGCGCTAGCGAATGGCTGGGCCGCGCAGCCTGGGTGGGATGTAGGATAGGGCTAGCTAGGTGGGGGTGGCCTCTCGGCGTGGCTTAGTTGCCGTAGGGGACTGGATGCGTGGCAAGCGTTCCTGAGGGGAAGAGAGAGAGAAAGCGTCAATTTCAAAGGAGGGGGCGTAAAAGGGAAGCAGGCGAAGAAAAGTGGGAGCTGGACTGGTGATTTTGGAGGAGCTAGGTGTGCAGGAGGGCCTGCAGAGTGCTGAGGAAAAAAAAAGAATGTAAAAAAGGCAGAGAGGAGAGTGACCCCTGCTGGAGGAAAAAAGCAAAAGCCTACAGCACCTGGTATTCCCAGGCGGTCTCCCATCCAAGTACTAACCAGGCCCGACCCTGCTTAGCTTCCGAGATCAGACAAGATCGGGCGCATTCAGGGTGGTGTGGCCGTAGGCAGTACTCAGGCTCTCCCTCAACCTTCTTATACTTGTCACCGGCACCCTGGCCCCGCCTTTCCATCACTTTACTACACTCAGCTGTGCTTTTTCACAAGCAACGCCACACACTCGTCTCTCGTCTCTCCTCTCTCCCCTCTCTCTCTCTCTCTCTCTTCCTCTGGCTGGCTCTCTCGCTCTCCTCAACCCCTGCCTCATGCTGCTTTGCTCCCTCTTTAACCTCTTCCTGCCTGCACCTTCTCAAACACATTCTCAGCCTGGCCTCCAAGGCTCCTCTCTGCCTTCCCCTGGCCTGACTTTAAGCCTAAAGCTGACAGGGCTCAACACCACAGGAGCAGCAGGGCGCAAGCTTTCTAGACAGCAGCAGAGCCCACCAGGAAGGCCAGGCCTTCGCTCGCCTGACAGCCAGACTTCTCCGGGCACCAGCTAGTGCTCCCGCCTATCTGCCCCGACGCAAAAAAAAAAAAAAAAAAAAGACAGGGACCCTGGTTGCACCAGGGCCTACAAACGCCAGTCCCCTGCCTGCTCGGCCTCAGTCTTTTGGGTGGCGTAGTGGCCGCTCCCCCCTTCCCTGCGTGCACCACAAGGCCCTGCCGCTCGAGGCCCCACCTCTTGCCGCAGGTCTCGCGCTCTTGTTGGGTGGGGTGCAACTCATCCTGCGCGCAGGGGTGCCTTTCGCCGTCCACCCACTCACCATTGCCCGGGACCAGGCGGAGACTGCGGTCATGTCAAAGTCCTACGTTAGGTGGGTTCCCCTGACCTAGAGATGAGCCATAACACTGTGTGCAGCACCGAAGGGACAGGGTCCCTCTGAAAACGACTTAGAAACATAGAATGTGTCGGCAGATAAGAACCATTTGGCCCATCTAGTCTGCCCAATATATCTGAATCCTTTGAATAGTCCCTGGCCCTATCTTATATGAAGGATAGCCTTATGCCTATCCCATGCATGCTTAAACTCCTTCACTGTATTTGCAGCTACCACTTCTGCAGGAAGGTTATTCCATGCATCCACTACTCTCTCAGTAAAGTAATACTTCCTCATATTACTTTTAAACCTTTGCCCCTCTAGTTTAAAACGGTGTCCTCTTGTGGTAGTTTTTCTTCTTTTAAATATGCTCTCCTCCTTTACCGAGTTGATTCCCTTTATGTATTTAAAAGTTTCTATCATATCCCCTCTGTCTCTTCTTTCTTCCAAGCTATACATGTTAAGGTCCTTTAACCTTTCCTGGTAAGTTTTTTCCTGCAATCCATGTACTAGTTTAGTAGCTCTTCTCTGAACTCTCTCTAGAGTATCTATATCCTTCTGGAGATATGGCCTCCAGTACTGCGCACGACTGTCCCGTCCCACTACACACCTTGGCTCTATGAATGTTGCAATTAGGAGGGCAGCTGCCGAGCTCCACCCGTCCAGCGTACCTCTGCTACCTCACTTCCAGTAACAGAATGGGGTCCCGCCGTGCATGTTGCGCCCACCTCATGCGCGCACTTGTTAGCTCCTTCACTCTGGTACCATGTGACCAGGCCACGGATCTCCGTAACGTGGGTTGGGTTCCGCTTGCTACTGGAAGCCGACAGCTGGGGAGGGAGCCAGAACATTCACCCCCCCTGGCTACCGGAGGACCCCTCACCTATACCAGGTACTACGTCTTACGACTGCCTGCAGTGTACCTTGCTCTCTTCCTGGGTTACCCATAGCAACGGCTTTACTCCTCCTGCTTGACTTGCCCAGTAGACCTTTTTCTTGTGTAGCTTTGCTTCATAGCCCACATGTGCCTTACTTACTCACCCAAGTTCTTTTGAATAGGCCAGGAGGACAAACATGCGCCCCTTTAAATGACTTCAGACCAGGCTTAGAACACTTGACGCAACATTCCTGAGAAGTCTTGGGCATTGCAGTTCAACGTGAACAATGGTCACATCCTGACCCTAACTACCACTGCTTGGCTGCCCAGGCCTACCTCTACAAGGTAGTAGTCCATATTGGCGTCTTGCAAGTGCTGGCTGATCCCCCCCGAACCCAGGCCTCCCCTGTATTTAGATTGCCGGTGGGTAGGCTGGATCCAAAAAGCCCGGGAACGGCAGCGCACACATTAACTCTTTCCCTACCAGCCTGGAGCAGCCACTAACTCAAAGCGTACTCCTGTAGGCAACCTGCCTACACTCTGACCTCTGCAGGGCGCAGGTTTCATGGCCCGTCGGCTGCTCTGTCGCTTCTCGCTGGCTTCGGCAGTCCGCCTGCGTGCTTCTCGCGCGGTCCCCCAGCCTGGGGAACGCAGCGGAATGTGTTGGCGCGAAGAGACTGAAGAGCAGGAGTGATAGAGCCAAAGCGGCTCAGCAGAGAGCGCTAGCGAATGGCTGGGCCGCGCAGCCTGGGTGGGATGTAGGATAGGGCTAGCTAGGTGGGGGTGGCCTCTCGGCGTGGCTTAGTTGCCGTAGGGGACTGGATGCGTGGCAAGCGTTCCTGAGGGGAAGAGAGAGAGAAAGCGTCAATTTCAAAGGAGGGGGCGTAAAAGGGAAGCAGGCGAAGAAAAGTGGGAGCTGGACTGGTGATTTTGGAGGAGCTAGGTGTGCAGGAGGGCCTGCAGAGTGCTGAGGAAAAAAAAAGAATGTAAAAAAGGCAGAGAGGAGAGTGACCCCTGCTGGAGGAAAAAAGCAAAAGCCTACAGCACCTGGTATTCCCAGGCGGTCTCCCATCCAAGTACTAACCAGGCCCGACCCTGCTTAGCTTCCGAGATCAGACGAGATCGGGCGCATTCAGGGTGGTGTGGCCGTAGGCAGTACTCAGGCTCTCCCTCAACCTTCTTATACTTGTCACCGGCATCCTGGCCCCGCCTTTCCATCACTTTACTACACTCAGCTGTGCTTTTTCACAAGCAACGCCACACACTCGTCTCTCCTCTCTCCCCTCTCTCTCTCTCTCTCTCTTCCTCTGGCTGGCTCTCTCGCTCTCCTCAACCCCTGCCTCATGCTGCTTTGCTCCCTCTTTAACCTCTTCCTGCCTGCACCTTCTCAAACACATTCTCAGCCTGGCCTCCAAGGCTCCTCTCTGCCTTCCCCTGGCCTGACTTTAAGCCTAAAGCTGACAGGGCTCAACACCACAGGAGCAGCAGGGCGCAAGCTTTCTAGACAGCAGCAGAGCCCACCAGGAAGGCCAGGCCTTCGCTCGCCTGACAGCCAGACTTCTCCGGGCACCAGCTAGTGCTCCCGCCTATCTGCCCCGACGCAAAAAATAAAAAAAAAAAAAGACAGGGACCCTGGTTGCACCAGGGCCTACAAACGCCAGTCCCCTGCCTGCTCGGCCTCAGTCTTTTGGGTGGCGTAGTGGCCGCTCCCCCCTTCCCTGCGTGCACCACAAGGCCCTGCCGCTCGAGGCCCCACCTCTTGCCGCAGGTCTCGCGCTCTTGTTGGGTGGGGTGCAACTCATCCTGCGCGCAGGGGTGCCTTTCGCCGTCCACCCACTCACCATTGCCCGGGACCAGGCGGAGACTGCGGTCATGTCAAAGTCCTACGTTAGGTGGGTTCCCCTGACCTAGAGATGAGCCATAACACTGTGTGCAGCACCGAAGGGACAGGGTCCCTCTGAAAACGACTTAGAAACATAGAATGTGTCGGCAGATAAGAACCATTTGGCCCATCTAGTCTGCCCAATATATCTGAATCCTTTGAATAGTCCCTGGCCCTATCTTATATGAAGGATAGCCTTATGCCTATCCCATGCATGCTTAAACTCCTTCACTGTATTTGCAGCTACCACTTCTGCAGGAAGGTTATTCCATGCATCCACTACTCTCTCAGTAAAGTAATACTTCCTCATATTACTTTTAAACCTTTGCCCCTCTAGTTTAAAACGGTGTCCTCTTGTGGTAGTTTTTCTTCTTTTAAATATGCTCTCCTCCTTTACCGAGTTGATTCCCTTTATGTATTTAAAAGTTTCTATCATATCCCCTCTGTCTCTTCTTTCTTCCAAGCTATACATGTTAAGGTCCTTTAACCTTTCCTGGTAAGTTTTTTCCTGCAATCCATGTACTAGTTTAGTAGCTCTTCTCTGAACTCTCTCTAGAGTATCTATATCCTTCTGGAGATATGGCCTCCAGTACTGCGCACGACTGTCCCGTCCCACTACACACCTTGGCTCTATGAATGTTGCAATTAGGAGGGCAGCTGCCGAGCTCCACCCGTCCAGCGTACCTCTGCTACCTCACTTCCAGTAACAGAATGGGGTCCCGCCGTGCATGTTGCGCCCACCTCATGCGCGCACTTGTTAGCTCCTTCACTCTGGTACCATGTGACCAGGCCACGGATCTCCGTAACGTGGGTTGGGTTCCGCTTGCTACTGGAAGCCGACAGCTGGGGAGGGAGCCAGAACATTCACCCCCCCTGGCTACCGGAGGACCCCTCACCTATACCAGGTACTACGTCTTACGACTGCCTGCAGTGTACCTTGCTCTCTTCCTGGGTTACCCATAGCAACGGCTTTACTCCTCCTGCTTGACTTGCCCAGTAGACCTTTTTCTTGTGTAGCTTTGCTTCATAGCCCACATGTGCCTTACTTACTCACCCAAGTTCTTTTGAATAGGCCAGGAGGACAAACATGCGCCCCTTTAAATGACTTCAGACCAGGCTTAGAACACTTGACGCAACATTCCTGAGAAGTCTTGGGCATTGCAGTTCAACGTGAACAATGGTCACATCCTGACCCTAACTACCACTGCTTGGCTGCCCAGGCCTAGCTCTACAAGGTAGTAGTCCATATTGGCGTCCTGCAAGTGCTGGCTGATCCCCCCCGAACCCAGGCCTCCCCTGTATTTAGATTGCCGGTGGGTAGGCTGGATCCAAAAAGCCCGGGAACGGCAGCGCACACATTAACTCTTTCCCTACCAGCCTGGAGCAGCCACTAACTCAAAGCGTACTCCTGTAGGCAACCTGCCTACACTCTGACCTCTGCAGGGCGCAGGTTTCATGGCCCGTCGGCTGCTCTGTCGCTTCTCGCTGGCTTCGGCAGTCCGCCTGCGTGCTTCTCGCGCGGTCCCCCAGCCTGGGGAACGCAGCGGAATGTGTTGGCGCGAAGAGACTGAAGAGCAGGAGTGATAGAGCCAAAGCGGCTCAGCAGAGAGCGCTAGCGAATGGCTGGGCCGCGCAGCCTGGGTGGGATGTAGGATAGGGCTAGCTAGGTGGGGGTGGCCTCTCGGCGTGGCTTAGTTGCCGTAGGGGACTGGATGCGTGGCAAGCATTCCTGAGGGGAAGAGAGAGAGAAAGCGTCAATTTCAAAGGAGGGGGCGTAAAAGGGAAGCAGGCGAAGAAAAGTGGGAGCTGGACTGGTGATTTTGGAGAAGCTAGGTGTGCAGGAGGGCCTGCAGAGTGCTGAGGAAAAAAAAAGAATGTAAAAAAGGCAGAGAGGAGAGTGACCCCTGCTGGAGGAAAAAAGCAAAAGCCTACAGCACCTGGTATTCCCAGGCGGTCTCCCATCCAAGTACTAACCAGGCCCGACCCTGCTTAGCTTCCGAGATCAGACGAGATCGGGCGCATTCAGGGTGGTGTGGCCGTAGGCAGTACTCAGGCTCTCCCTCAACCTTCTTATACTTGTCACCGGCACCCTGGCCCCGCCTTTCCATCACTTTACTAGACTCAGCTGTGCTTTTTCACAAGCAACGCCACACACTCGTCTCTCCTCTCTCCCCTCTCTCTCTCTCTCTCTCTCTTCCTCTGGCTGGCTCTCTCGCTCTCCTCAACCCCTGCCTCATGCTGCTTTGCTCCCTCTTTAACCTCTTCCTGCCTGCACCTTCTCAAACACATTCTCAGCCTGGCCTCCAAGGCTCCTCTCTGCCTTCCCCTGGCCTGACTTTAAGCCTAAAGCTGACAGGGCTCAACACCACAGGAGCAGCAGGGCGCAAGCTTTCTAGACAGCAGCAGAGCCCACCAGGAAGGCCAGGCCTTCGCTCGCCTGACAGCCAGACTTCTCCGGGCACCAGCTAGTGCTCCCGCCTATCTGCCCCGACGCAAAAAATAAAAAAAAAAAAAGACAGGGACCCTGGTTGCACCAGGGCCTACAAACGCCAGTCCCCTGCCTGCTCGGCCTCAGTCTTTTGGGTGGCGTAGTGGCCGCTCCCCCCTTCCCTGCGTGCACCACAAGGCCCTGCCGCTCGAGGCCCCACCTCTTGCCGCAGGTCTCGCGCTCTTGTTGGGTGGGGTGCAACTCATCCTGCGCGCAGGGGTGCCTTTCGCCGTCCACCCACTCACCATTGCCCGGGACCAGGCGGAGACTGCGGTCATGTCAAAGTCCTACGTTAGGTGGGTTCCCCTGACCTAGAGATGAGCCATAACACTGTGTGCAGCACCGAAGGGACAGGGTCCCTCTGAAAACGACTTAGAAACATAGAATGTGTCGGCAGATAAGAACCATTTGGCCCATCTAGTCTGCCCAATATATCTGAATCCTTTGAATAGTCCCTGGCCCTATCTTATATGAAGGATAGCCTTATGCCTATCCCATGCATGCTTAAACTCCTTCACTGTATTTGCAGCTACCACTTCTGCAGGAAGGTTATTCCATGCATCCACTACTCTCTCAGTAAAGTAATACTTCCTCATATTACTTTTAAACCTTTGCCCCTCTAGTTTAAAACGGTGTCCTCTTGTGGTAGTTTTTCTTCTTTTAAATATGCTCTCCTCCTTTACCGAGTTGATTCCCTTTATGTATTTAAAAGTTTCTATCATATCCCCTCTGTCTCTTCTTTCTTCCAGCTATACATGTTAAGGTCCTTTAACCTTTCCTGGTAAGTTTTTTCCTGCAATCCATGTACTAGTTTAGTAGCTCTTCTCTGAACTCTCTCTAGAGTATCTATATCTTTCTGGAGATATGGCCTCCAGTACTGCGCACGACTGTCCCGTCCCACTACACACCTTGGCTCTATGAATGTTGCAATTAGGAGGGCAGCTGCCGAGCTCCACCCGTCCAGCGTACCTCTGCTACCTCACTTCCAGTAACAGAATGGGGTCCCGCCGTGCATGTTGCGCCCACCTCATGCGCGCACTTGTTAGCTCCTTCACTCTGGTACCATGTGACCAGGCCACGGATCTCCGTAACGTGGGTTGGGTTCCGCTTGCTACTGGAAGCCGACAGCTGGGGAGGGAGCCAGAACATTCACCCCCCCTGGCTACCGGAGGACCCCTCACCTATACCAGGTACTACGTCTTACGACTGCCTGCAGTGTACCTTGCTCTCTTCCTGGGTTACCCATAGCAACGGCTTTACTCCTCCTGCTTGACTTGCCCAGTAGACCTTTTTCTTGTGTAGCTTTGCTTCATAGCCCACATGTGCCTTACTTACTCACCCAAGTTCTTTTGAATAGGCCAGGAGGACAAACATGCGCCCCTTTAAATGACTTCAGACCAGGCTTAGAACACTTGACGCAACATTCCTGAGAAGTCTTGGGCATTGCAGTTCAACGTGAACAATGGTCACATCCTGACCCTAACTACCACTGCTTGGCTGCCCAGGCCTACCTCTACAAGGTAGTAGTCCATATTGGCGTCCTGCAAGTGCTGGCTGATCCCCCCCGAACCCAGGCCTCCCCTGTATTTAGATTGCCGGTGGGTAGGCTGGATCCAAAAAGCCCGGGAACGGCAGCGCACACATTAACTCTTTCCCTACCAGCCTGGAGCAGCCACTAACTCAAAGCGTACTCCTGTAGGCAACCTGCCTACACTCTGACCTCTGCAGGGCGCAGGTTTCATGGCCCGTCGGCTGCTCTGTCGCTTCTCGCTGGCTTCGGCAGTCCGCCTGCGTGCTTCTCGCGCGGTCCCCCAGCCTGGGGAACGCAGCGGAATGTGTTGGCGCGAAGAGACTGAAGAGCAGGAGTGATAGAGCCAAAGCGGCTCAGCAGAGAGCGCTAGCGAATGGCTGGGCCGCGCAGCCTGGGTGGGATGTAGGATAGGGCTAGCTAGGTGGGGGTGGCCTCTCGGCGTGGCTTAGTTGCCGTAGGGGACTGGATGCGTGGCAAGCGTTCCTGAGGGGAAGAGAGAGAGAAAGCGTCAATTTCAAAGGAGGGGGCGTAAAAGGGAAGCAGGCGAAGAAAAGTGGGAGCTGGACTGGTGATTTTGGAGGAGCTAGGTGTGCAGGAGGGCCTGCAGAGTGCTGAGGAAAAAAAAAGAATGTAAAAAAGGCAGAGAGGAGAGTGACCCCTGCTGGAGGAAAAAAGCAAAAGCCTACAGCACCTGGTATTCCCAGGCGGTCTCCCATCCAAGTACTAACCAGGCCCGACCCTGCTTAGCTTCCGAGATCAGACAAGATCGGGCGCATTCAGGGTGGTGTGGCCGTAGGCAGTACTCAGGCTCTCCCTCAACCTTCTTATACTTGTCACCGGCACCCTGGCCCCGCCTTTCCATCACTTTACTACACTCAGCTGTGCTTTTTCACAAGCAACGCCACACACTCGTCTCTCGTCTCTCCTCTCTCCCCTCTCTCTCTCTCTCTCTCTTCCTCTGGCTGGCTCTCTCGCTCTCCTCAACCCCTGCCTCATGCTGCTTTGCTCCCTCTTTAACCTCTTCCTGCCTGCACCTTCTCAAACACATTCTCAGCCTGGCCTCCAAGGCTCCTCTCTGCCTTCCCCTGGCCTGACTTTAAGCCTAAAGCTGACAGGGCTCAACACCACAGGAGCAGCAGGGCGCAAGCTTTCTAGACAGCAGCAGAGCCCACCAGGAAGGCCAGGCCTTCGCTCGCCTGACAGCCAGACTTCTCCGGGCACCAGCTAGTGCTCCCGCCTATCTGCCCCGACGCAAAAAAAAAAAAAAAAAAAAGACAGGGACCCTGGTTGCACCAGGGCCTACAAACGCCAGTCCCCTGCCTGCTCGGCCTCAGTCTTTTGGGTGGCGTAGTGGCCGCTCCCCCCTTCCCTGCGTGCACCACAAGGCCCTGCCGCTCGAGGCCCCACCTCTTGCCGCAGGTCTCGCGCTCTTGTTGGGTGGGGTGCAACTCATCCTGCGCGCAGGGGTGCCTTTCGCCGTCCACCCACTCACCATTGCCCGGGACCAGGCGGAGACTGCGGTCATGTCAAAGTCCTACGTTAGGTGGGTTCCCCTGACCTAGAGATGAGCCATAACACTGTGTGCAGCACCGAAGGGACAGGGTCCCTCTGAAAACGACTTAGAAACATAGAATGTGTCGGCAGATAAGAACCATTTGGCCCATCTAGTCTGCCCAATATATCTGAATCCTTTGAATAGTCCCTGGCCCTATCTTATATGAAGGATAGCCTTATGCCTATCCCATGCATGCTTAAACTCCTTCACTGTATTTGCAGCTACCACTTCTGCAGGAAGGTTATTCCATGCATCCACTACTCTCTCAGTAAAGTAATACTTCCTCATATTACTTTTAAACCTTTGCCCCTCTAGTTTAAAACGGTGTCCTCTTGTGGTAGTTTTTCTTCTTTTAAATATGCTCTCCTCCTTTACCGAGTTGATTCCCTTTATGTATTTAAAAGTTTCTATCATATCCCCTCTGTCTCTTCTTTCTTCCAAGCTATACATGTTAAGGTCCTTTAACCTTTCCTGGTAAGTTTTTTCCTGCAATCCATGTACTAGTTTAGTAGCTCTTCTCTGAACTCTCTCTAGAGTATCTATATCCTTCTGGAGATATGGCCTCCAGTACTGCGCACGACTGTCCCGTCCCACTACACACCTTGGCTCTATGAATGTTGCAATTAGGAGGGCAGCTGCCGAGCTCCACCCGTCCAGCGTACCTCTGCTACCTCACTTCCAGTAACAGAATGGGGTCCCGCCGTGCATGTTGCGCCCACCTCATGCGCGCACTTGTTAGCTCCTTCACTCTGGTACCATGTGACCAGGCCACGGATCTCCGTAACGTGGGTTGGGTTCCGCTTGCTACTGGAAGCCGACAGCTGGGGAGGGAGCCAGAACATTCACCCCCCCTGGCTACCGGAGGACCCCTCACCTATACCAGGTACTACGTCTTACGACTGCCTGCAGTGTACCTTGCTCTCTTCCTGGGTTACCCATAGCAACGGCTTTACTCCTCCTGCTTGACTTGCCCAGTAGACCTTTTTCTTGTGTAGCTTTGCTTCATAGCCCACATGTGCCTTACTTACTCACCCAAGTTCTTTTGAATAGGCCAGGAGGACAAACATGCGCCCCTTTAAATGACTTCAGACCAGGCTTAGAACACTTGACGCAACATTCCTGAGAAGTCTTGGGCATTGCAGTTCAACGTGAACAATGGTCACATCCTGACCCTAACTACCACTGCTTGGCTGCCCAGGCCTACCTCTACAAGGTAGTAGTCCATATTGGCGTCTTGCAAGTGCTGGCTGATCCCCCCCGAACCCAGGCCTCCCCTGTATTTAGATTGCCGGTGGGTAGGCTGGATCCAAAAAGCCCGGGAACGGCAGCGCACACATTAACTCTTTCCCTACCAGCCTGGAGCAGCCACTAACTCAAAGCGTACTCCTGTAGGCAACCTGCCTACACTCTGACCTCTGCAGGGCGCAGGTTTCATGGCCCGTCGGCTGCTCTGTCGCTTCTCGCTGGCTTCGGCAGTCCGCCTGCGTGCTTCTCGCGCGGTCCCCCAGCCTGGGGAACGCAGCGGAATGTGTTGGCGCGAAGAGACTGAAGAGCAGGAGTGATAGAGCCAAAGCGGCTCAGCAGAGAGCGCTAGCGAATGGCTGGGCCGCGCAGCCTGGGTGGGATGTAGGATAGGGCTAGCTAGGTGGGGGTGGCCTCTCGGCGTGGCTTAGTTGCCGTAGGGGACTGGATGCGTGGCAAGCGTTCCTGAGGGGAAGAGAGAGAGAAAGCGTCAATTTCAAAGGAGGGGGCGTAAAAGGGAAGCAGGCGAAGAAAAGTGGGAGCTGGACTGGTGATTTTGGAGGAGCTAGGTGTGCAGGAGGGCCTGCAGAGTGCTGAGGAAAAAAAAAGAATGTAAAAAAGGCAGAGAGGAGAGTGACCCCTGCTGGAGGAAAAAAGCAAAAGCCTACAGCACCTGGTATTCCCAGGCGGTCTCCCATCCAAGTACTAACCAGGCCCGACCCTGCTTAGCTTCCGAGATCAGACGAGATCGGGCGCATTCAGGGTGGTGTGGCCGTAGGCAGTACTCAGGCTCTCCCTCAACCTTCTTATACTTGTCACCGGCATCCTGGCCCCGCCTTTCCATCACTTTACTACACTCAGCTGTGCTTTTTCACAAGCAACGCCACACACTCGTCTCTCCTCTCTCCCCTCTCTCTCTCTCTCTCTCTTCCTCTGGCTGGCTCTCTCGCTCTCCTCAACCCCTGCCTCATGCTGCTTTGCTCCCTCTTTAACCTCTTCCTGCCTGCACCTTCTCAAACACATTCTCAGCCTGGCCTCCAAGGCTCCTCTCTGCCTTCCCCTGGCCTGACTTTAAGCCTAAAGCTGACAGGGCTCAACACCACAGGAGCAGCAGGGCGCAAGCTTTCTAGACAGCAGCAGAGCCCACCAGGAAGGCCAGGCCTTCGCTCGCCTGACAGCCAGACTTCTCCGGGCACCAGCTAGTGCTCCCGCCTATCTGCCCCGACGCAAAAAATAAAAAAAAAAAAAGACAGGGACCCTGGTTGCACCAGGGCCTACAAACGCCAGTCCCCTGCCTGCTCGGCCTCAGTCTTTTGGGTGGCGTAGTGGCCGCTCCCCCCTTCCCTGCGTGCACCACAAGGCCCTGCCGCTCGAGGCCCCACCTCTTGCCGCAGGTCTCGCGCTCTTGTTGGGTGGGGTGCAACTCATCCTGCGCGCAGGGGTGCCTTTCGCCGTCCACCCACTCACCATTGCCCGGGACCAGGCGGAGACTGCGGTCATGTCAAAGTCCTACGTTAGGTGGGTTCCCCTGACCTAGAGATGAGCCATAACACTGTGTGCAGCACCGAAGGGACAGGGTCCCTCTGAAAACGACTTAGAAACATAGAATGTGTCGGCAGATAAGAACCATTTGGCCCATCTAGTCTGCCCAATATATCTGAATCCTTTGAATAGTCCCTGGCCCTATCTTATATGAAGGATAGCCTTATGCCTATCCCATGCATGCTTAAACTCCTTCACTGTATTTGCAGCTACCACTTCTGCAGGAAGGTTATTCCATGCATCCACTACTCTCTCAGTAAAGTAATACTTCCTCATATTACTTTTAAACCTTTGCCCCTCTAGTTTAAAACGGTGTCCTCTTGTGGTAGTTTTTCTTCTTTTAAATATGCTCTCCTCCTTTACCGAGTTGATTCCCTTTATGTATTTAAAAGTTTCTATCATATCCCCTCTGTCTCTTCTTTCTTCCAAGCTATACAT
The DNA here is from genome assembly GCF_965119305.1 of Pelophylax lessonae. NCBI lineage: Eukaryota > Metazoa > Chordata > Amphibia > Anura > Ranidae > Pelophylax > Pelophylax lessonae. The sequence continues at coordinate 14,709,387 of NC_138772.1, forward strand.
GTTAAGGTCCTTTAACCTTTCCTGGTAAGTTTTTTCCTGCAATCCATGTACTAGTTTAGTAGCTCTTCTCTGAACTCTCTCTAGAGTATCTATATCCTTCTGGAGATATGGCCTCCAGTACTGCGCACGACTGTCCCGTCCCACTACACACCTTGGCTCTATGAATGTTGCAATTAGGAGGGCAGCTGCCGAGCTCCACCCGTCCAGCGTACCTCTGCTACCTCACTTCCAGTAACAGAATGGGGTCCCGCCGTGCATGTTGCGCCCACCTCATGCGCGCACTTGTTAGCTCCTTCACTCTGGTACCATGTGACCAGGCCACGGATCTCCGTAACGTGGGTTGGGTTCCGCTTGCTACTGGAAGCCGACAGCTGGGGAGGGAGCCAGAACATTCACCCCCCCTGGCTACCGGAGGACCCCTCACCTATACCAGGTACTACGTCTTACGACTGCCTGCAGTGTACCTTGCTCTCTTCCTGGGTTACCCATAGCAACGGCTTTACTCCTCCTGCTTGACTTGCCCAGTAGACCTTTTTCTTGTGTAGCTTTGCTTCATAGCCCACATGTGCCTTACTTACTCACCCAAGTTCTTTTGAATAGGCCAGGAGGACAAACATGCGCCCCTTTAAATGACTTCAGACCAGGCTTAGAACACTTGACGCAACATTCCTGAGAAGTCTTGGGCATTGCAGTTCAACGTGAACAATGGTCACATCCTGACCCTAACTACCACTGCTTGGCTGCCCAGGCCTAGCTCTACAAGGTAGTAGTCCATATTGGCGTCCTGCAAGTGCTGGCTGATCCCCCCCGAACCCAGGCCTCCCCTGTATTTAGATTGCCGGTGGGTAGGCTGGATCCAAAAAGCCCGGGAACGGCAGCGCACACATTAACTCTTTCCCTACCAGCCTGGAGCAGCCACTAACTCAAAGCGTACTCCTGTAGGCAACCTGCCTACACTCTGACCTCTGCAGGGCGCAGGTTTCATGGCCCGTCGGCTGCTCTGTCGCTTCTCGCTGGCTTCGGCAGTCCGCCTGCGTGCTTCTCGCGCGGTCCCCCAGCCTGGGGAACGCAGCGGAATGTGTTGGCGCGAAGAGACTGAAGAGCAGGAGTGATAGAGCCAAAGCGGCTCAGCAGAGAGCGCTAGCGAATGGCTGGGCCGCGCAGCCTGGGTGGGATGTAGGATAGGGCTAGCTAGGTGGGGGTGGCCTCTCGGCGTGGCTTAGTTGCCGTAGGGGACTGGATGCGTGGCAAGCATTCCTGAGGGGAAGAGAGAGAGAAAGCGTCAATTTCAAAGGAGGGGGCGTAAAAGGGAAGCAGGCGAAGAAAAGTGGGAGCTGGACTGGTGATTTTGGAGAAGCTAGGTGTGCAGGAGGGCCTGCAGAGTGCTGAGGAAAAAAAAAGAATGTAAAAAAGGCAGAGAGGAGAGTGACCCCTGCTGGAGGAAAAAAGCAAAAGCCTACAGCACCTGGTATTCCCAGGCGGTCTCCCATCCAAGTACTAACCAGGCCCGACCCTGCTTAGCTTCCGAGATCAGACGAGATCGGGCGCATTCAGGGTGGTGTGGCCGTAGGCAGTACTCAGGCTCTCCCTCAACCTTCTTATACTTGTCACCGGCACCCTGGCCCCGCCTTTCCATCACTTTACTAGACTCAGCTGTGCTTTTTCACAAGCAACGCCACACACTCGTCTCTCCTCTCTCCCCTCTCTCTCTCTCTCTCTCTCTTCCTCTGGCTGGCTCTCTCGCTCTCCTCAACCCCTGCCTCATGCTGCTTTGCTCCCTCTTTAACCTCTTCCTGCCTGCACCTTCTCAAACACATTCTCAGCCTGGCCTCCAAGGCTCCTCTCTGCCTTCCCCTGGCCTGACTTTAAGCCTAAAGCTGACAGGGCTCAACACCACAGGAGCAGCAGGGCGCAAGCTTTCTAGACAGCAGCAGAGCCCACCAGGAAGGCCAGGCCTTCGCTCGCCTGACAGCCAGACTTCTCCGGGCACCAGCTAGTGCTCCCGCCTATCTGCCCCGACGCAAAAAATAAAAAAAAAAAAAGACAGGGACCCTGGTTGCACCAGGGCCTACAAACGCCAGTCCCCTGCCTGCTCGGCCTCAGTCTTTTGGGTGGCGTAGTGGCCGCTCCCCCCTTCCCTGCGTGCACCACAAGGCCCTGCCGCTCGAGGCCCCACCTCTTGCCGCAGGTCTCGCGCTCTTGTTGGGTGGGGTGCAACTCATCCTGCGCGCAGGGGTGCCTTTCGCCGTCCACCCACTCACCATTGCCCGGGACCAGGCGGAGACTGCGGTCATGTCAAAGTCCTACGTTAGGTGGGTTCCCCTGACCTAGAGATGAGCCATAACACTGTGTGCAGCACCGAAGGGACAGGGTCCCTCTGAAAACGACTTAGAAACATAGAATGTGTCGGCAGATAAGAACCATTTGGCCCATCTAGTCTGCCCAATATATCTGAATCCTTTGAATAGTCCCTGGCCCTATCTTATATGAAGGATAGCCTTATGCCTATCCCATGCATGCTTAAACTCCTTCACTGTATTTGCAGCTACCACTTCTGCAGGAAGGTTATTCCATGCATCCACTACTCTCTCAGTAAAGTAATACTTCCTCATATTACTTTTAAACCTTTGCCCCTCTAGTTTAAAACGGTGTCCTCTTGTGGTAGTTTTTCTTCTTTTAAATATGCTCTCCTCCTTTACCGAGTTGATTCCCTTTATGTATTTAAAAGTTTCTATCATATCCCCTCTGTCTCTTCTTTCTTCCAAGCTATACATGTTAAGGTCCTTTAACCTTTCCTGGTAAGTTTTTTCCTGCAATCCATGTACTAGTTTAGTAGCTCTTCTCTGAACTCTCTCTAGAGTATCTATATCCTTCTGGAGATATGGCCTCCAGTACTGCGCACGACTGTCCCGTCCCACTACACACCTTGGCTCTATGAATGTTGCAATTAGGAGGGCAGCTGCCGAGCTCCACCCGTCCAGCGTACCTCTGCTACCTCACTTCCAGTAACAGAATGGGGTCCCGCCGTGCATGTTGCGCCCACCTCATGCGCGCACTTGTTAGCTCCTTCACTCTGGTACCATGTGACCAGGCCACGGATCTCCGTAACGTGGGTTGGGTTCCGCTTGCTACTGGAAGCCGACAGCTGGGGAGGGAGCCAGAACATTCACCCCCCCCTGGCTACCGGAGGACCCCTCACCTATACCAGGTACTACGTCTTACGACTGCCTGCAGTGTACCTTGCTCTCTTCCTGGGTTACCCATAGCAACGGCTTTACTCCTCCTGCTTGACTTGCCCAGTAGACCTTTTTCTTGTGTAGCTTTGCTTCATAGCCCACATGTGCCTTACTTACTCACCCAAGTTCTTTTGAATAGGCCAGGAGGACAAACATGCGCCCCTTTAAATGACTTCAGACCAGGCTTAGAACACTTGACGCAACATTCCTGAGAAGTCTTGGGCATTGCAGTTCAACGTGAACAATGGTCACATCCTGACCCTAACTACCACTGCTTGGCTGCCCAGGCCTACCTCTACAAGGTAGTAGTCCATATTGGCGTCCTGCAAGTGCTGGCTGATCCCCCCCGAACCCAGGCCTCCCCTGTATTTAGATTGCCGGTGGGTAGGCTGGATCCAAAAAGCCCGGGAACGGCAGCGCACACATTAACTCTTTCCCTACCAGCCTGGAGCAGCCACTAACTCAAAGCGTACTCCTGTAGGCAACCTGCCTACACTCTGACCTCTGCAGGGCGCAGGTTTCATGGCCCGTCGGCTGCTCTGTCGCTTCTCGCTGGCTTCGGCAGTCCGCCTGCGTGCTTCTCGCGCAGTCCCCCAGCCTGGGGAACGCAGCGGAATGTGTTGGCACGAAGAGACTGAAGAGCAGGAGTGATAGAGCCAAAGCGGCTCAGCAGAGAGCGCTAGCGAATGGCTGGGCCGCGCAGCCTGGGTGGGATGTAGGATAGGGCTAGCTAGGTGGGGGTGGCCTCTCGGCGTGGCTTAGTTGCCGTAGGGGACTGGATGCGTGGCAAGCGTTCCTGAGGGGAAGAGAGAGAGAAAGCGTCAATTTCAAAGGAGGGGGCGTAAAAGGGAAGCAGGCGAAGAAAAGTGGGAGCTGGACTGGTGATTTTGGAGAAGCTAGGTGTGCAGGAGGGCCTGCAGAGTGCTGAGGAAAAAAAAAGAATGTAAAAAAGGCAGAGAGGAGAGTGACCCCTGCTGGAGGAAAAAAGCAAAAGCCTACAGCACCTGGTATTCCCAGGCGGTCTCCCATCCAAGTACTAACCAGGCCCGACCCTGCTTAGCTTCCGAGATCAGACGAGATCGGGCGCATTCAGGGTGGTGTGGCCGTAGGCAGTACTCAGGCTCTCCCTCAACCTTCTTATACTTGTCACCGGCACCCTGGCCCCGCCTTTCCATCACTTTACTACACTCAGCTGTGCTTTTTCACAAGCAACGCCACACACTCGTCTCTCGTCTCTCGTCTCTCGTCTCTCGTCTCTCGTCTCTCGTCTCTCTCTCTCTCTCTCTCTCTCTTCCTCTGGCTGGCTCTCTCGCTCTCCTCAACCCCTGCCTCATGCTGCTTTGCTCCCTCTTTAACCTCTTCCTGCCTGCACCTTCTCAAACACATTCTCAGCCTGGCCTCCAAGGCTCCTCTCTGCCTTCCCCTGGCCTGACTTTAAGCCTAAAGCTGACAGGGCTCAACACCACAGGAGCAGCAGGGCGCAAGCTTTCTAGACAGCAGCAGAGCCCACCAGGAAGGCCAGGCCTTCGCTCGCCTGACAGCCAGACTTCTCCGGGCACCAGCTAGTGCTCCCGCCTATCTGCCCCGACGCAAAAAATAAAAAAAAAAAAAGACAGGGACCCTGGTTGCACCAGGGCCTACAAACGCCAGTCCCCTGCCTGCTCGGCCTCAGTCTTTTGGGTGGCGTAGTGGCCGCTCCCCCCTTCCCTGCGTGCACCACAAGGCCCTGCCGCTCGAGGCCCCACCTCTTGCCGCAGGTCTCGCGCTCTTGTTGGGTGGGGTGCAACTCATCCTGCGCGCAGGGGTGCCTTTCGCCGTCCACCCACTCACCATTGCCCGGGACCAGGCGGAGACTGCGGTCATGTCAAAGTCCTACGTTAGGTGGGTTCCCCTGACCTAGAGATGAGCCATAACACTGTGTGCAGCACCGAAGGGACAGGGTCCCTCTGAAAACGACTTAGAAACATAGAATGTGTCGGCAGATAAGAACCATTTGGCCCATCTAGTCTGCCCAATATATCTGAATCCTTTGAATAGTCCCTGGCCCTATCTTATATGAAGGATAGCCTTATGCCTATCCCATGCATGCTTAAACTCCTTCACTGTATTTGCAGCTACCACTTCTGCAGGAAGGTTATTCCATGCATCCACTACTCTCTCAGTAAAGTAATACTTCCTCATATTACTTTTAAACCTTTGCCCCTCTAGTTTAAAACGGTGTCCTCTTGTGGTAGTTTTTCTTCTTTTAAATATGCTCTCCTCCTTTACCGAGTTGATTCCCTTTATGTATTTAAAAGTTTCTATCATATCCCCTCTGTCTCTTCTTTCTTCCAAGCTATACATGTTAAGGTCCTTTAACCTTTCCTGGTAAGTTTTTTCCTGCAATCCATGTACTAGTTTAGTAGCTCTTCTCTGAACTCTCTCTAGAGTATCTATATCCTTCTGGAGATATGGCCTCCAGTACTGCGCACGACTGTCCCGTCCCACTACACACCTTGGCTCTATGAATGTTGCAATTAGGAGGGCAGCTGCCGAGCTCCACCCGTCCAGCGTACCTCTGCTACCTCACTTCCAGTAACAGAATGGGGTCCCGCCGTGCATGTTGCGCCCACCTCATGCGCGCACTTGTTAGCTCCTTCACTCTGGTACCATGTGACCAGGCCACGGATCTCCGTAACGTGGGTTGGGTTCCGCTTGCTACTGGAAGCCGACAGCTGGGGAGGGAGCCAGAACATTCACCCCCCCTGGCTACCGGAGGACCCCTCACCTATACCAGGTACTACGTCTTACGACTGCCTGCAGTGTACCTTGCTCTCTTCCTGGGTTACCCATAGCAACGGCTTTACTCCTCCTGCTTGACTTGCCCAGTAGACCTTTTTCTTGTGTAGCTTTGCTTCATAGCCCACATGTGCCTTACTTACTCACCCAAGTTCTTTTGAATAGGCCAGGAGGACAAACATGCGCCCCTTTAAATGACTTCAGACCAGGCTTAGAACACTTGACGCAACATTCCTGAGAAGTCTTGGGCATTGCAGTTCAACGTGAACAATGGTCACATCCTGACCCTAACTACCACTGCTTGGCTGCCCAGGCCTACCTCTACAAGGTAGTAGTCCATATTGGCGTCCTGCAAGTGCTGGCTGATCCCCCCCGAACCCAGGCCTCCCCTGTATTTAGATTGCCGGTGGGTAGGCTGGATCCAAAAAGCCCGGGAACGGCAGCGCACACATTAACTCTTTCCCTACCAGCCTGGAGCAGCCACTAACTCAAAGCGTACTCCTGTAGGCAACCTGCCTACACTCTGACCTCTGCAGGGCGCAGGTTTCATGGCCCGTCGGCTGCTCTGTCGCTTCTCGCTGGCTTCGGCAGTCCGCCTGCGTGCTTCTCGCGCGGTCCCCCAGCCTGGGGAACGCAGCGGAATGTGTTGGCACGAAGAGACTGAAGAGCAGGAGTGATAGAGCCAAAGCGGCTCAGCAGAGAGCGCTAGCGAATGGCTGGGCCGCGCAGCCTGGGTGGGATGTAGGATAGGGCTAGCTAGGTGGGGGTGGCCTCTCGGCGTGGCTTAGTTGCCGTAGGGGACTGGATGCGTGGCAAGCGTTCCTGAGGGGAAGAGAGAGAGAAAGCGTCAATTTCAAAGGAGGGGGCGTAAAAGGGAAGCAGGCGAAGAAAAGTGGGAGCTGGACTGGTGATTTTGGAGAAGCTAGGTGTGCAGGAGGGCCTGCAGAGTGCTGAGGAAAAAAAAAGAATGTAAAAAAGGCAGAGAGGAGAGTGACCCCTGCTGGAGGAAAAAAGCAAAAGCCTACAGCACCTGGTATTCCCAGGCGGTCTCCCATCCAAGTACTAACCAGGCCCGACCCTGCTTAGCTTCCGAGATCAGACGAGATCGGGCGCATTCAGGGTGGTGTGGCCGTAGGCAGTACTCAGGCTCTCCCTCAACCTTCTTATACTTGTCACCGGCACCCTGGCCCCGCCTTTCCATCACTTTACTACACTCAGCTGTGCTTTTTCACAAGCAACGCCACACACTCGTCTCTCCTCTCTCCCCTCTCTCTCTCTCTCTCTCTTCCTCTGGCTGGCTCTCTCGCTCTCCTCAACCCCTGCCTCATGCTGCTTTGCTCCCTCTTTAACCTCTTCCTGCCTGCACCTTCTCAAACACATTCTCAGCCTGGCCTCCAAGGCTCCTCTCTGCCTTCCCCTGGCCTGACTTTAAGCCTAAAGCTGACAGGGCTCAACACCACAGGAGCAGCAGGGCGCAAGCTTTCTAGACAGCAGCAGAGCCCACCAGGAAGGCCAGGCCTTCGCTCGCCTGACAGCCAGACTTCTCCGGGCACCAGCTAGTGCTCCCGCCTATCTGCCCCGACGCAAAAAATAAAAAAAAAAAAAGACAGGGACCCTGGTTGCACCAGGGCCTACAAACGCCAGTCCCCTGCCTGCTCGGCCTCAGTCTTTTGGGTGGCGTAGTGGCCGCTCCCCCCTTCCCTGCGTGCACCACAAGGCCCTGCCGCTCGAGGCCCCACCTCTTGCCGCAGGTCTCGCTCTCTTGTTGGGTGGGGTGCAACTCATCCTGCGCGCAGGGGTGCCTTTCGCCGTCCACCCACTCACCATTGCCCGGGACCAGGCGGAGACTGCGGTCATGTCAAAGTCCTACGTTAGGTGGGTTCCCCTGACCTAGAGATGAGCCATAACACTGTGTGCAGCACCGAAGGGACAGGGTCCCTCTGAAAACGACTTAGAAACATAGAATGTGTCGGCAGATAAGAACCATTTGGCCCATCTAGTCTGCCCAATATATCTGAATCCTTTGAATAGTCCCTGGCCCTATCTTATATGAAGGATAGCCTTATGCCTATCCCATGCATGCTTAAACTCCTTCACTGTATTTGCAGCTACCACTTCTGCAGGAAGGTTATTCCATGCATCCACTACTCTCTCAGTAAAGTAATACTTCCTCATATTACTTTTAAACCTTTGCCCCTCTAGTTTAAAACGGTGTCCTCTTGTGGTAGTTTTTCTTCTTTTAAATATGCTCTCCTCCTTTACCGAGTTGATTCCCTTTATGTATTTAAAAGTTTCTATCATATCCCCTCTGTCTCTTCTTTCTTCCAAGCTATACATGTTAAGGTCCTTTAACCTTTCCTGGTAAGTTTTTTCCTGCAATCCATGTACTAGTTTAGTAGCTCTTCTCTGAACTCTCTCTAGAGTATCTATATCCTTCTGGAGATATGGCCTCCAGTACTGCGCACGACTGTCCCGTCCCACTACACACCTTGGCTCTATGAATGTTGCAATTAGGAGGGCAGCTGCCGAGCTCCACCCGTCCAGCGTACCTCTGCTACCTCACTTCCAGTAACAGAATGGGGTCCCGCCGTGCATGTTGCGCCCACCTCATGCGCGCACTTGTTAGCTCCTTCACTCTGGTACCATGTGACCAGGCCACGGATCTCCGTAACGTGGGTTGGGTTCCGCTTGCTACTGGAAGCCGACAGCTGGGGAGGGAGCCAGAACATTCACCCCCCCTGGCTACCGGAGGACCCCTCACCTATACCAGGTACTACGTCTTACGACTGCCTGCAGTGTACCTTGCTCTCTTCCTGGGTTACCCATAGCAACGGCTTTACTCCTCCTGCTTGACTTGCCCAGTAGACCTTTTTCTTGTGTAGCTTTGCTTCATAGCCCACATGTGCCTTACTTACTCACCCAAGTTCTTTTGAATAGGCCAGGAGGACAAACATGCGCCCCTTTAAATGACTTCAGACCAGGCTTAGAACACTTGACGCAACATTCCTGAGAAGTCTTGGGCATTGCAGTTCAACGTGAACAATGGTCACATCCTGACCCTAACTACCACTGCTTGGCTGCCCAGGCCTACCTCTACAAGGTAGTAGTCCATATTGGCGTCCTGCAAGTGCTGGCTGATCCCCCCCGAACCCAGGCCTCCCCTGTATTTAGATTGCCGGTGAGTAGGCTGGATCCAAAAAGCCCGGGAACGGCAGCGCACACATTAACTCTTTCCCTACCAGCCTGGAGCAGCCACTAACTCAAAGCGTACTCCTGTAGGCAACCTGCCTACACTCTGACCTCTGCAGGGCGCAGGTTTCATGGCCCGTCGGCTGCTCTGTCGCTTCTCGCTGGCTTCGGCAGTCCGCCTGCGTGCTTCTCGCGCGGTCCCCCAGCCTGGGGAACGCAGCGGAATGTGTTGGCACGAAGAGACTGAAGAGCAGGAGTGATAGAGCCAAAGCGGCTCAGCAGAGAGCGCTAGCGAATGGCTGGGCCGCGCAGCCTGGGTGGGATGTAGGATAGGGCTAGCTAGGTGGGGGTGGCCTCTCGGCGTGGCTTAGTTGCCGTAGGGGACTGGATGCGTGGCAAGCGTTCCTGAGGGGAAGAGAGAGAGAAAGCGTCAATTTCAAAGGAGGGGGCGTAAAAGGGAAGCAGGCGAAGAAAAGTGGGAGCTGGACTGGTGATTTTGGAGAAGCTAGGTGTGCAGGAGGGCCTGCAGAGTGCTGAGGAAAAAAAAAGAATGTAAAAAAGGCAGAGAGGAGAGTGACCCCTGCTGGAGGAAAAAAGCAAAAGCCTACAGCACCTGGTATTCCCAGGCGGTCTCCCATCCAAGTACTAACCAGGCCCGACCCTGCTTAGCTTCCGAGATCAGACGAGATCGGGCGCATTCAGGGTGGTGTGGCCGTAGGCAGTACTCAGGCTCTCCCTCAACCTTCTTATACTTGTCACCGGCACCCTGGCCCCGCCTTTCCATCACTTTACTACACTCAGCTGTGCTTTTTCACAAGCAACGCCACACACTCGTCTCTCCTCTCTCCCCTCTCTCTCTCTCTCTCTCTTCCTCTGGCTGGCTCTCTCGCTCTCCTCAACCCCTGCCTCATGCTGCTTTGCTCCCTCTTTAACCTCTTCCTGCCTGCACCTTCTCAAACACATTCTCAGCCTGGCCTCCAAGGCTCCTCTCTGCCTTCCCCTGGCCTGACTTTAAGCCTAAAGCTGACAGGGCTCAACACCACAGGAGCAGCAGGGCGCAAGCTTTCTAGACAGCAGCAGAGCCCACCAGGAAGGCCAGGCCTTCGCTCGCCTGACAGCCAGACTTCTCCGGGCACCAGCTAGTGCTCCCGCCTATCTGCCCCGACGCAAAAAATAAAAAAAAAAAAAGACAGGGACCCTGGTTGCACCAGGGCCTACAAACGCCAGTCCCCTGCCTGCTCGGCCTCAGTCTTTTGGGTGGCGTAGTGGCCGCTCCCCCCTTCCCTGCGTGCACCACAAGGCCCTGCCGCTCGAGGCCCCACCTCTTGCCGCAGGTCTCGCTCTCTTGTTGGGTGGGGTGCAACTCATCCTGCGCGCAGGGGTGCCTTTCGCCGTCCACCCACTCACCATTGCCCGGGACCAGGCGGAGACTGCGGTCATGTCAAAGTCCTACGTTAGGTGGGTTCCCCTGACCTAGAGATGAGCCATAACACTGTGTGCAGCACCGAAGGGACAGGGTCCCTCTGAAAACGACTTAGAAACATAGAATGTGTCGGCAGATAAGAACCATTTGGCCCATCTAGTCTGCCCAATATATCTGAATCCTTTGAATAGTCCCTGGCCCTATCTTATATGAAGGATAGCCTTATGCCTATCCCATGCATGCTTAAACTCCTTCACTGTATTTGCAGCTACCACTTCTGCAGGAAGGTTATTCCATGCATCCACTACTCTCTCAGTAAAGTAATACTTCCTCATATTACTTTTAAACCTTTGCCCCTCTAGTTTAAAACGGTGTCCTCTTGTGGTAGTTTTTCTTCTTTTAAATATGCTCTCCTCCTTTACCGAGTTGATTCCCTTTATGTATTTAAAAGTTTCTATCATATCCCCTCTGTCTCTTCTTTCTTCCAAGCTATACATGTTAAGGTCCTTTAACCTTTCCTGGTAAGTTTTTTCCTGCAATCCATGTACTAGTTTAGTAGCTCTTCTCTGAACTCTCTCTAGAGTATCTATATCCTTCTGGAGATATGGCCTCCAGTACTGCGCACGACTGTCCCGTCCCACTACACACCTTGGCTCTATGAATGTTGCAATTAGGAGGGCAGCTGCCGAGCTCCACCCGTCCAGCGTACCTCTGCTACCTCACTTCCAGTAACAGAATGGGGTCCCGCCGTGCATGTTGCGCCCACCTCATGCGCGCACTTGTTAGCTCCTTCACTCTGGTACCATGTGACCAGGCCACGGATCTCCGTAACGTGGGTTGGGTTCCGCTTGCTACTGGAAGCCGACAGCTGGGGAGGGAGCCAGAACATTCACCCCCCCTGGCTACCGGAGGACCCCTCACCTATACCAGGTACTACGTCTTACGACTGCCTGCAGTGTACCTTGCTCTCTTCCTGGGTTACCCATAGCAACGGCTTTACTCCTCCTGCTTGACTTGCCCAGTAGACCTTTTTCTTGTGTAGCTTTGCTTCATAGCCCACATGTGCCTTACTTACTCACCCAAGTTCTTTTGAATAGGCCAGGAGGACAAACATGCGCCCCTTTAAATGACTTCAGACCAGGCTTAGAACACTTGACGCAACATTCCTGAGAAGTCTTGGGCATTGCAGTTCAACGTGAACAATGGTCACATCCTGACCCTAACTACCACTGCTTGGCTGCCCAGGCCTACCTCTACAAGGTAGTAGTCCATATTGGCGTCCTGCAAGTGCTGGCTGATCCCCCCCGAACCCAGGCCTCCCCTGTATTTAGATTGCCGGTGAGTAGGCTGGATCCAAAAAGCCCGGGAACGGCAGCGCACACATTAACTCTTTCCCTACCAGCCTGGAGCAGCCACTAACTCAAAGCGTACTCCTGTAGGCAACCTGCCTACACTCTGACCTCTGCAGGGCGCAGGTTTCATGGCCCGTCGGCTGCTCTGTCGCTTCTCGCTGGCTTCGGCAGTCCGCCTGCGTGCTTCTCGCGCGGTCCCCCAGCCTGGGGAACGCAGCGGAATGTGTTGGCACGAAGAGACTGAAGAGCAGGAGTGATAGAGCCAAAGCGGCTCAGCAGAGAGCGCTAGCGAATGGCTGGGCCGCGCAGCCTGGGTGGGATGTAGGATAGGGCTAGCTAGGTGGGGGTGGCCTCTCGGCGTGGCTTAGTTGCCGTAGGGGACTGGATGCGTGGCAAGCGTTCCTGAGGGGAAGAGAGAGAGAAAGCGTCAATTTCAAAGGAGGGGGCGTAAAAGGGAAGCAGGCGAAGAAAAGTGGGAGCTGGACTGGTGATTTTGGAGAAGCTAGGTGTGCAGGAGGGCCTGCAGAGTGCTGAGGAAAAAAAAAGAATGTAAAAAAGGCAGAGAGGAGAGTGACCCCTGCTGGAGGAAAAAAGCAAAAGCCTACAGCACCTGGTATTCCCAGGCGGTCTCCCATCCAAGTACTAACCAGGCCCGACCCTGCTTAGCTTCCGAGATCAGACGAGATCGGGCGCATTCAGGGTGGTGTGGCCGTAGGCAGTACTCAGGCTCTCCCTCAACCTTCTTATACTTGTCACCGGCACCCTGGCCCCGCCTTTCCATCACTTTACTACACTCAGCTGTGCTTTTTCACAAGCAACGCCACACACTCGTCTCTCCTCTCTCCCCTCTCTCTCTCTCTCTCTCTTCCTCTGGCTGGCTCTCTCGCTCTCCTCAACCCCTGCCTCATGCTGCTTTGCTCCCTCTTTAACCTCTTCCTGCCTGCACCTTCTCAAACACATTCTCAGCCTGGCCTCCAAGGCTCCTCTCTGCCTTCCCCTGGCCTGACTTTAAGCCTAAAGCTGACAGGGCTCAACACCACAGGAGCAGCAGGGCGCAAGCTTTCTAGACAGCAGCAGAGCCCACCAGGAAGGCCAGGCCTTCGCTCGCCTGACAGCCAGACTTCTCCGGGCACCAGCTAGTGCTCCCGCCTATCTGCCCCGACGCAAAAAATAAAAAAAAAAAAAGACAGGGACCCTGGTTGCACCAGGGCCTACAAACGCCAGTCCCCTGCCTGCTCGGCCTCAGTCTTTTGGGTGGCGTAGTGGCCGCTCCCCCCTTCCCTGCGTGCACCACAAGGCCCTGCCGCTCGAGGCCCCACCTCTTGCCGCAGGTCTCGCGCTCTTGTTGGGTGGGGTGCAACTCATCCTGCGCGCAGGGGTGCCTTTCGCCGTCCACCCACTCACCATTGCCCGGGACCAGGCGGAGACTGCGGTCATGTCAAAGTCCTACGTTAGGTGGGTTCCCCTGACCTAGAGATGAGCCATAACACTGTGTGCAGCACCGAAGGGACAGGGTCCCTCTGAAAACGACTTAGAAACATAGAATGTGTCGGCAGATAAGAACCATTTGGCCCATCTAGTCTGCCCAATATATCTGAATCCTTTGAATAGTCCCTGGCCCTATCTTATATGAAGGATAGCCTTATGCCTATCCCATGCATGCTTAAACTCCTTCACTGTATTTGCAGCTACCACTTCTGCAGGAAGGTTATTCCATGCATCCACTACTCTCTCAGTAAAGTAATACTTCCTCATATTACTTTTAAACCTTTGCCCCTCTAGTTTAAAACGGTGTCCTCTTGTGGTAGTTTTTCTTCTTTTAAATATGCTCTCCTCCTTTACCGAGTTGATTCCCTTTATGTATTTAAAAGTTTCTATCATATCCCCTCTGTCTCTTCTTTCTTCCAAGCTATACATGTTAAGGTCCTTTAACCTTTCCTGGTAAGTTTTTTCCTGCAATCCATGTACTAGTTTAGTAGCTCTTCTCTGAACTCTCTCTAGAGTATCTATATCCTTCTGGAGATATGGCCTCCAGTACTGCGCACGACTGTCCCGTCCCACTACACACCTTGGCTCTATGAATGTTGCAATTAGGAGGGCAGCTGCCGAGCTCCACCCGTCCAGCGTACCTCTGCTACCTCACTTCCAGTAACAGAATGGGGTCCCGCCGTGCATGTTGCGCCCACCTCATGCGCGCACTTGTTAGCTCCTTCACTCTGGTACCATGTGACCAGGCCACGGATCTCCGTAACGTGGGTTGGGTTCCGCTTGCTACTGGAAGCCGACAGCTGGGGAGGGAGCCAGAACATTCACCCCCCCTGGCTACCGGAGGACCCCTCACCTATACCAGGTACTACGTCTTACGACTGCCTGCAGTGTACCTTGCTCTCTTCCTGGGTTACCCATAGCAACGGCTTTACTCCTCCTGCTTGACTTGCCCAGTAGACCTTTTTCTTGTGTAGCTTTGCTTCATAGCCCACATGTGCCTTACTTACTCACCCAAGTTCTTTTGAATAGGCCAGGAGGACAAACATGCGCCCCTTTAAATGACTTCAGACCAGGCTTAGAACACTTGACGCAACATTCCTGAGAAGTCTTGGGCATTGCAGTTCAACGTGAACAATGGTCACATCCTGACCCTAACTACCACTGCTTGGCTGCCCAGGCCTACCTCTACAAGGTAGTAGTCCATATTGGCGTCCTGCAAGTGCTGGCTGATCCCCCCCGAACCCAGGCCTCCCCTGTATTTAGATTGCCGGTGGGTAGGCTGGATCCAAAAAGCCCGGGAACGGCAGCGCACACATTAACTCTTTCCCTACCAGCCTGGAGCAGCCACTAACTCAAAGCGTACTCCTGTAGGCAACCTGCCTACACTCTGACCTCTGCAGGGCGCAGGTTTCATGGCCCGTCGGCTGCTCTGTCGCTTCTCGCTGGCTTCGGCAGTCCGCCTGCGTGCTTCTCGCGCGGTCCCCCAGCCTGGGGAACGCAGCGGAATGTGTTGGCGCGAAGAGACTGAAGAGCAGGAGTGATAGAGCCAAAGCGGCTCAGCAGAGAGCGCTAGCGAATGGCTGGGCCGCGCAGCCTGGGTGGGATGTAGGATAGGGCTAGCTAGGTGGGGGTGGCCTCTCGGCGTGGCTTAGTTGCCGTAGGGGACTGGATGCGTGGCAAGCGTTCCTGAGGGGAAGAGAGAGAGAAAGCGTCAATTTCAAAGGAGGGGGCGTAAAAGGGAAGCAGGCGAAGAAAAGTGGGAGCTGGACTGGTGATTTTGGAGGAGCTAGGTGTGCAGGAGGGCCTGCAGAGTGCTGAGGAAAAAAAAAGAATGTAAAAAAGGCAGAGAGGAGAGTGACCCCTGCTGGAGGAAAAAAGCAAAAGCCTACAGCACCTGGTATTCCCAGGCGGTCTCCCATCCAAGTACTAACCAGGCCCGACCCTGCTTAGCTTCCGAGATCAGACGAGATCGGGCGCATTCAGGGTGGTGTGGCCGTAGGCAGTACTCAGGCTCTCCCTCAACCTTCTTATACTTGTCACCGGCACCCTGGCCCCGCCTTTCCATCACTTTACTACACTCAGCTGTGCTTTTTCACAAGCAACTCCACACACTCGTCTCTCCTCTCTCCCCTCTCTCTCTCTCTCTCTTCCTCTGGCTGGCTCTCTCGCTCTCCTCAACCCCTGCCTCATGCTGCTTTGCTCCCTCTTTAACCTCTTCCTGCCTGCACCTTCTCAAACACATTCTCAGCCTGGCCTCCAAGGCTCCTCTCTGCCTTCCCCTGGCCTGACTTTAAGCCTAAAGCTGACAGGGCTCAACACCACAGGAGCAGCAGGGCGCAAGCTTTCTAGACAGCAGCAGAGCCCACCAGGAAGGCCAGGCCTTCGCTCGCCTGACAGCCAGACTTCTCCGGGCACCAGCTAGTGCTCCCGCCTATCTGCCCCGACGCAAAAAATAAAAAAAAAAAAAGACAGGGACCCTGGTTGCACCAGGGCCTACAAACGCCAGTCCCCTGCCTGCTCGGCCTCAGTCTTTTGGGTGGCGTAGTGGCCGCTCCCCCCTTCCCTGCGTGCACCACAAGGCCCTGCCGCTCGAGGCCCCACCTCTTGCCGCAGGTCTCGCGCTCTTGTTGGGTGGGGTGCAACTCATCCTGCGCGCAGGGGTGCCTTTCGCCGTCCACCCACTCACCATTGCCCGGGACCAGGCGGAGACTGCGGTCATGTCAAAGTCCTACGTTAGGTGGGTTCCCCTGACCTAGAGATGAGCCATAACACTGTGTGCAGCACCGAAGGGACAGGGTCCCTCTGAAAACGACTTAGAAACATAGAATGTGTCGGCAGATAAGAACCATTTGGCCCATCTAGTCTGCCCAATATATCTGAATCCTTTGAATAGTCCCTGGCCCTATCTTATATGAAGGATAGCCTTATGCCTATCCCATGCATGCTTAAACTCCTTCACTGTATTTGCAGCTACCACTTCTGCAGGAAGGTTATTCCATGCATCCACTACTCTCTCAGTAAAGTAATACTTCCTCATATTACTTTTAAACCTTTGCCCCTCTAGTTTAAAACGGTGTCCTCTTGTGGTAGTTTTTCTTCTTTTAAATATGCTCTCCTCCTTTACCGAGTTGATTCCCTTTATGTATTTAAAAGTTTCTATCATATCCCCTCTGTCTCTTCTTTCTTCCAAGCTATACATGTTAAGGTCCTTTAACCTTTCCTGGTAAGTTTTTTCCTGCAATCCATGTACTAGTTTAGTAGCTCTTCTCTGAACTCTCTCTAGAGTATCTATATCCTTCTGGAGATATGGCCTCCAGTACTGCGCACGACTGTCCCGTCCCACTACACACCTTGGCTCTATGAATGTTGCAATTAGGAGGGCAGCTGCCGAGCTCCACCCGTCCAGCGTACCTCTGCTACCTCACTTCCAGTAACAGAATGGGGTCCCGCCGTGCATGTTGCGCCCACCTCATGCGCGCACTTGTTAGCTCCTTCACTCTGGTACCATGTGACCAGGCCACGGATCTCCGTAACGTGGGTTGGGTTCCGCTTGCTACTGGAAGCCGACAGCTGGGGAGGGAGCCAGAACATTCACCCCCCCTGGCTACCGGAGGACCCCTCACCTATACCAGGTACTACGTCTTACGACTGCCTGCAGTGTACCTTGCTCTCTTCCTGGGTTACCCATAGCAACGGCTTTACTCCTCCTGCTTGACTTGCCCAGTAGACCTTTTTCTTGTGTAGCTTTGCTTCATAGCCCACATGTGCCTTACTTACTCACCCAAGTTCTTTTGAATAGGCCAGGAGGACAAACATGCGCCCCTTTAAATGACTTCAGACCAGGCTTAGAACACTTGACGCAACATTCCTGAGAAGTCTTGGGCATTGCAGTTCAACGTGAACAATGGTCACATCCTGACCCTAACTACCACTGCTTGGCTGCCCAGGCCTACCTCTACAAGGTAGTAGTCCATATTGGCGTCCTGCAAGTGCTGGCTGATCCCCCCCGAACCCAGGCCTCCCCTGTATTTAGATTGCCGGTGGGTAGGCTGGATCCAAAAAGCCCGGGAACGGCAGCGCACACATTAACTCTTTCCCTACCAGCCTGGAGCAGCCACTAACTCAAAGCGTACTCCTGTAGGCAACCTGCCTACACTCTGACCTCTGCAGGGCGCAGGTTTCATGGCCCGTCGGCTGCTCTGTCGCTTCTCGCTGGCTTCGGCAGTCCGCCTGCGTGCTTCTCGCGCGGTCCCCCAGCCTGGGGAACGCAGCGGAATGTGTTGGCGCGAAGAGACTGAAGAGCAGGAGTGATAGAGCCAAAGCGGCTCAGCAGAGAGCGCTAGCGAATGGCTGGGCCGCGCAGCCTGGGTGGGATGTAGGATAGGGCTAGCTAGGTGGGGGTGGCCTCTCGGCGTGGCTTAGTTGCCGTAGGGGACTGGATGCGTGGCAAGCGTTCCTGAGGGGAAGAGAGAGAGAAAGCGTCAATTTCAAAGGAGGGGGCGTAAAAGGGAAGCAGGCGAAGAAAAGTGGGAGCTGGACTGGTGATTTTGGAGGAGCTAGGTGTGCAGGAGGGCCTGCAGAGTGCTGAGGAAAAAAAAAGAATGTAAAAAAGGCAGAGAGGAGAGTGACCCCTGCGGGAGGAAAAAAGCAAAAGCCTACAGCACCTGGTATTCCCAGGCGGTCTCCCATCCAAGTACTAACCAGGCCCGACCCTGCTTAGCTTCCGAGATCAGACGAGATCGGGCGCATTCAGGGTGGTGTGGCCGTAGGCAGTACTCAGGCTCTCCCTCAACCTTCTTATACTTGTCACCGGCACCCTGGCCCCGCCTTTCCATCACTTTACTACACTCAGCTGTGCTTTTTCACAAGCAACTCCACACACTCGTCTCTCCTCTCTCCCCTCTCTCTCTCTCTCTCTTCCTCTGGCTGGCTCTCTCGCTCTCCTCAACCCCTGCCTCATGCTGCTTTGCTCCCTCTTTAACCTCTTCCTGCCTGCACCTTCTCAAACACATTCTCAGCCTGGCCTCCAAGGCTCCTCTCTGCCTTCCCCTGGCCTGACTTTAAGCCTAAAGCTGACAGGGCTCAACACCACAGGAGCAGCAGGGCGCAAGCTTTCTAGACAGCAGCAGAGCCCACCAGGAAGGCCAGGCCTTCGCTCGCCTGACAGCCAGACTTCTCCGGGCACCAGCTAGTGCTCCCGCCTATCTGCCCCGACGCAAAAAATAAAAAAAAAAAAAGACAGGGACCCTGGTTGCACCAGGGCCTACAAACGCCAGTCCCCTGCCTGCTCGGCCTCAGTCTTTTGGGTGGCGTAGTGGCCGCTCCCCCCTTCCCTGCGTGCACCACAAGGCCCTGCCGCTCGAGGCCCCACCTCTTGCCGCAGGTCTCGCGCTCTTGTTGGGTGGGGTGCAACTCATCCTGCGCGCAGGGGTGCCTTTCGCCGTCCACCCACTCACCATTGCCCGGGACCAGGCGGAGACTGCGGTCATGTCAAAGTCCTACGTTAGGTGGGTTCCCCTGACCTAGAGATGAGCCATAACACTGTGTGCAGCACCGAAGGGACAGGGTCCCTCTGAAAACGACTTAGAAACATAGAATGTGTCGGCAGATAAGAACCATTTGGCCCATCTAGTCTGCCCAATATATCTGAATCCTTTGAATAGTCCCTGGCCCTATCTTATATGAAGGATAGCCTTATGCCTATCCCATGCATGCTTAAACTCCTTCACTGTATTTGCAGCTACCACTTCTGCAGGAAGGTTATTCCATGCATCCACTACTCTCTCAGTAAAGTAATACTTCCTCATATTACTTTTAAACCTTTGCCCCTCTAGTTTAAAACGGTGTCCTCTTGTGGTAGTTTTTCTTCTTTTAAATATGCTCTCCTCCTTTACCGAGTTGATTCCCTTTATCTATTTAAAAGTTTCTATCATATCCCCTCTGTCTCTTCTTTCTTCCAAGCTATACATGTTAAGGTCCTTTAACCTTTCCTGGTAAGTTTTTTCCTGCAATCCATGTACTAGTTTAGTAGCTCTTCTCTGAACTCTCTCTAGAGTATCTATATCCTTCTGGAGATATGGCCTCCAGTACTGCGCACGACTGTCCCGTCCCACTACACACCTTGGCTCTATGAATGTTGCAATTAGGAGGGCAGCTGCCGAGCTCCACCCGTCCAGCGTACCTCTGCTACCTCACTTCCAGTAACAGAATGGGGTCCCGCCGTGCATGTTGCGCCCACCTCATGCGCGCACTTGTTAGCTCCTTCACTCTGGTACCATGTGACCAGGCCACGGATCTCCGTAACGTGGGTTGGGTTCCGCTTGCTACTGGAAGCCGACAGCTGGGGAGGGAGCCAGAACATTCACCCCCCCTGGCTACCGGAGGACCCCTCACCTATACCAGGTACTACGTCTTACGACTGCCTGCAGTGTACCTTGCTCTCTTCCTGGGTTACCCATAGCAACGGCTTTACTCCTCCTGCTTGACTTGCCCAGTAGACCTTTTTCTTGTGTAGCTTTGCTTCATAGCCCACATGTGCCTTACTTACTCACCCAAGTTCTTTTGAATAGGCCAGGAGGACAAACATGCGCCCCTTTAAATGACTTCAGACCAGGCTTAGAACACTTGACGCAACATTCCTGAGAAGTCTTGGGCATTGCAGTTCAACGTGAACAATGGTCACATCCTGACCCTAACTACCACTGCTTGGCTGCCCAGGCCTACCTCTACAAGGTAGTAGTCCATATTGGCGTCCTGCAAGTGCTGGCTGATCCCCCCCGAACCCAGGCCTCCCCTGTATTTAGATTGCCGGTGGGTAGGCTGGATCCAAAAAGCCCGGGAACGGCAGCGCACACATTAACTCTTTCCCTACCAGCCTGGAGCAGCCACTAACTCAAAGCGTACTCCTGTAGGCAACCTGCCTACACTCTGACCTCTGCAGGGCGCAGGTTTCATGGCCCGTCGGCTGCTCTGTCGCTTCTCGCTGGCTTCGGCAGTCCGCCTGCGTGCTTCTCGCGCGGTCCCCCAGCCTGGGGAACGCAGCGGAATGTGTTGGCGCGAAGAGACTGAAGAGCAGGAGTGATAGAGCCAAAGCGGCTCAGCAGAGAGCGCTAGCGAATGGCTGGGCCGCGCAGCCTGGGTGGGATGTAGGATAGGGCTAGCTAGGTGGGGGTGGCCTCTCGGCGTGGCTTAGTTGCCGTAGGGGACTGGATGCGTGGCAAGCGTTCCTGAGGGGAAGAGAGAGAGAAAGCGTCAATTTCAAAGGAGGGGGCGTAAAAGGGAAGCAGGCGAAGAAAAGTGGGAGCTGGACTGGTGATTTTGGAGGAGCTAGGTGTGCAGGAGGGCCTGCAGAGTGCTGAGGAAAAAAAAAGAATGTAAAAAAGGCAGAGAGGAGAGTGACCCCTGCTGGAGGAAAAAAGCAAAAGCCTACAGCACCTGGTATTCCCAGGCGGTCTCCCATCCAAGTACTAACCAGGCCCGACCCTGCTTAGCTTCCGAGATCAGACGAGATCGGGCGCATTCAGGGTGGTGTGGCCGTAGGCAGTACTCAGGCTCTCCCTCAACCTTCTTATACTTGTCACCGGCACCCTGGCCCCGCCTTTCCATCACTTTACTACACTCAGCTGTGCTTTTTCACAAGCAACGCCACACACTCGTCTCTCGTCTCTCCTCTCTCCCCTCTCTCTCTCTCTCTCTCTTCCTCTGGCTGGCTCTCTCGCTCTCTCGCTCTCCTCAACCCCTGCCTCATGCTGCTTTGCTCCCTCTTTAACCTCTTCCTGCCTGCACCTTCTCAAACACATTCTCAGCCTGGCCTCCAAGGCTCCTCTCTGCCTTCCCCTGGCCTGACTTTAAGCCTAAAGCTGACAGGGCTCAACACCACAGGAGCAGCAGGGCGCAAGCTTTCTAGACAGCAGCAGAGCCCACCAGGAAGGCCAGGCCTTCGCTCGCCTGACAGCCAGACTTCTCCGGGCACCAGCTAGTGCTCCCGCCTATCTGCCCCGACGCAAAAAATAAAAAAAAAAAAAGACAGGGACCCTGGTTGCACCAGGGCCTACAAACGCCAGTCCCCTGCCTGCTCGGCCTCAGTCTTTTGGGTGGCGTAGTGGCCGCTCCCCCCTTCCCTGCGTGCACCACAAGGCCCTGCCGCTCGAGGCCCCACCTCTTGCCGCAGGTCTCGCGCTCTTGTTGGGTGGGGTGCAACTCATCCTGCGCGCAGGGGTGCCTTTCGCCGTCCACCCACTCACCATTGCCCGGGACCAGGCGGAGACTGCGGTCATGTCAAAGTCCTACGTTAGGTGGGTTCCCCTGACCTAGAGATGAGCCATAACACTGTGTGCAGCACCCAAGGGACAGGGTCCCTCTGAAAACGACTTAGAAACATAGAATGTGTCGGCAGATAAGAACCATTTGGCCCATCTAGTCTGCCCAATATATCTGAATCCTTTGAATAGTCCCTGGCCCTATCTTATATGAAGGATAGCCTTATGCCTATCCCATGCATGCTTAAACTCCTTCACTGTATTTGCAGCTACCACTTCTGCAGGAAGGTTATTCCATGCATCCACTACTCTCTCAGTAAAGTAATACTTCCTCATATTACTTTTAAACCTTTGCCCCTCTAGTTTAAAACGGTGTCCTCTTGTGGTAGTTTTTCTTCTTTTAAATATGCTCTCCTCCTTTACCGAGTTGATTCCCTTTATGTATTTAAAAGTTTCTATCATATCCCCTCTGTCTCTTCTTTCTTCCAAGCTATACATGTTAAGGTCCTTTAACCTTTCCTGGTAAGTTTTTTCCTGCAATCCATGTACTAGTTTAGTAGCTCTTCTCTGAACTCTCTCTAGAGTATCTATATCCTTCTGGAGATATGGCCTCCAGTACTGCGCACGACTGTCCCGTCCCACTACACACCTTGGCTCTATGAATGTTGCAATTAGGAGGGCAGCTGCCGAGCTCCACCCGTCCAGCGTACCTCTGCTACCTCACTTCCAGTAACAGAATGGGGTCCCGCCGTGCATGTTGCGCCCACCTCATGCGCGCACTTGTTAGCTCCTTCACTCTGGTACCATGTGACCAGGCCACGGATCTCCGTAACGTGGGTTGGGTTCCGCTTGCTACTGGAAGCCGACAGCTGGGGAGGGAGCCAGAACATTCACCCCCCCTGGCTACCGGAGGACCCCTCACCTATACCAGGTACTACGTCTTACGACTGCCTGCAGTGTACCTTGCTCTCTTCCTGGGTTACCCATAGCAACGGCTTTACTCCTCCTGCTTGACTTGCCCAGTAGACCTTTTTCTTGTGTAGCTTTGCTTCATAGCCCACATGTGCCTTACTTACTCACCCAAGTTCTTTTGAATAGGCCAGGAGGACAAACATGCGCCCCTTTAAATGACTTCAGACCAGGCTTAGAACACTTGACGCAACATTCCTGAGAAGTCTTGGGCATTGCAGTTCAACGTGAACAATGGTCACATCCTGACCCTAACTACCACTGCTTGGCTGCCCAGGCCTACCTCTACAAGGTAGTAGTCCATATTGGCGTCCTGCAAGTGCTGGCTGATCCCCCCCGAACCCAGGCCTCCCCTGTATTTAGATTGCCGGTGGGTAGGCTGGATCCAAAAAGCCCGGGAACGGCAGCGCACACATTAACTCTTTCCCTACCAGCCTGGAGCAGCCACTAACTCAAAGCGTACTCCTGTAGGCAACCTGCCTACACTCTGACCTCTGCAGGGCGCAGGTTTCATGGCCCGTCGGCTGCTCTGTCGCTTCTCGCTGGCTTCGGCAGTCCGCCTGCGTGCTTCTCGCGCGGTCCCCCAGCCTGGGGAACGCAGCGGAATGTGTTGGCACGAAGAGACTGAAGAGCAGGAGTGATAGAGCCAAAGCGGCTCAGCAGAGAGCGCTAGCGAATGGCTGGGCCGCGCAGCCTGGGTGGGATGTAGGATAGGGCTAGCTAGGTGGGGGTGGCCTCTCGGCGTGGCTTAGTTGCCGTAGGGGACTGGATGCGTGGCAAGCATTCCTGAGGGGAAGAGAGAGAGAAAGCGTCAATTTCAAAGGAGGGGGCGTAAAAGGGAAGCAGGCGAAGAAAAGTGGGAGCTGGACTGGTGATTTTGGAGAAGCTAGGTGTGCAGGAGGGCCTGCAGAGTGCTGAGGAAAAAAAAAGAATGTAAAAAAGGCAGAGAGGAGAGTGACCCCTGCTGGAGGAAAAAAGCAAAAGCCTACAGCACCTGGTATTCCCAGGCGGTCTCCCATCCAAGTACTAACCAGGCCCGACCCTGCTTAGCTTCCGAGATCAGACGAGATCGGGCGCATTCAGGGTGGTGTGGCCGTAGGCAGTACTCAGGCTCTCCCTCAACCTTCTTATACTTGTCACCGGCACCCGGCCCCGCCTTTCCATCACTTTACTACACTCAGCTGTGCTTTTTCACAAGCAACGCCACACACTCGTCTCTCCTCTCTCCCCTCTCTCTCTCTCTCTTCCTCTGGCTGGCTCTCTCGCTCTCCTCAACCCCTGCCTCATGCTGCTTTGCTCCCTCTTTAACCTCTTCCTGCCTGCACCTTCTCAAACACATTCTCAGCCTGGCCTCCAAGGCTCCTCTCTGCCTTCCCCTGGCCTGACTTTAAGCCTAAAGCTGACAGGGCTCAACACCACAGGAGCAGCAGGGCGCAAGCTTTCTAGACAGCAGCAGAGCCCACCAGGAAGGCCAGGCCTTCGCTCGCCTGACAGCCAGACTTCTCCGGGCACCAGCTAGTGCTCCCGCCTATCTGCCCCGACGCAAAAAAAAAAAAAAAAAAAAGACAGGGACCCTGGTTGCACCAGGGCCTACAAACGCCAGTCCCCTGCCTGCTCGGCCTCAGTCTTTTGGGTGGCGTAGTGGCCGCTCCCCCCTTCCCTGCGTGCACCACAAGGCCCTGCCGCTCGAGGCCCCACCTCTTGCCGCAGGTCTCGCGCTCTTGTTGGGTGGGGTGCAACTCATCCTGCGCGCAGGGGTGCCTTTCGCCGTCCACCCACTCACCATTGCCCGGGACCAGGCGGAGACTGCGGTCATGTCAAAGTCCTACGTTAGGTGGGTTCCCCTGACCTAGAGATGAGCCATAACACTGTGTGCAGCACCGAAGGGACAGGGTCCCTCTGAAAACGACTTAGAAACATAGAATGTGTCGGCAGATAAGAACCATTTGGCCCATCTAGTCTGCCCAATATATCTGAATCCTTTGAATAGTCCCTGGCCCTATCTTATATGAAGGATAGCCTTATGCCTATCCCATGCATGCTTAAACTCCTTCACTGTATTTGCAGCTACCACTTCTGCAGGAAGGTTATTCCATGCATCCACTACTCTCTCAGTAAAGTAATACTTCCTCATATTACTTTTAAACCTTTGCCCCTCTAGTTTAAAACGGTGTCCTCTTGTGGTAGTTTTTCTTCTTTTAAATATGCTCTCCTCCTTTACCGAGTTGATTCCCTTTATGTATTTAAAAGTTTCTATCATATCCCCTCTGTCTCTTCTTTCTTCCAGCTATACATGTTAAGGTCCTTTAACCTTTCCTGGTAAGTTTTTTCCTGCAATCCATGTACTAGTTTAGTAGCTCTTCTCTGAACTCTCTCTAGAGTATCTATATCTTTCTGGAGATATGGCCTCCAGTACTGCGCACGACTGTCCCGTCCCACTACACACCTTGGCTCTATGAATGTTGCAATTAGGAGGGCAGCTGCCGAGCTCCACCCGTCCAGCGTACCTCTGCTACCTCACTTCCAGTAACAGAATGGGGTCCCGCCGTGCATGTTGCGCCCACCTCATGCGCGCACTTGTTAGCTCCTTCACTCTGGTACCATGTGACCAGGCCACGGATCTCCGTAACGTGGGTTGGGTTCCGCTTGCTACTGGAAGCCGACAGCTGGGGAGGGAGCCAGAACATTCACCCCCCCTGGCTACCGGAGGACCCCTCACCTATACCAGGTACTACGTCTTACGACTGCCTGCAGTGTACCTTGCTCTCTTCCTGGGTTACCCATAGCAACGGCTTTACTCCTCCTGCTTGACTTGCCCAGTAGACCTTTTTCTTGTGTAGCTTTGCTTCATAGCCCACATGTGCCTTACTTACTCACCCAAGTTCTTTTGAATAGGCCAGGAGGACAAACATGCGCCCCTTTAAATGACTTCAGACCAGGCTTAGAACACTTGACGCAACATTCCTGAGAAGTCTTGGGCATTGCAGTTCAACGTGAACAATGGTCACATCCTGACCCTAACTACCACTGCTTGGCTGCCCAGGCCTACCTCTACAAGGTAGTAGTCCATATTGGCGTCCTGCAAGTGCTGGCTGATCCCCCCCGAACCCAGGCCTCCCCTGTATTTAGATTGCCGGTGGGTAGGCTGGATCCAAAAAGCCCGGGAACGGCAGCGCACACATTAACTCTTTCCCTACCAGCCTGGAGCAGCCACTAACTCAAAGCGTACTCCTGTAGGCAACCTGCCTACACTCTGACCTCTGCAGGGCGCAGGTTTCATGGCCCGTCGGCTGCTCTGTCGCTTCTCGCTGGCTTCGGCAGTCCGCCTGCGTGCTTCTCGCGCGGTCCCCCAGCCTGGGGAACGCAGCGGAATGTGTTGGCGCGAAGAGACTGAAGAGCAGGAGTGATAGAGCCAAAGCGGCTCAGCAGAGAGCGCTAGCGAATGGCTGGGCCGCGCAGCCTGGGTGGGATGTAGGATAGGGCTAGCTAGGTGGGGGTGGCCTCTCGGCGTGGCTTAGTTGCCGTAGGGGACTGGATGCGTGGCAAGCGTTCCTGAGGGGAAGAGAGAGAGAAAGCGTCAATTTCAAAGGAGGGGGCGTAAAAGGGAAGCAGGCGAAGAAAAGTGGGAGCTGGACTGGTGATTTTGGAGGAGCTAGGTGTGCAGGAGGGCCTGCAGAGTGCTGAGGAAAAAAAAAGAATGTAAAAAAGGCAGAGAGGAGAGTGACCCCTGCTGGAGGAAAAAAGCAAAAGCCTACAGCACCTGGTATTCCCAGGCGGTCTCCCATCCAAGTACTAACCAGGCCCGACCCTGCTTAGCTTCCGAGATCAGACGAGATCGGGCGCATTCAGGGTGGTGTGGCCGTAGGCAGTACTCAGGCTCTCCCTCAACCTTCTTATACTTGTCACCGGCACCCTGGCCCCGCCTTTCCATCACTTTACTACACTCAGCTGTGCTTTTTCACAAGCAACGCCACACACTCGTCTCTCGTCTCTCCTCTCTCCCCTCTCTCTCTCTCTCTCTCTTCCTCTGGCTGGCTCTCTCGCTCTCTCGCTCTCCTCAACCCCTGCCTCATGCTGCTTTGCTCCCTCTTTAACCTCTTCCTGCCTGCACCTTCTCAAACACATTCTCAGCCTGGCCTCCAAGGCTCCTCTCTGCCTTCCCCTGGCCTGACTTTAAGCCTAAAGCTGACAGGGCTCAACACCACAGGAGCAGCAGGGCGCAAGCTTTCTAGACAGCAGCAGAGCCCACCAGGAAGGCCAGGCCTTCGCTCGCCTGACAGCCAGACTTCTCCGGGCACCAGCTAGTGCTCCCGCCTATCTGCCCCGACGCAAAAAATAAAAAAAAAAAAAGACAGGGACCCTGGTTGCACCAGGGCCTACAAACGCCAGTCCCCTGCCTGCTCGGCCTCAGTCTTTTGGGTGGCGTAGTGGCCGCTCCCCCCTTCCCTGCGTGCACCACAAGGCCCTGCCGCTCGAGGCCCCACCTCTTGCCGCAGGTCTCGCGCTCTTGTTGGGTGGGGTGCAACTCATCCTGCGCGCAGGGGTGCCTTTCGCCGTCCCCCCACTCACCATTGCCCGGGACCAGGCGGAGACTGCGGTCATGTCAAAGTCCTACGTTAGGTGGGTTCCCCTGACCTAGAGATGAGCCATAACACTGTGTGCAGCACCCAAGGGACAGGGTCCCTCTGAAAACGACTTAGAAACATAGAATGTGTCGGCAGATAAGAACCATTTGGCCCATCTAGTCTGCCCAATATATCTGAATCCTTTGAATAGTCCCTGGCCCTATCTTATATGAAGGATAGCCTTATGCCTATCCCATGCATGCTTAAACTCCTTCACTGTATTTGCAGCTACCACTTCTGCAGGAAGGTTATTCCATGCATCCACTACTCTCTCAGTAAAGTAATACTTCCTCATATTACTTTTAAACCTTTGCCCCTCTAGTTTAAAACGGTGTCCTCTTGTGGTAGTTTTTCTTCTTTTAAATATGCTCTCCTCCTTTACCGAGTTGATTCCCTTTATGTATTTAAAAGTTTCTATCATATCCCCTCTGTCTCTTCTTTCTTCCAAGCTATACATGTTAAGGTCCTTTAACCTTTCCTGGTAAGTTTTTTCCTGCAATCCATGTACTAGTTTAGTAGCTCTTCTCTGAACTCTCTCTAGAGTATCTATATCCTTCTGGAGATATGGCCTCCAGTACTGCGCACGACTGTCCCGTCCCACTACACACCTTGGCTCTATGAATGTTGCAATTAGGAGGGCAGCTGCCGAGCTCCACCCGTCCAGCGTACCTCTGCTACCTCACTTCCAGTAACAGAATGGGGTCCCGCCGTGCATGTTGCGCCCACCTCATGCGCGCACTTGTTAGCTCCTTCACTCTGGTACCATGTGACCAGGCCACGGATCTCCGTAACGTGGGTTGGGTTCCGCTTGCTACTGGAAGCCGACAGCTGGGGAGGGAGCCAGAACATTCACCCCCCCTGGCTACCGGAGGACCCCTCACCTATACCAGGTACTACGTCTTACGACTGCCTGCAGTGTACCTTGCTCTCTTCCTGGGTTACCCATAGCAACGGCTTTACTCCTCCTGCTTGACTTGCCCAGTAGACCTTTTTCTTGTGTAGCTTTGCTTCATAGCCCACATGTGCCTTACTTACTCACCCAAGTTCTTTTGAATAGGCCAGGAGGACAAACATGCGCCCCTTTAAATGACTTCAGACCAGGCTTAGAACACTTGACGCAACATTCCTGAGAAGTCTTGGGCATTGCAGTTCAACGTGAACAATGGTCACATCCTGACCCTAACTACCACTGCTTGGCTGCCCAGGCCTACCTCTACAAGGTAGTAGTCCATATTGGCGTCCTGCAAGTGCTGGCTGATCCCCCCCGAACCCAGGCCTCCCCTGTATTTAGATTGCCGGTGGGTAGGCTGGATCCAAAAAGCCCGGGAACGGCAGCGCACACATTAACTCTTTCCCTACCAGCCTGGAGCAGCCACTAACTCAAAGCGTACTCCTGTAGGCAACCTGCCTACACTCTGACCTCTGCAGGGCGCAGGTTTCATGGCCCGTCGGCTGCTCTGTCGCTTCTCGCTGGCTTCGGCAGTCCGCCTGCGTGCTTCTCGCGCGGTCCCCCAGCCTGGGGAACGCAGCGGAATGTGTTGGCACGAAGAGACTGAAGAGCAGGAGTGATAGAGCCAAAGCGGCTCAGCAGAGAGCGCTAGCGAATGGCTGGGCCGCGCAGCCTGGGTGGGATGTAGGATAGGGCTAGCTAGGTGGGGGTGGCCTCTCGGCGTGGCTTAGTTGCCGTAGGGGACTGGATGCGTGGCAAGCATTCCTGAGGGGAAGAGAGAGAGAAAGCGTCAATTTCAAAGGAGGGGGCGTAAAAGGGAAGCAGGCGAAGAAAAGTGGGAGCTGGACTGGTGATTTTGGAGAAGCTAGGTGTGCAGGAGGGCCTGCAGAGTGCTGAGGAAAAAAAAAGAATGTAAAAAAGGCAGAGAGGAGAGTGACCCCTGCTGGAGGAAAAAAGCAAAAGCCTACAGCACCTGGTATTCCCAGGCGGTCTCCCATCCAAGTACTAACCAGGCCCGACCCTGCTTAGCTTCCGAGATCAGACGAGATCGGGCGCATTCAGGGTGGTGTGGCCGTAGGCAGTACTCAGGCTCTCCCTCAACCTTCTTATACTTGTCACCGGCACCCTGGCCCCGCCTTTCCATCACTTTACTACACTCAGCTGTGCTTTTTCACAAGCAACGCCACACACTCGTCTCTCCTCTCTCCCCTCTCTCTCTCTCTCTCTCTCTCTTCCTCTGGCTGGCTCTCTCGCTCTCCTCAACCCCTGCCTCATGCTGCTTTGCTCCCTCTTTAACCTCTTCCTGCCTGCACCTTCTCAAACACATTCTCAGCCTGGCCTCCAAGGCTCCTCTCTGCCTTCCCCTGGCCTGACTTTAAGCCTAAAGCTGACAGGGCTCAACACCACAGGAGCAGCAGGGCGCAAGCTTTCTAGACAGCAGCAGAGCCCACCAGGAAGGCCAGGCCTTCGCTCGCCTGACAGCCAGACTTCTCCGGGCACCAGCTAGTGCTCCCGCCTATCTGCCCCGACGCAAAAAATAAAAAAAAAAAAAAGACAGGGACCCTGGTTGCACCAGGGCCTACAAACGCCAGTCCCCTGCCTGCTCGGCCTCAGTCTTTTGGGTGGCGTAGTGGCCGCTCCCCCCTTCCCTGCGTGCACCACAAGGCCCTGCCGCTCGAGGCCCCACCTCTTGCCGCAGGTCTCGCGCTCTTGTTGGGTGGGGTGCAACTCATCCTGCGCGCAGGGGTGCCTTTCGCCGTCCACCCACTCACCATTGCCCGGGACCAGGCGGAGACTGCGGTCATGTCAAAGTCCTACGTTAGGTGGGTTCCCCTGACCTAGAGATGAGCCATAACACTGTGTGCAGCACCGAAGGGACAGGGTCCCTCTGAAAACGACTTAGAAACATAGAATGTGTCGGCAGATAAGAACCATTTGGCCCATCTAGTCTGCCCAATATATCTGAATCCTTTGAATAGTCCCTGGCCCTATCTTATATGAAGGATAGCCTTATGCCTATCCCATGCATGCTTAAACTCCTTCACTGTATTTGCAGCTACCACTTCTGCAGGAAGGTTATTCCATGCATCCACTACTCTCTCAGTAAAGTAATACTTCCTCATATTACTTTTAAACCTTTGCCCCTCTAGTTTAAAACGGTGTCCTCTTGTGGTAGTTTTTCTTCTTTTAAATATGCTCTCCTCCTTTACCGAGTTGATTCCCTTTATGTATTTAAAAGTTTCTATCATATCCCCTCTGTCTCTTCTTTCTTCCAAGCTATACATGTTAAGGTCCTTTAACCTTTCCTGGTAAGTTTTTTCCTGCAATCCATGTACTAGTTTAGTAGCTCTTCTCTGAACTCTCTCTAGAGTATCTATATCCTTCTGGAGATATGGCCTCCAGTACTGCGCACGACTGTCCCGTCCCACTACACACCTTGGCTCTATGAATGTTGCAATTAGGAGGGCAGCTGCCGAGCTCCACCCGTCCAGCGTACCTCTGCTACCTCACTTCCAGTAACAGAATGGGGTCCCGCCGTGCATGTTGCGCCCACCTCATGCGCGCACTTGTTAGCTCCTTCACTCTGGTACCATGTGACCAGGCCACGGATCTCCGTAACGTGGGTTGGGTTCCGCTTGCTACTGGAAGCCGACAGCTGGGGAGGGAGCCAGAACATTCACCCCCCCTGGCTACCGGAGGACCCCTCACCTATACCAGGTACTACGTCTTACGACTGCCTGCAGTGTACCTTGCTCTCTTCCTGGGTTACCCATAGCAACGGCTTTACTCCTCCTGCTTGACTTGCCCAGTAGACCTTTTTCTTGTGTAGCTTTGCTTCATAGCCCACATGTGCCTTACTTACTCACCCAAGTTCTTTTGAATAGGCCAGGAGGACAAACATGCGCCCCTTTAAATGACTTCAGACCAGGCTTAGAACACTTGACGCAACATTCCTGAGAAGTCTTGGGCATTGCAGTTCAACGTGAACAATGGTCACATCCTGACCCTAACTACCACTGCTTGGCTGCCCAGGCCTACCTCTACAAGGTAGTAGTCCATATTGGCGTCCTGCAAGTGCTGGCTGATCCCCCCCGAACCCAGGCCTCCCCTGTATTTAGATTGCCGGTGGGTAGGCTGGATCCAAAAAGCCCGGGAACGGCAGCGCACACATTAACTCTTTCCCTACCAGCCTGGAGCAGCCACTAACTCAAAGCGTACTCCTGTAGGCAACCTGCCTACACTCTGACCTCTGCAGGGCGCAGGTTTCATGGCCCGTCGGCTGCTCTGTCGCTTCTCGCTGGCTTCGGCAGTCCGCCTGCGTGCTTCTCGCGCGGTCCCCCAGCCTGGGGAACGCAGCGGAATGTGTTGGCACGAAGAGACTGAAGAGCAGGAGTGATAGAGCCAAAGCGGCTCAGCAGAGAGCGCTAGCGAATGGCTGGGCCGCGCAGCCTGGGTGGGATGTAGGATAGGGCTAGCTAGGTGGGGGTGGCCTCTCGGCGTGGCTTAGTTGCCGTAGGGGACTGGATGCGTGGCAAGCGTTCCTGAGGGGAAGAGAGAGAGAAAGCGTCAATTTCAAAGGAGGGGGCGTAAAAGGGAAGCAGGCGAAGAAAAGTGGGAGCTGGACTGGTGATTTTGGAGAAGCTAGGTGTGCAGGAGGGCCTGCAGAGTGCTGAGGAAAAAAAAAGAATGTAAAAAAGGCAGAGAGGAGAGTGACCCCTGCTGGAGGAAAAAAGCAAAAGCCTACAGCACCTGGTATTCCCAGGCGGTCTCCCATCCAAGTACTAACCAGGCCCGACCCTGCTTAGCTTCCGAGACCAGACGAGATCGGGCGCATTCAGGGTGGTGTGGCCGTAGGCAGTACTCAGGCTCTCCCTCAACCTTCTTATACTTGTCACCGGCACCCTGGCCCCGCCTTTCCATCACTTTACTACACTCAGCTGTGCTTTTTCACAAGCAACGCCACACACTCGTCTCTCCTCTCTCCCCTCTCTCTCTCTCTCTCTCTTCCTCTGGCTGGCTCTCTCGCTCTCCTCAACCCCTGCCTCATGCTGCTTTGCTCCCTCTTTAACCTCTTCCTGCCTGCACCTTCTCAAACACATTCTCAGCCTGGCCTCCAAGGCTCCTCTCTGCCTTCCCCTGGCCTGACTTTAAGCCTAAAGCTGACAGGGCTCAACACCACAGGAGCAGCAGGGCGCAAGCTTTCTAGACAGCAGCAGAGCCCACCAGGAAGGCCAGGCCTTCGCTCGCCTGACAGCCAGACTTCTCCGGGCACCAGCTAGTGCTCCCGCCTATCTGCCCCGACGCAAAAAATAAAAAAAAAAAAAGACAGGGACCCTGGTTGCACCAGGGCCTACAAACGCCAGTCCCCTGCCTGCTCGGCCTCAGTCTTTTGGGTGGCGTAGTGGCCGCTCCCCCCTTCCCTGCGTGCACCACAAGGCCCTGCCGCTCGAGGCCCCACCTCTTGCCGCAGGTCTCGCGCTCTTGTTGGGTGGGGTGCAACTCATCCTGCGCGCAGGGGTGCCTTTCGCCGTCCACCCACTCACCATTGCCCGGGACCAGGCGGAGACTGCGGTCATGTCAAAGTCCTACGTTAGGTGGGTTCCCCTGACCTAGAGATGAGCCATAACACTGTGTGCAGCACCGAAGGGACAGGGTCCCTCTGAAAACGACTTAGAAACATAGAATGTGTCGGCAGATAAGAACCATTTGGCCCATCTAGTCTGCCCAATATATCTGAATCCTTTGAATAGTCCCTGGCCCTATCTTATATGAAGGATAGCCTTATGCCTATCCCATGCATGCTTAAACTCCTTCACTGTATTTGCAGCTACCACTTCTGCAGGAAGGTTATTCCATGCATCCACTACTCTCTCAGTAAAGTAATACTTCCTCATATTACTTTTAAACCTTTGCCCCTCTAGTTTAAAACGGTGTCCTCTTGTGGTAGTTTTTCTTCTTTTAAATATGCTCTCCTCCTTTACCGAGTTGATTCCCTTTATGTATTTAAAAGTTTCTATCATATCCCCTCTGTCTCTTCTTTCTTCCAAGCTATACATGTTAAGGTCCTTTAACCTTTCCTGGTAAGTTTTTTCCTGCAATCCATGTACTAGTTTAGTAGCTCTTCTCTGAACTCTCTCTAGAGTATCTATATCCTTCTGGAGATATGGCCTCCAGTACTGCGCACGACTGTCCCGTCCCACTACACACCTTGGCTCTATGAATGTTGCAATTAGGAGGGCAGCTGCCGAGCTCCACCCGTCCAGCGTACCTCTGCTACCTCACTTCCAGTAACAGAATGGGGTCCCGCCGTGCATGTTGCGCCCACCTCATGCGCGCACTTGTTAGCTCCTTCACTCTGGTACCATGTGACCAGGCCACGGATCTCCGTAACGTGGGTTGGGTTCCGCTTGCTACTGGAAGCCGACAGCTGGGGAGGGAGCCAGAACATTCACCCCCCCTGGCTACCGGAGGACCCCTCACCTATACCAGGTACTACGTCTTACGACTGCCTGCAGTGTACCTTGCTCTCTTCCTGGGTTACCCATAGCAACGGCTTTACTCCTCCTGCTTGACTTGCCCAGTAGACCTTTTTCTTGTGTAGCTTTGCTTCATAGCCCACATGTGCCTTACTTACTCACCCAAGTTCTTTTGAATAGGCCAGGAGGACAAACATGCGCCCCTTTAAATGACTTCAGACCAGGCTTAGAACACTTGACGCAACATTCCTGAGAAGTCTTGGGCATTGCAGTTCAACGTGAACAATGGTCACATCCTGACCCTAACTACCACTGCTTGGCTGCCCAGGCCTACCTCTACAAGGTAGTAGTCCATATTGGCGTCCTGCAAGTGCTGGCTGATCCCCCCCGAACCCAGGCCTCCCCTGTATTTAGATTGCCGGTGGGTAGGCTGGATCCAAAAAGCCCGGGAACGGCAGCGCACACATTAACTCTTTCCCTACCAGCCTGGAGCAGCCACTAACTCAAAGCGTACTCCTGTAGGCAACCTGCCTACACTCTGACCTCTGCAGGGCGCAGGTTTCATGGCCCGTCGGCTGCTCTGTCGCTTCTCGCTGGCTTCGGCAGTCCGCCTGCGTGCTTCTCGCGCGGTCCCCCAGCCTGGGGAACGCAGCGGAATGTGTTGGCACGAAGAGACTGAAGAGCAGGAGTGATAGAGCCAAAGCGGCTCAGCAGAGAGCGCTAGCGAATGGCTGGGCCGCGCAGCCTGGGTGGGATGTAGGATAGGGCTAGCTAGGTGGGGGTGGCCTCTCGGCGTGGCTTAGTTGCCGTAGGGGACTGGATGCGTGGCAAGCGTTCCTGAGGGGAAGAGAGAGAGAAAGCGTCAATTTCAAAGGAGGGGGCGTAAAAGGGAAGCAGGCGAAGAAAAGTGGGAGCTGGACTGGTGATTTTGGAGAAGCTAGGTGTGCAGGAGGGCCTGCAGAGTGCTGAGGAAAAAAAAAGAATGTAAAAAAGGCAGAGAGGAGAGTGACCCCTGCTGGAGGAAAAAAGCAAAAGCCTACAGCACCTGGTATTCCCAGGCGGTCTCCCATCCAAGTACTAAACAGGCCCGACCCTGCTTAGCTTCCGAGATCAGACGAGATCGGGCGCATTCAGGGTGGTGTGGCCGTAGGCAGTACTCAGGCTCTCCCTCAACCTTCTTATACTTGTCACCGGCACCCTGGCCCCGCCTTTCCATCACTTTACTAGACTCAGCTGTGCTTTTTCACAAGCAACGCCACACACTCGTCTCTCCTCTCTCCCCTCTCTCTCTCTCTCTCTCTCTTCCTCTGGCTGGCTCTCTCGCTCTCCTCAACCCCTGCCTCATGCTGCTTTGCTCCCTCTTTAACCTCTTCCTGCCTGCACCTTCTCAAACACATTCTCAGCCTGGCCTCCAAGGCTCCTCTCTGCCTTCCCCTGGCCTGACTTTAAGCCTAAAGCTGACAGGGCTCAACACCACAGGAGCAGCAGGGCGCAAGCTTTCTAGACAGCAGCAGAGCCCACCAGGAAGGCCAGGCCTTCGCTCGCCTGACAGCCAGACTTCTCCGGGCACCAGCTAGTGCTCCCGCCTATCTGCCCCGACGCAAAAAAAAAAAAAAAAAAAGACAGGGACCCTGGTTGCACCAGGGCCTACAAACGCCAGTCCCCTGCCTGCTCGGCCTCAGTCTTTTGGGTGGCGTAGTGGCCGCTCCCCCCTTCCCTGCGTGCACCACAAGGCCCTGCCGCTCGAGGCCCCACCTCTTGCCGCAGGTCTCGCGCTCTTGTTGGGTGGGGTGCAACTCATCCTGCGCGCAGGGGTGCCTTTCGCCGTCCACCCACTCACCATTGCCCGGGACCAGGCGGAGACTGCGGTCATGTCAAAGTCCTACGTTAGGTGGGTTCCCCTGACCTAGAGATGAGCCATAACACTGTGTGCAGCACCGAAGGGACAGGGTCCCTCTGAAAACGACTTAGAAACATAGAATGTGTCGGCAGATAAGAACCATTTGGCCCATCTAGTCTGCCCAATATATCTGAATCCTTTGAATAGTCCCTGGCCCTATCTTATATGAAGGATAGCCTTATGCCTATCCCATGCATGCTTAAACTCCTTCACTGTATTTGCAGCTACCACTTCTGCAGGAAGGTTATTCCATGCATCCACTACTCTCTCAGTAAAGTAATACTTCCTCATATTACTTTTAAACCTTTGCCCCTCTAGTTTAAAACGGTGTCCTCTTGTGGTAGTTTTTCTTCTTTTAAATATGCTCTCCTCCTTTACCGAGTTGATTCCCTTTATGTATTTAAAAGTTTCTATCATATCCCCTCTGTCTCTTCTTTCTTCAAAGCTATACATGTTAAGGTCCTTTAACCTTTCCTGGTAAGTTTTTTCCTGCAATCCATGTACTAGTTTAGTAGCTCTTCTCTGAACTCTCTCTAGAGTATCTATATCCTTCTGGAGATATGGCCTCCAGTACTGCGCACGACTGTCCCGTCCCACTACACACCTTGGCTCTATGAATGTTGCAATTAGGAGGGCAGCTGCCGAGCTCCACCCGTCCAGCGTACCTCTGCTACCTCACTTCCAGTAACAGAATGGGGTCCCGCCGTGCATGTTGCGCCCACCTCATGCGCGCACTTGTTAGCTCCTTCACTCTGGTACCATGTGACCAGGCCACGGATCTCCGTAACGTGGGTTGGGTTCCGCTTGCTACTGGAAGCCGACAGCTGGGGAGGGAGCCAGAACATTCACCCCCCCTGGCTACCGGAGGACCCCTCACCTATACCAGGTACTACGTCTTACGACTGCCTGCAGTGTACCTTGCTCTCTTCCTGGGTTACCCATAGCAACGGCTTTACTCCTCCTGCTTGACTTGCCCAGTAGACCTTTTTCTTGTGTAGCTTTGCTTCATAGCCCACATGTGCCTTACTTACTCACCCAAGTTCTTTTGAATAGGCCAGGAGGACAAACATGCGCCCCTTTAAATGACTTCAGACCAGGCTTAGAACACTTGACGCAACATTCCTGAGAAGTCTTGGGCATTGCAGTTCAACGTGAACAATGGTCACATCCTGACCCTAACTACCACTGCTTGGCTGCCCAGGCCTACCTCTACAAGGTAGTAGTCCATATTGGCGTCCTGCAAGTGCTGGCTGATCCCCCCCGAACCCAGGCCTCCCCTGTATTTAGATTGCCGGTGGGTAGGCTGGATCCAAAAAGCCCGGGAACGGCAGCGCACACATTAACTCTTTCCCTACCAGCCTGGAGCAGCCACTAACTCAAAGCGTACTCCTGTAGGCAACCTGCCTACACTCTGACCTCTGCAGGGCGCAGGTTTCATGGCCCGTCGGCTGCTCTGTCGCTTCTCGCTGGCTTCGGCAGTCCGCCTGCGTGCTTCTCGCGCGGTCCCCCAGCCTGGGGAACGCAGCGGAATGTGTTGGCGCGAAGAGACTGAAGAGCAGGAGTGATAGAGCCAAAGCGGCTCAGCAGAGAGCGCTAGCGAATGGCTGGGCCGCGCAGCCTGGGTGGGATGTAGGATAGGGCTAGCTAGGTGGGGGTGGCCTCTCGGCGTGGCTTAGTTGCCGTAGGGGACTGGATGCGTGGCAAGCGTTCCTGAGGGGAAGAGAGAGAGAAAGCGTCAATTTCAAAGGAGGGGGCGTAAAAGGGAAGCAGGCGAAGAAAAGTGGGAGCTGGACTGGTGATTTTGGAGGAGCTAGGTGTGCAGGAGGGCCTGCAGAGTGCTGAGGAAAAAAAAAGAATGTAAAAAAGGCAGAGAGGAGAGTGACCCCTGCTGGAGGAAAAAAGCAAAAGCCTACAGCACCTGGTATTCCCAGGCGGTCTCCCATCCAAGTACTAACCAGGCCCGACCCTGCTTAGCTTCCAAGATCAGACGAGATCGGGCGCATTCAGGGTGGTGTGGCCGTATGCAGTACTCAGGCTCTCCCTCAACCTTCTTATACTTGTCACCGGCACCCTGGCCCCGCCTTTCCATCACTTTACTACACTCAGCTGTGCTTTTTCACAAGCAACGCCACACACTCGTCTCTCCTCTCTCCCCTCTCTCTCTCTCTCTCTCTCTCTCTTCCTCTGGCTGGCTCTCTCGCTCTCCTCAACCCCTGCCTCATGCTGCTTTGCTCCCTCTTTAACCTCTTCCTGCCTGCACCTTCTCAAACACATTCTCAGCCTGGCCTCCAAGGCTCCTCTCTGCCTTCCCCTGGCCTGACTTTAAGCCTAAAGCTGACAGGGCTCAACACCACAGGAGCAGCAGGGCGCAAGCTTTCTAGACAGCAGCAGAGCCCACCAGGAAGGCCGGGCCTTCGCTCGCCTGACAGCCAGACTTCTCCGGGCACCAGCTAGTGCTCCCGCCTATCTGCCCCGACGCAAAAAATAAAAAATAAAAAAAGACAGGGACCCTGGTTGCACCAGGGCCTACAAACGCCAGTCCCCTGCCTGCTCGGCCTCAGTCTTTTGGGTGGCGTAGTGGCCGCTCCCCCCTTCCCTGCGTGCACCACAAGGCCCTGCCGCTCAAGGCCCCACCTCTTGCCGCAGGTCTCGCGCTCTTGTTGGGTGGGGTGCAACTCATCCTGCGCGCAGGGGTGCCTTTCACCGTCCACCCACTCACCATTGCCCGGGACCAGGCGGAGACTGCGGTCATGTCAAAGTCCTACGTTAGGTGGGTTCCCCTGACCTAGAGATGAGCCATAACACTGTGTGCAGCACCCAAGGGACAGGGTCCCTCTGAAAACGACTTAGAAACATAGAAACATAGAATGTGTCGGCAGATAAGAACCATTTGGCCCATCTAGTCTGCCCAATATATCTGAATCCTTTGAATAGTCCCTGGCCCTATCTTATATGAAGGATAGCCTTATGCCTATCCCATGCATGCTTAAACTCCTTCACTGTATTTGCAGCTACCACTTCTGCAGGAAGGTTATTCCATGCATCCACTACTCTCTCAGTAAAGTAATACTTCCTCATATTACTTTTAAACCTTTGCCCCTCTAGTTTAAAACGGTGTCCTCTTGTGGTAGTTTTTCTTCTTTTAAATATGCTCTCCTCCTTTACCGAGTTGATTCCCTTTATGTATTTAAAAGTTTCTATCATATCCCCTCTGTCTCTTCTTTCTTCAAAGCTATACATGTTAAGGTCCTTTAACCTTTCCTGGTAAGTTTTTTCCTGCAATCCATGTACTAGTTTAGTAGCTCTTCTCTGAACTCTCTCTAGAGTATCTATATCCTTCTGGAGATATGGCCTCCAGTACTGCGCACGACTGTCCCGTCCCACTACACACCTTGGCTCTATGAATGTTGCAATTAGGAGGGCAGCTGCCGAGCTCCACCCGTCCAGCGTACCTCTGCTACCTCACTTCCAGTAACAGAATGGGGTCCCGCCGTGCATGTTGCGCCCACCTCATGCGCGCACTTGTTAGCTCCTTCACTCTGGTACCATGTGACCAGGCCACGGATCTCCGTAACGTGGGTTGGGTTCCGCTTGCTACTGGAAGCCGACAGCTGGGGAGGGAGCCAGAACATTCACCCCCCCTGGCTACCGGAGGACCCCTCACCTATACCAGGTACTACGTCTTACGACTGCCTGCAGTGTACCTTGCTCTCTTCCTGGGTTACCCATAGCAACGGCTTTACTCCTCCTGCTTGACTTGCCCAGTAGACCTTTTTCTTGTGTAGCTTTGCTTCATAGCCCACATGTGCCTTACTTACTCACCCAAGTTCTTTTGAATAGGCCAGGAGGACAAACATGCGCCCCTTTAAATGACTTCAGACCAGGCTTAGAACACTTGACGCAACATTCCTGAGAAGTCTTGGGCATTGCAGTTCAACGTGAACAATGGTCACATCCTGACCCTAACTACCACTGCTTGGCTGCCCAGGCCTACCTCTACAAGGTAGTAGTCCATATTGGCGTCCTGCAAGTGCTGGCTGATCCCCCCCGAACCCAGGCCTCCCCTGTATTTAGATTGCCGGTGGGTAGGCTGGATCCAAAAAGCCCGGGAACGGCAGCGCACACATTAACTCTTTCCCTACCAGCCTGGAGCAGCCACTAACTCAAAGCGTACTCCTGTAGGCAACCTGCCTACACTCTGACCTCTGCAGGGCGCAGGTTTCATGGCCCGTCGGCTGCTCTGTCGCTTCTCGCTGGCTTCGG
The DNA here is from genome assembly GCF_965119305.1 of Pelophylax lessonae. Classification (NCBI taxonomy): domain Eukaryota; kingdom Metazoa; phylum Chordata; class Amphibia; order Anura; family Ranidae; genus Pelophylax; species Pelophylax lessonae. The sequence continues at coordinate 14,749,294 of NC_138772.1, forward strand.
CAGTCCGCCTGCGTGCTTCTCGCGCGGTCCCCCAGCCTGGGGAACGCAGCGGAATGTGTTGGCGCGAAGAGACTGAAGAGCAGGAGTGATAGAGCCAAAGCGGCTCAGCAGAGAGCGCTAGCGAATGGCTGGGCCGCGCAGCCTGGGTGGGATGTAGGATAGGGCTAGCTAGGTGGGGGTGGCCTCTCGGCGTGGCTTAGTTGCCGTAGGGGACTGGATGCGTGGCAAGCGTTCCTGAGGGGAAGAGAGAGAGAAAGCGTCAATTTCAAAGGAGGGGGCGTAAAAGGGAAGCAGGCGAAGAAAAGTGGGAGCTGGACTGGTGATTTTGGAGGAGCTAGGTGTGCAGGAGGGCCTGCAGAGTGCTGAGGAAAAAAAAAGAATGTAAAAAAGGCAGAGAGGAGAGTGACCCCTGCTGGAGGAAAAAAGCAAAAGCCTACAGCACCTGGTATTCCCAGGCGGTCTCCCATCCAAGTACTAACCAGGCCCGACCCTGCTTAGCTTCCAAGATCAGACGAGATCGGGCGCATTCAGGGTGGTGTGGCCGTATGCAGTACTCAGGCTCTCCCTCAACCTTCTTATACTTGTCACCGGCACCCTGGCCCCGCCTTTCCATCACTTTACTACACTCAGCTGTGCTTTTTCACAAGCAACGCCACACACTCGTCTCTCCTCTCTCCCCTCTCTCTCTCTCTCTCTCTCTCTTCCTCTTCCTCTGGCTGGCTCTCTCGCTCTCCTCAACCCCTGCCTCATGCTGCTTTGCTCCCTCTTTAACCTCTTCCTGCCTGCACCTTCTCAAACACATTCTCAGCCTGGCCTCCAAGGCTCCTCTCTGCCTTCCCCTGGCCTGACTTTAAGCCTAAAGCTGACAGGGCTCAACACCACAGGAGCAGCAGGGCGCAAGCTTTCTAGACAGCAGCAGAGCCCACCAGGAAGGCCGGGCCTTCGCTCGCCTGACAGCCAGACTTCTCCGGGCACCAGCTAGTGCTCCCGCCTATCTGCCCCGACGCAAAAAATAAAAAATAAAAAAAGACAGGGACCCTGGTTGCACCAGGGCCTACAAACGCCAGTCCCCTGCCTGCTCGGCCTCAGTCTTTTGGGTGGCGTAGTGGCCGCTCCCCCCTTCCCTGCGTGCACCACAAGGCCCTGCCGCTCAAGGCCCCACCTCTTGCCGCAGGTCTCGCGCTCTTGTTGGGTGGGGTGCAACTCATCCTGCGCGCAGGGGTGCCTTTCACCGTCCACCCACTCACCATTGCCCGGGACCAGGCGGAGACTGCGGTCATGTCAAAGTCCTACGTTAGGTGGGTTCCCCTGACCTAGAGATGAGCCATAACACTGTGTGCAGCACCCAAGGGACAGGGTCCCTCTGAAAACGACTTAGAAACATAGAAACATAGAATGTGTCGGCAGATAAGAACCATTTGGCCCATCTAGTCTGCCCAATATATCTGAATCCTTTGAATAGTCCCTGGCCCTATCTTATATGAAGGATAGCCTTATGCCTATCCCATGCATGCTTAAACTCCTTCACTGTATTTGCAGCTACCACTTCTGCAGGAAGGTTATTCCATGCATCCACTACTCTCTCAGTAAAGTAATACTTCCTCATATTACTTTTAAACCTTTGCCCCTCTAGTTTAAAACGGTGTCCTCTTGTGGTAGTTTTTCTTCTTTTAAATATGCTCTCCTCCTTTACCGAGTTGATTCCCTTTATGTATTTAAAAGTTTCTATCATATCCCCTCTGTCTCTTCTTTCTTCAAAGCTATACATGTTAAGGTCCTTTAACCTTTCCTGGTAAGTTTTTTCCTGCAATCCATGTACTAGTTTAGTAGCTCTTCTCTGAACTCTCTCTAGAGTATCTATATCCTTCTGGAGATATGGCCTCCAGTACTGCGCACGACTGTCCCGTCCCACTACACACCTTGGCTCTATGAATGTTGCAATTAGGAGGGCAGCTGCCGAGCTCCACCCGTCCAGCGTACCTCTGCTACCTCACTTCCAGTAACAGAATGGGGTCCCGCCGTGCATGTTGCGCCCACCTCATGCGCGCACTTGTTAGCTCCTTCACTCTGGTACCATGTGACCAGGCCACGGATCTCCGTAACGTGGGTTGGGTTCCGCTTGCTACTGGAAGCCGACAGCTGGGGAGGGAGCCAGAACATTCACCCCCCCTGGCTACCGGAGGACCCCTCACCTATACCAGGTACTACGTCTTACGACTGCCTGCAGTGTACCTTGCTCTCTTCCTGGGTTACCCATAGCAACGGCTTTACTCCTCCTGCTTGACTTGCCCAGTAGACCTTTTTCTTGTGTAGCTTTGCTTCATAGCCCACATGTGCCTTACTTACTCACCCAAGTTCTTTTGAATAGGCCAGGAGGACAAACATGCGCCCCTTTAAATGACTTCAGACCAGGCTTAGAACACTTGACGCAACATTCCTGAGAAGTCTTGGGCATTGCAGTTCAACGTGAACAATGGTCACATCCTGACCCTAACTACCACTGCTTGGCTGCCCAGGCCTACCTCTACAAGGTAGTAGTCCATATTGGCGTCCTGCAAGTGCTGGCTGATCCCCCCCGAACCCAGGCCTCCCCTGTATTTAGATTGCCGGTGGGTAGGCTGGATCCAAAAAGCCCGGGAACGGCAGCGCACACATTAACTCTTTCCCTACCAGCCTGGAGCAGCCACTAACTCAAAGCGTACTCCTGTAGGCAACCTGCCTACACTCTGACCTCTGCAGGGCGCAGGTTTCATGGCCCGTCGGCTGCTCTGTCGCTTCTCGCTGGCTTCGGCAGTCCGCCTGCGTGCTTCTCGCGCGGTCCCCCAGCCTGGGGAACGCAGCGGAATGTGTTGGCGCGAAGAGACTGAAGAGCAGGAGTGATAGAGCCAAAGCGGCTCAGCAGAGAGCGCTAGCGAATGGCTGGGCCGCGCAGCCTGGGTGGGATGTAGGATAGGGCTAGCTAGGTGGGGGTGGCCTCTCGGCGTGGCTTAGTTGCCGTAGGGGACTGGATGCGTGGCAAGCGTTCCTGAGGGGAAGAGAGAGAGAAAGCGTCAATTTCAAAGGAGGGGGCGTAAAAGGGAAGCAGGCGAAGAAAAGTGGGAGCTGGACTGGTGATTTTGGAGGAGCTAGGTGTGCAGGAGGGCCTGCAGAGTGCTGAGGAAAAAAAAAGAATGTAAAAAAGGCAGAGAGGAGAGTGACCCCTGCTGGAGGAAAAAAGCAAAAGCCTACAGCACCTGGTATTCCCAGGCGGTCTCCCATCCAAGTACTAACCAGGCCCGACCCTGCTTAGCTTCCGAGATCAGACGAGATCGGGCGCATTCAGGGTGGTGTGGCCGTATGCAGTACTCAGGCTCTCCCTCAACCTTCTTATACTTGTCACCGGCACCCTGGCCCCGCCTTTCCATCACTTTACTACACTCAGCTGTGCTTTTTCACAAGCAACGCCACACACTCGTCTCTCCTCTCTCCCCTCTCTCTCTCTCTCTCTCTCTCTCTTCCTCTGGCTGGCTCTCTCGCTCTCCTCAACCCCTGCCTCATGCTGCTTTGCTCCCTCTTTAACCTCTTCCTGCCTGCACCTTCTCAAACACATTCTCAGCCTGGCCTCCAAGGCTCCTCTCTGCCTTCCCCTGGCCTGACTTTAAGCCTAAAGCTGACAGGGCTCAACACCACAGGAGCAGCAGGGCGCAAGCTTTCTAGACAGCAGCAGAGCCCACCAGGAAGGCCGGGCCTTCGCTCGCCTGACAGCCAGACTTCTCCGGGCACCAGCTAGTGCTCCCGCCTATCTGCCCCGACGCAAAAAATAAAAAATAAAAAAAGACAGGGACCCTGGTTGCACCAGGGCCTACAAACGCCAGTCCCCTGCCTGCTCGGCCTCAGTCTTTTGGGTGGCGTAGTGGCCGCTCCCCCCTTCCCTGCGTGCACCACAAGGCCCTGCCGCTCAAGGCCCCACCTCTTGCCGCAGGTCTCGCGCTCTTGTTGGGTGGGGTGCAACTCATCCTGCGCGCAGGGGTGCCTTTCACCGTCCACCCACTCACCATTGCCCGGGACCAGGCGGAGACTGCGGTCATGTCAAAGTCCTACGTTAGGTGGGTTCCCCTGACCTAGAGATGAGCCATAACACTGTGTGCAGCACCCAAGGGACAGGGTCCCTCTGAAAACGACTTAGAAACATAGAAACATAGAATGTGTCGGCAGATAAGAACCATTTGGCCCATCTAGTCTGCCCAATATATCTGAATCCTTTGAATAGTCCCTGGCCCTATCTTATATGAAGGATAGCCTTATGCCTATCCCATGCATGCTTAAACTCCTTCACTGTATTTGCAGCTACCACTTCTGCAGGAAGGTTATTCCATGCATCCACTACTCTCTCAGTAAAGTAATACTTCCTCATATTACTTTTAAACCTTTGCCCCTCTAGTTTAAAACGGTGTCCTCTTGTGGTAGTTTTTCTTCTTTTAAATATGCTCTCCTCCTTTACCGAGTTGATTCCCTTTATGTATTTAAAAGTTTCTATCATATCCCCTCTGTCTCTTCTTTCTTCAAAGCTATACATGTTAAGGTCCTTTAACCTTTCCTGGTAAGTTTTTTCCTGCAATCCATGTACTAGTTTAGTAGCTCTTCTCTGAACTCTCTCTAGAGTATCTATATCCTTCTGGAGATATGGCCTCCAGTACTGCGCACGACTGTCCCGTCCCACTACACACCTTGGCTCTATGAATGTTGCAATTAGGAGGGCAGCTGCCGAGCTCCACCCGTCCAGCGTACCTCTGCTACCTCACTTCCAGTAACAGAATGGGGTCCCGCCGTGCATGTTGCGCCCACCTCATGCGCGCACTTGTTAGCTCCTTCACTCTGGTACCATGTGACCAGGCCACGGATCTCCGTAACGTGGGTTGGGTTCCGCTTGCTACTGGAAGCCGACAGCTGGGGAGGGAGCCAGAACATTCACCCCCCCTGGCTACCGGAGGACCCCTCACCTATACCAGGTACTACGTCTTACGACTGCCTGCAGTGTACCTTGCTCTCTTCCTGGGTTACCCATAGCAACGGCTTTACTCCTCCTGCTTGACTTGCCCAGTAGACCTTTTTCTTGTGTAGCTTTGCTTCATAGCCCACATGTGCCTTACTTACTCACCCAAGTTCTTTTGAATAGGCCAGGAGGACAAACATGCGCCCCTTTAAATGACTTCAGACCAGGCTTAGAACACTTGACGCAACATTCCTGAGAAGTCTTGGGCATTGCAGTTCAACGTGAACAATGGTCACATCCTGACCCTAACTACCACTGCTTGGCTGCCCAGGCCTACCTCTACAAGGTAGTAGTCCATATTGGCGTCCTGCAAGTGCTGGCTGATCCCCCCCGAACCCAGGCCTCCCCTGTATTTAGATTGCCGGTGGGTAGGCTGGATCCAAAAAGCCCGGGAACGGCAGCGCACACATTAACTCTTTCCCTACCAGCCTGGAGCAGCCACTAACTCAAAGCGTACTCCTGTAGGCAACCTGCCTACACTCTGACCTCTGCAGGGCGCAGGTTTCATGGCCCGTCGGCTGCTCTGTCGCTTCTCGCTGGCTTCGGCAGTCCGCCTGCGTGCTTCTCGCGCGGTCCCCCAGCCTGGGGAACGCAGCGGAATGTGTTGGCGCGAAGAGACTGAAGAGCAGGAGTGATAGAGCCAAAGCGGCTCAGCAGAGAGCGCTAGCGAATGGCTGGGCCGCGCAGCCTGGGTGGGATGTAGGATAGGGCTAGCTAGGTGGGGGTGGCCTCTCGGCGTGGCTTAGTTGCCGTAGGGGACTGGATGCGTGGCAAGCGTTCCTGAGGGGAAGAGAGAGAGAAAGCGTCAATTTCAAAGGAGGGGGCGTAAAAGGGAAGCAGGCGAAGAAAAGTGGGAGCTGGACTGGTGATTTTGGAGGAGCTAGGTGTGCAGGAGGGCCTGCAGAGTGCTGAGGAAAAAAAAAGAATGTAAAAAAGGCAGAGAGGAGAGTGACCCCTGCTGGAGGAAAAAAGCAAAAGCCTACAGCACCTGGTATTCCCAGGCGGTCTCCCATCCAAGTACTAACCAGGCCCGACCCTGCTTAGCTTCCGAGATCAGACGAGATCGGGCGCATTCAGGGTGGTGTGGCCGTATGCAGTACTCAGGCTCTCCCTCAACCTTCTTATACTTGTCACCGGCACCCTGGCCCCGCCTTTCCATCACTTTACTACACTCAGCTGTGCTTTTTCACAAGCAACGCCACACACTCGTCTCTCCTCTCTCCCCTCTCTCTCTCTCTCTCTCTCTCTCTTCCTCTGGCTGGCTCTCTCGCTCTCCTCAACCCCTGCCTCATGCTGCTTTGCTCCCTCTTTAACCTCTTCCTGCCTGCACCTTCTCAAACACATTCTCAGCCTGGCCTCCAAGGCTCCTCTCTGCCTTCCCCTGGCCTGACTTTAAGCCTAAAGCTGACAGGGCTCAACACCACAGGAGCAGCAGGGCGCAAGCTTTCTAGACAGCAGCAGAGCCCACCAGGAAGGCCGGGCCTTCGCTCGCCTGACAGCCAGACTTCTCCGGGCACCAGCTAGTGCTCCCGCCTATCTGCCCCGACGCAAAAAATAAAAAATAAAAAAAGACAGGGACCCTGGTTGCACCAGGGCCTACAAACGCCAGTCCCCTGCCTGCTCGGCCTCAGTCTTTTGGGTGGCGTAGTGGCCGCTCCCCCCTTCCCTGCGTGCACCACAAGGCCCTGCCGCTCAAGGCCCCACCTCTTGCCGCAGGTCTCGCGCTCTTGTTGGGTGGGGTGCAACTCATCCTGCGCGCAGGGGTGCCTTTCACCGTCCACCCACTCACCATTGCCCGGGACCAGGCGGAGACTGCGGTCATGTCAAAGTCCTACGTTAGGTGGGTTCCCCTGACCTAGAGATGAGCCATAACACTGTGTGCAGCACCCAAGGGACAGGGTCCCTCTGAAAACGACTTAGAAACATAGAAACATAGAATGTGTCGGCAGATAAGAACCATTTGGCCCATCTAGTCTGCCCAATATATCTGAATCCTTTGAATAGTCCCTGGCCCTATCTTATATGAAGGATAGCCTTATGCCTATCCCATGCATGCTTAAACTCCTTCACTGTATTTGCAGCTACCACTTCTGCAGGAAGGTTATTCCATGCATCCACTACTCTCTCAGTAAAGTAATACTTCCTCATATTACTTTTAAACCTTTGCCCCTCTAGTTTAAAACGGTGTCCTCTTGTGGTAGTTTTTCTTCTTTTAAATATGCTCTCCTCCTTTACCGAGTTGATTCCCTTTATGTATTTAAAAGTTTCTATCATATCCCCTCTGTCTCTTCTTTCTTCAAAGCTATACATGTTAAGGTCCTTTAACCTTTCCTGGTAAGTTTTTTCCTGCAATCCATGTACTAGTTTAGTAGCTCTTCTCTGAACTCTCTCTAGAGTATCTATATCCTTCTGGAGATATGGCCTCCAGTACTGCGCACGACTGTCCCGTCCCACTACACACCTTGGCTCTATGAATGTTGCAATTAGGAGGGCAGCTGCCGAGCTCCACCCGTCCAGCGTACCTCTGCTACCTCACTTCCAGTAACAGAATGGGGTCCCGCCGTGCATGTTGCGCCCACCTCATGCGCGCACTTGTTAGCTCCTTCACTCTGGTACCATGTGACCAGGCCACGGATCTCCGTAACGTGGGTTGGGTTCCGCTTGCTACTGGAAGCCGACAGCTGGGGAGGGAGCCAGAACATTCACCCCCCCTGGCTACCGGAGGACCCCTCACCTATACCAGGTACTACGTCTTACGACTGCCTGCAGTGTACCTTGCTCTCTTCCTGGGTTACCCATAGCAACGGCTTTACTCCTCCTGCTTGACTTGCCCAGTAGACCTTTTTCTTGTGTAGCTTTGCTTCATAGCCCACATGTGCCTTACTTACTCACCCAAGTTCTTTTGAATAGGCCAGGAGGACAAACATGCGCCCCTTTAAATGACTTCAGACCAGGCTTAGAACACTTGACGCAACATTCCTGAGAAGTCTTGGGCATTGCAGTTCAACGTGAACAATGGTCACATCCTGACCCTAACTACCACTGCTTGGCTGCCCAGGCCTACCTCTACAAGGTAGTAGTCCATATTGGCGTCCTGCAAGTGCTGGCTGATCCCCCCCGAACCCAGGCCTCCCCTGTATTTAGATTGCCGGTGGGTAGGCTGGATCCAAAAAGCCCGGGAACGGCAGCGCACACATTAACTCTTTCCCTACCAGCCTGGAGCAGCCACTAACTCAAAGCGTACTCCTGTAGGCAACCTGCCTACACTCTGACCTCTGCAGGGCGCAGGTTTCATGGCCCGTCGGCTGCTCTGTCGCTTCTCGCTGGCTTCGGCAGTCCGCCTGCGTGCTTCTCGCGCGGTCCCCCAGCCTGGGGAACGCAGCGGAATGTGTTGGCGCGAAGAGACTGAAGAGCAGGAGTGATAGAGCCAAAGCGGCTCAGCAGAGAGCGCTAGCGAATGGCTGGGCCGCGCAGCCTGGGTGGGATGTAGGATAGGGCTAGCTAGGTGGGGGTGGCCTCTCGGCGTGGCTTAGTTGCCGTAGGGGACTGGATGCGTGGCAAGCGTTCCTGAGGGGAAGAGAGAGAGAAAGCGTCAATTTCAAAGGAGGGGGCGTAAAAGGGAAGCAGGCGAAGAAAAGTGGGAGCTGGACTGGTGATTTTGGAGGAGCTAGGTGTGCAGGAGGGCCTGCAGAGTGCTGAGGAAAAAAAAAGAATGTAAAAAAGGCAGAGAGGAGAGTGACCCCTGCTGGAGGAAAAAAGCAAAAGCCTACAGCACCTGGTATTCCCAGGCGGTCTCCCATCCAAGTACTAACCAGGCCCGACCCTGCTTAGCTTCCGAGATCAGACGAGATCGGGCGCATTCAGGGTGGTGTGGCCGTATGCAGTACTCAGGCTCTCCCTCAACCTTCTTATACTTGTCACCGGCACCCTGGCCCCGCCTTTCCATCACTTTACTACACTCAGCTGTGCTTTTTCACAAGCAACGCCACACACTCGTCTCTCCTCTCTCCCCTCTCTCTCTCTCTCTCTCTCTCTCTTCCTCTGGCTGGCTCTCTCGCTCTCCTCAACCCCTGCCTCATGCTGCTTTGCTCCCTCTTTAACCTCTTCCTGCCTGCACCTTCTCAAACACATTCTCAGCCTGGCCTCCAAGGCTCCTCTCTGCCTTCCCCTGGCCTGACTTTAAGCCTAAAGCTGACAGGGCTCAACACCACAGGAGCAGCAGGGCGCAAGCTTTCTAGACAGCAGCAGAGCCCACCAGGAAGGCCGGGCCTTCGCTCGCCTGACAGCCAGACTTCTCCGGGCACCAGCTAGTGCTCCCGCCTATCTGCCCCGACGCAAAAAATAAAAAATAAAAAAAGACAGGGACCCTGGTTGCACCAGGGCCTACAAACGCCAGTCCCCTGCCTGCTCGGCCTCAGTCTTTTGGGTGGCGTAGTGGCCGCTCCCCCCTTCCCTGCGTGCACCACAAGGCCCTGCCGCTCAAGGCCCCACCTCTTGCCGCAGGTCTCGCGCTCTTGTTGGGTGGGGTGCAACTCATCCTGCGCGCAGGGGTGCCTTTCACCGTCCACCCACTCACCATTGCCCGGGACCAGGCGGAGACTGCGGTCATGTCAAAGTCCTACGTTAGGTGGGTTCCCCTGACCTAGAAATGAGCCATAACACTGTGTGCAGCACCCAAGGGACAGGGTCCCTCTGAAAACGACTTAGAAACATAGAAACATAGAATGTGTCGGCAGATAAGAACCATTTGGCCCATCTAGTCTGCCCAATATATCTGAATCCTTTGAATAGTCCCTGGCCCTATCTTATATGAAGGATAGCCTTATGCCTATCCCATGCATGCTTAAACTCCTTCACTGTATTTGCAGCTACCACTTCTGCAGGAAGGTTATTCCATGCATCCACTACTCTCTCAGTAAAGTAATACTTCCTCATATTACTTTTAAACCTTTGCCCCTCTAGTTTAAAACGGTGTCCTCTTGTGGTAGTTTTTCTTCTTTTAAATATGCTCTCCTCCTTTACCGAGTTGATTCCCTTTATGTATTTAAAAGTTTCTATCATATCCCCTCTGTCTCTTCTTTCTTCCAAGCTATACATGTTAAGGTCCTTTAACCTTTCCTGGTAAGTTTTTTCCTGCAATCCATGTACTAGTTTAGTAGCTCTTCTCTGAACTCTCTCTAGAGTATCTATATCCTTCTGGAGATATGGCCTCCAGTACTGCGCACGACTGTCCCGTCCCACTACACACCTTGGCTCTATGAATGTTGCAATTAGGAGGGCAGCTGCCGAGCTCCACCCGTCCAGCGTACCTCTGCTACCTCACTTCCAGTAACAGAATGGGGTCCCGCCGTGCATGTTGCGCCCACCTCATGCGCGCACTTGTTAGCTCCTTCACTCTGGTACCATGTGACCAGGCCACGGATCTCCGTAACGTGGGTTGGGTTCCGCTTGCTACTGGAAGCCGACAGCTGGGGAGGGAGCCAGAACATTCACCCCCCCTGGCTACCGGAGGACCCCTCACCTATACCAGGTACTACGTCTTACGACTGCCTGCAGTGTACCTTGCTCTCTTCCTGGGTTACCCATAGCAACGGCTTTACTCCTCCTGCTTGACTTGCCCAGTAGACCTTTTTCTTGTGTAGCTTTGCTTCATAGCCCACATGTGCCTTACTTACTCACCCAAGTTCTTTTGAATAGGCCAGGAGGACAAACATGCGCCCCTTTAAATGACTTCAGACCAGGCTTAGAACACTTGACGCAACATTCCTGAGAAGTCTTGGGCATTGCAGTTCAACGTGAACAATGGTCACATCCTGACCCTAACTACCACTGCTTGGCTGCCCAGGCCTACCTCTACAAGGTAGTAGTCCATATTGGCGTCCTGCAAGTGCTGGCTGATCCCCCCCGAACCCAGGCCTCCCCTGTATTTAGATTGCCGGTGGGTAGGCTGGATCCAAAAAGCCCGGGAACGGCAGCGCACACATTAACTCTTTCCCTACCAGCCTGGAGCAGCCACTAACTCAAAGCGTACTCCTGTAGGCAACCTGCCTACACTCTGACCTCTGCAGGGCGCAGGTTTCATGGCCCGTCGGCTGCTCTGTCGCTTCTCGCTGGCTTCGGCAGTCCGCCTGCGTGCTTCTCGCGCGGTCCCCCAGCCTGGGGAACGCAGCGGAATGTGTTGGCGCGAAGAGACTGAAGAGCAGGAGTGATAGAGCCAAAGCGGCTCAGCAGAGAGCGCTAGCGAATGGCTGGGCCGCGCAGCCTGGGTGGGATGTAGGATAGGGCTAGCTAGGTGGGGGTGGCCTCTCGGCGTGGCTTAGTTGCCGTAGGGGACTGGATGCGTGGCAAGCGTTCCTGAGGGGAAGAGAGAGAGAAAGCGTCAATTTCAAAGGAGGGGGCGTAAAAGGGAAGCAGGCGAAGAAAAGTGGGAGCTGGACTGGTGATTTTGGAGGAGCTAGGTGTGCAGGAGGGCCTGCAGAGTGCTGAGGAAAAAAAAAGAATGTAAAAAAGGCAGAGAGGAGAGTGACCCCTGCTGGAGGAAAAAAGCAAAAGCCTACAGCACCTGGTATTCCCAGGCGGTCTCCCATCCAAGTACTAACCAGGCCCGACCCTGCTTAGCTTCCGAGATCAGACGAGATCGGGCGCATTCAGGGTGGTGTGGCCGTAGGCAGTACTCAGGCTCTCCCTCAACCTTCTTATACTTGTCACCGGCACCCTGGCCCCGCCTTTCCATCACTTTACTACACTCAGCTGTGCTTTTTCACAAGCAACGCCACACACTCGTCTCTCCTCTCTCCTCTCTCCCCTCTCTCTCTCTCTCTCTCTCTCTTCCTCTCTTCCTCTGGCTGGCTCTCTCGCTCTCCTCAACCCCTGCCTCATGCTGCTTTGCTCCCTCTTTAACCTCTTCCTGCCTGCACCTTCTCAAACACATTCTCAGCCTGGCCTCCAAGGCTCCTCTCTGCCTTCCCCTGGCCTGACTTTAAGCCTAAAGCTGACAGGGCTCAACACCACAGGAGCAGCAGGGCGCAAGCTTTCTAGACAGCAGCAGAGCCCACCAGGAAGGCCGGGCCTTCGCTCGCCTGACAGCCAGACTTCTCCGGGCACCAGCTAGTGCTCCCGCCTATCTGCCCCGACGCAAAAAATAAAAAATAAAAAAAGACAGGGACCCTGGTTGCACCAGGGCCTACAAACGCCAGTCCCCTGCCTGCTCGGCCTCAGTCTTTTGGGTGGCGTAGTGGCCGCTCCCCCCTTCCCTGCGTGCACCACAAGGCCCTGCCGCTCAAGGCCCCACCTCTTGCCGCAGGTCTCGCGCTCTTGTTGGGTGGGGTGCAACTCATCCTGCGCGCAGGGGTGCCTTTCACCGTCCACCCACTCACCATTGCCCGGGACCAGGCGGAGACTGCGGTCATGTCAAAGTCCTACGTTAGGTGGGTTACCCTGACCTAGAGATGAGCCATAACACTGTGTGCAGCACCCAAGGGACAGGGTCCCTCTGAAAACGACTTAGAAACATAGAAACATAGAATGTGTCGGCAGATAAGAACCATTTGGCCCATCTAGTCTGCCCAATATATCTGAATCCTTTGAATAGTCCCTGGCCCTATCTTATATGAAGGATAGCCTTATGCCTATCCCATGCATGCTTAAACTCCTTCACTGTATTTGCAGCTACCACTTCTGCAGGAAGGTTATTCCATGCATCCACTACTCTCTCAGTAAAGTAATACTTCCTTATATTACTTTTAAACCTTTGCCCCTCTAGTTTAAAACGGTGTCCTCTTGTGGTAGTTTTTCTTCTTTTAAATATGCTCTCCTCCTTTACCGAGTTGATTCCCTTTATGTATTTAAAAGTTTCTATCATATCCCCTCTGTCTCTTCTTTCTTCCAAGCTATACATGTTAAGGTCCTTTAACCTTTCCTGGTAAGTTTTTTCCTGCAATCCATGTACTAGTTTAGTAGCTCTTCTCTGAACTCTCTCTAGAGTATCTATATCCTTCTGGAGATATGGCCTCCAGTACTGCGCACGACTGTCCCGTCCCACTACACACCTTGGCTCTATGAATGTTGCAATTAGGAGGGCAGCTGCCGAGCTCCACCCGTCCAGCGTACCTCTGCTACCTCACTTCCAGTAACAGAATGGGGTCCCGCCGTGCATGTTGCGCCCACCTCATGCGCGCACTTGTTAGCTCCTTCACTCTGGTACCATGTGACCAGGCCACGGATCTCCGTAACGTGGGTTGGGTTCCGCTTGCTACTGGAAGCCGACAGCTGGGGAGGGAGCCAGAACATTCACCCCCCCTGGCTACCGGAGGACCCCTCACCTATACCAGGTACTACGTCTTACGACTGCCTGCAGTGTACCTTGCTCTCTTCCTGGGTTACCCATAGCAACGGCTTTACTCCTCCTGCTTGACTTGCCCAGTAGACCTTTTTCTTGTGTAGCTTTGCTTCATAGCCCACATGTGCCTTACTTACTCACCCAAGTTCTTTTGAATAGGCCAGGAGGACAAACATGCGCCCCTTTAAATGACTTCAGACCAGGCTTAGAACACTTGACGCAACATTCCTGAGAAGTCTTGGGCATTGCAGTTCAACGTGAACAATGGTCACATCCTGACCCTAACTACCACTGCTTGGCTGCCCAGGCCTACCTCTACAAGGTAGTAGTCCATATTGGCGTCCTGCAAGTGCTGGCTGATCCCCCCCGAACCCAGGCCTCCCCTGTATTTAGATTGCCGGTGGGTAGGCTGGATCCAAAAAGCCCGGGAACGGCAGCGCACACATTAACTCTTTCCCTACCAGCCTGGAGCAGCCACTAACTCAAAGCGTACTCCTGTAGGCAACCTGCCTACACTCTGACCTCTGCAGGGCGCAGGTTTCATGGCCCGTCGGCTGCTCTGTCGCTTCTCGCTGGCTTCGGCAGTCCGCCTGCGTGCTTCTCGCGCGGTCCCCCAGCCTGGGGAACGCAGCGGAATGTGTTGGCGCGAAGAGACTGAAGAGCAGGAGTGATAGAGCCAAAGCGGCTCAGCAGAGAGCGCTAGCGAATGGCTGGGCCGCGCAGCCTGGGTGGGATGTAGGATAGGGCTAGCTAGGTGGGGGTGGCCTCTCGGCGTGGCTTAGTTGCCGTAGGGGACTGGATGCGTGGCAAGCGTTCCTGAGGGGAAGAGAGAGAGAAAGCGTCAATTTCAAAGGAGGGGGCGTAAAAGGGAAGCAGGCGAAGAAAAGTGGGAGCTGGACTGGTGATTTTGGAGGAGCTAGGTGTGCAGGAGGGCCTGCAGAGTGCTGAGGAAAAAAAAAGAATGTAAAAAAGGCAGAGAGGAGAGTGACCCCTGCTGGAGGAAAAAAGCAAAAGCCTACAGCACCTGGTATTCCCAGGCGGTCTCCCATCCAAGTACTAACCAGGCCCGACCCTGCTTAGCTTCCGAGATCAGACGAGATCGGGCGCATTCAGGGTGGTGTGGCCGTAGGCAGTACTCAGGCTCTCCCTCAACCTTCTTATACTTGTCACCGGCACCCTGGCCCCGCCTTTCCATCACTTTACTACACTCAGCTGTGCTTTTTCACAAGCAACGCCACACACTCGTCTCTCCTCTCCCCCCTCTCTCTCTCTCTCTCTCTTCCTCTGGCTGGCTCTCTCGCTCTCTCGCTCTCCTCAACCCCTGCCTCATGCTGCTTTGCTCCCTCTTTAACCTCTTCCTGCCTGCACCTTCTCAAACACATTCTCAGCCTGGCCTCCAAGGCTCCTCTCTGCCTTCCCCTGGCCTGACTTTAAGCCTAAAGCTGACAGGGCTCAACACCACAGGAGCAGCAGGGCGCAAGCTTTCTAGACAGCAGCAGAGCCCACCAGGAAGGCCAGGCCTTCGCTCGCCTGACAGCCAGACTTCTCCGGGCACCAGCTAGTGCTCCCGCCTATCTGCCCCGACGCAAAAAATAAAAAAAAAAAAAGACAGGGACCCTGGTTGCACCAGCGCCTACAAACGCCAGTCCCCTGCCTGCTCGGCCTCAGTCTTTTGGGTGGCGTAGTGGCCGCTCCCCCCTTCCCTGCGTGCACCACAAGGCCCTGCCGCTCGAGGCCCCACCTCTTGCCGCAGGTCTCGCGCTCTTGTTGGGTGGGGTGCAACTCATCCTGCGCGCAGGGGTGCCTTTCGCCGTCCCCCCACTCACCATTGCCCGGGACCAGGCGGAGACTGCGGTCATGTCAAAGTCCTACGTTAGGTGGGTTCCCCTGACCTAGAGATGAGCCATAACACTGTGTGCAGCACCCAAGGGACAGGGTCCCTCTGAAAACGACTTAGAAACATAGAAACATAGAATGTGTCGGCAGATAAGAACCATTTGGCCCATCTAGTCTGCCCAATATATCTGAATCCTTTGAATAGTCCCTGGCCCTATCTTATATGAAGGATAGCCTTATGCCTATCCCATGCATGCTTAAACTCCTTCACTGTATTTGCAGCTACCACTTCTGCAGGAAGGTTATTCCATGCATCCACTACTCTCTCAGTAAAGTAATACTTCCTCATATTACTTTTAAACCTTTGCCCCTCTAGTTTAAAACGGTGTCCTCTTGTGGTAGTTTTTCTTCTTTTAAATATGCTCTCCTCCTTTACCGAGTTGATTCCCTTTATGTATTTAAAAGTTTCTATCATATCCCCTCTGTCTCTTCTTTCTTCCAAGCTATACATGTTAAGGTCCTTTAACCTTTCCTGGTAAGTTTTTTCCTGCAATCCATGTACTAGTTTAGTAGCTCTTCTCTGAACTCTCTCTAGAGTATCTATATCCTTCTGGAGATATGGCCTCCAGTACTGCGCACGACTGTCCCGTCCCACTACACACCTTGGCTCTATGAATGTTGCAATTAGGAGGGCAGCTGCCGAGCTCCACCCGTCCAGCGTACCTCTGCTACCTCACTTCCAGTAACAGAATGGGGTCCCGCCGTGCATGTTGCGCCCACCTCATGCGCGCACTTGTTAGCTCCTTCACTCTGGTACCATGTGACCAGGCCACGGATCTCCGTAACGTGGGTTGGGTTCCGCTTGCTACTGGAAGCCGACAGCTGGGGAGGGAGCCAGAACATTCACCCCCCCTGGCTACCGGAGGACCCCTCACCTATACCAGGTACTACGTCTTACGACTGCCTGCAGTGTACCTTGCTCTCTTCCTGGGTTACCCATAGCAACGGCTTTACTCCTCCTGCTTGACTTGCCCAGTAGACCTTTTTCTTGTGTAGCTTTGCTTCATAGCCCACATGTGCCTTACTTACTCACCCAAGTTCTTTTGAATAGGCCAGGAGGACAAACATGCGCCCCTTTAAATGACTTCAGACCAGGCTTAGAACACTTGACGCAACATTCCTGAGAAGTCTTGGGCATTGCAGTTCAACGTGAACAATGGTCACATCCTGACCCTAACTACCACTGCTTGGCTGCCCAGGCCTACCTCTACAAGGTAGTAGTCCATATTGGCGTCCTGCAAGTGCTGGCTGATCCCCCCCGAACCCAGGCCTCCCCTGTATTTAGATTGCCGGTGGGTAGGCTGGATCCAAAAAGCCCGGGAACGGCAGCGCACACATTAACTCTTTCCCTACCAGCCTGGAGCAGCCACTAACTCAAAGCGTACTCCTGTAGGCAACCTGCCTACACTCTGACCTCTGCAGGGCGCAGGTTTCATGGCCCGTCGGCTGCTCTGTCGCTTCTCGCTGGCTTCGGCAGTCCGCCTGCGTGCTTCTCGCGCGGTCCCCCAGCCTGGGGAACGCAGCGGAATGTGTTGGCGCGAAGAGACTGAAGAGCAGGAGTGATAGAGCCAAAGCGGCTCAGCAGAGAGCGCTAGCGAATGGCTGGGCCGCGCAGCCTGGGTGGGATGTAGGATAGGGCTAGCTAGGTGGGGGTGGCCTCTCGGCGTGGCTTAGTTGCCGTAGGGGACTGGATGCGTGGCAAGCGTTCCTGAGGGGAAGAGAGAGAGAAAGCGTCAATTTCAAAGGAGGGGGCGTAAAAGGGAAGCAGGCGAAGAAAAGTGGGAGCTGGACTGGTGATTTTGGAGGAGCTAGGTGTGCAGGAGGGCCTGCAGAGTGCTGAGGAAAAAAAAAGAATGTAAAAAAGGCAGAGAGGAGAGTGACCCCTGCTGGAGGAAAAAAGCAAAAGCCTACAGCACCTGGTATTCCCAGGCGGTCTCCCATCCAAGTACTAACCAGGCCCGACCCTGCTTAGCTTCCGAGATCAGACGAGATCGGGCGCATTCAGGGTGGTGTGGCCGTAGGCAGTACTCAGGCTCTCCCTCAACCTTCTTATACTTGTCACCGGCACCCTGGCCCCGCCTTTCCATCACTTTACTACACTCAGCTGTGCTTTTTCACAAGCAACGCCACACACTCGTCTCTCCTCTCTCCCCTCTCTCTCTCTCTCTCTCTCTTCCTCTGGCTGGCTCTCTCGCTCTCCTCAACCCCTGCCTCATGCTGCTTTGCTCCCTCTTTAACCTCTTCCTGCCTGCACCTTCTCAAACACATTCTCAGCCTGGCCTCCAAGGCTCCTCTCTGCCTTCCCCTGGCCTGACTTTAAGCCTAAAGCTGACAGGGCTCAACACCACAGGAGCAGCAGGGCGCAAGCTTTCTAGACAGCAGCAGAGCCCACCAGGAAGGCCAGGCCTTCGCTCGCCTGACAGCCAGACTTCTCCGGGCACCAGCTAGTGCTCCCGCCTATCTGCCCCGACGCAAAAAATAATAAAAAAAAAAGACAGGGACCCTGGTTGCACCAGGGCCTACAAACGCCAGTCCCCTGCCTGCTCGGCCTCAGTCTTTTGGGTGGCGTAGTGGCCGCTCCCCCCTTCCCTGCGTGCACCACAAGGCCCTGCCGCTCGAGGCCCCACCTCTTGCCGCAGGTCTCGCGCTCTTGTTGGGTGGGGTGCAACTCATCCTGCGCGCAGGGGTGCCTTTCGCCGTCCACCCACTCACCATTGCCCGGGACCAGGCGGAGACTGCGGTCATGTCAAAGTCCTACGTTAGGTGGGTTACCCTGACCTAGAGATGAGCCATAACACTGTGTGCAGCACCCAAGGGACAGGGTCCCTCTGAAAACGACTTAGAAACATAGAATGTGTCGGCAGATAAGAACCATTTGGCCCATCTAGTCTGCCCAATATATCTGAATCCTTTGAATAGTCCCTGGCCCTATCTTATATGAAGGATAGCCTTATGCCTATCCCATGCATGCTTAAACTCCTTCACTGTATTTGCAGCTACCACTTCTGCAGGAAGGTTATTCCATGCATCCACTACTCTCTCAGTAAAGTAATACTTCCTCATATTACTTTTAAACCTTTGCCCCTCTAGTTTAAAACGGTGTCCTCTTGTGGTAGTTTTTCTTCTTTTAAATATGCTCTCCTCCTTTACCGAGTTGATTCCCTTTATGTATTTAAAAGTTTCTATCATATCCCCTCTGTCTCTTCTTTCTTCCAAGCTATACATGTTAAGGTCCTTTAACCTTTCCTGGTAAGTTTTTTCCTGCAATCCATGTACTAGTTTAGTAGCTCTTCTCTGAACTCTCTCTAGAGTATCTATATCCTTCTGGAGATATGGCCTCCAGTACTGCGCACGACTGTCCCGTCCCACTACACACCTTGGCTCTATGAATGTTGCAATTAGGAGGGCAGCTGCCGAGCTCCACCCGTCCAGCGTACCTCTGCTACCTCACTTCCAGTAACAGAATGGGGTCCCGCCGTGCATGTTGCGCCCACCTCATGCGCGCACTTGTTAGCTCCTTCACTCTGGTACCATGTGACCAGGCCACGGATCTCCGTAACGTGGGTTGGGTTCCGCTTGCTACTGGAAGCCGACAGCTGGGGAGGGAGCCAGAACATTCACCCCCCCTGGCTACCGGAGGACCCCTCACCTATACCAGGTACTACGTCTTACGACTGCCTGCAGTGTACCTTGCTCTCTTCCTGGGTTACCCATAGCAACGGCTTTACTCCTCCTGCTTGACTTGCCCAGTAGACCTTTTTCTTGTGTAGCTTTGCTTCATAGCCCACATGTGCCTTACTTACTCACCCAAGTTCTTTTGAATAGGCCAGGAGGACAAACATGCGCCCCTTTAAATGACTTCAGACCAGGCTTAGAACACTTGACGCAACATTCCTGAGAAGTCTTGGGCATTGCAGTTCAACGTGAACAATGGTCACATCCTGACCCTAACTACCACTGCTTGGCTGCCCAGGCCTACCTCTACAAGGTAGTAGTCCATATTGGCGTCCTGCAAGTGCTGGCTGATCCCCCCCGAACCCAGGCCTCCCCTGTATTTAGATTGCCGGTGGGTAGGCTGGATCCAAAAAGCCCGGGAACGGCAGCGCACACATTAACTCTTTCCCTACCAGCCTGGAGCAGCCACTAACTCAAAGCGTACTCCTGTAGGCAACCTGCCTACACTCTGACCTCTGCAGGGCGCAGGTTTCATGGCCCGTCGGCTGCTCTGTCGCTTCTCGCTGGCTTCGGCAGTCCGCCTGCGTGCTTCCCGCGCGGTCCCCCAGCCTGGGGAACGCAGCGGAATGTGTTGGCGCGAAGAGACTGAAGAGCAGGAGTGATAGAGCCAAAGCGGCTCAGCAGAGAGCGCTAGCGAATGGCTGGGCCGCGCAGCCTGGGTGGGATGTAGGATAGGGCTAGCTAGGTGGGGGTGGCCTCTCGGCGTGGCTTAGTTGCCGTAGGGGACTGGATGCGTGGCAAGCGTTCCTGAGGGGAAGAGAGAGAGAAAGCGTCAATTTCAAAGGAGGGGGCGTAAAAGGGAAGCAGGCGAAGAAAAGTGGGAGCTGGACTGGTGATTTTGGAGGAGCTAGGTGTGCAGGAGGGCCTGCAGAGTGCTGAGGAAAAAAAAAGAATGTAAAAAAGGCAGAGAGGAGAGTGACCCCTGCTGGAGGAAAAAAGCAAAAGCCTACAGCACCTGGTATTCCCAGGCGGTCTCCCATCCAAGTACTAACCAGGCCCGACCCTGCTTAGCTTCCGAGATCAGACGAGATCGGGCGCATTCAGGGTGGTGTGGCCGTAGGCAGTACTCAGGCTCTCCCTCAACCTTCTTATACTTGTCACCGGCACCCTGGCCCCGCCTTTCCATCACTTTACTACACTCAGCTGTGCTTTTTCACAAGCAACGCCACACACTCGTCTCTCCTCTCTCCCCTCTCTCTCTCTCTCTCTCTCTCTCTTCCTCTGGCTGGCTCTCTCGCTCTCCTCAACCCCTGCCTCATGCTGCTTTGCTCCCTCTTTAACCTCTTCCTGCCTGCACCTTCTCAAACACATTCTCAGCCTGGCCTCCAAGGCTCCTCTCTGCCTTCCCCTGGCCTGACTTTAAGCCTAAAGCTGACAGGGCTCAACACCACAGGAGCAGCAGGGCGCAAGCTTTCTAGACAGCAGCAGAGCCCACCAGGAAGGCCGGGCCTTCGCTCGCCTGACAGCCAGACTTCTCCGGGCACCAGCTAGTGCTCCCGCCTATCTGCCCCGACGCAAAAAATAAAAAATAAAAAAAGACAGGGACCCTGGTTGCACCAGGGCCTACAAACGCCAGTCCCCTGCCTGCTCGGCCTCAGTCTTTTGGGTGGCGTAGTGGCCGCTCCCCCCTTCCCTGCGTGCACCACAAGGCCCTGCCGCTCAAGGCCCCACCTCTTGCCGCAGGTCTCGCGCTCTTGTTGGGTGGGGTGCAACTCATCCTGCGCGCAGGGGTGCCTTTCACCGTCCACCCACTCACCATTGCCCGGGACCAGGCGGAGACTGCGGTCATGTCAAAGTCCTACGTTAGGTGGGTTACCCTGACCTAGAGATGAGCCATAACACTGTGTGCAGCACCCAAGGGACAGGGTCCCTCTGAAAACGACTTAGAAACATAGAAACATAGAATGTGTCGGCAGATAAGAACCATTTGGCCCATCTAGTCTGCCCAATATATCTGAATCCTTTGAATAGTCCCTGGCCCTATCTTATATGAAGGATAGCCTTATGCCTATCCCATGCATGCTTAAACTCCTTCACTGTATTTGCAGCTACCACTTCTGCAGGAAGGTTATTCCATGCATCCACTACTCTCTCAGTAAAGTAATACTTCCTCATATTACTTTTAAACCTTTGCCCCTCT
Organism: Pelophylax lessonae; assembly: GCF_965119305.1. Classification (NCBI taxonomy): domain Eukaryota; kingdom Metazoa; phylum Chordata; class Amphibia; order Anura; family Ranidae; genus Pelophylax; species Pelophylax lessonae. Next base: position 14,770,435 of record NC_138772.1, read on the forward strand.
AGTTTAAAACGGTGTCCTCTTGTGGTAGTTTTTCTTCTTTTAAATATGCTCTCCTCCTTTACCGAGTTGATTCCCTTTATGTATTTAAAAGTTTCTATCATATCCCCTCTGTCTCTTCTTTCTTCCAAGCTATACATGTTAAGGTCCTTTAACCTTTCCTGGTAAGTTTTTTCCTGCAATCCATGTACTAGTTTAGTAGCTCTTCTCTGAACTCTCTCTAGAGTATCTATATCCTTCTGGAGATATGGCCTCCAGTACTGCGCACGACTGTCCCGTCCCACTACACACCTTGGCTCTATGAATGTTGCAATTAGGAGGGCAGCTGCCGAGCTCCACCCGTCCAGCGTACCTCTGCTACCTCACTTCCAGTAACAGAATGGGGTCCCGCCGTGCATGTTGCGCCCACCTCATGCGCGCACTTGTTAGCTCCTTCACTCTGGTACCATGTGACCAGGCCACGGATCTCCGTAACGTGGGTTGGGTTCCGCTTGCTACTGGAAGCCGACAGCTGGGGAGGGAGCCAGAACATTCACCCCCCCTGGCTACCGGAGGACCCCTCACCTATACCAGGTACTACGTCTTACGACTGCCTGCAGTGTACCTTGCTCTCTTCCTGGGTTACCCATAGCAACGGCTTTACTCCTCCTGCTTGACTTGCCCAGTAGACCTTTTTCTTGTGTAGCTTTGCTTCATAGCCCACATGTGCCTTACTTACTCACCCAAGTTCTTTTGAATAGGCCAGGAGGACAAACATGCGCCCCTTTAAATGACTTCAGACCAGGCTTAGAACACTTGACGCAACATTCCTGAGAAGTCTTGGGCATTGCAGTTCAACGTGAACAATGGTCACATCCTGACCCTAACTACCACTGCTTGGCTGCCCAGGCCTACCTCTACAAGGTAGTAGTCCATATTGGCGTCCTGCAAGTGCTGGCTGATCCCCCCCGAACCCAGGCCTCCCCTGTATTTAGATTGCCGGTGGGTAGGCTGGATCCAAAAAGCCCGGGAACGGCAGCGCACACATTAACTCTTTCCCTACCAGCCTGGAGCAGCCACTAACTCAAAGCGTACTCCTGTAGGCAACCTGCCTACACTCTGACCTCTGCAGGGCGCAGGTTTCATGGCCCGTCGGCTGCTCTGTCGCTTCTCGCTGGCTTCGGCAGTCCGCCTGCGTGCTTCTCGCGCGGTCCCCCAGCCTGGGGAACGCAGCGGAATGTGTTGGCGCGAAGAGACTGAAGAGCAGGAGTGATAGAGCCAAAGCGGCTCAGCAGAGAGCGCTAGCGAATGGCTGGGCCGCGCAGCCTGGGTGGGATGTAGGATAGGGCTAGCTAGGTGGGGGTGGCCTCTCGGCGTGGCTTAGTTGCCGTAGGGGACTGGATGCGTGGCAAGCATTCCTGAGGGGAAGAGAGAGAGAAAGCGTCAATTTCAAAGGAGGGGGCGTAAAAGGGAAGCAGGCGAAGAAAAGTGGGAGCTGGACTGGTGATTTTGGAGGAGCTAGGTGTGCAGGAGGGCCTGCAGAGTGCTGAGGAAAAAAAAAGAATGTAAAAAAGGCAGAGAGGAGAGTGACCCCTGCTGGAGGAAAAAAGCAAAAGCCTACAGCACCTGGTATTCCCAGGCGGTCTCCCATCCAAGTACTAACCAGGCCCGACCCTGCTTAGCTTCCGAGATCAGACGAGATCGGGCGCATTCAGGGTGGTGTGGCCGTAGGCAATACTCAGGCTCTCCCTCAACCTTCTTATACTTGTCACCGGCACCCTGGCCCCGCCTTTCCATCACTTTACTACACTCAGCTGTGCTTTTTCACAAGCAACGCCACACACTCGTCTCTCGTCTCTCGTCTCTCGTCTCTCGTCTCTCGTCTCTCGTCTCTCCTCTCTCCCCTCTCTCTCTCTCTCTTTCTCTGGCTGGCTCTCTCGCTCTCCTCAACCCCTGCCTCATGCTGCTTTGCTCCCTCTTTAACCTCTTCCTGCCTGCACCTTCTCAAACACATTCTCAGCCTGGCCTCCAAGGCTCCTCTCTGCCTTCCCCTGGCCTGACTTTAAGCCTAAAGCTGACAGGGCTCAACACCACAGGAGCAGCAGGGCGCAAGCTTTCTAGACAGCAGCAGAGCCCACCAGGAAGGCCAGGCCTTCGCTCGCCTGACAGCCAGACTTCTCCGGGCACCAGCTAGTGCTCCCGCCTATCTGCCCCGACGCAAAAAATAAAAAATAAAAAAAGACAGGGACCCTGGTTGCACCAGGGCCTACAAACGCCAGTCCCCTGCCTGCTCGGCCTCAGTCTTTTGGGTGGCGTAGTGGCCGCTCCCCCCTTCCCTGCGTGCACCACAAGGCCCTGCCGCTCGAGGCCCCACCTCTTGCCGCAGGTCTCGCGCTCTTGTTGGGTGGGGTGCAACTCATCCTGCGCGCAGGGGTGCCTTTCGCCGTCCCCCCACTCACCATTGCCCGGGACCAGGCGGAGACTGCGGTCATGTCAAAGTCCTACGTTAGGTGGGTTCCCCTGACCTAGAGATGAGCCATAACACTGTGTGCAGCACCCAAGGGACAGGGTCCCTCTGAAAACGACTTAGAAACATAGAAACATAGAATGTGTCGGCAGATAAGAACCATTTGGCCCATCTAGTCTGCCCAATATATCTGAATCCTTTGAATAGTCCCTGGCCCTATCTTATATGAAGGATAGCCTTATGCCTATCCCATGCATGCTTAAACTCCTTCACTGTATTTGCAGCTACCACTTCTGCAGGAAGGTTATTCCATGCATCCACTACTCTCTCAGTAAAGTAATACTTCCTCATATTACTTTTAAACCTTTGCCCCTCTAGTTTAAAACGGTGTCCTCTTGTGGTAGTTTTTCTTCTTTTAAATATGCTCTCCTCCTTTACCGAGTTGATTCCCTTTATGTATTTAAAAGTTTCTATCATATCCCCTCTGTCTCTTCTTTCTTCCAAGCTATACATGTTAAGGTCCTTTAACCTTTCCTGGTAAGTTTTTTCCTGCAATCCATGTACTAGTTTAGTAGCTCTTCTCTGAACTCTCTCTAGAGTATCTATATCCTTCTGGAGATATGGCCTCCAGTACTGCGCACGACTGTCCCGTCCCACTACACACCTTGGCTCTATGAATGTTGCAATTAGGAGGGCAGCTGCCGAGCTCCACCCGTCCAGCGTACCTCTGCTACCTCACTTCCAGTAACAGAATGGGGTCCCGCCGTGCATGTTGCGCCCACCTCATGCGCGCACTTGTTAGCTCCTTCACTCTGGTACCATGTGACCAGGCCACGGATCTCCGTAACGTGGGTTGGGTTCCGCTTGCTACTGGAAGCCGACAGCTGGGGAGGGAGCCAGAACATTCACCCCCCCTGGCTACCGGAGGACCCCTCACCTATACCAGGTACTACGTCTTACGACTGCCTGCAGTGTACCTTGCTCTCTTCCTGGGTTACCCATAGCAACGGCTTTACTCCTCCTGCTTGACTTGCCCAGTAGACCTTTTTCTTGTGTAGCTTTGCTTCATAGCCCACATGTGCCTTACTTACTCACCCAAGTTCTTTTGAATAGGCCAGGAGGACAAACATGCGCCCCTTTAAATGACTTCAGACCAGGCTTAGAACACTTGACGCAACATTCCTGAGAAGTCTTGGGCATTGCAGTTCAACGTGAACAATGGTCACATCCTGACCCTAACTACCACTGCTTGGCTGCCCAGGCCTACCTCTACAAGGTAGTAGTCCATATTGGCGTCCTGCAAGTGCTGGCTGATCCCCCCCGAACCCAGGCCTCCCCTGTATTTAGATTGCCGGTGGGTAGGCTGGATCCAAAAAGCCCGGGAACGGCAGCGCACACATTAACTCTTTCCCTACCAGCCTGGAGCAGCCACTAACTCAAAGCGTACTCCTGTAGGCAACCTGCCTACACTCTGACCTCTGCAGGGCGCAGGTTTCATGGCCCGTCGGCTGCTCTGTCGCTTCTCGCTGGCTTCGGCAGTCCGCCTGCGTGCTTCTCGCGCGGTCCCCCAGCCTGGGGAACGCAGCGGAATGTGTTGGCGCGAAGAGACTGAAGAGCAGGAGTGATAGAGCCAAAGCGGCTCAGCAGAGAGCGCTAGCGAATGGCTGGGCCGCGCAGCCTGGGTGGGATGTAGGATAGGGCTAGCTAGGTGGGGGTGGCCTCTCGGCGTGGCTTAGTTGCCGTAGGGGACTGGATGCGTGGCAAGCGTTCCTGAGGGGAAGAGAGAGAGAAAGCGTCAATTTCAAAGGAGGGGGCGTAAAAGGGAAGCAGGCGAAGAAAAGTGGGAGCTGGACTGGTGATTTTGGAGGAGCTAGGTGTGCAGGAGGGCCTGCAGAGTGCTGAGGAAAAAAAAAGAATGTAAAAAAGGCAGAGAGGAGAGTGACCCCTGCTGGAGGAAAAAAGCAAAAGCCTACAGCACCTGGTATTCCCAGGCGGTCTCCCATCCAAGTACTAACCAGGCCCGACCCTGCTTAGCTTCCGAGATCAGACGAGATCGGGCGCATTCAGGGTGGTGTGGCCGTAGGCAGTACTCAGGCTCTCCCTCAACCTTCTTATACTTGTCACCGGCACCCTGGCCCCGCCTTTCCATCACTTTACTACACTCAGCTGTGCTTTTTCACAAGCAACGCCACACACTCGTCTCTCGTCTCTCGTCTCTCGTCTCTCGTCTCTCGTCTCTCGTCTCTCGTCTCTCCTCTCTCCCCTCTCTCTCTCTCTCTTTCTCTGGCTGGCTCTCTCGCTCTCCTCAACCCCTGCCTCATGCTGCTTTGCTCCCTCTTTAACCTCTTCCTGCCTGCACCTTCTCAAACACATTCTCAGCCTGGCCTCCAAGGCTCCTCTCTGCCTTCCCCTGGCCTGACTTTAAGCCTAAAGCTGACAGGGCTCAACACCACAGGAGCAGCAGGGCGCAAGCTTTCTAGACAGCAGCAGAGCCCACCAGGAAGGCCAGGCCTTCGCTCGCCTGACAGCCAGACTTCTCCGGGCACCAGCTAGTGCTCCCGCCTATCTGCCCCGACGCAAAAAATAAAAAATAAAAAAAGACAGGGACCCTGGTTGCACCAGGGCCTACAAACGCCAGTCCCCTGCCTGCTCGGCCTCAGTCTTTTGGGTGGCGTAGTGGCCGCTCCCCCCTTCCCTGCGTGCACCACAAGGCCCTGCCGCTCGAGGCCCCACCTCTTGCCGCAGGTCTCGCGCTCTTGTTGGGTGGGGTGCAACTCATCCTGCGCGCAGGGGTGCCTTTCGCCGTCCCCCCACTCACCATTGCCCGGGACCAGGCGGAGACTGCGGTCATGTCAAAGTCCTACGTTAGGTGGGTTCCCCTGACCTAGAGATGAGCCATAACACTGTGTGCAGCACCCAAGGGACAGGGTCCCTCTGAAAACGACTTAGAAACATAGAAACATAGAATGTGTCGGCAGATAAGAACCATTTGGCCCATCTAGTCTGCCCAATATATCTGAATCCTTTGAATAGTCCCTGGCCCTATCTTATATGAAGGATAGCCTTATGCCTATCCCATGCATGCTTAAACTCCTTCACTGTATTTGCAGCTACCACTTCTGCAGGAAGGTTATTCCATGCATCCACTACTCTCTCAGTAAAGTAATACTTCCTCATATTACTTTTAAACCTTTGCCCCTCTAGTTTAAAACGGTGTCCTCTTGTGGTAGTTTTTCTTCTTTTAAATATGCTCTCCTCCTTTACCGAGTTGATTCCCTTTATGTATTTAAAAGTTTCTATCATATCCCCTCTGTCTCTTCTTTCTTCCAAGCTATACATGTTAAGGTCCTTTAACCTTTCCTGGTAAGTTTTTTCCTGCAATCCATGTACTAGTTTAGTAGCTCTTCTCTGAACTCTCTCTAGAGTATCTATATCCTTCTGGAGATATGGCCTCCAGTACTGCGCACGACTGTCCCGTCCCACTACACACCTTGGCTCTATGAATGTTGCAATTAGGAGGGCAGCTGCCGAGCTCCACCCGTCCAGCGTACCTCTGCTACCTCACTTCCAGTAACAGAATGGGGTCCCGCCGTGCATGTTGCGCCCACCTCATGCGCGCACTTGTTAGCTCCTTCACTCTGGTACCATGTGACCAGGCCACGGATCTCCGTAACGTGGGTTGGGTTCCGCTTGCTACTGGAAGCCGACAGCTGGGGAGGGAGCCAGAACATTCACCCCCCCTGGCTACCGGAGGACCCCTCACCTATACCAGGTACTACGTCTTACGACTGCCTGCAGTGTACCTTGCTCTCTTCCTGGGTTACCCATAGCAACGGCTTTACTCCTCCTGCTTGACTTGCCCAGTAGACCTTTTTCTTGTGTAGCTTTGCTTCATAGCCCACATGTGCCTTACTTACTCACCCAAGTTCTTTTGAATAGGCCAGGAGGACAAACATGCGCCCCTTTAAATGACTTCAGACCAGGCTTAGAACACTTGACGCAACATTCCTGAGAAGTCTTGGGCATTGCAGTTCAACGTGAACAATGGTCACATCCTGACCCTAACTACCACTGCTTGGCTGCCCAGGCCTACCTCTACAAGGTAGTAGTCCATATTGGCGTCCTGCAAGTGCTGGCTGATCCCCCCCGAACCCAGGCCTCCCCTGTATTTAGATTGCCGGTGGGTAGGCTGGATCCAAAAAGCCCGGGAACGGCAGCGCACACATTAACTCTTTCCCTACCAGCCTGGAGCAGCCACTAACTCAAAGCGTACTCCTGTAGGCAACCTGCCTACACTCTGACCTCTGCAGGGCGCAGGTTTCATGGCCCGTCGGCTGCTCTGTCGCTTCTCGCTGGCTTCGGCAGTCCGCCTGCGTGCTTCTCGCGCGGTCCCCCAGCCTGGGGAACGCAGCGGAATGTGTTGGCGCGAAGAGACTGAAGAGCAGGAGTGATAGAGCCAAAGCGGCTCAGCAGAGAGCGCTAGCGAATGGCTGGGCCGCGCAGCCTGGGTGGGATGTAGGATAGGGCTAGCTAGGTGGGGGTGGCCTCTCGGCGTGGCTTAGTTGCCGTAGGGGACTGGATGCGTGGCAAGCGTTCCTGAGGGGAAGAGAGAGAGAAAGCGTCAATTTCAAAGGAGGGGGCGTAAAAGGGAAGCAGGCGAAGAAAAGTGGGAGCTGGACTGGTGATTTTGGAGGAGCTAGGTGTGCAGGAGGGCCTGCAGAGTGCTGAGGAAAAAAAAAGAATGTAAAAAAGGCAGAGAGGAGAGTGACCCCTGCTGGAGGAAAAAAGCAAAAGCCTACAGCACCTGGTATTCCCAGGCGGTCTCCCATCCAAGTACTAACCAGGCCCGACCCTGCTTAGCTTCCGAGATCAGACGAGATCGGGCGCATTCAGGGTGGTGTGGCCGTAGGCAGTACTCAGGCTCTCCCTCAACCTTCTTATACTTGTCACCGGCACCCTGGCCCCGCCTTTCCATCACTTTACTACACTCAGCTGTGCTTTTTCACAAGCAACGCCACACACTCGTCTCTCCTCTCTCCCCTCTCTCTCTCTCTCTCTCTCTCTCTCTTCCTCTGGCTGGCTCTCTCGCTCTCCTCAACCCCTGCCTCATGCTGCTTTGCTCCCTCTTTAACCTCTTCCTGCCTGCACCTTCTCAAACACATTCTCAGCCTGGCCTCCAAGGCTCCTCTCTGCCTTCCCCTGGCCTGACTTTAAGCCTAAAGCTGACAGGGCTCAACACCACAGGAGCAGCAGGGCGCAAGCTTTCTAGACAGCAGCAGAGCCCACCAGGAAGGCCGGGCCTTCGCTCGCCTGACAGCCAGACTTCTCCGGGCACCAGCTAGTGCTCCCGCCTATCTGCCCCGACGCAAAAAATAAAAAATAAAAAAAGACAGGGACCCTGGTTGCACCAGGGCCTACAAACGCCAGTCCCCTGCCTGCTCGGCCTCAGTCTTTTGGGTGGCGTAGTGGCCGCTCCCCCCTTCCCTGCGTGCACCACAAGGCCCTGCCGCTCAAGGCCCCACCTCTTGCCGCAGGTCTCGCGCTCTTGTTGGGTGGGGTGCAACTCATCCTGCGCGCAGGGGTGCCTTTCACCGTCCACCCACTCACCATTGCCCGGGACCAGGCGGAGACTGCGGTCATGTCAAAGTCCTACGTTAGGTGGGTTACCCTGACCTAGAGATGAGCCATAACACTGTGTGCAGCACCCAAGGGACAGGGTCCCTCTGAAAACGACTTAGAAACATAGAAACATAGAATGTGTCGGCAGATAAGAACCATTTGGCCCATCTAGTCTGCCCAATATATCTGAATCCTTTGAATAGTCCCTGGCCCTATCTTATATGAAGGATAGCCTTATGCCTATCCCATGCATGCTTAAACTCCTTCACTGTATTTGCAGCTACCACTTCTGCAGGAAGGTTATTCCATGCATCCACTACTCTCTCAGTAAAGTAATACTTCCTCATATTACTTTTAAACCTTTGCCCCTCTAGTTTAAAACGGTGTCCTCTTGTGGTAGTTTTTCTTCTTTTAAATATGCTCTCCTCCTTTACCGAGTTGATTCCCTTTATGTATTTAAAAGTTTCTATCATATCCCCTCTGTCTCTTCTTTCTTCCAAGCTATACATGTTAAGGTCCTTTAACCTTTCCTGGTAAGTTTTTTCCTGCAATCCATGTACTAGTTTAGTAGCTCTTCTCTGAACTCTCTCTAGAGTATCTATATCCTTCTGGAGATATGGCCTCCAGTACTGCGCACGACTGTCCCGTCCCACTACACACCTTGGCTCTATGAATGTTGCAATTAGGAGGGCAGCTGCCGAGCTCCACCCGTCCAGCGTACCTCTGCTACCTCACTTCCAGTAACAGAATGGGGTCCCGCCGTGCATGTTGCGCCCACCTCATGCGCGCACTTGTTAGCTCCTTCACTCTGGTACCATGTGACCAGGCCACGGATCTCCGTAACGTGGGTTGGGTTCCGCTTGCTACTGGAAGCCGACAGCTGGGGAGGGAGCCAGAACATTCACCCCCCCTGGCTACCGGAGGACCCCTCACCTATACCAGGTACTACGTCTTACGACTGCCTGCAGTGTACCTTGCTCTCTTCCTGGGTTACCCATAGCAACGGCTTTACTCCTCCTGCTTGACTTGCCCAGTAGACCTTTTTCTTGTGTAGCTTTGCTTCATAGCCCACATGTGCCTTACTTACTCACCCAAGTTCTTTTGAATAGGCCAGGAGGACAAACATGCGCCCCTTTAAATGACTTCAGACCAGGCTTAGAACACTTGACGCAACATTCCTGAGAAGTCTTGGGCATTGCAGTTCAACGTGAACAATGGTCACATCCTGACCCTAACTACCACTGCTTGGCTGCCCAGGCCTACCTCTACAAGGTAGTAGTCCATATTGGCGTCCTGCAAGTGCTGGCTGATCCCCCCCGAACCCAGGCCTCCCCTGTATTTAGATTGCCGGTGGGTAGGCTGGATCCAAAAAGCCCGGGAACGGCAGCGCACACATTAACTCTTTCCCTACCAGCCTGGAGCAGCCACTAACTCAAAGCGTACTCCTGTAGGCAACCTGCCTACACTCTGACCTCTGCAGGGCGCAGGTTTCATGGCCCGTCGGCTGCTCTGTCGCTTCTCGCTGGCTTCGGCAGTCCGCCTGCGTGCTTCTCGCGCGGTCCCCCAGCCTGGGGAACGCAGCGGAATGTGTTGGCGCGAAGAGACTGAAGAGCAGGAGTGATAGAGCCAAAGCGGCTCAGCAGAGAGCGCTAGCGAATGGCTGGGCCGCGCAGCCTGGGTGGGATGTAGGATAGGGCTAGCTAGGTGGGGGTGGCCTCTCGGCGTGGCTTAGTTGCCGTAGGGGACTGGATGCGTGGCAAGCATTCCTGAGGGGAAGAGAGAGAGAAAGCGTCAATTTCAAAGGAGGGGGCGTAAAAGGGAAGCAGGCGAAGAAAAGTGGGAGCTGGACTGGTGATTTTGGAGGAGCTAGGTGTGCAGGAGGGCCTGCAGAGTGCTGAGGAAAAAAAAAGAATGTAAAAAAGGCAGAGAGGAGAGTGACCCCTGCTGGAGGAAAAAAGCAAAAGCCTACAGCACCTGGTATTCCCAGGCGGTCTCCCATCCAAGTACTAACCAGGCCCGACCCTGCTTGGCTTCCGAGATCAGACGAGATCGGGCGCATTCAGGGTGGTGTGGCCGTAGGCAATACTCAGGCTCTCCCTCAACCTTCTTATACTTGTCACCGGCACCCTGGCCCCGCCTTTCCATCACTTTACTACACTCAGCTGTGCTTTTTCACAAGCAACGCCACACACTCGTCTCTCGTCTCTCGTCTCTCGTCTCTCGTCTCTCGTCTCTCGTCTCTCGTCTCTCGTCTCTCGTCTCTCCTCTCTCCTCTCTCCCCTCTCTCTCTCTCTCTTTCTCTGGCTGGCTCTCTCGCTCTCCTCAACCCCTGCCTCATGCTGCTTTGCTCCCTCTTTAACCTCTTCCTGCCTGCACCTTCTCAAACACATTCTCAGCCTGGCCTCCAAGGCTCCTCTCTGCCTTCCCCTGGCCTGACTTTAAGCCTAAAGCTGACAGGGCTCAACACCACAGGAGCAGCAGGGCGCAAGCTTTCTAGACAGCAGCAGAGCCCACCAGGAAGGCCAGGCCTTCGCTCGCCTGACAGCCAGACTTCTCCGGGCACCAGCTAGTGCTCCCGCCTATCTGCCCCGACGCAAAAAATAAAAAATAAAAAAAGACAGGGACCCTGGTTGCACCAGGGCCTACAAACGCCAGTCCCCTGCCTGCTCGGCCTCAGTCTTTTGGGTGGCGTAGTGGCCGCTCCCCCCTTCCCTGCGTGCACCACAAGGCCCTGCCGCTCGAGGCCCCACCTCTTGCCGCAGGTCTCGCGCTCTTGTTGGGTGGGGTGCAACTCATCCTGCGCGCAGGGGTGCCTTTCGCCGTCCCCCCACTCACCATTGCCCGGGACCAGGCGGAGACTGCGGTCATGTCAAAGTCCTACGTTAGGTGGGTTCCCCTGACCTAGAGATGAGCCATAACACTGTGTGCAGCACCCAAGGGACAGGGTCCCTCTGAAAACGACTTAGAAACATAGAAACATAGAATGTGTCGGCAGATAAGAACCATTTGGCCCATCTAGTCTGCCCAATATATCTGAATCCTTTGAATAGTCCCTGGCCCTATCTTATATGAAGGATAGCCTTATGCCTATCCCATGCATGCTTAAACTCCTTCACTGTATTTGCAGCTACCACTTCTGCAGGAAGGTTATTCCATGCATCCACTACTCTCTCAGTAAAGTAATACTTCCTCATATTACTTTTAAACCTTTGCCCCTCTAGTTTAAAACGGTGTCCTCTTGTGGTAGTTTTTCTTCTTTTAAATATGCTCTCCTCCTTTACCGAGTTGATTCCCTTTATGTATTTAAAAGTTTCTATCATATCCCCTCTGTCTCTTCTTTCTTCCAAGCTATACATGTTAAGGTCCTTTAACCTTTCCTGGTAAGTTTTTTCCTGCAATCCATGTACTAGTTTAGTAGCTCTTCTCTGAACTCTCTCTAGAGTATCTATATCCTTCTGGAGATATGGCCTCCAGTACTGCGCACGACTGTCCCGTCCCACTACACACCTTGGCTCTATGAATGTTGCAATTAGGAGGGCAGCTGCCGAGCTCCACCCGTCCAGCGTACCTCTGCTACCTCACTTCCAGTAACAGAATGGGGTCCCGCCGTGCATGTTGCGCCCACCTCATGCGCGCACTTGTTAGCTCCTTCACTCTGGTACCATGTGACCAGGCCACGGATCTCCGTAACGTGGGTTGGGTTCCGCTTGCTACTGGAAGCCGACAGCTGGGGAGGGAGCCAGAACATTCACCCCCCCTGGCTACCGGAGGACCCCTCACCTATACCAGGTACTACGTCTTACGACTGCCTGCAGTGTACCTTGCTCTCTTCCTGGGTTACCCATAGCAACGGCTTTACTCCTCCTGCTTGACTTGCCCAGTAGACCTTTTTCTTGTGTAGCTTTGCTTCATAGCCCACATGTGCCTTACTTACTCACCCAAGTTCTTTTGAATAGGCCAGGAGGACAAACATGCGCCCCTTTAAATGACTTCAGACCAGGCTTAGAACACTTGACGCAACATTCCTGAGAAGTCTTGGGCATTGCAGTTCAACGTGAACAATGGTCACATCCTGACCCTAACTACCACTGCTTGGCTGCCCAGGCCTACCTCTACAAGGTAGTAGTCCATATTGGCGTCCTGCAAGTGCTGGCTGATCCCCCCCGAACCCAGGCCTCCCCTGTATTTAGATTGCCGGTGGGTAGGCTGGATCCAAAAAGCCCGGGAACGGCAGCGCACACATTAACTCTTTCCCTACCAGCCTGGAGCAGCCACTAACTCAAAGCGTACTCCTGTAGGCAACCTGCCTACACTCTGACCTCTGCAGGGCGCAGGTTTCATGGCCCGTCGGCTGCTCTGTCGCTTCTCGCTGGCTTCGGCAGTCCGCCTGCGTGCTTCTCGCGCGGTCCCCCAGCCTGGGGAACGCAGCGGAATGTGTTGGCGCGAAGAGACTGAAGAGCAGGAGTGATAGAGCCAAAGCGGCTCAGCAGAGAGCGCTAGCGAATGGCTGGGCCGCGCAGCCTGGGTGGGATGTAGGATAGGGCTAGCTAGGTGGGGGTGGCCTCTCGGCGTGGCTTAGTTGCCGTAGGGGACTGGATGCGTGGCAAGCGTTCCTGAGGGGAAGAGAGAGAGAAAGCGTCAATTTCAAAGGAGGGGGCGTAAAAGGGAAGCAGGCGAAGAAAAGTGGGAGCTGGACTGGTGATTTTGGAGGAGCTAGGTGTGCAGGAGGGCCTGCAGAGTGCTGAGGAAAAAAAAAGAATGTAAAAAAGGCAGAGAGGAGAGTGACCCCTGCTGGAGGAAAAAAGCAAAAGCCTACAGCACCTGGTATTCCCAGGCGGTCTCCCATCCAAGTACTAACCAGGCCCGACCCTGCTTAGCTTCCGAGATCAGACGAGATCGGGCGCATTCAGGGTGGTGTGGCCGTAGGCAGTACTCAGGCTCTCCCTCAACCTTCTTATACTTGTCACCGGCACCCTGGCCCCGCCTTTCCATCACTTTACTACACTCAGCTGTGCTTTTTCACAAGCAACGCCACACACTCGTCTCTCCTCTCTCCCCTCTCTCTCTCTCTCTCTCTCTCTCTCTTCCTCTGGCTGGCTCTCTCGCTCTCCTCAACCCCTGCCTCATGCTGCTTTGCTCCCTCTTTAACCTCTTCCTGCCTGCACCTTCTCAAACACATTCTCAGCCTGGCCTCCAAGGCTCCTCTCTGCCTTCCCCTGGCCTGACTTTAAGCCTAAAGCTGACAGGGCTCAACACCACAGGAGCAGCAGGGCGCAAGCTTTCTAGACAGCAGCAGAGCCCACCAGGAAGGCCGGGCCTTCGCTCGCCTGACAGCCAGACTTCTCCGGGCACCAGCTAGTGCTCCCGCCTATCTGCCCCGACGCAAAAAATAAAAAATAAAAAAAGACAGGGACCCTGGTTGCACCAGGGCCTACAAACGCCAGTCCCCTGCCTGCTCGGCCTCAGTCTTTTGGGTGGCGTAGTGGCCGCTCCCCCCTTCCCTGCGTGCACCACAAGGCCCTGCCGCTCAAGGCCCCACCTCTTGCCGCAGGTCTCGCGCTCTTGTTGGGTGGGGTGCAACTCATCCTGCGCGCAGGGGTGCCTTTCACCGTCCACCCACTCACCATTGCCCGGGACCAGGCGGAGACTGCGGTCATGTCAAAGTCCTACGTTAGGTGGGTTACCCTGACCTAGAGATGAGCCATAACACTGTGTGCAGCACCCAAGGGACAGGGTCCCTCTGAAAACGACTTAGAAACATAGAAACATAGAATGTGTCGGCAGATAAGAACCATTTGGCCCATCTAGTCTGCCCAATATATCTGAATCCTTTGAATAGTCCCTGGCCCTATCTTATATGAAGGATAGCCTTATGCCTATCCCATGCATGCTTAAACTCCTTCACTGTATTTGCAGCTACCACTTCTGCAGGAAGGTTATTCCATGCATCCACTACTCTCTCAGTAAAGTAATACTTCCTCATATTACTTTTAAACCTTTGCCCCTCTAGTTTAAAACGGTGTCCTCTTGTGGTAGTTTTTCTTCTTTTAAATATGCTCTCCTCCTTTACCGAGTTGATTCCCTTTATGTATTTAAAAGTTTCTATCATATCCCCTCTGTCTCTTCTTTCTTCCAAGCTATACATGTTAAGGTCCTTTAACCTTTCCTGGTAAGTTTTTTCCTGCAATCCATGTACTAGTTTAGTAGCTCTTCTCTGAACTCTCTCTAGAGTATCTATATCCTTCTGGAGATATGGCCTCCAGTACTGCGCACGACTGTCCCGTCCCACTACACACCTTGGCTCTATGAATGTTGCAATTAGGAGGGCAGCTGCCGAGCTCCACCCGTCCAGCGTACCTCTGCTACCTCACTTCCAGTAACAGAATGGGGTCCCGCCGTGCATGTTGCGCCCACCTCATGCGCGCACTTGTTAGCTCCTTCACTCTGGTACCATGTGACCAGGCCACGGATCTCCGTAACGTGGGTTGGGTTCCGCTTGCTACTGGAAGCCGACAGCTGGGGAGGGAGCCAGAACATTCACCCCCCCTGGCTACCGGAGGACCCCTCACCTATACCAGGTACTACGTCTTACGACTGCCTGCAGTGTACCTTGCTCTCTTCCTGGGTTACCCATAGCAACGGCTTTACTCCTCCTGCTTGACTTGCCCAGTAGACCTTTTTCTTGTGTAGCTTTGCTTCATAGCCCACATGTGCCTTACTTACTCACCCAAGTTCTTTTGAATAGGCCAGGAGGACAAACATGCGCCCCTTTAAATGACTTCAGACCAGGCTTAGAACACTTGACGCAACATTCCTGAGAAGTCTTGGGCATTGCAGTTCAACGTGAACAATGGTCACATCCTGACCCTAACTACCACTGCTTGGCTGCCCAGGCCTACCTCTACAAGGTAGTAGTCCATATTGGCGTCCTGCAAGTGCTGGCTGATCCCCCCCGAACCCAGGCCTCCCCTGTATTTAGATTGCCGGTGGGTAGGCTGGATCCAAAAAGCCCGGGAACGGCAGCGCACACATTAACTCTTTCCCTACCAGCCTGGAGCAGCCACTAACTCAAAGCGTACTCCTGTAGGCAACCTGCCTACACTCTGACCTCTGCAGGGCGCAGGTTTCATGGCCCGTCGGCTGCTCTGTCGCTTCTCGCTGGCTTCGGCAGTCCGCCTGCGTGCTTCTCGCGCGGTCCCCCAGCCTGGGGAACGCAGCGGAATGTGTTGGCGCGAAGAGACTGAAGAGCAGGAGTGATAGAGCCAAAGCGGCTCAGCAGAGAGCGCTAGCGAATGGCTGGGCCGCGCAGCCTGGGTGGGATGTAGGATAGGGCTAGCTAGGTGGGGGTGGCCTCTCGGCGTGGCTTAGTTGCCGTAGGGGACTGGATGCATGGCAAGCATTCCTGAGGGGAAGAGAGAGAGAAAGCGTCAATTTCAAAGGAGGGGGCGTAAAAGGGAAGCAGGCGAAGAAAAGTGGGAGCTGGACTGGTGATTTTGGAGGAGCTAGGTGTGCAGGAGGGCCTGCAGAGTGCTGAGGAAAAAAAAAGAATGTAAAAAAGGCAGAGAGGAGAGTGACCCCTGCTGGAGGAAAAAAGCAAAAGCCTACAGCACCTGGTATTCCCAGGCGGTCTCCCATCCAAGTACTAACCAGGCCCGACCCTGCTTGGCTTCCGAGATCAGACGAGATCGGGCGCATTCAGGGTGGTGTGGCCGTAGGCAATACTCAGGCTCTCCCTCAACCTTCTTATACTTGTCACCGGCACCCTGGCCCCGCCTTTCCATCACTTTACTACACTCAGCTGTGCTTTTTCACAAGCAACGCCACACACTCGTCTCTCGTCTCTCGTCTCTCGTCTCTCGTCTCTCGTCTCTCGTCTCTCGTCTCTCGTCTCTCGTCTCTCCTCTCTCCTCTCTCCCCTCTCTCTCTCTCTCTTTCTCTGGCTGGCTCTCTCGCTCTCCTCAACCCCTGCCTCATGCTGCTTTGCTCCCTCTTTAACCTCTTCCTGCCTGCACCTTCTCAAACACATTCTCAGCCTGGCCTCCAAGGCTCCTCTCTGCCTTCCCCTGGCCTGACTTTAAGCCTAAAGCTGACAGGGCTCAACACCACAGGAGCAGCAGGGCGCAAGCTTTCTAGACAGCAGCAGAGCCCACCAGGAAGGCCAGGCCTTCGCTCGCCTGACAGCCAGACTTCTCCGGGCACCAGCTAGTGCTCCCGCCTATCTGCCCCGACGCAAAAAATAAAAAATAAAAAAAGACAGGGACCCTGGTTGCACCAGGGCCTACAAACGCCAGTCCCCTGCCTGCTCGGCCTCAGTCTTTTGGGTGGCGTAGTGGCCGCTCCCCCCTTCCCTGCGTGCACCACAAGGCCCTGCCGCTCGAGGCCCCACCTCTTGCCGCAGGTCTCGCGCTCTTGTTGGGTGGGGTGCAACTCATCCTGCGCGCAGGGGTGCCTTTCGCCGTCCCCCCACTCACCATTGCCCGGGACCAGGCGGAGACTGCGGTCATGTCAAAGTCCTACGTTAGGTGGGTTCCCCTGACCTAGAGATGAGCCATAACACTGTGTGCAGCACCCAAGGGACAGGGTCCCTCTGAAAACGACTTAGAAACATAGAAACATAGAATGTGTCGGCAGATAAGAACCATTTGGCCCATCTAGTCTGCCCAATATATCTGAATCCTTTGAATAGTCCCTGGCCCTATCTTATATGAAGGATAGCCTTATGCCTATCCCATGCATGCTTAAACTCCTTCACTGTATTTGCAGCTACCACTTCTGCAGGAAGGTTATTCCATGCATCCACTACTCTCTCAGTAAAGTAATACTTCCTCATATTACTTTTAAACCTTTGCCCCTCTAGTTTAAAACGGTGTCCTCTTGTGGTAGTTTTTCTTCTTTTAAATATGCTCTCCTCCTTTACCGAGTTGATTCCCTTTATGTATTTAAAAGTTTCTATCATATCCCCTCTGTCTCTTCTTTCTTCCAAGCTATACATGTTAAGGTCCTTTAACCTTTCCTGGTAAGTTTTTTCCTGCAATCCATGTACTAGTTTAGTAGCTCTTCTCTGAACTCTCTCTAGAGTATCTATATCCTTCTGGAGATATGGCCTCCAGTACTGCGCACGACTGTCCCGTCCCACTACACACCTTGGCTCTATGAATGTTGCAATTAGGAGGGCAGCTGCCGAGCTCCACCCGTCCAGCGTACCTCTGCTACCTCACTTCCAGTAACAGAATGGGGTCCCGCCGTGCATGTTGCGCCCACCTCATGCGCGCACTTGTTAGCTCCTTCACTCTGGTACCATGTGACCAGGCCACGGATCTCCGTAACGTGGGTTGGGTTCCGCTTGCTACTGGAAGCCGACAGCTGGGGAGGGAGCCAGAACATTCACCCCCCCTGGCTACCGGAGGACCCCTCACCTATACCAGGTACTACGTCTTACGACTGCCTGCAGTGTACCTTGCTCTCTTCCTGGGTTACCCATAGCAACGGCTTTACTCCTCCTGCTTGACTTGCCCAGTAGACCTTTTTCTTGTGTAGCTTTGCTTCATAGCCCACATGTGCCTTACTTACTCACCCAAGTTCTTTTGAATAGGCCAGGAGGACAAACATGCGCCCCTTTAAATGACTTCAGACCAGGCTTAGAACACTTGACGCAACATTCCTGAGAAGTCTTGGGCATTGCAGTTCAACGTGAACAATGGTCACATCCTGACCCTAACTACCACTGCTTGGCTGCCCAGGCCTACCTCTACAAGGTAGTAGTCCATATTGGCGTCCTGCAAGTGCTGGCTGATCCCCCCCGAACCCAGGCCTCCCCTGTATTTAGATTGCCGGTGGGTAGGCTGGATCCAAAAAGCCCGGGAACGGCAGCGCACACATTAACTCTTTCCCTACCAGCCTGGAGCAGCCACTAACTCAAAGCGTACTCCTGTAGGCAACCTGCCTACACTCTGACCTCTGCAGGGCGCAGGTTTCATGGCCCGTCGGCTGCTCTGTCGCTTCTCGCTGGCTTCGGCAGTCCGCCTGCGTGCTTCTCGCGCGGTCCCCCAGCCTGGGGAACGCAGCGGAATGTGTTGGCGCGAAGAGACTGAAGAGCAGGAGTGATAGAGCCAAAGCGGCTCAGCAGAGAGCGCTAGCGAATGGCTGGGCCGCGCAGCCTGGGTGGGATGTAGGATAGGGCTAGCTAGGTGGGGGTGGCCTCTCGGCGTGGCTTAGTTGCCGTAGGGGACTGGATGCGTGGCAAGCGTTCCTGAGGGGAAGAGAGAGAGAAAGCGTCAATTTCAAAGGAGGGGGCGTAAAAGGGAAGCAGGCGAAGAAAAGTGGGAGCTGGACTGGTGATTTTGGAGGAGCTAGGTGTGCAGGAGGGCCTGCAGAGTGCTGAGGAAAAAAAAAGAATGTAAAAAAGGCAGAGAGGAGAGTGACCCCTGCTGGAGGAAAAAAGCAAAAGCCTACAGCACCTGGTATTCCCAGGCGGTCTCCCATCCAAGTACTAACCAGGCCCGACCCTGCTTAGCTTCCGAGATCAGACGAGATCGGGCGCATTCAGGGTGGTGTGGCCGTAGGCAGTACTCAGGCTCTCCCTCAACCTTCTTATACTTGTCACCGGCACCCTGGCCCCGCCTTTCCATCACTTTACTACACTCAGCTGTGCTTTTTCACAAGCAACGCCACACACTCGTCTCTCGTCTCTCGTCTCTCCTCTCTCCCCTCTCTCTCTCTCTCTTCCTCTGGCTGGCTCTCTCGCTCTCCTCAACCCCTGCCTCATGCTGCTTTGCTCCCTCTTTAACCTCTTCCTGCCTGCACCTTCTCAAACACATTCTCAGCCTGGCCTCCAAGGCTCCTCTCTGCCTTCCCCTGGCCTGACTTTAAGCCTAAAGCTGACAGGGCTCAACACCACAGGAGCAGCAGGGCGCAAGCTTTCTAGACAGCAGCAGAGCCCACCAGGAAGGCCGGGCCTTCGCTCGCCTGACAGCCAGACTTCTCCGGGCACCAGCTAGTGCTCCCGCCTATCTGCCCCGACGCAAAAAATAAAAAATAAAAAAAGACAGGGACCCTGGTTGCACCAGGGCCTACAAACGCCAGTCCCCTGCCTGCTCGGCCTCAGTCTTTTGGGTGGCGTAGTGGCCGCTCCCCCCTTCCCTGCGTGCACCACAAGGCCCTGCCGCTCGAGGCCCCACCTCTTGCCGCAGGTCTCGCGCTCTTGTTGGGTGGGGTGCAACTCATCCTGCGCGCAGGGGTGCCTTTCGCCGTCCCCCCACTCACCATTGCCCGGGACCAGGCGGAGACTGCGGTCATGTCAAAGTCCTACGTTAGGTGGGTTCCCCTGACCTAGAGATGAGCCATAACACTGTGTGCAGCACCCAAGGGACAGGGTCCCTCTGAAAACGACTTAGAAACATAGAAACATAGAATGTGTCGGCAGATAAGAACCATTTGGCCCATCTAGTCTGCCCAATATATCTGAATCCTTTGAATAGTCCCTGGCCCTATCTTATATGAAGGATAGCCTTATGCCTATCCCATGCATGCTTAAACTCCTTCACTGTATTTGCAGCTACCACTTCTGCAGGAAGGTTATTCCATGCATCCACTACTCTCTCAGTAAAGTAATACTTCCTCATATTACTTTTAAACCTTTGCCCCTCTAGTTTAAAACGGTGTCCTCTTGTGGTAGTTTTTCTTCTTTTAAATATGCTCTCCTCCTTTACCGAGTTGATTCCCTTTATGTATTTAAAAGTTTCTATCATATCCCCTCTGTCTCTTCTTTCTTCCAAGCTATACATGTTAAGGTCCTTTAACCTTTCCTGGTAAGTTTTTTCCTGCAATCCATGTACTAGTTTAGTAGCTCTTCTCTGAACTCTCTCTAGAGTATCTATATCCTTCTGGAGATATGGCCTCCAGTACTGCGCACGACTGTCCCGTCCCACTACACACCTTGGCTCTATGAATGTTGCAATTAGGAGGGCAGCTGCCGAGCTCCACCCGTCCAGCGTACCTCTGCTACCTCACTTCCAGTAACAGAATGGGGTCCCGCCGTGCATGTTGCGCCCACCTCATGCGCGCACTTGTTAGCTCCTTCACTCTGGTACCATGTGACCAGGCCACGGATCTCCGTAACGTGGGTTGGGTTCCGCTTGCTACTGGAAGCCGACAGCTGGGGAGGGAGCCAGAACATTCACCCCCCCTGGCTACCGGAGGACCCCTCACCTATACCAGGTACTACGTCTTACGACTGCCTGCAGTGTACCTTGCTCTCTTCCTGGGTTACCCATAGCAACGGCTTTACTCCTCCTGCTTGACTTGCCCAGTAGACCTTTTTCTTGTGTAGCTTTGCTTCATAGCCCACATGTGCCTTACTTACTCACCCAAGTTCTTTTGAATAGGCCAGGAGGACAAACATGCGCCCCTTTAAATGACTTCAGACCAGGCTTAGAACACTTGACGCAACATTCCTGAGAAGTCTTGGGCATTGCAGTTCAACGTGAACAATGGTCACATCCTGACCCTAACTACCACTGCTTGGCTGCCCAGGCCTACCTCTACAAGGTAGTAGTCCATATTGGCGTCCTGCAAGTGCTGGCTGATCCCCCCCGAACCCAGGCCTCCCCTGTATTTAGATTGCCGGTGGGTAGGCTGGATCCAAAAAGCCCGGGAACGGCAGCGCACACATTAACTCTTTCCCTACCAGCCTGGAGCAGCCACTAACTCAAAGCGTACTCCTGTAGGCAACCTGCCTACACTCTGACCTCTGCAGGGCGCAGGTTTCATGGCCCGTCGGCTGCTCTGTCGCTTCTCGCTGGCTTCGGCAGTCCGCCTGCGTGCTTCTCGCGCGGTCCCCCAGCCTGGGGAACGCAGCGGAATGTGTTGGCGCGAAGAGACTGAAGAGCAGGAGTGATAGAGCCAAAGCGGCTCAGCAGAGAGCGCTAGCGAATGGCTGGGCCGCGCAGCCTGGGTGGGATGTAGGATAGGGCTAGCTAGGTGGGGGTGGCCTCTCGGCGTGGCTTAGTTGCCGTAGGGGACTGGATGCGTGGCAAGCGTTCCTGAGGGGAAGAGAGAGAGAAAGCGTCAATTTCAAAGGAGGGGGCGTAAAAGGGAAGCAGGCGAAGAAAAGTGGGAGCTGGACTGGTGATTTTGGAGGAGCTAGGTGTGCAGGAGGGCCTGCAGAGTGCTGAGGAAAAAAAAAGAATGTAAAAAAGGCAGAGAGGAGAGTGACCCCTGCTGGAGGAAAAAAGCAAAAGCCTACAGCACCTGGTATTCCCAGGCGGTCTCCCATCCAAGTACTAACCAGGCCCGACCCTGCTTAGCTTCCGAGATCAGACGAGATCGGGCGCATTCAGGGTGGTGTGGCCATAGGCAGTACTCAGGCTCTCCCTCAACCTTCTTATACTTGTCACCGGCACCCTGGCCCCTCCTTTCCATCACTTTACTACACTCAGCTGTGCTTTTTCACAAGCAACGCCACACACTCGTCTCTCCTCTCTCCCCTCTCTCTCTCTCTCTCTTCCTCTGGCTGGCTCTCTCGCTCTCCTCAACCCCTGCCTCATGCTGCTTTGCTCCCTCTTTAACCTCTTCCTGCCTGCACCTTCTCAAACACATTCTCAGCCTGGCCTCCAAGGCTCCTCTCTGCCTTCCCCTGGCCTGACTTTAAGCCTAAAGCTGACAGGGCTCAACACCACAGGAGCAGCAGGGCGCAAGCTTTCTAGACAGCAGCAGAGCCCACCAGGAAGGCCGGGCCTTCGCTCGCCTGACAGCCAGACTTCTCCGGGCACCAGCTAGTGCTCCCGCCTATCTGCCCCGACGCAAAAAATAAAAAATAAAAAAAGACAGGGACCCTGGTTGCACCAGGGCCTACAAACGCCAGTCCCCTGCCTGCTCGGCCTCAGTCTTTTGGGTGGCGTAGTGGCCGCTCCCCCCTTCCCTGCGTGCACCACAAGGCCCTGCCGCTCAAGGCCCCACCTCTTGCCGCAGGTCTCGCGCTCTTGTTGGGTGGGGTGCAACTCATCCTGCGCGCAGGGGTGCCTTTCGCCGTCCCCCCACTCACCATTGCCCGGGACCAGGCGGAGACTGCGGTCATGTCAAAGTCCTACGTTAGGTGGGTTCCCCTGACCTAGAGATGAGCCATAACACTGTGTGCAGCACCGAAGGGACAGGGTCCCTCTGAAAACGACTTAGAAACATAGAAACATAGAATGTGTCGGCAGATAAGAACCATTTGGCCCATCTAGTCTGCCCAATATATCTGAATCCTTTGAATAGTCCCTGGCCCTATCTTATATGAAGGATAGCCTTATGCCTATCCCATGCATGCTTAAACTCCTTCACTGTATTTGCAGCTACCACTTCTGCAGGAAGGTTATTCCATGCATCCACTACTCTCTCAGTAAAGTAATACTTCCTCATATTACTTTTAAACCTTTGCCCCTCTAGTTTAAAACGGTGTCCTCTTGTGGTAGTTTTTCTTCTTTTAAATATGCTCTCCTCCTTTACCGAGTTGATTCCCTTTATGTATTTAAAAGTTTCTATCATATCCCCTCTGTCTCTTCTTTCTTCCAAGCTATACATGTTAAGGTCCTTTAACCTTTCCTGGTAAGTTTTTTCCTGCAATCCATGTACTAGTTTAGTAGCTCTTCTCTGAACTCTCTCTAGAGTATCTATATCCTTCTGGAGATATGGCCTCCAGTACTGCGCACGACTGTCCCGTCCCACTACACACCTTGGCTCTATGAATGTTGCAATTAGGAGGGCAGCTGCCGAGCTCCACCCGTCCAGCGTACCTCTGCTACCTCACTTCCAGTAACAGAATGGGGTCCCGCCGTGCATGTTGCGCCCACCTCATGCGCGCACTTGTTAGCTCCTTCACTCTGGTACCATGTGACCAGGCCACGGATCTCCGTAACGTGGGTTGGGTTCCGCTTGCTACTGGAAGCCGACAGCTGGGGAGGGAGCCAGAACATTCACCCCCCCTGGCTACCGGAGGACCCCTCACCTATACCAGGTACTACGTCTTACGACTGCCTGCAGTGTACCTTGCTCTCTTCCTGGGTTACCCATAGCAACGGCTTTACTCCTCCTGCTTGACTTGCCCAGTAGACCTTTTTCTTGTGTAGCTTTGCTTCATAGCCCACATGTGCCTTACTTACTCACCCAAGTTCTTTTGAATAGGCCAGGAGGACAAACATGCGCCCCTTTAAATGACTTCAGACCAGGCTTAGAACACTTGACGCAACATTCCTGAGAAGTCTTGGGCATTGCAGTTCAACGTGAACAATGGTCACATCCTGACCCTAACTACCACTGCTTGGCTGCCCAGGCCTACCTCTACAAGGTAGTAGTCCATATTGGCGTCCTGCAAGTGCTGGCTGATCCCCCCCGAACCCAGGCCTCCCCTGTATTTAGATTGCCGGTGGGTAGGCTGGATCCAAAAAGCCCGGGAACGGCAGCGCACACATTAACTCTTTCCCTACCAGCCTGGAGCAGCCACTAACTCAAAGCGTACTCCTGTAGGCAACCTGCCTACACTCTGACCTCTGCAGGGCGCAGGTTTCATGGCCCGTCGGCTGCTCTGTCGCTTCTCGCTGGCTTCGGCAGTCCGCCTGCGTGCTTCTCGCGCGGTCCCCCAGCCTGGGGAACGCAGCGGAATGTGTTGGCGCGAAGAGACTGAAGAGCAGGAGTGATAGAGCCAAAGCGGCTCAGCAGAGAGCGCTAGCGAATGGCTGGGCCGCGCAGCCTGGGTGGGATGTAGGATAGGGCTAGCTAGGTGGGGGTGGCCTCTCGGCGTGGCTTAGTTGCCGTAGGGGACTGGATGCGTGGCAAGCGTTCCTGAGGGGAAGAGAGAGAGAAAGCGTCAATTTCAAAGGAGGGGGCGTAAAAGGGAAGCAGGCGAAGAAAAGTGGGAGCTGGACTGGTGATTTTGGAGGAGCTAGGTGTGCAGGAGGGCCTGCAGAGTGCTGAGGAAAAAAAAAGAATGTAAAAAAGGCAGAGAGGAGAGTGACCCCTGCTGGAGGAAAAAAGCAAAAGCCTACAGCACCTGGTATTCCCAGGCGGTCTCCCATCCAAGTACTAACCAGGCCCGACCCTGCTTAGCTTCCGAGATCAGACGAGATCGGGCGCATTCAGGGTGGTGTGGCCATAGGCAGTACTCAGGCTCTCCCTCAACCTTCTTATACTTGTCACCGGCACCCTGGCCCCTCCTTTCCATCACTTTACTACACTCAGCTGTGCTTTTTCACAAGCAACGCCACACACTCGTCTCTCCTCTCTCCCCTCTCTCTCTCTCTCTCTTCCTCTGGCTGGCTCTCTCGCTCTCCTCAACCCCTGCCTCATGCTGCTTTGCTCCCTCTTTAACCTCTTCCTGCCTGCACCTTCTCAAACACATTCTCAGCCTGGCCTCCAAGGCTCCTCTCTGCCTTCCCCTGGCCTGACTTTAAGCCTAAAGCTGACAGGGCTCAACACCACAGGAGCAGCAGGGCGCAAGCTTTCTAGACAGCAGCAGAGCCCACCAGGAAGGCCGGGCCTTCGCTCGCCTGACAGCCAGACTTCTCCGGGCACCAGCTAGTGCTCCCGCCTATCTGCCCCGACGCAAAAAATAAAAAATAAAAAAAGACAGGGACCCTGGTTGCACCAGGGCCTACAAACGCCAGTCCCCTGCCTGCTCGGCCTCAGTCTTTTGGGTGGCGTAGTGGCCGCTCCCCCCTTCCCTGCGTGCACCACAAGGCCCTGCCGCTCAAGGCCCCACCTCTTGCCGCAGGTCTCGCGCTCTTGTTGGGTGGGGTGCAACTCATCCTGCGCGCAGGGGTGCCTTTCGCCGTCCCCCCACTCACCATTGCCCGGGACCAGGCGGAGACTGCGGTCATGTCAAAGTCCTACGTTAGGTGGGTTCCCCTGACCTAGAGATGAGCCATAACACTGTGTGCAGCACCGAAGGGACAGGGTCCCTCTGAAAACGACTTAGAAACATAGAAACATAGAATGTGTCGGCAGATAAGAACCATTTGGCCCATCTAGTCTGCCCAATATATCTGAATCCTTTGAATAGTCCCTGGCCCTATCTTATATGAAGGATAGCCTTATGCCTATCCCATGCATGCTTAAACTCCTTCACTGTATTTGCAGCTACCACTTCTGCAGGAAGGTTATTCCATGCATCCACTACTCTCTCAGTAAAGTAATACTTCCTCATATTACTTTTAAACCTTTGCCCCTCTAGTTTAAAACGGTGTCCTCTTGTGGTAGTTTTTCTTCTTTTAAATATGCTCTCCTCCTTTACCGAGTTGATTCCCTTTATGTATTTAAAAGTTTCTATCATATCCCCTCTGTCTCTTCTTTCTTCCAAGCTATACATGTTAAGGTCCTTTAACCTTTCCTGGTAAGTTTTTTCCTGCAATCCATGTACTAGTTTAGTAGCTCTTCTCTGAACTCTCTCTAGAGTATCTATATCCTTCTGGAGATATGGCCTCCAGTACTGCGCACGACTGTCCCGTCCCACTACACACCTTGGCTCTATGAATGTTGCAATTAGGAGGGCAGCTGCCGAGCTCCACCCGTCCAGCGTACCTCTGCTACCTCACTTCCAGTAACAGAATGGGGTCCCGCCGTGCATGTTGCGCCCACCTCATGCGCGCACTTGTTAGCTCCTTCACTCTGGTACCATGTGACCAGGCCACGGATCTCCGTAACGTGGGTTGGGTTCCGCTTGCTACTGGAAGCCGACAGCTGGGGAGGGAGCCAGAACATTCACCCCCCCTGGCTACCGGAGGACCCCTCACCTATACCAGGTACTACGTCTTACGACTGCCTGCAGTGTACCTTGCTCTCTTCCTGGGTTACCCATAGCAACGGCTTTACTCCTCCTGCTTGACTTGCCCAGTAGACCTTTTTCTTGTGTAGCTTTGCTTCATAGCCCACATGTGCCTTACTTACTCACCCAAGTTCTTTTGAATAGGCCAGGAGGACAAACATGCGCCCCTTTAAATGACTTCAGACCAGGCTTAGAACACTTGACGCAACATTCCTGAGAAGTCTTGGGCATTGCAGTTCAACGTGAACAATGGTCACATCCTGACCCTAACTACCACTGCTTGGCTGCCCAGGCCTACCTCTACAAGGTAGTAGTCCATATTGGCGTCCTGCAAGTGCTGGCTGATCCCCCCCGAACCCAGGCCTCCCCTGTATTTAGATTGCCGGTGGGTAGGCTGGATCCAAAAAGCCCGGGAACGGCAGCGCACACATTAACTCTTTCCCTACCAGCCTGGAGCAGCCACTAACTCAAAGCGTACTCCTGTAGGCAACCTGCCTACACTCTGACCTCTGCAGGGCGCAGGTTTCATGGCCCGTCGGCTGCTCTGTCGCTTCTCGCTGGCTTCGGCAGTCCGCCTGCGTGCTTCTCGCGCGGTCCCCCAGCCTGGGGAACGCAGCGGAATGTGTTGGCGCGAAGAGACTGAAGAGCAGGAGTGATAGAGCCAAAGCGGCTCAGCAGAGAGCGCTAGCGAATGGCTGGGCCGCGCAGCCTGGGTGGGATGTAGGATAGGGCTAGCTAGGTGGGGGTGGCCTCTCGGCGTGGCTTAGTTGCCGTAGGGGACTGGATGCGTGGCAAGCGTTCCTGAGGGGAAGAGAGAGAGAAAGCGTCAATTTCAAAGGAGGGGGCGTAAAAGGGAAGCAGGCGAAGAAAAGTGGGAGCTGGACTGGTGATTTTGGAGGAGCTAGGTGTGCAGGAGGGCCTGCAGAGTGCTGAGGAAAAAAAAAGAATGTAAAAAAGGCAGAGAGGAGAGTGACCCCTGCTGGAGGAAAAAAGCAAAAGCCTACAGCACCTGGTATTCCCAGGCGGTCTCCCATCCAAGTACTAACCAGGCCCGACCCTGCTTAGCTTCCGAGATCAGACGAGATCGGGCGCATACAGGGTGGTGTGGCCGTAGGCAGTACTCAGGCTCTCCCTCAACCTTCTTATACTTGTCACCGGCACCCTGGCCCCGCCTTTCCATCACTTTACTACACTCAGCTGTGCTTTTTCACAAGCAACGCCACACACTCGTCTCTCCTCTCTCCCCTCTCTCTCTCTCTCTTCCTCTGGCTGGCTCTCTCGCTCTCCTCAACCCCTGCCTCATGCTGCTTTGCTCCCTCTTTAACCTCTTCCTGCCTGCACCTTCTCAAACACATTCTCAGCCTGGCCTCCAAGGCTCCTCTCTGCCTTCCCCTGGCCTGACTTTAAGCCTAAAGCTGACAGGGCTCAACACCACAGGAGCAGCAGGGCGCAAGCTTTCTAGACAGCAGCAGAGCCCACCAGGAAGGCCGGGCCTTCGCTCGCCTGACAGCCAGACTTCTCCGGGCACCAGCTAGTGCTCCCGCCTATCTGCCCCGACGCAAAAAATAAAAAATAAAAAAAGACAGGGACCCTGGTTGCACCAGGGCCTACAAACGCCAGTCCCCTGCCTGCTCGGCCTCAGTCTTTTGGGTGGCGTAGTGGCCGCTCCCCCCTTCCCTGCGTGCACCACAAGGCCCTGCCGCTCAAGGCCCCACCTCTTGCCGCAGGTCTCGCGCTCTTGTTGGGTGGGGTGCAACTCATCCTGCGCGCAGGGGTGCCTTTCACCGTCCACCCACTCACCATTGCCCGGGACCAGGCGGAGACTGCGGTCATGTCAAAGTCCTACGTTAGGTGGGTTCCCCTGACCTAGAGATGAGCCATAACACTGTGTGCAGCACCCAAGGGACAGGGTCCCTCTGAAAACGACTTAGAAACATAGAAACATAGAATGTGTCGGCAGATAAGAACCATTTGGCCCATCTAGTCTGCCCAATATATCTGAATCCTTTGAATAGTCCCTGGCCCTATCTTATATGAAGGATAGCCTTATGCCTATCCCATGCATGCTTAAACTCCTTCACTGTATTTGCAGCTACCACTTCTGCAGGAAGGTTATTCCATGCATCCACTACTCTCTCAGTAAAGTAATACTTCCTCATATTACTTTTAAACCTTTGCCCCTCTAGTTTAAAACGGTGTCCTCTTGTGGTAGTTTTTCTTCTTTTAAATATGCTCTCCTCCTTTACCGAGTTGATTCCCTTTATGTATTTAAAAGTTTCTATCATATCCCCTCTGTCTCTTCTTTCTTCCAAGCTATACATGTTAAGGTCCTTTAACCTTTCCTGGTAAGTTTTTTCCTGCAATCCATGTACTAGTTTAGTAGCTCTTCTCTGAACTCTCTCTAGAGTATCTATATCCTTCTGGAGATATGGCCTCCAGTACTGCGCACGACTGTCCCGTCCCACTACACACCTTGGCTCTATGAATGTTGCAATTAGGAGGGCAGCTGCCGAGCTCCACCCGTCCAGCGTACCTCTGCTACCTCACTTCCAGTAACAGAATGGGGTCCCGCCGTGCATGTTGCGCCCACCTCATGCGCGCACTTGTTAGCTCCTTCACTCTGGTACCATGTGACCAGGCCACGGATCTCCGTAACGTGGGTTGGGTTCCGCTTGCTACTGGAAGCCGACAGCTGGGGAGGGAGCCAGAACATTCACCCCCCCTGGCTACCGGAGGACCCCTCACCTATACCAGGTACTACGTCTTACGACTGCCTGCAGTGTACCTTGCTCTCTTCCTGGGTTACCCATAGCAACGGCTTTACTCCTCCTGCTTGACTTGCCCAGTAGACCTTTTTCTTGTGTAGCTTTGCTTCATAGCCCACATGTGCCTTACTTACTCACCCAAGTTCTTTTGAATAGGCCAGGAGGACAAACATGCGCCCCTTTAAATGACTTCAGACCAGGCTTAGAACACTTGACGCAACATTCCTGAGAAGTTTTGGGCATTGCAGTTCAACGTGAACAATGGTCACATCCTGACCCTAACTACCACTGCTTGGCTGCCCAGGCCTACCTCTACAAGGTAGTAGTCCATATTGGCGTCCTGCAAGTGCTGGCTGATCCCCCCCGAACCCAGGCCTCCCCTGTATTTAGATTGCCGGTGGGTAGGCTGGATCCAAAAAGCCCGGGAACGGCAGCGCACACATTAACTCTTTCCCTACCAGCCTGGAGCAGCCACTAACTCAAAGCGTACTCCTGTAGGCAACCTGCCTACACTCTGACCTCTGCAGGGCGCAGGTTTCATGGCCCGTCGGCTGCTCTGTCGCTTCTCGCTGGCTTCGGCAGTCCGCCTGCGTGCTTCTCGCGCGGTCCCCCAGCCTGGGGAACGCAGCGGAATGTGTTGGCGCGAAGAGACTGAAGAGCAGGAGTGATAGAGCCAAAGCGGCTCAGCAGAGAGCGCTAGCGAATGGCTGGGCCGCGCAGCCTGGGTGGGATGTAGGATAGGGCTAGCTAGGTGGGGGTGGCCTCTCGGCGTGGCTTAGTTGCCGTAGGGGACTGGATGCGTGGCAAGCATTCCTGAGGGGAAGAGAGAGAGAAAGCGTCAATTTCAAAGGAGGGGGCGTAAAAGGGAAGCAGGCGAAGAAAAGTGGGAGCTGGACTGGTGATTTTGGAGGAGCTAGGTGTGCAGGAGGGCCTGCAGAGTGCTGAGGAAAAAAAAAGAATGTAAAAAAGGCAGAGAGGAGAGTGACCCCTGCTGGAGGAAAAAAGCAAAAGCCTGCAGCACCTGGTATTCCCAGGCGGTCTCCCATCCAAGTACTAACCAGGCCCGACCCTGCTTAGCTTCCGAGATCAGACGAGATCGGGCGCATTCAGGGTGGTGTGGCCGTAGGCAGTACTCAGGCTCTCCCTCAACCTTCTTATACTTGTCACCGGCACCCTGGCCCCGCCTTTCCATCACTTTACTACACTCAGCTGTGCTTTTTCACAAGCAACGCCACACACTCGTCTCTCCTCTCTCCCCTCTCTCTCTCTCTCTCTCTTCCTCTGGCTGGCTCTCTCGCTCTCCTCAACCCCTGCCTCATGCTGCTTTGCTCCCTCTTTAACCTCTTCCTGCCTGCACCTTCTCAAACACATTCTCAGCCTGGCCTCCAAGGCTCCTCTCTGCCTTCCCCTGGCCTGACTTTAAGCCTAAAGCTGACAGGGCTCAACACCACAGGAGCAGCAGGGCGCAAGCTTTCTAGACAGCAGCAGAGCCCACCAGGAAGGCCGGGCCTTCGCTCGCCTGACAGCCAGACTTCTCCGGGCACCAGCTAGTGCTCCCGCCTATCTGCCCCGACGCAAAAAATAAAAAATAAAAAAAGACAGGGACCCTGGTTGCACCAGGGCCTACAAACGCCAGTCCTCTGCCTGCTCGGCCTCAGTCTTTTGGGTGGCGTAGTGGCCGCTCCCCCCTTCCCTGCGTGCACCACAAGGCCCTGCCGCTCAAGGCCCCACCTCTTGCCGCAGGTCTCGCGCTCTTGTTGGGTGGGGTGCAACTCATCCTGCGCGCAGGGGTGCCTTTCGCCGTCCCCCCACTCACCATTGCCCGGGACCAGGCGGAGACTGCGGTCATGTCAAAGTCCTACGTTAGGTGGGTTCCCCTGACCTAGAGATGAGCCATAACACTGTGTGCAGCACCGAAGGGACAGGGTCCCTCTGAAAACGACTTAGAAACATAGAAACATAGAATGTGTCGGCAGATAAGAACCATTTGGCCCATCTAGTCTGCCCAATATATCTGAATCCTTTGAATAGTCCCTGGCCCTATCTTATATGAAGGATAGCCTTATGCCTATCCCATGCATGCTTAAACTCCTTCACTGTATTTGCAGCTACCACTTCTGCAGGAAGGTTATTCCATGCATCCACTACTCTCTCAGTAAAGTAATACTTCCTCATATTACTTTTAAACCTTTGCCCCTCTAGTTTAAAACGGTGTCCTCTTGTGGTAGTTTTTCTTCTTTTAAATATGCTCTCCTCCTTTACCGAGTTGATTCCCTTTATGTATTTAAAAGTTTCTATCATATCCCCTCTGTCTCTTCTTTCTTCCAAGCTATACATGTTAAGGTCCTTTAACCTTTCCTGGTAAGTTTTTTCCTGCAATCCATGTACTAGTTTAGTAGCTCTTCTCTGAACTCTCTCTAGAGTATCTATATCCTTCTGGAGATATGGCCTCCAGTACTGCGCACGACTGTCCCGTCCCACTACACACCTTGGCTCTATGAATGTTGCAATTAGGAGGGCAGCTGCCGAGCTCCACCCGTCCAGCGTACCTCTGCTACCTCACTTCCAGTAACAGAATGGGGTCCCGCCGTGCATGTTGCGCCCACCTCATGCGCGCACTTGTTAGCTCCTTCACTCTGGTACCATGTGACCAGGCCACGGATCTCCGTAACGTGGGTTGGGTTCCGCTTGCTACTGGAAGCCGACAGCTGGGGAGGGAGCCAGAACATTCACCCCCCCTGGCTACCGGAGGACCCCTCACCTATACCAGGTACTACGTCTTACGACTGCCTGCAGTGTACCTTGCTCTCTTCCTGGGTTACCCATAGCAACGGCTTTACTCCTCCTGCTTGACTTGCCCAGTAGACCTTTTTCTTGTGTAGCTTTGCTTCATAGCCCACATGTGCCTTACTTACTCACCCAAGTTCTTTTGAATAGGCCAGGAGGACAAACATGCGCCCCTTTAAATGACTTCAGACCAGGCTTAGAACACTTGACGCAACATTCCTGAGAAGTTTTGGGCATTGCAGTTCAACGTGAACAATGGTCACATCCTGACCCTAACTACCACTGCTTGGCTGCCCAGGCCTACCTCTACAAGGTAGTAGTCCATATTGGCGTCCTGCAAGTGCTGGCTGATCCCCCCCGAACCCAGGCCTCCCCTGTATTTAGATTGCCGGTGGGTAGGCTGGATCCAAAAAGCCCGGGAACGGCAGCGCACACATTAACTCTTTCCCTACCAGCCTGGAGCAGCCACTAACTCAAAGCGTACTCCTGTAGGCAACCTGCCTACACTCTGACCTCTGCAGGGCGCAGGTTTCATGGCCCGTCGGCTGCTCTGTCGCTTCTCGCTGGCTTCGGCAGTCCGCCTGCGTGCTTCTCGCGCGGTCCCCCAGCCTGGGGAACGCAGCGGAATGTGTTGGCGCGAAGAGACTGAAGAGCAGGAGTGATAGAGCCAAAGCGGCTCAGCAGAGAGCGCTAGCGAATGGCTGGGCCGCGCAGCCTGGGTGGGATGTAGGATAGGGCTAGCTAGGTGGGGGTGGCCTCTCGGCGTGGCTTAGTTGCCGTAGGGGACTGGATGCGTGGCAAGCATTCCTGAGGGGAAGAGAGAGAGAAAGCGTCAATTTCAAAGGAGGGGGCGTAAAAGGGAAGCAGGCGAAGAAAAGTGGGAGCTGGACTGGTGATTTTGGAGGAGCTAGGTGTGCAGGAGGGCCTGCAGAGTGCTGAGGAAAAAAAAAGAATGTAAAAAAGGCAGAGAGGAGAGTGACCCCTGCTGGAGGAAAAAAGCAAAAGCCTGCAGCACCTGGTATTCCCAGGCGGTCTCCCATCCAAGTACTAACCAGGCCCGACCCTGCTTAGCTTCCGAGATCAGACGAGATCGGGCGCATTCAGGGTGGTGTGGCCGTAGGCAGTACTCAGGCTCTCCCTCAACCTTCTTATACTTGTCACCGGCACCCTGGCCCCGCCTTTCCATCACTTTACTACACTCAGCTGTGCTTTTTCACAAGCAACGCCACACACTCGTCTCTCCTCTCTCCCCTCTCTCTCTCTCTCTCTCTTCCTCTGGCTGGCTCTCTCGCTCTCCTCAACCCCTGCCTCATGCTGCTTTGCTCCCTCTTTAACCTCTTCCTGCCTGCACCTTCTCAAACACATTCTCAGCCTGGCCTCCAAGGCTCCTCTCTGCCTTCCCCTGGCCTGACTTTAAGCCTAAAGCTGACAGGGCTCAACACCACAGGAGCAGCAGGGCGCAAGCTTTCTAGACAGCAGCAGAGCCCACCAGGAAGGCCGGGCCTTCGCTCGCCTGACAGCCAGACTTCTCCGGGCACCAGCTAGTGCTCCCGCCTATCTGCCCCGACGCAAAAAATAAAAAATAAAAAAAGACAGGGACCCTGGTTGCACCAGGGCCTACAAACGCCAGTCCTCTGCCTGCTCGGCCTCAGTCTTTTGGGTGGCGTAGTGGCCGCTCCCCCCTTCCCTGCGTGCACCACAAGGCCCTGCCGCTCAAGGCCCCACCTCTTGCCGCAGGTCTCGCGCTCTTGTTGGGTGGGGTGCAACTCATCCTGCGCGCAGGGGTGCCTTTCGCCGTCCCCCCACTCACCATTGCCCGGGACCAGGCGGAGACTGCGGTCATGTCAAAGTCCTACGTTAGGTGGGTTCCCCTGACCTAGAGATGAGCCATAACACTGTGTGCAGCACCGAAGGGACAGGGTCCCTCTGAAAACGACTTAGAAACATAGAAACATAGAATGTGTCGGCAGATAAGAACCATTTGGCCCATCTAGTCTGCCCAATATATCTGAATCCTTTGAATAGTCCCTGGCCCTATCTTATATGAAGGATAGCCTTATGCCTATCCCATGCATGCTTAAACTCCTTCACTGTATTTGCAGCTACCACTTCTGCAGGAAGGTTATTCCATGCATCCACTACTCTCTCAGTAAAGTAATACTTCCTCATATTACTTTTAAACCTTTGCCCCTCTAGTTTAAAACGGTGTCCTCTTGTGGTAGTTTTTCTTCTTTTAAATATGCTCTCCTCCTTTACCGAGTTGATTCCCTTTATGTATTTAAAAGTTTCTATCATATCCCCTCTGTCTCTTCTTTCTTCCAAGCTATACATGTTAAGGTCCTTTAACCTTTCCTGGTAAGTTTTTTCCTGCAATCCATGTACTAGTTTAGTAGCTCTTCTCTGAACTCTCTCTAGAGTATCTATATCCTTCTGGAGATATGGCCTCCAGTACTGCGCACGACTGTCCCGTCCCACTACACACCTTGGCTCTATGAATGTTGCAATTAGGAGGGCAGCTGCCGAGCTCCACCCGTCCAGCGTACCTCTGCTACCTCACTTCCAGTAACAGAATGGGGTCCCGCCGTGCATGTTGCGCCCACCTCATGCGCGCACTTGTTAGCTCCTTCACTCTGGTACCATGTGACCAGGCCACGGATCTCCGTAACGTGGGTTGGGTTCCGCTTGCTACTGGAAGCCGACAGCTGGGGAGGGAGCCAGAACATTCACCCCCCCTGGCTACCGGAGGACCCCTCACCTATACCAGGTACTACGTCTTACGACTGCCTGCAGTGTACCTTGCTCTCTTCCTGGGTTACCCATAGCAACGGCTTTACTCCTCCTGCTTGACTTGCCCAGTAGACCTTTTTCTTGTGTAGCTTTGCTTCATAGCCCACATGTGCCTTACTTACTCACCCAAGTTCTTTTGAATAGGCCAGGAGGACAAACATGCGCCCCTTTAAATGACTTCAGACCAGGCTTAGAACACTTGACGCAACATTCCTGAGAAGTCTTGGGCATTGCAGTTCAACGTGAACAATGGTCACATCCTGACCCTAACTACCACTGCTT
The DNA here is from genome assembly GCF_965119305.1 of Pelophylax lessonae. Lineage (NCBI taxonomy): Eukaryota > Metazoa > Chordata > Amphibia > Anura > Ranidae > Pelophylax > Pelophylax lessonae. Next base: position 14,804,915 of record NC_138772.1, read on the forward strand.
GGCTGCCCAGGCCTACCTCTACAAGGTAGTAGTCCATATTGGCGTCCTGCAAGTGCTGGCTGATCCCCCCCGAACCCAGGCCTCCCCTGTATTTAGATTGCCGGTGGGTAGGCTGGATCCAAAAAGCCCGGGAACGGCAGCGCACACATTAACTCTTTCCCTACCAGCCTGGAGCAGCCACTAACTCAAAGCGTACTCCTGTAGGCAACCTGCCTACACTCTGACCTCTGCAGGGCGCAGGTTTCATGGCCCGTCGGCTGCTCTGTCGCTTCTCGCTGGCTTCGGCAGTCCGCCTGCGTGCTTCTCGCGCGGTCCCCCAGCCTGGGGAACGCAGCGGAATGTGTTGGCGCGAAGAGACTGAAGAGCAGGAGTGATAGAGCCAAAGCGGCTCAGCAGAGAGCGCTAGCGAATGGCTGGGCCGCGCAGCCTGGGTGGGATGTAGGATAGGGCTAGCTAGGTGGGGGTGGCCTCTCGGCGTGGCTTAGTTGCCGTAGGGGACTGGATGCGTGGCAAGCGTTCCTGAGGGGAAGAGAGAGAGAAAGCGTCAATTTCAAAGGAGGGGGCGTAAAAGGGAAGCAGGCGAAGAAAAGTGGGAGCTGGACTGGTGATTTTGGAGGAGCTAGGTGTGCAGGAGGGCCTGCAGAGTGCTGAGGAAAAAAAAAGAATGTAAAAAAGGCAGAGAGGAGAGTGACCCCTGCTGGAGGAAAAAAGCAAAAGCCTACAGCACCTGGTATTCCCAGGCGGTCTCCCATCCAAGTACTAACCAGGCCCGACCCTGCTTAGCTTCCGAGATCAGACGAGATCGGGCGCATTCAGGGTGGTGTGGCCGTAGGCAGTACTCAGGCTCTCCCTCAACCTTCTTATACTTGTCACCGGCACCCTGGCCCCGCCTTTCCATCACTTTACTACACTCAGCTGTGCTTTTTCACAAGCAACGCCACACACTCGTCTCTCCTCTCTCCCCTCTCTCTCTCTCTCTCTCTCTCTCTTCCTCTGGCTGGCTCTCTCGCTCTCCTCAACCCCTGCCTCATGCTGCTTTGCTCCCTCTTTAACCTCTTCCTGCCTGCACCTTCTCAAACACATTCTCAGCCTGGCCTCCAAGGCTCCTCTCTGCCTTCCCCTGGCCTGACTTTAAGCCTAAAGCTGACAGGGCTCAACACCACAGGAGCAGCAGGGCGCAAGCTTTCTAGACAGCAGCAGAGCCCACCAGGAAGGCCGGGCCTTCGCTCGCCTGACAGCCAGACTTCTCCGGGCACCAGCTAGTGCTCCCGCCTATCTGCCCCGACGCAAAAAATAAAAAATAAAAAAAGACAGGGACCCTGGTTGCACCAGGGCCTACAAACGCCAGTCCCCTGCCTGCTCGGCCTCAGTCTTTTGGGTGGCGTAGTGGCCGCTCCCCCCTTCCCTGCGTGCACCACAAGGCCCTGCCGCTCAAGGCCCCACCTCTTGCCGCAGGTCTCGCGCTCTTGTTGGGTGGGGTGCAACTCATCCTGCGCGCAGGGGTGCCTTTCACCGTCCACCCACTCACCATTGCCCGGGACCAGGCGGAGACTGCGGTCATGTCAAAGTCCTACGTTAGGTGGGTTACCCTGACCTAGAGATGAGCCATAACACTGTGTGCAGCACCCAAGGGACAGGGTCCCTCTGAAAACGACTTAGAAACATAGAAACATAGAATGTGTCGGCAGATAAGAACCATTTGGCCCATCTAGTCTGCCCAATATATCTGAATCCTTTGAATAGTCCCTGGCCCTATCTTATATGAAGGATAGCCTTATGCCTATCCCATGCATGCTTAAACTCCTTCACTGTATTTGCAGCTACCACTTCTGCAGGAAGGTTATTCCATGCATCCACTACTCTCTCAGTAAAGTAATACTTCCTCATATTACTTTTAAACCTTTGCCCCTCTAGTTTAAAACGGTGTCCTCTTGTGGTAGTTTTTCTTCTTTTAAATATGCTCTCCTCCTTTACCGAGTTGATTCCCTTTATGTATTTAAAAGTTTCTATCATATCCCCTCTGTCTCTTCTTTCTTCCAAGCTATACATGTTAAGGTCCTTTAACCTTTCCTGGTAAGTTTTTTCCTGCAATCCATGTACTAGTTTAGTAGCTCTTCTCTGAACTCTCTCTAGAGTATCTATATCCTTCTGGAGATATGGCCTCCAGTACTGCGCACGACTGTCCCGTCCCACTACACACCTTGGCTCTATGAATGTTGCAATTAGGAGGGCAGCTGCCGAGCTCCACCCGTCCAGCGTACCTCTGCTACCTCACTTCCAGTAACAGAATGGGGTCCCGCCGTGCATGTTGCGCCCACCTCATGCGCGCACTTGTTAGCTCCTTCACTCTGGTACCATGTGACCAGGCCACGGATCTCCGTAACGTGGGTTGGGTTCCGCTTGCTACTGGAAGCCGACAGCTGGGGAGGGAGCCAGAACATTCACCCCCCCTGGCTACCGGAGGACCCCTCACCTATACCAGGTACTACGTCTTACGACTGCGTGCAGTGTACCTTGCTCTCTTCCTGGGTTACCCATAGCAACGGCTTTACTCCTCCTGCTTGACTTGCCCAGTAGACCTTTTTCTTGTGTAGCTTTGCTTCATAGCCCACATGTGCCTTACTTACTCACCCAAGTTCTTTTGAATAGGCCAGGAGGACAAACATGCGCCCCTTTAAATGACTTCAGACCAGGCTTAGAACACTTGACGCAACATTCCTGAGAAGTCTTGGGCATTGCAGTTCAACGTGAACAATGGTCACATCCTGACCCTAACTACCACTGCTTGGCTGCCCAGGCCTACCTCTACAAGGTAGTAGTCCATATTGGCGTCCTGCAAGTGCTGGCTGATCCCCCCCGAACCCAGGCCTCCCCTGTATTTAGATTGCCGGTGGGTAGGCTGGATCCAAAAAGCCCGGGAACGGCAGCGCACACATTAACTCTTTCCCTACCAGCCTGGAGCAGCCACTAACTCAAAGCGTACTCCTGTAGGCAACCTGCCTACACTCTGACCTCTGCAGGGCGCAGGTTTCATGGCCCGTCGGCTGCTCTGTCGCTTCTCGCTGGCTTCGGCAGTCCGCCTGCGTGCTTCTCGCGCGGTCCCCCAGCCTGGGGAACGCAGCGGAATGTGTTGGCGCGAAGAGACTGAAGAGCAGGAGTGATAGAGCCAAAGCGGCTCAGCAGAGAGCGCTAGCGAATGGCTGGGCCGCGCAGCCTGGGTGGGATGTAGGATAGGGCTAGCTAGGTGGGGGTGGCCTCTCGGCGTGGCTTAGTTGCCGTAGGGGACTGGATGCGTGGCAAGCGTTCCTGAGGGGAAGAGAGAGAGAAAGCGTCAATTTCAAAGGAGGGGGCGTAAAAGGGAAGCAGGCGAAGAAAAGTGGGAGCTGGACTGGTGATTTTGGAGGAGCTAGGTGTGCAGGAGGGCCTGCAGAGTGCTGAGGAAAAAAAAAGAATGTAAAAAAGGCAGAGAGGAGAGTGACCCCTGCTGGAGGAAAAAAGCAAAAGCCTACAGCACCTGGTATTCCCAGGCGGTCTCCCATCCAAGTACTAACCAGGCCCGACCCTGCTTAGCTTCCGAGATCAGACGAGATCGGGCGCATTCAGGGTGGTGTGGCCGTAGGCAGTACTCAGGCTCTCCCTCAACCTTCTTATACTTGTCACCGGCACCCTGGCCCCGCCTTTCCATCACTTTACTACACTCAGCTGTGCTTTTTCACAAGCAACGCCACACACTCGTCTCTCCTCTCTCCCCTCTCTCTCTCTCTCTCTCTTCCTCTGGCTGGCTCTCTCGCTCTCCTCAACCCCTGCCTCATGCTGCTTTGCTCCCTCTTTAACCTCTTCCTGCCTGCACCTTCTCAAACACATTCTCAGCCTGGCCTCCAAGGCTCCTCTCTGCCTTCCCCTGGCCTGACTTTAAGCCTAAAGCTGACAGGGCTCAACACCACAGGAGCAGCAGGGCGCAAGCTTTCTAGACAGCAGCAGAGCCCACCAGGAAGGCCGGGCCTTCGCTCGCCTGACAGCCAGACTTCTCCGGGCACCAGCTAGTGCTCCCGCCTATCTGCCCCGACGCAAAAAATAAAAAATAAAAAAAGACAGGGACCCTGGTTGCACCAGGGCCTACAAACGCCAGTCCCCTGCCTGCTCGGCCTCAGTCTTTTGGGTGGCGTAGTGGCCGCTCCCCCCTTCCCTGCGTGCACCACAAGGCCCTGCCGCTCAAGGCCCCACCTCTTGCCGCAGGTCTCGCGCTCTTGTTGGGTGGGGTGCAACTCATCCTGCGCGCAGGGGTGCCTTTCACCGTCCACCCACTCACCATTGCCCGGGACCAGGCGGAGACTGCGGTCATGTCAAAGTCCTACGTTAGGTGGGTTCCCCTGACCTAGAGATGAGCCATAACACTGTGTGCAGCACCCAAGGGACAGGGTCCCTCTGAAAACGACTTAGAAACATAGAAACATAGAATGTGTCGGCAGATAAGAACCATTTGGCCCATCTAGTCTGCCCAATATATCTGAATCCTTTGAATAGTCCCTGGCCCTATCTTATATGAAGGATAGCCTTATGCCTATCCCATGCATGCTTAAACTCCTTCACTGTATTTGCAGCTACCACTTCTGCAGGAAGGTTATTCCATGCATCCACTACTCTCTCAGTAAAGTAATACTTCCTCATATTACTTTTAAACCTTTGCCCCTCTAGTTTAAAACGGTGTCCTCTTGTGGTAGTTTTTCTTCTTTTAAATATGCTCTCCTCCTTTACCGAGTTGATTCCCTTTATGTATTTAAAAGTTTCTATCATATCCCCTCTGTCTCTTCTTTCTTCCAAGCTATACATGTTAAGGTCCTTTAACCTTTCCTGGTAAGTTTTTTCCTGCAATCCATGTACTAGTTTAGTAGCTCTTCTCTGAACTCTCTCTAGAGTATCTATATCCTTCTGGAGATATGGCCTCCAGTACTGCGCACGACTGTCCCGTCCCACTACACACCTTGGCTCTATGAATGTTGCAATTAGGAGGGCAGCTGCCGAGCTCCACCCGTCCAGCGTACCTCTGCTACCTCACTTCCAGTAACAGAATGGGGTCCCGCCGTGCATGTTGCGCCCACCTCATGCGCGCACTTGTTAGCTCCTTCACTCTGGTACCATGTGACCAGGCCACGGATCTCCGTAACGTGGGTTGGGTTCCGCTTGCTACTGGAAGCCGACAGCTGGGGAGGGAGCCAGAACATTCACCCCCCCTGGCTACCGGAGGACCCCTCACCTATACCAGGTACTACGTCTTACGACTGCCTGCAGTGTACCTTGCTCTCTTCCTGGGTTACCCATAGCAACGGCTTTACTCCTCCTGCTTGACTTGCCCAGTAGACCTTTTTCTTGTGTAGCTTTGCTTCATAGCCCACATGTGCCTTACTTACTCACCCAAGTTCTTTTGAATAGGCCAGGAGGACAAACATGCGCCCCTTTAAATGACTTCAGACCAGGCTTAGAACACTTGACGCAACATTCCTGAGAAGTCTTGGGCATTGCAGTTCAACGTGAACAATGGTCACATCCTGACCCTAACTACCACTGCTTGGCTGCCCAGGCCTACCTCTACAAGGTAGTAGTCCATATTGGCGTCCTGCAAGTGCTGGCTGATCCCCCCCGAACCCAGGCCTCCCCTGTATTTAGATTGCCGGTGGGTAGGCTGGATCCAAAAAGCCCGGGAACGGCAGCGCACACATTAACTCTTTCCCTACCAGCCTGGAGCAGCCACTAACTCAAAGCGTACTCCTGTAGGCAACCTGCCTACACTCTGACCTCTGCAGGGCGCAGGTTTCATGGCCCGTCGGCTGCTCTGTCGCTTCTCGCTGGCTTCGGCAGTCCGCCTGCGTGCTTCTCGCGCGGTCCCCCAGCCTGGGGAACGCAGCGGAATGTGTTGGCGCGAAGAGACTGAAGAGCAGGAGTGATAGAGCCAAAGCGGCTCAGCAGAGAGCGCTAGCGAATGGCTGGGCCGCGCAGCCTGGGTGGGATGTAGGATAGGGCTAGCTAGGTGGGGGTGGCCTCTCGGCGTGGCTTAGTTGCCGTAGGGGACTGGATGCGTGGCAAGCGTTCCTGAGGGGAAGAGAGAGAGAAAGCGTCAATTTCAAAGGAGGGGGCGTAAAAGGGAAGCAGGCGAAGAAAAGTGGGAGCTGGACTGGTGATTTTGGAGGAGCTAGGTGTGCAGGAGGGCCTGCAGAGTGCTGAGGAAAAAAAAAGAATGTAAAAAAGGCAGAGAGGAGAGTGACCCCTGCTGGAGGAAAAAAGCAAAAGCCTACAGCACCTGGTATTCCCAGGCGGTCTCCCATCCAAGTACTAACCAGGCCCGACCCTGCTTAGCTTCCGAGATCAGACGAGATCGGGCGCATTCAGGGTGGTGTGGCCGTAGGCAGTACTCAGGCTCTCCCAACCTTCTTATACTTGTCACCGGCACCCTGGCCCCGCCTTTCCATCACTTTACTACACTCAGCTGTGCTTTTTCACAAGCAACGCCACACACTCGTCTCTCGTCTCTCCTCTCTCCCCTCTCTCTCTCTCTCTTCCTCTGGCTGGCTCTCTCGCTCTCCTCAACCCCTGCCTCATGCTGCTTTGCTCCCTCTTTAACCTCTTCCTGCCTGCACCTTCTCAAACACATTCTCAGCCTGGCCTCCAAGGCTCCTCTCTGCCTTCCCCTGGCCTGACTTTAAGCCTAAAGCTGACAGGGCTCAACACCACAGGAGCAGCAGGGCGCAAGCTTTCTAGACAGCAGCAGAGCCCACCAGGAAGGCCGGGCCTTCGCTCGCCTGACAGCCAGACTTCTCCGGGCACCAGCTAGTGCTCCCGCCTATCTGCCCCGACGCAAAAAATAAAAAATAAAAAAAGACAGGGACCCTGGTTGCACCAGGGCCTACAAACGCCAGTCCCCTGCCTGCTCGGCCTCAGTCTTTTGGGTGGCGTAGTGGCCGCTCCCCCCTTCCCTGCGTGCACCACAAGGCCCTGCCGCTCGAGGCCCCACCTCTTGCCGCAGGTCTCGCGCTCTTGTTGGGTGGGGTGCAACTCATCCTGCGCGCAGGGGTGCCTTTCGCCGTCCCCCCACTCACCATTGCCCGGGACCAGGCGGAGACTGCGGTCATGTCAAAGTCCTACGTTAGGTGGGTTCCCCTGACCTAGAGATGAGCCATAACACTGTGTGCAGCACCCAAGGGACAGGGTCCCTCTGAAAACGACTTAGAAACATAGAAACATAGAATGTGTCGGCAGATAAGAACCATTTGGCCCATCTAGTCTGCCCAATATATCTGAATCCTTTGAATAGTCCCTGGCCCTATCTTATATGAAGGATAGCCTTATGCCTATCCCATGCATGCTTAAACTCCTTCACTGTATTTGCAGCTACCACTTCTGCAGGAAGGTTATTCCATGCATCCACTACTCTCTCAGTAAAGTAATACTTCCTCATATTACTTTTAAACCTTTGCCCCTCTAGTTTAAAACGGTGTCCTCTTGTGGTAGTTTTTCTTCTTTTAAATATGCTCTCCTCCTTTACCGAGTTGATTCCCTTTATGTATTTAAAAGTTTCTATCATATCCCCTCTGTCTCTTCTTTCTTCCAAGCTATACATGTTAAGGTCCTTTAACCTTTCCTGGTAAGTTTTTTCCTGCAATCCATGTACTAGTTTAGTAGCTCTTCTCTGAACTCTCTCTAGAGTATCTATATCCTTCTGGAGATATGGCCTCCAGTACTGCGCACGACTGTCCCGTCCCACTACACACCTTGGCTCTATGAATGTTGCAATTAGGAGGGCAGCTGCGTGAGCTCCACCCGTCCAGCGTACCTCTGCTACCTCACTTCCAGTAACAGAATGGGGTCCCGCCGTGCATGTTGCGCCCACCTCATGCGCGCACTTGTTAGCTCCTTCACTCTGGTACCATGTGACCAGGCCACGGATCTCCGTAACGTGGGTTGGGTTCCGCTTGCTACTGGAAGCCGACAGCTGGGGAGGGAGCCAGAACATTCACCCCCCCTGGCTACCGGAGGACCCCTCACCTATACCAGGTACTACGTCTTACGACTGCCTGCAGTGTACCTTGCTCTCTTCCTGGGTTACCCATAGCAACGGCTTTACTCCTCCTGCTTGACTTGCCCAGTAGACCTTTTTCTTGTGTAGCTTTGCTTCATAGCCCACATGTGCCTTACTTACTCACCCAAGTTCTTTTGAATAGGCCAGGAGGACAAACATGCGCCCCTTTAAATGACTTCAGACCAGGCTTAGAACACTTGACGCAACATTCCTGAGAAGTCTTGGGCATTGCAGTTCAACGTGAACAATGGTCACATCCTGACCCTAACTACCACTGCTTGGCTGCCCAGGCCTACCTCTACAAGGTAGTAGTCCATATTGGCGTCCTGCAAGTGCTGGCTGATCCCCCCCGAACCCAGGCCTCCCCTGTATTTAGATTGCCGGTGGGTAGGCTGGATCCAAAAAGCCCGGGAACGGCAGCGCACACATTAACTCTTTCCCTACCAGCCTGGAGCAGCCACTAACTCAAAGCGTACTCCTGTAGGCAACCTGCCTACACTCTGACCTCTGCAGGGCGCAGGTTTCATGGCCCGTCGGCTGCTCTGTCGCTTCTCGCTGGCTTCGGCAGTCCGCCTGCGTGCTTCTCGCGCGGTCCCCCAGCCTGGGGAACGCAGCGGAATGTGTTGGCGCGAAGAGACTGAAGAGCAGGAGTGATAGAGCCAAAGCGGCTCAGCAGAGAGCGCTAGCGAATGGCTGGGCCGCGCAGCCTGGGTGGGATGTAGGATAGGGCTAGCTAGGTGGGGGTGGCCTCTCGGCGTGGCTTAGTTGCCGTAGGGGACTGGATGCGTGGCAAGCGTTCCTGAGGGGAAGAGAGAGAGAAAGCGTCAATTTCAAAGGAGGGGGCGTAAAAGGGAAGCAGGCGAAGAAAAGTGGGAGCTGGACTGGTGATTTTGGAGGAGCTAGGTGTGCAGGAGGGCCTGCAGAGTGCTGAGGAAAAAAAAAGAATGTAAAAAAGGCAGAGAGGAGAGTGACCCCTGCTGGAGGAAAAAAGCAAAAGCCTACAGCACCTGGTATTCCCAGGCGGTCTCCCATCCAAGTACTAACCAGGCCCGACCCTGCTTAGCTTCCGAGATCAGACGAGATCGGGCGCATTCAGGGTGGTGTGGCCGTAGGCAGTACTCAGGCTCTCCCTCAACCTTCTTATACTTGTCACCGGCACCCTGGCCCCGCCTTTCCATCACTTTACTACACTCAGCTGTGCTTTTTCACAAGCAACGCCACACACTCGTCTCTCGTCTCTCGTCTCTCGTCTCTCCTCTCTCCTCTCTCCCCTCTCTCTCTCTCTCTTCCTCTGGCTGGCTCTCTCGCTCTCCTCAACCCCTGCCTCATGCTGCTTTGCTCCCTCTTTAACCTCTTCCTGCCTGCACCTTCTCAAACACATTCTCAGCCTGGCCTCCAAGGCTCCTCTCTGCCTTCCCCTGGCCTGACTTTAAGCCTAAAGCTGACAGGGCTCAACACCACAGGAGCAGCAGGGCGCAAGCTTTCTAGACAGCAGCAGAGCCCACCAGGAAGGCCAGGCCTTCGCTCGCCTGACAGCCAGACTTCTCCGGGCACCAGCTAGTGCTCCCGCCTATCTGCCCCGACGCAAAAAAAAAAAAAAAAAAAAGACAGGGACCCTGGTTGCACCAGGGCCTACAAACGCCAGTCCCCTGCCTGCTCGGCCTCAGTCTTTTGGGTGGCGTAGTGGCCGCTCCCCCCTTCCCTGCGTGCACCACAAGGCCCTGCCGCTCGAGGCCCCACCTCTTGCCGCAGGTCTCGCGCTCTTGTTGGGTGGGGTGCAACTCATCCTGCGCGCAGGGGTGCCTTTCGCCGTCCACCCACTCACCATTGCCCGGGACCAGGCGGAGACTGCGGTCATGTCAAAGTCCTACGTTAGGTGGGTTCCCCTGACCTAGAGATGAGCCATAACACTGTGTGCAGCACCCAAGGGACAGGGTCCCTCTGAAAACGACTTAGAAACATAGAATGTGTCGGCAGATAAGAACCATTTGGCCCATCTAGTCTGCCCAATATATCTGAATCCTTTGAATAGTCCCTGGCCCTATCTTATATGAAGGATAGCCTTATGCCTATCCCATGCATGCTTAAACTCCTTCACTGTATTTGCAGCTACCACTTCTGCAGGAAGGTTATTCCATGCATCCACTACTCTCTCAGTAAAGTAATACTTCCTCATATTACTTTTAAACCTTTGCCCCTCTAGTTTAAAACGGTGTCCTCTTGTGGTAGTTTTTCTTCTTTTAAATATGCTCTCCTCCTTTACCGAGTTGATTCCCTTTATGTATTTAAAAGTTTCTATCATATCCCCTCTGTCTCTTCTTTCTTCCAAGCTATACATGTTAAGGTCCTTTAACCTTTCCTGGTAAGTTTTTTCCTGCAATCCATGTACTAGTTTAGTAGCTCTTCTCTGAACTCTCTCTAGAGTATCTATATCCTTCTGGAGATATGGCCTCCAGTACTGCGCACGACTGTCCCGTCCCACTACACACCTTGGCTCTATGAATGTTGCAATTAGGAGGGCAGCTGCCGAGCTCCACCCGTCCAGCGTACCTCTGCTACCTCACTTCCAGTAACAGAATGGGGTCCCGCCGTGCATGTTGCGCCCACCTCATGCGCGCACTTGTTAGCTCCTTCACTCTGGTACCATGTGACCAGGCCACGGATCTCCGTAACGTGGGTTGGGTTCCGCTTGCTACTGGAAGCCGACAGCTGGGGAGGGAGCCAGAACATTCACCCCCCCTGGCTACCGGAGGACCCCTCACCTATACCAGGTACTACGTCTTACGACTGCCTGCAGTGTACCTTGCTCTCTTCCTGGGTTACCCATAGCAATGGCTTTACTCCTCCTGCTTGACTTGCCCAGTAGACCTTTTTCTTGTGTAGCTTTGCTTCATAGCCCACATGTGCCTTACTTACTCACCCAAGTTCTTTTGAATAGGCCAGGAGGACAAACATGCGCCCCTTTAAATGACTTCAGACCAGGCTTAGAACACTTGACGCAACATTCCTGAGAAGTCTTGGGCATTGCAGTTCAACGTGAACAATGGTCACATCCTGACCCTAACTACCACTGCTTGGCTGCCCAGGCCTACCTCTACAAGGTAGTAGTCCATATTGGCGTCCTGCAAGTGCTGGCTGATCCCCCCCGAACCCAGGCCTCCCCTGTATTTAGATTGCCGGTGGGTAGGCTGGATCCAAAAAGCCCGGGAACGGCAGCGCACACATTAACTCTTTCCCTACCAGCCTGGAGCAGCCACTAACTCAAAGCGTACTCCTGTAGGCAACCTGCCTACACTCTGACCTCTGCAGGGCGCAGGTTTCATGGCCCGTCGGCTGCTCTGTCGCTTCTCGCTGGCTTCGGCAGTCCGCCTGCGTGCTTCTCGCGCGGTCCCCCAGCCTGGGGAACGCAGCGGAATGTGTTGGCGCGAAGAGACTGAAGAGCAGGAGTGATAGAGCCAAAGCGGCTCAGCAGAGAGCGCTAGCGAATGGCTGGGCCGCGCAGCCTGGGTGGGATGTAGGATAGGGCTAGCTAGGTGGGGGTGGCCTCTCGGCGTGGCTTAGTTGCCGTAGGGGACTGGATGCGTGGCAAGCGTTCCTGAGGGGAAGAGAGAGAGAAAGCGTCAATTTCAAAGGAGGGGGCGTAAAAGGGAAGCAGGCAAAGAAAAGTGGGAGCTGGACTGGTGATTTTGGAGGAGCTAGGTGTGCAGGAGGGCCTGCAGAGTGCTGAGGAAAAAAAAAGAATGTAAAAAAGGCAGAGAGGAGAGTGACCCCTGCTGGAGGAAAAAAGCAAAAGCCTACAGCACCTGGTATTCCCAGGCGGTCTCCCATCCAAGTACTAACCAGGCCCGACCCTGCTTAGCTTCCGAGATCAGACGAGATCGGGCGCATTCAGGGTGGTGTGGCCGTAGGCAGTACTCAGGCTCTCCCTCAACCTTCTTATACTTGTCACCGGCACCCTGGCCCCGCCTTTCCATCACTTTACTACACTCAGCTGTGCTTTTTCACAAGCAATGCCACACACTCGTCTCTCGTCTCTCGTCTCTCGTCTCTCGTCTCTCGTCTCTCGTCTCTCGTCTCTCCTCTCTCCCCTCTCTCTCTCTCTCTTCCTCTGGCTGGCTCTCTCGCTCTCCTCAACCCCTGCCTCATGCTGCTTTGCTCCCTCTTTAACCTCTTCCTGCCTGCACCTTCTCAAACACATTCTCAGCCTGGCCTCCAAGGCTCCTCTCTGCCTTCCCCTGGCCTGACTTTAAGCCTAAAGCTGACAGGGCTCAACACCACAGGAGCAGCAGGGCGCAAGCTTTCTAGACAGCAGCAGAGCCCACCAGGAAGGCCAGGCCTTCGCTCGCCTGACAGCCAGACTTCTCCGGGCACCAGCTAGTGCTCCCGCCTATCTGCCCCGACGCAAAAAAAAAAAAAAAAAAAAGACAGGGACCCTGGTTGCACCAGGGCCTACAAACGCCAGTCCCCTGCCTGCTCGGCCTCAGTCTTTTGGGTGGCGTAGTGGCCGCTCCCCCCTTCCCTGCGTGCACCACAAGGCCCTGCCGCTCGAGGCCCCACCTCTTGCCGCAGGTCTCGCGCTCTTGTTGGGTGGGGTGCAACTCATCCTGCGCGCAGGGGTGCCTTTCGCCGTCCACCCACTCACCATTGCCCGGGACCAGGCGGAGACTGCGGTCATGTCAAAGTCCTACGTTAGGTGGGTTCCCCTGACCTAGAGATGAGCCATAACACTGTGTGCAGCACCGAAGGGACAGGGTCCCTCTGAAAACGACTTAGAAACATAGAATGTGTCGGCAGATAAGAACCATTTGGCCCATCTAGTCTGCCCAATATATCTGAATCCTTTGAATAGTCCCTGGCCCTATCTTATATGAAGGATAGCCTTATGCCTATCCCATGCATGCTTAAACTCCTTCACTGTATTTGCAGCTACCACTTCTGCAGGAAGGTTATTCCATGCATCCACTACTCTCTCAGTAAAGTAATACTTCCTCATATTACTTTTAAACCTTTGCCCCTCTAGTTTAAAACGGTGTCCTCTTGTGGTAGTTTTTCTTCTTTTAAATATGCTCTCCTCCTTTACCGAGTTGATTCCCTTTATGTATTTAAAAGTTTCTATCATATCCCCTCTGTCTCTTCTTTCTTCCAAGCTATACATGTTAAGGTCCTTTAACCTTTCCTGGTAAGTTTTTTCCTGCAATCCATGTACTAGTTTAGTAGCTCTTCTCTGAACTCTCTCTAGAGTATCTATATCCTTCTGGAGATATGGCCTCCAGTACTGCGCACGACTGTCCCGTCCCACTACACACCTTGGCTCTATGAATGTTGCAATTAGGAGGGCAGCTGCCGAGCTCCACCCGTCCAGCGTACCTCTGCTACCTCACTTCCAGTAACAGAATGGGGTCCCGCCGTGCATGTTGCGCCCACCTCATGCGCGCACTTGTTAGCTCCTTCACTCTGGTACCATGTGACCAGGCCACGGATCTCCGTAACGTGGGTTGGGTTCCGCTTGCTACTGGAAGCCGACAGCTGGGGAGGGAGCCAGAACATTCACCCCCCCTGGCTACCGGAGGACCCCTCACCTATACCAGGTACTACGTCTTACGACTGCCTGCAGTGTACCTTGCTCTCTTCCTGGGTTACCCATAGCAATGGCTTTACTCCTCCTGCTTGACTTGCCCAGTAGACCTTTTTCTTGTGTAGCTTTGCTTCATAGCCCACATGTGCCTTACTTACTCACCCAAGTTCTTTTGAATAGGCCAGGAGGACAAACATGCGCCCCTTTAAATGACTTCAGACCAGGCTTAGAACACTTGACGCAACATTCCTGAGAAGTCTTGGGCATTGCAGTTCAACGTGAACAATGGTCACATCCTGACCCTAACTACCACTGCTTGGCTGCCCAGGCCTACCTCTACAAGGTAGTAGTCCATATTGGCGTCCTGCAAGTGCTGGCTGATCCCCCCCGAACCCAGGCCTCCCCTGTATTTAGATTGCCGGTGGGTAGGCTGGATCCAAAAAGCCCGGGAACGGCAGCGCACACATTAACTCTTTCCCTACCAGCCTGGAGCAGCCACTAACTCAAAGCGTACTCCTGTAGGCAACCTGCCTACACTCTGACCTCTGCAGGGCGCAGGTTTCATGGCCCGTCGGCTGCTCTGTCGCTTCTCGCTGGCTTCGGCAGTCCGCCTGCGTGCTTCTCGCGCGGTCCCCCAGCCTGGGGAACGCAGCGGAATGTGTTGGCGCGAAGAGACTGAAGAGCAGGAGTGATAGAGCCAAAGCGGCTCAGCAGAGAGCGCTAGCGAATGGCTGGGCCGCGCAGCCTGGGTGGGATGTAGGATAGGGCTAGCTAGGTGGGGGTGGCCTCTCGGCGTGGCTTAGTTGCCGTAGGGGACTGGATGCGTGGCAAGCGTTCCTGAGGGGAAGAGAGAGAGAAAGCGTCAATTTCAAAGGAGGGGGCGTAAAAGGGAAGCAGGCGAAGAAAAGTGGGAGCTGGACTGGTGATTTTGGAGGAGCTAGGTGTGCAGGAGGGCCTGCAGAGTGCTGAGGAAAAAAAAAGAATGTAAAAAAGGCAGAGAGGAGAGTGACCCCTGCTGGAGGAAAAAAGCAAAAGCCTACAGCACCTGGTATTCCCAGGCGGTCTCCCATCCAAGTACTAACCAGGCCCGACCCTGCTTAGCTTCCGAGATCAGACGAGATCGGGCGCATTCAGGGTGGTGTGGCCGTAGGCAGTACTCAGGCTCTCCCTCAACCTTCTTATACTTGTCACCGGCACCCTGGCCCCGCCTTTCCATCACTTTACTACACTCAGCTGTGCTTTTTCACAAGCAACGCCACACACTCGTCTCTCGTCTCTCCTCTCTCCCCTCTCTCTCTCTCTCTTCCTCTGGCTGGCTCTCTCGCTCTCCTCAACCCCTGCCTCATGCTGCTTTGCTCCCTCTTTAACCTCTTCCTGCCTGCACCTTCTCAAACACATTCTCAGCCTGGCCTCCAAGGCTCCTCTCTGCCTTCCCCTGGCCTGACTTTAAGCCTAAAGCTGACAGGGCTCAACACCACAGGAGCAGCAGGGCGCAAGCTTTCTAGACAGCAGCAGAGCCCACCAGGAAGGCCGGGCCTTCGCTCGCCTGACAGCCAGACTTCTCCGGGCACCAGCTAGTGCTCCCGCCTATCTGCCCCGACGCAAAAAATAAAAAATAAAAAAAGACAGGGACCCTGGTTGCACCAGGGCCTACAAACGCCAGTCCCCTGCCTGCTCGGCCTCAGTCTTTTGGGTGGCGTAGTGGCCGCTCCCCCCTTCCCTGCGTGCACCACAAGGCCCTGCCGCTCGAGGCCCCACCTCTTGCCGCAGGTCTCGCGCTCTTGTTGGGTGGGGTGCAACTCATCCTGCGCGCAGGGGTGCCTTTCGCCGTCCCCCCACTCACCATTGCCCGGGACCAGGCGGAGACTGCGGTCATGTCAAAGTCCTACGTTAGGTGGGTTCCCCTGACCTAGAGATGAGCCATAACACTGTGTGCAGCACCGAAGGGACAGGGTCCCTCTGAAAACGACTTAGAAACATAGAAACATAGAATGTGTCGGCAGATAAGAACCATTTGGCCCATCTAGTCTGCCCAATATATCTGAATCCTTTGAATAGTCCCTGGCCCTATCTTATATGAAGGATAGCCTTATGCCTATCCCATGCATGCTTAAACTCCTTCACTGTATTTGCAGCTACCACTTCTGCAGGAAGGTTATTCCATGCATCCACTACTCTCTCAGTAAAGTAATACTTCCTCATATTACTTTTAAACCTTTGCCCCTCTAGTTTAAAACGGTGTCCTCTTGTGGTAGTTTTTCTTCTTTTAAATATGCTCTCCTCCTTTACCGAGTTGATTCCCTTTATGTATTTAAAAGTTTCTATCATATCCCCTCTGTCTCTTCTTTCTTCCAAGCTATACATGTTAAGGTCCTTTAACCTTTCCTGGTAAGTTTTTTCCTGCAATCCATGTACTAGTTTAGTAGCTCTTCTCTGAACTCTCTCTAGAGTATCTATATCCTTCTGGAGATATGGCCTCCAGTACTGCGCACGACTGTCCCGTCCCACTACACACCTTGGCTCTATGAATGTTGCAATTAGGAGGGCAGCTGCCGAGCTCCACCCGTCCAGCGTACCTCTGCTACCTCACTTCCAGTAACAGAATGGGGTCCCGCCGTGCATGTTGCGCCCACCTCATGCGCGCACTTGTTAGCTCCTTCACTCTGGTACCATGTGACCAGGCCACGGATCTCCGTAACGTGGGTTGGGTTCCGCTTGCTACTGGAAGCCGACAGCTGGGGAGGGAGCCAGAACATTCACCCCCCCTGGCTACCGGAGGACCCCTCACCTATACCAGGTACTACGTCTTACGACTGCCTGCAGTGTACCTTGCTCTCTTCCTGGGTTACCCATAGCAACGGCTTTACTCCTCCTGCTTGACTTGCCCAGTAGACCTTTTTCTTGTGTAGCTTTGCTTCATAGCCCACATGTGCCTTACTTACTCA
Organism: Pelophylax lessonae; assembly: GCF_965119305.1. Classification (NCBI taxonomy): domain Eukaryota; kingdom Metazoa; phylum Chordata; class Amphibia; order Anura; family Ranidae; genus Pelophylax; species Pelophylax lessonae. The sequence continues at coordinate 14,821,506 of NC_138772.1, forward strand.
CCCAAGTTCTTTTGAATAGGCCAGGAGGACAAACATGCGCCCCTTTAAATGACTTCAGACCAGGCTTAGAACACTTGACGCAACATTCCTGAGAAGTCTTGGGCATTGCAGTTCAACGTGAACAATGGTCACATCCTGACCCTAACTACCACTGCTTGGCTGCCCAGGCCTACCTCTACAAGGTAGTAGTCCATATTGGCGTCCTGCAAGTGCTGGCTGATCCCCCCCGAACCCAGGCCTCCCCTGTATTTAGATTGCCGGTGGGTAGGCTGGATCCAAAAAGCCCGGGAACGGCAGCGCACACATTAACTCTTTCCCTACCAGCCTGGAGCAGCCACTAACTCAAAGCGTACTCCTGTAGGCAACCTGCCTACACTCTGACCTCTGCAGGGCGCAGGTTTCATGGCCCGTCGGCTGCTCTGTCGCTTCTCGCTGGCTTCGGCAGTCCGCCTGCGTGCTTCTCGCGCGGTCCCCCAGCCTGGGGAACGCAGCGGAATGTGTTGGCGCGAAGAGACTGAAGAGCAGGAGTGATAGAGCCAAAGCGGCTCAGCAGAGAGCGCTAGCGAATGGCTGGGCCGCGCAGCCTGGGTGGGATGTAGGATAGGGCTAGCTAGGTGGGGGTGGCCTCTCGGCGTGGCTTAGTTGCCGTAGGGGACTGGATGCGTGGCAAGCGTTCCTGAGGGGAAGAGAGAGAGAAAGCGTCAATTTCAAAGGAGGGGGCGTAAAAGGGAAGCAGGCGAAGAAAAGTGGGAGCTGGACTGGTGATTTTGGAGGAGCTAGGTGTGCAGGAGGGCCTGCAGAGTGCTGAGGAAAAAAAAAGAATGTAAAAAAGGCAGAGAGGAGAGTGACCCCTGCTGGAGGAAAAAAGCAAAAGCCTACAGCACCTGGTATTCCCAGGCGGTCTCCCATCCAAGTACTAACCAGGCCCGACCCTGCTTAGCTTCCGAGATCAGACGAGATCGGGCGCATTCAGGGTGGTGTGGCCGTAGGCAGTACTCAGGCTCTCCCTCAACCTTCTTATACTTGTCACCGGCACCCTGGCCCCGCCTTTCCATCACTTTACTACACTCAGCTGTGCTTTTTCACAAGCAACGCCACACACTCGTCTCTCGTCTCTCGTCTCTCGTCTCTCCTCTCTCCCCTCTCTCTCTCTCTCTTCCTCTGGCTGGCTCTCTCGCTCTCCTCAACCCCTGCCTCATGCTGCTTTGCTCCCTCTTTAACCTCTTCCTGCCTGCACCTTCTCAAACACATTCTCAGCCTGGCCTCCAAGGCTCCTCTCTGCCTTCCCCTGGCCTGACTTTAAGCCTAAAGCTGACAGGGCTCAACACCACAGGAGCAGCAGGGCGCAAGCTTTCTAGACAGCAGCAGAGCCCACCAGGAAGGCCAGGCCTTCGCTCGCCTGACAGCCAGACTTCTCCGGGCACCAGCTAGTGCTCCCGCCTATCTGCCCCGACGCAAAAAAAAAAAAAAAAAAAAGACAGGGACCCTGGTTGCACCAGGGCCTACAAACGCCAGTCCCCTGCCTGCTCGGCCTCAGTCTTTTGGGTGGCGTAGTGGCCGCTCCCCCCTTCCCTGCGTGCACCACAAGGCCCTGCCGCTCGAGGCCCCACCTCTTGCCGCAGGTCTCGCGCTCTTGTTGGGTGGGGTGCAACTCATCCTGCGCGCAGGGGTGCCTTTCGCCGTCCACCCACTCACCATTGCCCGGGACCAGGCGGAGACTGCGGTCATGTCAAAGTCCTACGTTAGGTGGGTTCCCCTGACCTAGAGATGAGCCATAACACTGTGTGCAGCACCCAAGGGACAGGGTCCCTCTGAAAACGACTTAGAAACATAGAATGTGTCGGCAGATAAGAACCATTTGGCCCATCTAGTCTGCCCAATATATCTGAATCCTTTGAATAGTCCCTGGCCCTATCTTATATGAAGGATAGCCTTATGCCTATCCCATGCATGCTTAAACTCCTTCACTGTATTTGCAGCTACCACTTCTGCAGGAAGGTTATTCCATGCATCCACTACTCTCTCAGTAAAGTAATACTTCCTCATATTACTTTTAAACCTTTGCCCCTCTAGTTTAAAACGGTGTCCTCTTGTGGTAGTTTTTCTTCTTTTAAATATGCTCTCCTCCTTTACCGAGTTGATTCCCTTTATGTATTTAAAAGTTTCTATCATATCCCCTCTGTCTCTTCTTTCTTCCAAGCTATACATGTTAAGGTCCTTTAACCTTTCCTGGTAAGTTTTTTCCTGCAATCCATGTACTAGTTTAGTAGCTCTTCTCTGAACTCTCTCTAGAGTATCTATATCCTTCTGGAGATATGGCCTCCAGTACTGCGCACGACTGTCCCGTCCCACTACACACCTTGGCTCTATGAATGTTGCAATTAGGAGGGCAGCTGCCGAGCTCCACCCGTCCAGCGTACCTCTGCTACCTCACTTCCAGTAACAGAATGGGGTCCCGCCGTGCATGTTGCGCCCACCTCATGCGCGCACTTGTTAGCTCCTTCACTCTGGTACCATGTGACCAGGCCACGGATCTCCGTAACGTGGGTTGGGTTCCGCTTGCTACTGGAAGCCGACAGCTGGGGAGGGAGCCAGAACATTCACCCCCCCTGGCTACCGGAGGACCCCTCACCTATACCAGGTACTACGTCTTACGACTGCCTGCAGTGTACCTTGCTCTCTTCCTGGGTTACCCATAGCAATGGCTTTACTCCTCCTGCTTGACTTGCCCAGTAGACCTTTTTCTTGTGTAGCTTTGCTTCATAGCCCACATGTGCCTTACTTACTCACCCAAGTTCTTTTGAATAGGCCAGGAGGACAAACATGCGCCCCTTTAAATGACTTCAGACCAGGCTTAGAACACTTGACGCAACATTCCTGAGAAGTCTTGGGCATTGCAGTTCAACGTGAACAATGGTCACATCCTGACCCTAACTACCACTGCTTGGCTGCCCAGGCCTACCTCTACAAGGTAGTAGTCCATATTGGCGTCCTGCAAGTGCTGGCTGATCCCCCCCGAACCCAGGCCTCCCCTGTATTTAGATTGCCGGTGGGTAGGCTGGATCCAAAAAGCCCGGGAACGGCAGCGCACACATTAACTCTTTCCCTACCAGCCTGGAGCAGCCACTAACTCAAAGCGTACTCCTGTAGGCAACCTGCCTACACTCTGACCTCTGCAGGGCGCAGGTTTCATGGCCCGTCGGCTGCTCTGTCGCTTCTCGCTGGCTTCGGCAGTCCGCCTGCGTGCTTCTCGCGCGGTCCCCCAGCCTGGGGAACGCAGCGGAATGTGTTGGCGCGAAGAGACTGAAGAGCAGGAGTGATAGAGCCAAAGCGGCTCAGCAGAGAGCGCTAGCGAATGGCTGGGCCGCGCAGCCTGGGTGGGATGTAGGATAGGGCTAGCTAGGTGGGGGTGGCCTCTCGGCGTGGCTTAGTTGCCGTAGGGGACTGGATGCGTGGCAAGCGTTCCTGAGGGGAAGAGAGAGAGAAAGCGTCAATTTCAAAGGAGGGGGCGTAAAAGGGAAGCAGGCGAAGAAAAGTGGGAGCTGGACTGGTGATTTTGGAGGAGCTAGGTGTGCAGGAGGGCCTGCAGAGTGCTGAGGAAAAAAAAAGAATGTAAAAAAGGCAGAGAGGAGAGTGACCCCTGCTGGAGGAAAAAAGCAAAAGCCTACAGCACCTGGTATTCCCAGGCGGTCTCCCATCCAAGTACTAACCAGGCCCGACCCTGCTTAGCTTCCGAGATCAGACGAGATCGGGCGCATTCAGGGTGGTGTGGCCGTAGGCAGTACTCAGGCTCTCCCTCAACCTTCTTATACTTGTCACCGGCACCCTGGCCCCGCCTTTCCATCACTTTACTACACTCAGCTGTGCTTTTTCACAAGCAACGCCACACACTCGTCTCTCGTCTCTCCTCTCTCCCCTCTCTCTCTCTCTTCCTCTGGCTGGCTCTCTCGCTCTCCTCAACCCCTGCCTCATGCTGCTTTGCTCCCTCTTTAACCTCTTCCTGCCTGCACCTTCTCAAACACATTCTCAGCCTGGCCTCCAAGGCTCCTCTCTGCCTTCCCCTGGCCTGACTTTAAGCCTAAAGCTGACAGGGCTCAACACCACAGGAGCAGCAGGGCGCAAGCTTTCTAGACAGCAGCAGAGCCCACCAGGAAGGCCAGGCCTTCGCTCGCCTGACAGCCAGACTTCTCCGGGCACCAGCTAGTGCTCCCGCCTATCTGCCCCGACGCAAAAAAAAAAAAAAAAAAAAGACAGGGACCCTGGTTGCACCAGGGCCTACAAACGCCAGTCCCCTGCCTGCTCGGCCTCAGTCTTTTGGGTGGCGTAGTGGCCGCTCCCCCCTTCCCTGCGTGCACCACAAGGCCCTGCCGCTCGAGGCCCCACCTCTTGCCGCAGGTCTCGCGCTCTTGTTGGGTGGGGTGCAACTCATCCTGCGCGCAGGGGTGCCTTTCGCCGTCCACCCACTCACCATTGCCCGGGACCAGGCGGAGACTGCGGTCATGTCAAAGTCCTACGTTAGGTGGGTTCCCCTGACCTAGAGATGAGCCATAACACTGTGTGCAGCACCCAAGGGACAGGGTCCCTCTGAAAACGACTTAGAAACATAGAATGTGTCGGCAGATAAGAACCATTTGGCCCATCTAGTCTGCCCAATATATCTGAATCCTTTGAATAGTCCCTGGCCCTATCTTATATGAAGGATAGCCTTATGCCTATCCCATGCATGCTTAAACTCCTTCACTGTATTTGCAGCTACCACTTCTGCAGGAAGGTTATTCCATGCATCCACTACTCTCTCAGTAAAGTAATACTTCCTCATATTACTTTTAAACCTTTGCCCCTCTAGTTTAAAACGGTGTCCTCTTGTGGTAGTTTTTCTTCTTTTAAATATGCTCTCCTCCTTTACCGAGTTGATTCCCTTTATGTATTTAAAAGTTTCTATCATATCCCCTCTGTCTCTTCTTTCTTCCAAGCTATACATGTTAAGGTCCTTTAACCTTTCCTGGTAAGTTTTTTCCTGCAATCCATGTACTAGTTTAGTAGCTCTTCTCTGAACTCTCTCTAGAGTATCTATATCCTTCTGGAGATATGGCCTCCAGTACTGCGCACGACTGTCCCGTCCCACTACACACCTTGGCTCTATGAATGTTGCAATTAGGAGGGCAGCTGCCGAGCTCCACCCGTCCAGCGTACCTCTGCTACCTCACTTCCAGTAACAGAATGGGGTCCCGCCGTGCATGTTGCGCCCACCTCATGCGCGCACTTGTTAGCTCCTTCACTCTGGTACCATGTGACCAGGCCACGGATCTCCGTAACGTGGGTTGGGTTCCGCTTGCTACTGGAAGCCGACAGCTGGGGAGGGAGCCAGAACATTCACCCCCCCTGGCTACCGGAGGACCCCTCACCTATACCAGGTACTACGTCTTACGACTGCCTGCAGTGTACCTTGCTCTCTTCCTGGGTTACCCATAGCAATGGCTTTACTCCTCCTGCTTGACTTGCCCAGTAGACCTTTTTCTTGTGTAGCTTTGCTTCATAGCCCACATGTGCCTTACTTACTCACCCAAGTTCTTTTGAATAGGCCAGGAGGACAAACATGCGCCCCTTTAAATGACTTCAGACCAGGCTTAGAACACTTGACGCAACATTCCTGAGAAGTCTTGGGCATTGCAGTTCAACGTGAACAATGGTCACATCCTGACCCTAACTACCACTGCTTGGCTGCCCAGGCCTACCTCTACAAGGTAGTAGTCCATATTGGCGTCCTGCAAGTGCTGGGTGATCCCCCCCGAACCCAGGCCTCCCCTGTATTTAGATTGCCGGTGGGTAGGCTGGATCCAAAAAGCCCGGGAACGGCAGCGCACACATTAACTCTTTCCCTACCAGCCTGGAGCAGCCACTAACTCAAAGCGTACTCCTGTAGGCAACCTGCCTACACTCTGACCTCTGCAGGGCGCAGGTTTCATGGCCCGTCGGCTGCTCTGTCGCTTCTCGCTGGCTTCGGCAGTCCGCCTGCGTGCTTCTCGCGCGGTCCCCCAGCCTGGGGAACGCAGCGGAATGTGTTGGCGCGAAGAGACTGAAGAGCAGGAGTGATAGAGCCAAAGCGGCTCAGCAGAGAGCGCTAGCGAATGGCTGGGCCGCGCAGCCTGGGTGGGATGTAGGATAGGGCTAGCTAGGTGGGGGTGGCCTCTCGGCGTGGCTTAGTTGCCGTAGGGGACTGGATGCGTGGCAAGCGTTCCTGAGGGGAAGAGAGAGAGAAAGCGTCAATTTCAAAGGAGGGGGCGTAAAAGGGAAGCAGGCGAAGAAAAGTGGGAGCTGGACTGGTGATTTTGGAGGAGCTAGGTGTGCAGGAGGGCCTGCAGAGTGCTGAGGAAAAAAAAAGAATGTAAAAAAGGCAGAGAGGAGAGTGACCCCTGCTGGAGGAAAAAAGCAAAAGCCTACAGCACCTGGTATTCCCAGGCGGTCTCCCATCCAAGTACTAACCAGGCCCGACCCTGCTTAGCTTCCGAGATCAGACGAGATCGGGCGCATTCAGGGTGGTGTGGCCGTAGGCAGTACTCAGGCTCTCCCTCAACCTTCTTATACTTGTCACCGGCACCCTGGCCCCGCCTTTCCATCACTTTACTACACTCAGCTGTGCTTTTTCACAAGCAACGCCACACACTCGTCTCTCCTGTCTCCCCTCTCTCTCTCTCTCTCTCTTCCTCTGGCTGGCTCTCTCGCTCTCCTCAACCCCTGCCTCATGCTGCTTTGCTCCCTCTTTAACCTCTTCCTGCCTGCACCTTCTCAAACACATTCTCAGCCTGGCCTCCAAGGCTCCTCTCTGCCTTCCCCTGGCCTGACTTTAAGCCTAAAGCTGACAGGGCTCAACACCACAGGAGCAGCAGGGCGCAAGCTTTCTAGACAGCAGCAGAGCCCACCAGGAAGGCCGGGCCTTCGCTCGCCTGACAGCCAGACTTCTCCGGGCACCAGCTAGTGCTCCCGCCTATCTGCCCCGACGCAAAAAATAAAAAAAAAAAAAAGACAGGGACCCTGGTTGCACCAGGGCCTACAAACGCCAGTCCCCTGCCTGCTCGGCCTCAGTCTTTTGGGTGGCGTAGTGGCCGCTCCCCCCTTCCCTGCGTGCACCACAAGGCCCTGCCGCTCGAGGCCCCACCTCTTGCCGCAGGTCTCGCGCTCTTGTTGGGTGGGGTGCAACTCATCCTGCGCGCAGGGGTGCCTTTCGCCGTCCCCCCACTCACCATTGCCCGGGACCAGGCGGAGACTGCGGTCATGTCAAAGTCCTACGTTAGGTGGGTTCCCCTGACCTAGAGATGAGCCATAACACTGTGTGCAGCACCGAAGGGACAGGGTCCCTCTGAAAACGACTTAGAAACATAGAAACATAGAATGTGTCGGCAGATAAGAACCATTTGGCCCATCTAGTCTGCCCAATATATCTGAATCCTTTGAATAGTCCCTGGCCCTATCTTATATGAAGGATAGCCTTATGCCTATCCCATGCATGCTTAAACTCCTTCACTGTATTTGCAGCTACCACTTCTGCAGGAAGGTTATTCCATGCATCCACTACTCTCTTAGTAAAGTAATACTTCCTCATATTACTTTTAAACCTTTGCCCCTCTAGTTTAAAACGGTGTCCTCTTGTGGTAGTTTTTCTTCTTTTAAATATGCTCTCCTCCTTTACCGAGTTGATTCCCTTTATGTATTTAAAAGTTTCTATCATATCCCCTCTGTCTCTTCTTTCTTCCAAGCTATACATGTTAAGGTCCTTTAACCTTTCCTGGTAAGTTTTTTCCTGCAATCCATGTACTAGTTTAGTAGCTCTTCTCTGAACTCTCTCTAGAGTATCTATATCCTTCTGGAGATATGGCCTCCAGTACTGCGCACGACTGTCCCGTCCCACTACACACCTTGGCTCTATGAATGTTGCAATTAGGAGGGCAGCTGCCGAGCTCCACCCGTCCAGCGTACCTCTGCTACCTCACTTCCAGTAACAGAATGGGGTCCCGCCGTGCATGTTGCGCCCACCTCATGCGCGCACTTGTTAGCTCCTTCACTCTGGTACCATGTGACCAGGCCACGGATCTCCGTAACGTGGGTTGGGTTCCGCTTGCTACTGGAAGCCGACAGCTGGGGAGGGAGCCAGAACATTCACCCCCCCTGGCTACCGGAGGACCCCTCACCTATACCAGGTACTACGTCTTACGACTGCCTGCAGTGTACCTTGCTCTCTTCCTGGGTTACCCATAGCAATGGCTTTACTCCTCCTGCTTGACTTGCCCAGTAGACCTTTTTCTTGTGTAGCTTTGCTTCATAGCCCACATGTGCCTTACTTACTCACCCAAGTTCTTTTGAATAGGCCAGGAGGACAAACATGCGCCCCTTTAAATGACTTCAGACCAGGCTTAGAACACTTGACGCAACATTCCTGAGAAGTCTTGGGCATTGCAGTTCAACGTGAACAATGGTCACATCCTGACCCTAACTACCACTGCTTGGCTGCCCAGGCCTACCTCTACAAGGTAGTAGTCCATATTGGCGTCCTGCAAGTGCTGGGTGATCCCCCCCGAACCCAGGCCTCCCCTGTATTTAGATTGCCGGTGGGTAGGCTGGATCCAAAAAGCCCGGGAACGGCAGCGCACACATTAACTCTTTCCCTACCAGCCTGGAGCAGCCACTAACTCAAAGCGTACTCCTGTAGGCAACCTGCCTACACTCTGACCTCTGCAGGGCGCAGGTTTCATGGCCCGTCGGCTGCTCTGTCGCTTCTCGCTGGCTTCGGCAGTCCGCCTGCGTGCTTCTCGCGCGGTCCCCCAGCCTGGGGAACGCAGCGGAATGTGTTGGCGCGAAGAGACTGAAGAGCAGGAGTGATAGAGCCAAAGCGGCTCAGCAGAGAGCGCTAGCGAATGGCTGGGCCGCGCAGCCTGGGTGGGATGTAGGATAGGGCTAGCTAGGTGGGGGTGGCCTCTCGGCGTGGCTTAGTTGCCGTAGGGGACTGGATGCGTGGCAAGCGTTCCTGAGGGGAAGAGAGAGAGAAAGCGTCAATTTCAAAGGAGGGGGCGTAAAAGGGAAGCAGGCGAAGAAAAGTGGGAGCTGGACTGGTGATTTTGGAGGAGCTAGGTGTGCAGGAGGGCCTGCAGAGTGCTGAGGAAAAAAAAAGAATGTAAAAAAGGCAGAGAGGAGAGTGACCCCTGCTGGAGGAAAAAAGCAAAAGCCTACAGCACCTGGTATTCCCAGGCGGTCTCCCATCCAAGTACTAACCAGGCCCGACCCTGCTTAGCTTCCGAGATCAGACGAGATCGGGCGCATTCAGGGTGGTGTGGCCGTAGGCAGTACTCAGGCTCTCCCTCAACCTTCTTATACTTGTCACCGGCACCCTGGCCCCGCCTTTCCATCACTTTACTACACTCAGCTGTGCTTTTTCACAAGCAACGCCACACACTCGTCTCTCCTGTCTCCCCTCTCTCTCTCTCTCTCTCTTCCTCTGGCTGGCTCTCTCGCTCTCCTCAACCCCTGCCTCATGCTGCTTTGCTCCCTCTTTAACCTCTTCCTGCCTGCACCTTCTCAAACACATTCTCAGCCTGGCCTCCAAGGCTCCTCTCTGCCTTCCCCTGGCCTGACTTTAAGCCTAAAGCTGACAGGGCTCAACACCACAGGAGCAGCAGGGCGCAAGCTTTCTAGACAGCAGCAGAGCCCACCAGGAAGGCCGGGCCTTCGCTCGCCTGACAGCCAGACTTCTCCGGGCACCAGCTAGTGCTCCCGCCTATCTGCCCCGACGCAAAAAATAAAAAAAAAAAAAAGACAGGGACCCTGGTTGCACCAGGGCCTACAAACGCCAGTCCCCTGCCTGCTCGGCCTCAGTCTTTTGGGTGGCGTAGTGGCCGCTCCCCCCTTCCCTGCGTGCACCACAAGGCCCTGCCGCTCGAGGCCCCACCTCTTGCCGCAGGTCTCGCGCTCTTGTTGGGTGGGGTGCAACTCATCCTGCGCGCAGGGGTGCCTTTCGCCGTCCCCCCACTCACCATTGCCCGGGACCAGGCGGAGACTGCGGTCATGTCAAAGTCCTACGTTAGGTGGGTTCCCCTGACCTAGAGATGAGCCATAACACTGTGTGCAGCACCGAAGGGACAGGGTCCCTCTGAAAACGACTTAGAAACATAGAAACATAGAATGTGTCGGCAGATAAGAACCATTTGGCCCATCTAGTCTGCCCAATATATCTGAATCCTTTGAATAGTCCCTGGCCCTATCTTATATGAAGGATAGCCTTATGCCTATCCCATGCATGCTTAAACTCCTTCACTGTATTTGCAGCTACCACTTCTGCAGGAAGGTTATTCCATGCATCCACTACTCTCTTAGTAAAGTAATACTTCCTCATATTACTTTTAAACCTTTGCCCCTCTAGTTTAAAACGGTGTCCTCTTGTGGTAGTTTTTCTTCTTTTAAATATGCTCTCCTCCTTTACCGAGTTGATTCCCTTTATGTATTTAAAAGTTTCTATCATATCCCCTCTGTCTCTTCTTTCTTCCAAGCTATACATGTTAAGGTCCTTTAACCTTTCCTGGTAAGTTTTTTCCTGCAATCCATGTACTAGTTTAGTAGCTCTTCTCTGAACTCTCTCTAGAGTATCTATATCCTTCTGGAGATATGGCCTCCAGTACTGCGCACGACTGTCCCGTCCCACTACACACCTTGGCTCTATGAATGTTGCAATTAGGAGGGCAGCTGCCGAGCTCCACCCGTCCAGCGTACCTCTGCTACCTCACTTCCAGTAACAGAATGGGGTCCCGCCGTGCATGTTGCGCCCACCTCATGCGCGCACTTGTTAGCTCCTTCACTCTGGTACCATGTGACCAGGCCACGGATCTCCGTAACGTGGGTTGGGTTCCGCTTGCTACTGGAAGCCGACAGCTGGGGAGGGAGCCAGAACATTCACCCCCCCCGGCTACCGGAGGACCCCTCACCTATACCAGGTACTACGTCTTACGACTGCCTGCAGTGTACCTTGCTCTCTTCCTGGGTTACCCATAGCAACGGCTTTACTCCTCCTGCTTGACTTGCCCAGTAGACCTTTTTCTTGTGTAGCTTTGCTTCATAGCCCACATGTGCCTTACTTACTCACCCAAGTTCTTTTGAATAGGCCAGGAGGACAAACATGCGCCCCTTTAAATGACTTCAGACCAGGCTTAGAACACTTGACGCAACATTCCTGAGAAGTCTTGGGCATTGCAGTTCAACGTGAACAATGGTCACATCCTGACCCTAACTACCACTGCTTGGCTGCCCAGGCCTACCTCTACAAGGTAGTAGTCCATATTGGCGTCCTGCAAGTGCTGGCTGATCCCCCCCGAACCCAGGCCTCCCCTGTATTTAGATTGCCGGTGGGTAGGCTGGATCCAAAAAGCCCGGGAACGGCAGCGCACACATTAACTCTTTCCCTACCAGCCTGGAGCAGCCACTAACTCAAAGCGTACTCCTGTAGGCAACCTGCCTACACTCTGACCTCTGCAGGGCGCAGGTTTCATGGCCCGTCGGCTGCTCTGTCGCTTCTCGCTGGCTTCGGCAGTCCGCCTGCGTGCTTCTCGCGCGGTCCCCCAGCCTGGGGAACGCAGCGGAATGTGTTGGCGCGAAGAGACTGAAGAGCAGGAGTGATAGAGCCAAAGCGGCTCAGCAGAGAGCGCTAGCGAATGGCTGGGCCGCGCAGCCTGGGTGGGATGTAGGATAGGGCTAGCTAGGTGGGGGTGGCCTCTCGGCGTGGCTTAGTTGCCGTAGGGGACTGGATGCGTGGCAAGCGTTCCTGAGGGGAAGAGAGAGAGAAAGCGTCAATTTCAAAGGAGGGGGCGTAAAAGGGAAGCAGGCGAAGAAAAGTGGGAGCTGGACTGGTGATTTTGGAGGAGCTAGGTGTGCAGGAGGGCCTGCAGAGTGCTGAGGAAAAAAAAAGAATGTAAAAAAGGCAGAGAGGAGAGTGACCCCTGCTGGAGGAAAAAAGCAAAAGCCTACAGCACCTGGTATTCCCAGGCGGTCTCCCATCCAAGTACTAACCAGGCCCGACCCTGCTTAGCTTCCGAGATCAGACGAGATCGGGCGCATTCAGGGTGGTGTGGCCGTAGGCAGTACTCAGGCTCTCCCTCAACCTTCTTATACTTGTCACCGGCACCCTGGCCCCGCCTTTCCATCACTTTACTACACTCAGCTGTGCTTTTTCACAAGCAACGCCACACACTCGTCTCTCGTCTCTCGTCTCTCGTCTCTCGTCTCTCGTCTCTCCTCTCTCCCCTCTCTCTCTCTCTCTCTCTCTTCCTCTGGCTGGCTCTCTCGCTCTCCTCAACCCCTGCCTCATGCTGCTTTGCTCCCTCTTTAACCTCTTCCTGCCTGCACCTTCTCAAACACATTCTCAGCCTGGCCTCCAAGGCTCCTCTCTGCCTTCCCCTGGCCTGACTTTAAGCCTAAAGCTGACAGGGCTCAACACCACAGGAGCAGCAGGGCGCAAGCTTTCTAGACAGCAGCAGAGCCCACCAGGAAGGCCAGGCCTTCGCTCGCCTGACAGCCAGACTTCTCCGGGCACCAGCTAGTGCTCCCGCCTATCTGCCCCGACGCAAAAAAAAAAAAAAAAAAAAGACAGGGACCCTGGTTGCACCAGGGCCTACAAACGCCAGTCCCCTGCCTGCTCGGCCTCAGTCTTTTGGGTGGCGTAGTGGCCGCTCCCCCCTTCCCTGCGTGCACCACAAGGCCCTGCCGCTCGAGGCCCCACCTCTTGCCGCAGGTCTCGCGCTCTTGTTGGGTGGGGTGCAACTCATCCTGCGCGCAGGGGTGCCTTTCGCCGTCCACCCACTCACCATTGCCCGGGACCAGGCGGAGACTGCGGTCATGTCAAAGTCCTACGTTAGGTGGGTTCCCCTGACCTAGAGATGAGCCATAACACTGTGTGCAGCACCCAAGGGACAGGGTCCCTCTGAAAACGACTTAGAAACATAGAATGTGTCGGCAGATAAGAACCATTTGGCCCATCTAGTCTGCCCAATATATCTGAATCCTTTGAATAGTCCCTGGCCCTATCTTATATGAAGGATAGCCTTATGCCTATCCCATGCATGCTTAAACTCCTTCACTGTATTTGCAGCTACCACTTCTGCAGGAAGGTTATTCCATGCATCCACTACTCTCTCAGTAAAGTAATACTTCCTCATATTACTTTTAAACCTTTGCCCCTCTAGTTTAAAACGGTGTCCTCTTGTGGTAGTTTTTCTTCTTTTAAATATGCTCTCCTCCTTTACCGAGTTGATTCCCTTTATGTATTTAAAAGTTTCTATCATATCCCCTCTGTCTCTTCTTTCTTCCAAGCTATACATGTTAAGGTCCTTTAACCTTTCCTGGTAAGTTTTTTCCTGCAATCCATGTACTAGTTTAGTAGCTCTTCTCTGAACTCTCTCTAGAGTATCTATATCCTTCTGGAGATATGGCCTCCAGTACTGCGCACGACTGTCCCGTCCCACTACACACCTTGGCTCTATGAATGTTGCAATTAGGAGGGCAGCTGCCGAGCTCCACCCGTCCAGCGTACCTCTGCTACCTCACTTCCAGTAACAGAATGGGGTCCCGCCGTGCATGTTGCGCCCACCTCATGCGCGCACTTGTTAGCTCCTTCACTCTGGTACCATGTGACCAGGCCACGGATCTCCGTAACGTGGGTTGGGTTCCGCTTGCTACTGGAAGCCGACAGCTGGGGAGGGAGCCAGAACATTCACCCCCCCTGGCTACCGGAGGACCCCTCACCTATACCAGGTACTACGTCTTACGACTGCCTGCAGTGTACCTTGCTCTCTTCCTGGGTTACCCATAGCAATGGCTTTACTCCTCCTGCTTGACTTGCCCAGTAGACCTTTTTCTTGTGTAGCTTTGCTTCATAGCCCACATGTGCCTTACTTACTCACCCAAGTTCTTTTGAATAGGCCAGGAGGACAAACATGCGCCCCTTTAAATGACTTCAGACCAGGCTTAGAACACTTGACGCAACATTCCTGAGAAGTCTTGGGCATTGCAGTTCAACGTGAACAATGGTCACATCCTGACCCTAACTACCACTGCTTGGCTGCCCAGGCCTACCTCTACAAGGTAGTAGTCCATATTGGCGTCCTGCAAGTGCTGGCTGATCCCCCCCGAACCCAGGCCTCCCCTGTATTTAGATTGCCGGTGGGTAGGCTGGATCCAAAAAGCCCGGGAACGGCAGCGCACACATTAACTCTTTCCCTACCAGCCTGGAGCAGCCACTAACTCAAAGCGTACTCCTGTAGGCAACCTGCCTACACTCTGACCTCTGCAGGGCGCAGGTTTCATGGCCCGTCGGCTGCTCTGTCGCTTCTCGCTGGCTTCGGCAGTCCGCCTGCGTGCTTCTCGCGCGGTCCCCCAGCCTGGGGAACGCAGCGGAATGTGTTGGCGCGAAGAGACTGAAGAGCAGGAGTGATAGAGCCAAAGCGGCTCAGCAGAGAGCGCTAGCGAATGGCTGGGCCGCGCAGCCTGGGTGGGATGTAGGATAGGGCTAGCTAGGTGGGGGTGGCCTCTCGGCGTGGCTTAGTTGCCGTAGGGGACTGGATGCGTGGCAAGCGTTCCTGAGGGGAAGAGAGAGAGAAAGCGTCAATTTCAAAGGAGGGGGCGTAAAAGGGAAGCAGGCGAAGAAAAGTGGGAGCTGGACTGGTGATTTTGGAGGAGCTAGGTGTGCAGGAGGGCCTGCAGAGTGCTGAGGAAAAAAAAAGAATGTAAAAAAGGCAGAGAGGAGAGTGACCCCTGCTGGAGGAAAAAAGCAAAAGCCTACAGCACCTGGTATTCCCAGGCGGTCTCCCATCCAAGTACTAACCAGGCCCGACCCTGCTTAGCTTCCGAGATCAGACGAGATCGGGCGCATTCAGGGTGGTGTGGCCGTAGGCAGTACTCAGGCTCTCCCTCAACCTTCTTATACTTGTCACCGGCACCCTGGCCCCGCCTTTCCATCACTTTACTACACTCAGCTGTGCTTTTTCACAAGCAACGCCACACACTCGTCTCTCGTCTCTCGTCTCTCCTCTCTCCCCTCTCTCTCTCTCTCTCTCTTCCTCTGGCTGGCTCTCTCGCTCTCCTCAACCCCTGCCTCATGCTGCTTTGCTCCCTCTTTAACCTCTTCCTGCCTGCACCTTCTCAAACACATTCTCAGCCTGGCCTCCAAGGCTCCTCTCTGCCTTCCCCTGGCCTGACTTTAAGCCTAAAGCTGACAGGGCTCAACACCACAGGAGCAGCAGGGCGCAAGCTTTCTAGACAGCAGCAGAGCCCACCAGGAAGGCCGGGCCTTCGCTCGCCTGACAGCCAGACTTCTCCGGGCACCAGCTAGTGCTCCCGCCTATCTGCCCCGACGCAAAAAATAAAAAATAAAAAAAGACAGGGACCCTGGTTGCACCAGGGCCTACAAACGCCAGTCCCCTGCCTGCTCGGCCTCAGTCTTTTGGGTGGCGTAGTGGCCGCTCCCCCCTTCCCTGCGTGCACCACAAGGCCCTGCCGCTCGAGGCCCCACCTCTTGCCGCAGGTCTCGCGCTCTTGTTGGGTGGGGTGCAACTCATCCTGCGCGCAGGGGTGCCTTTCGCCGTCCCCCCACTCACCATTGCCCGGGACCAGGCGGAGACTGCGGTCATGTCAAAGTCCTACGTTAGGTGGGTTCCCCTGACCTAGAGATGAGCCATAACACTGTGTGCAGCACCGAAGGGACAGGGTCCCTCTGAAAACGACTTAGAAACATAGAAACATAGAATGTGTCGGCAGATAAGAACCATTTGGCCCATCTAGTCTGCCCAATATATCTGAATCCTTTGAATAGTCCCTGGCCCTATCTTATATGAAGGATAGCCTTATGCCTATCCCATGCATGCTTAAACTCCTTCACTGTATTTGCAGCTACCACTTCTGCAGGAAGGTTATTCCATGCATCCACTACTCTCTCAGTAAAGTAATACTTCCTCATATTACTTTTAAACCTTTGCCCCTCTAGTTTAAAACGGTGTCCTCTTGTGGTAGTTTTTCTTCTTTTAAATATGCTCTCCTCCTTTACCGAGTTGATTCCCTTTATGTATTTAAAAGTTTCTATCATATCCCCTCTGTCTCTTCTTTCTTCCAAGCTATACATGTTAAGGTCCTTTAACCTTTCCTGGTAAGTTTTTTCCTGCAATCCATGTACTAGTTTAGTAGCTCTTCTCTGAACTCTCTCTAGAGTATCTATATCCTTCTGGAGATATGGCCTCCAGTACTGCGCACGACTGTCCCGTCCCACTACACACCTTGGCTCTATGAATGTTGCAATTAGGAGGGCAGCTGCCGAGCTCCACCCGTCCAGCGTACCTCTGCTACCTCACTTCCAGTAACAGAATGGGGTCCCGCCGTGCATGTTGCGCCCACCTCATGCGCGCACTTGTTAGCTCCTTCACTCTGGTACCATGTGACCAGGCCACGGATCTCCGTAACGTGGGTTGGGTTCCGCTTGCTACTGGAAGACGACAGCTGGGGAGGGAGCCAGAACATTCACCCCCCCTGGCTACCGGAGGACCCCTCACCTATACCAGGTACTACGTCTTACGACTGCCTGCAGTGTACCTTGCTCTCTTCCTGGGTTACCCATAGCAACGGCTTTACTCCTCCTGCTTGACTTGCCCAGTAGACCTTTTTCTTGTGTAGCTTTGCTTCATAGCCCACATGTGCCTTACTTACTCACCCAAGTTCTTTTGAATAGGCCAGGAGGACAAACATGCGCCCCTTTAAATGACTTCAGACCAGGCTTAGAACACTTGACGCAACATTCCTGAGAAGTCTTGGGCATTGCAGTTCAACGTGAACAATGGTCACATCCTGACCCTAACTACCACTGCTTGGCTGCCCAGGCCTACCTCTACAAGGTAGTATTCCATATTGGCGTCCTGCAAGTGCTGGCTGATCCCCCCCGAACCCAGGCCTCCCCTGTATTTAGATTGCCGGTGGGTAGGCTGGATCCAAAAAGCCCGGGAACGGCAGCGCACACATTAACTCTTTCCCTACCAGCCTGGAGCAGCCACTAACTCAAAGCGTACTCCTGTAGGCAACCTGCCTACACTCTGACCTCTGCAGGGCGCAGGTTTCATGGCCCGTCGGCTGCTCTGTCGCTTCTCGCTGGCTTCGGCAGTCCGCCTGCGTGCTTCTCGCGCGGTCCCCCAGCCTGGGGAACGCAGCGGAATGTGTTGGCGCGAAGAGACTGAAGAGCAGGAGTGATAGAGCCAAAGCGGCTCAGCAGAGAGCGCTAGCGAATGGCTGGGCCGCGCAGCCTGGGTGGGATGTAGGATAGGGCTAGCTAGGTGGGGGTGGCCTCTCGGCGTGGCTTAGTTGCCGTAGGGGACTGGATGCGTGGCAAGCGTTCCTGAGGGGAAGAGAGAGAGAAAGCGTCAATTTCAAAGGAGGGGGCGTAAAAGGGAAGCAGGCGAAGAAAAGTGGGAGCTGGACTGGTGATTTTGGAGGAGCTAGGTGTGCAGGAGGGCCTGCAGAGTGCTGAGGAAAAAAAAAGAATGTAAAAAAGGCAGAGAGGGGAGTGACCCCTGCTGGAGGAAAAAAGCAAAAGCCTACAGCACCTGGTATTCCCAGGCGGTCTCCCATCCAAGTACTAACCAGGCCCGACCCTGCTTAGCTTCCGAGATCAGATGAGATCGGGCGCATTCAGGGTGGTGTGGCCGTAGGCAGTACTCAGGCTCTCCCTCAACCTTCTTATACTTGTCACCGGCACCCTGGCCCCGCCTTTCCATCACTTTACTACACTCAGCTGTGCTTTTTCACAAGCAACGCCACACACTCGTCTCTCGTCTCTCGTCTCTCGTCTCTCCTCTCTCCCCTCTCTCTCTCTCTCTTCCTCTGGCTGGCTCTCTCGCTCTCCTCAACCCCTGCCTCATGCTGCTTTGCTCCCTCTTTAACCTCTTCCTGCCTGCACCTTCTCAAACACATTCTCAGCCTGGCCTCCAAGGCTCCTCTCTGCCTTCCCCTGGCCTGACTTTAAGCCTAAAGCTGACAGGGCTCAACACCACAGGAGCAGCAGGGCGCAAGCTTTCTAGACAGCAGCAGAGCCCACCAGGAAGGCCAGGCCTTCGCTCGCCTGACAGCCAGACTTCTCCGGGCACCAGCTAGTGCTCCCGCCTATCTGCCCCGACGCAAAAAAAAAAAAAAAAAAAAGACAGGGACCCTGGTTGCACCAGGGCCTACAAACGCCAGTCCCCTGCCTGCTCGGCCTCAGTCTTTTGGGTGGCGTAGTGGCCGCTCCCCCCTTCCCTGCGTGCACCACAAGGCCCTGCCGCTCGAGGCCCCACCTCTTGCCGCAGGTCTCGCGCTCTTGTTGGGTGGGGTGCAACTCATCCTGCGCGCAGGGGTGCCTTTCGCCGTCCACCCACTCACCATTGCCCGGGACCAGGCGGAGACTGCGGTCATGTCAAAGTCCTACGTTAGGTGGGTTCCCCTGACCTAGAGATGAGCCATAACACTGTGTGCAGCACCCAAGGGACAGGGTCCCTCTGAAAACGACTTAGAAACATAGAATGTGTCGGCAGATAAGAACCATTTGGCCCATCTAGTCTGCCCAATATATCTGAATCCTTTGAATAGTCCCTGGCCCTATCTTATATGAAGGATAGCCTTATGCCTATCCCATGCATGCTTAAACTCCTTCACTGTATTTGCAGCTACCACTTCTGCAGGAAGGTTATTCCATGCATCCACTACTCTCTCAGTAAAGTAATACTTCCTCATATTACTTTTAAACCTTTGCCCCTCTAGTTTAAAACGGTGTCCTCTTGTGGTAGTTTTTCTTCTTTTAAATATGCTCTCCTCCTTTACCGAGTTGATTCCCTTTATGTATTTAAAAGTTTCTATCATATCCCCTCTGTCTCTTCTTTCTTCCAAGCTATACATGTTAAGGTCCTTTAACCTTTCCTGGTAAGTTTTTTCCTGCAATCCATGTACTAGTTTAGTAGCTCTTCTCTGAACTCTCTCTAGAGTATCTATATCCTTCTGGAGATATGGCCTCCAGTACTGCGCACGACTGTCCCGTCCCACTACACACCTTGGCTCTATGAATGTTGCAATTAGGAGGGCAGCTGCCGAGCTCCACCCGTCCAGCGTACCTCTGCTACCTCACTTCCAGTAACAGAATGGGGTCCCGCCGTGCATGTTGCGCCCACCTCATGCGCGCACTTGTTAGCTCCTTCACTCTGGTACCATGTGACCAGGCCACGGATCTCCGTAACGTGGGTTGGGTTCCGCTTGCTACTGGAAGCCGACAGCTGGGGAGGGAGCCAGAACATTCACCCCCCCTGGCTACCGGAGGACCCCTCACCTATACCAGGTACTACGTCTTACGACTGCCTGCAGTGTACCTTGCTCTCTTCCTGGGTTACCCATAGCAATGGCTTTACTCCTCCTGCTTGACTTGCCCAGTAGACCTTTTTCTTGTGTAGCTTTGCTTCATAGCCCACATGTGCCTTACTTACTCACCCAAGTTCTTTTGAATAGGCCAGGAGGACAAACATGCGCCCCTTTAAATGACTTCAGACCAGGCTTAGAACACTTGACGCAACATTCCTGAGAAGTCTTGGGCATTGCAGTTCAACGTGAACAATGGTCACATCCTGACCCTAACTACCACTGCTTGGCTGCCCAGGCCTACCTCTACAAGGTAGTAGTCCATATTGGCGTCCTGCAAGTGCTGGCTGATCCCCCCCGAACCCAGGCCTCCCCTGTATTTAGATTGCCGGTGGGTAGGCTGGATCCAAAAAGCCCGGGAACGGCAGCGCACACATTAACTCTTTCCCTACCAGCCTGGAGCAGCCACTAACTCAAAGCGTACTCCTGTAGGCAACCTGCCTACACTCTGACCTCTGCAGGGCGCAGGTTTCATGGCCCGTCGGCTGCTCTGTCGCTTCTCGCTGGCTTCGGCAGTCCGCCTGCGTGCTTCTCGCGCGGTCCCCCAGCCTGGGGAACGCAGCGGAATGTGTTGGCGCGAAGAGACTGAAGAGCAGGAGTGATAGAGCCAAAGCGGCTCAGCAGAGAGCGCTAGCGAATGGCTGGGCCGCGCAGCCTGGGTGGGATGTAGGATAGGGCTAGCTAGGTGGGGGTGGCCTCTCGGCGTGGCTTAGTTGCCGTAGGGGACTGGATGCGTGGCAAGCGTTCCTGAGGGGAAGAGAGAGAGAAAGCGTCAATTTCAAAGGAGGGGGCGTAAAAGGGAAGCAGGCGAAGAAAAGTGGGAGCTGGACTGGTGATTTTGGAGGAGCTAGGTGTGCAGGAGGGCCTGCAGAGTGCTGAGGAAAAAAAAAGAATGTAAAAAAGGCAGAGAGGAGAGTGACCCCTGCTGGAGGAAAAAAGCAAAAGCCTACAGCACCTGGTATTCCCAGGCGGTCTCCCATCCAAGTACTAACCAGGCCCGACCCTGCTTAGCTTCCGAGATCAGACGAGATCGGGCGCATTCAGGGTGGTGTGGCCGTAGGCAGTACTCAGGCTCTCCCTCAACCTTCTTATACTTGTCACCGGCACCCTGGCCCCGCCTTTCCATCACTTTACTACACTCAGCTGTGCTTTTTCACAAGCAACGCCACACACTCGTCTCTCGTCTCTCCTCTCTCCCCTCTCTCTCTCTCTTCCTCTGGCTGGCTCTCTCGCTCTCCTCAACCCCTGCCTCATGCTGCTTTGCTCCCTCTTTAACCTCTTCCTGCCTGCACCTTCTCAAACACATTCTCAGCCTGGCCTCCAAGGCTCCTCTCTGCCTTCCCCTGGCCTGACTTTAAGCCTAAAGCTGACAGGGCTCAACACCACAGGAGCAGCAGGGCGCAAGCTTTCTAGACAGCAGCAGAGCCCACCAGGAAGGCCAGGCCTTCGCTCGCCTGACAGCCAGACTTCTCCGGGCACCAGCTAGTGCTCCCGCCTATCTGCCCCGACGCAAAAAAAAAAAAAAAAAAAAGACAGGGACCCTGGTTGCACCAGGGCCTACAAACGCCAGTCCCCTGCCTGCTCGGCCTCAGTCTTTTGGGTGGCGTAGTGGCCGCTCCCCCCTTCCCTGCGTGCACCACAAGGCCCTGCCGCTCGAGGCCCCACCTCTTGCCGCAGGTCTCGCGCTCTTGTTGGGTGGGGTGCAACTCATCCTGCGCGCAGGGGTGCCTTTCGCCGTCCACCCACTCACCATTGCCCGGGACCAGGCGGAGACTGCGGTCATGTCAAAGTCCTACGTTAGGTGGGTTCCCCTGACCTAGAGATGAGCCATAACACTGTGTGCAGCACCCAAGGGACAGGGTCCCTCTGAAAACGACTTAGAAACATAGAATGTGTCGGCAGATAAGAACCATTTGGCCCATCTAGTCTGCCCAATATATCTGAATCCTTTGAATAGTCCCTGGCCCTATCTTATATGAAGGATAGCCTTATGCCTATCCCATGCATGCTTAAACTCCTTCACTGTATTTGCAGCTACCACTTCTGCAGGAAGGTTATTCCATGCATCCACTACTCTCTCAGTAAAGTAATACTTCCTCATATTACTTTTAAACCTTTGCCCCTCTAGTTTAAAACGGTGTCCTCTTGTGGTAGTTTTTCTTCTTTTAAATATGCTCTCCTCCTTTACCGAGTTGATTCCCTTTATGTATTTAAAAGTTTCTATCATATCCCCTCTGTCTCTTCTTTCTTCCAAGCTATACATGTTAAGGTCCTTTAACCTTTCCTGGTAAGTTTTTTCCTGCAATCCATGTACTAGTTTAGTAGCTCTTCTCTGAACTCTCTCTAGAGTATCTATATCCTTCTGGAGATATGGCCTCCAGTACTGCGCACGACTGTCCCGTCCCACTACACACCTTGGCTCTATGAATGTTGCAATTAGGAGGGCAGCTGCCGAGCTCCACCCGTCCAGCGTACCTCTGCTACCTCACTTCCAGTAACAGAATGGGGTCCCGCCGTGCATGTTGCGCCCACCTCATGCGCGCACTTGTTAGCTCCTTCACTCTGGTACCATGTGACCAGGCCACGGATCTCCGTAACGTGGGTTGGGTTCCGCTTGCTACTGGAAGCCGACAGCTGGGGAGGGAGCCAGAACATTCACCCCCCCTGGCTACCGGAGGACCCCTCACCTATACCAGGTACTACGTCTTACGACTGCCTGCAGTGTACCTTGCTCTCTTCCTGGGTTACCCATAGCAATGGCTTTACTCCTCCTGCTTGACTTGCCCAGTAGACCTTTTTCTTGTGTAGCTTTGCTTCATAGCCCACATGTGCCTTACTTACTCACCCAAGTTCTTTTGAATAGGCCAGGAGGACAAACATGCGCCCCTTTAAATGACTTCAGACCAGGCTTAGAACACTTGACGCAACATTCCTGAGAAGTCTTGGGCATTGCAGTTCAACGTGAACAATGGTCACATCCTGACCCTAACTACCACTGCTTGGCTGCCCAGGCCTACCTCTACAAGGTAGTAGTCCATATTGGCGTCCTGCAAGTGCTGGCTGATCCCCCCCGAACCCAGGCCTCCCCTGTATTTAGATTGCCGGTGGGTAGGCTGGATCCAAAAAGCCCGGGAACGGCAGCGCACACATTAACTCTTTCCCTACCAGCCTGGAGCAGCCACTAACTCAAAGCGTACTCCTGTAGGCAACCTGCCTACACTCTGACCTCTGCAGGGCGCAGGTTTCATGGCCCGTCGGCTGCTCTGTCGCTTCTCGCTGGCTTCGGCAGTCCGCCTGCGTGCTTCTCGCGCGGTCCCCCAGCCTGGGGAACGCAGCGGAATGTGTTGGCGCGAAGAGACTGAAGAGCAGGAGTGATAGAGCCAAAGCGGCTCAGCAGAGAGCGCTAGCGAATGGCTGGGCCGCGCAGCCTGGGTGGGATGTAGGATAGGGCTAGCTAGGTGGGGGTGGCCTCTCGGCGTGGCTTAGTTGCCGTAGGGGACTGGATGCGTGGCAAGCGTTCCTGAGGGGAAGAGAGAGAGAAAGCGTCAATTTCAAAGGAGGGGGCGTAAAAGGGAAGCAGGCGAAGAAAAGTGGGAGCTGGACTGGTGATTTTGGAGGAGCTAGGTGTGCAGGAGGGCCTGCAGAGTGCTGAGGAAAAAAAAAGAATGTAAAAAAGGCAGAGAGGAGAGTGACCCCTGCTGGAGGAAAAAAGCAAAAGCCTACAGCACCTGGTATTCCCAGGCGGTCTCCCATCCAAGTACTAACCAGGCCCGACCCTGCTTAGCTTCCGAGATCAGACGAGATCGGGCGCATTCAGGGTGGTGTGGCCGTAGGCAGTACTCAGGCTCTCCCTCAACCTTCTTATACTTGTCACCGGCACCCTGGCCCCGCCTTTCCATCACTTTACTACACTCAGCTGTGCTTTTTCACAAGCAACGCCACACACTCGTCTCTCGTCTCTCCTCTCTCCCCTCTCTCTCTCTCTCTTCCTCTGGCTGGCTCTCTCGCTCTCCTCAACCCCTGCCTCATGCTGCTTTGCTCCCTCTTTAACCTCTTCCTGCCTGCACCTTCTCAAACACATTCTCAGCCTGGCCTCCAAGGCTCCTCTCTGCCTTCCCCTGGCCTGACTTTAAGCCTAAAGCTGACAGGGCTCAACACCACAGGAGCAGCAGGGCGCAAGCTTTCTAGACAGCAGCAGAGCCCACCAGGAAGGCCGGGCCTTCGCTCGCCTGACAGCCAGACTTCTCCGGGCACCAGCTAGTGCTCCCGCCTATCTGCCCCGACGCAAAAAATAAAAAATAAAAAAAGACAGGGACCCTGGTTGCACCAGGGCCTACAAACGCCAGTCCCCTGCCTGCTCGGCCTCAGTCTTTTGGGTGGCGTAGTGGCCGCTCCCCCCTTCCCTGCGTGCACCACAAGGCCCTGCCGCTCGAGGCCCCACCTCTTGCCGCAGGTCTCGCGCTCTTGTTGGGTGGGGTGCAACTCATCCTGCGCGCAGGGGTGCCTTTCGCCGTCCCCCCACTCACCATTGCCCGGGACCAGGCGGAGACTGCGGTCATGTCAAAGTCCTACGTTAGGTGGGTTCCCCTGACCTAGAGATGAGCCATAACACTGTGTGCAGCACCGAAGGGACAGGGTCCCTCTGAAAACGACTTAGAAACATAGAAACATAGAATGTGTCGGCAGATAAGAACCATTTGGCCCATCTAGTCTGCCCAATATATCTGAATCCTTTGAATAGTCCCTGGCCCTATCTTATATGAAGGATAGCCTTATGCCTATCCCATGCATGCTTAAACTCCTTCACTGTATTTGCAGCTACCACTTCTGCAGGAAGGTTATTCCATGCATCCACTACTCTCTCAGTAAAGTAATACTTCCTCATATTACTTTTAAACCTTTGCCCCTCTAGTTTAAAACGGTGTCCTCTTGTGGTAGTTTTTCTTCTTTTAAATATGCTCTCCTCCTTTACCGAGTTGATTCCCTTTATGTATTTAAAAGTTTCTATCATATCCCCTCTGTCTCTTCTTTCTTCCAAGCTATACATGTTAAGGTCCTTTAACCTTTCCTGGTAAGTTTTTTCCTGCAATCCATGTACTAGTTTAGTAGCTCTTCTCTGAACTCTCTCTAGAGTATCTATATCCTTCTGGAGATATGGCCTCCAGTACTGCGCACGACTGTCCCGTCCCACTACACACCTTGGCTCTATGAATGTTGCAATTAGGAGGGCAGCTGCCGAGCTCCACCCGTCCAGCGTACCTCTGCTACCTCACTTCCAGTAACAGAATGGGGTCCCGCCGTGCATGTTGCGCCCACCTCATGCGCGCACTTGTTAGCTCCTTCACTCTGGTACCATGTGACCAGGCCACGGATCTCCGTAACGTGGGTTGGGTTCCGCTTGCTACTGGAAGCCGACAGCTGGGGAGGGAGCCAGAACATTCACCCCCCCTGGCTACCGGAGGACCCCTCACCTATACCAGGTACTACGTCTTACGACTGCCTGCAGTGTACCTTGCTCTCTTCCTGGGTTACCCATAGCAACGGCTTTACTCCTCCTGCTTGACTTGCCCAGTAGACCTTTTTCTTGTGTAGCTTTGCTTCATAGCCCACATGTGCCTTACTTACTCACCCAAGTTCTTTTGAATAGGCCAGGAGGACAAACATGCGCCCCTTTAAATGACTTCAGACCAGGCTTAGAACACTTGACGCAACATTCCTGAGAAGTCTTGGGCATTGCAGTTCAACGTGAACAATGGTCACATCCTGACCCTAACTACCACTGCTTGGCTGCCCAGGCCTACCTCTACAAGGTAGTATTCCATATTGGCGTCCTGCAAGTGCTGGCTGATCCCCCCCGAACCCAGGCCTCCCCTGTATTTAGATTGCCGGTGGGTAGGCTGGATCCAAAAAGCCCGGGAACGGCAGCGCACACATTAACTCTTTCCCTACCAGCCTGGAGCAGCCACTAACTCAAAGCGTACTCCTGTAGGCAACCTGCCTACACTCTGACCTCTGCAGGGCGCAGGTTTCATGGCCCGTCGGCTGCTCTGTCGCTTCTCGCTGGCTTCGGCAGTCCGCCTGCGTGCTTCTCGCGCGGTCCCCCAGCCTGGGGAACGCAGCGGAATGTGTTGGCGCGAAGAGACTGAAGAGCAGGAGTGATAGAGCCAAAGCGGCTCAGCAGAGAGCGCTAGCGAATGGCTGGGCCGCGCAGCCTGGGTGGGATGTAGGATAGGGCTAGCTAGGTGGGGGTGGCCTCTCGGCGTGGCTTAGTTGCCGTAGGGGACTGGATGCGTGGCAAGCGTTCCTGAGGGGAAGAGAGAGAGAAAGCGTCAATTTCAAAGGAGGGGGCGTAAAAGGGAAGCAGGCGAAGAAAAGTGGGAGCTGGACTGGTGATTTTGGAGGAGCTAGGTGTGCAGGAGGGCCTGCAGAGTGCTGAGGAAAAAAAAAGAATGTAAAAAAGGCAGAGAGGAGAGTGACCCCTGCTGGAGGAAAAAAGCAAAAGCCTACAGCACCTGGTATTCCCAGGCGGTCTCCCATCCAAGTACTAACCAGGCCCGACCCTGCTTAGCTTCCGAGATCAGATGAGATCGGGCGCATTCAGGGTGGTGTGGCCGTAGGCAGTACTCAGGCTCTCCCTCAACCTTCTTATACTTGTCACCGGCACCCTGGCCCCGCCTTTCCATCACTTTACTACACTCAGCTGTGCTTTTTCACAAGCAACGCCACACACTCGTCTCTCGTCTCTCCTCTCTCCCCTCTCTCTCTCTCTTCCTCTGGCTGGCTCTCTCGCTCTCCTCAACCCCTGCCTCATGCTGCTTTGCTCCCTCTTTAACCTCTTCCTGCCTGCACCTTCTCAAACACATTCTCAGCCTGGCCTCCAAGGCTCCTCTCTGCCTTCCCCTGGCCTGACTTTAAGCCTAAAGCTGACAGGGCTCAACACCACAGGAGCAGCAGGGCGCAAGCTTTCTAGACAGCAGCAGAGCCCACCAGGAAGGCCAGGCCTTCGCTCGCCTGACAGCCAGACTTCTCCGGGCACCAGCTAGTGCTCCCGCCTATCTGCCCCGACGCAAAAAAAAAAAAAAAAAAAAAGACAGGGACCCTGGTTGCACCAGGGCCTACAAACGCCAGTCCCCTGCCTGCTCGGCCTCAGTCTTTTGGGTGGCGTAGTGGCCGCTCCCCCCTTCCCTGCGTGCACCACAAGGCCCTGCCGCTCGAGGCCCCACCTCTTGCCGCAGGTCTCGCGCTCTTGTTGGGTGGGGTGCAACTCATCCTGCGCGCAGGGGTGCCTTTCGCCGTCCACCCACTCACCATTGCCCGGGACCAGGCGGAGACTGCGGTCATGTCAAAGTCCTACGTTAGGTGGGTTCCCCTGACCTAGAGATGAGCCATAACACTGTGTGCAGCACCCAAGGGACAGGGTCCCTCTGAAAACGACTTAGAAACATAGAATGTGTCGGCAGATAAGAACCATTTGGCCCATCTAGTCTGCCCAATATATCTGAATCCTTTGAATAGTCCCTGGCCCTATCTTATATGAAGGATAGCCTTATGCCTATCCCATGCATGCTTAAACTCCTTCACTGTATTTGCAGCTACCACTTCTGCAGGAAGGTTATTCCATGCATCCACTACTCTCTCAGTAAAGTAATACTTCCTCATATTACTTTTAAACCTTTGCCCCTCTAGTTTAAAACGGTGTCCTCTTGTGGTAGTTTTTCTTCTTTTAAATATGCTCTCCTCCTTTACCGAGTTGATTCCCTTTATGTATTTAAAAGTTTCTATCATATCCCCTCTGTCTCTTCTTTCTTCCAAGCTATACATGTTAAGGTCCTTTAACCTTTCCTGGTAAGTTTTTTCCTGCAATCCATGTACTAGTTTAGTAGCTCTTCTCTGAACTCTCTCTAGAGTATCTATATCCTTCTGGAGATATGGCCTCCAGTACTGCGCACGACTGTCCCGTCCCACTACACACCTTGGCTCTATGAATGTTGCAATTAGGAGGGCAGCTGCCGAGCTCCACCCGTCCAGCGTACCTCTGCTACCTCACTTCCAGTAACAGAATGGGGTCCCGCCGTGCATGTTGCGCCCACCTCATGCGCGCACTTGTTAGCTCCTTCACTCTGGTACCATGTGACCAGGCCACGGATCTCCGTAACGTGGGTTGGGTTCCGCTTGCTACTGGAAGCCGACAGCTGGGGAGGGAGCCAGAACATTCACCCCCCCTGGCTACCGGAGGACCCCTCACCTATACCAGGTACTACGTCTTACGACTGCCTGCAGTGTACCTTGCTCTCTTCCTGGGTTACCCATAGCAATGGCTTTACTCCTCCTGCTTGACTTGCCCAGTAGACCTTTTTCTTGTGTAGCTTTGCTTCATAGCCCACATGTGCCTTACTTACTCACCCAAGTTCTTTTGAATAGGCCAGGAGGACAAACATGCGCCCCTTTAAATGACTTCAGACCAGGCTTAGAACACTTGACGCAACATTCCTGAGAAGTCTTGGGCATTGCAGTTCAACGTGAACAATGGTCACATCCTGACCCTAACTACCACTGCTTGGCTGCCCAGGCCTACCTCTACAAGGTAGTAGTCCATATTGGCGTCCTGCAAGTGCTGGCTGATCCCCCCCGAACCCAGGCCTCCCCTGTATTTAGATTGCCGGTGGGTAGGCTGGATCCAAAAAGCCCGGGAACGGCAGCGCACACATTAACTCTTTCCCTACCAGCCTGGAGCAGCCACTAACTCAAAGCGTACTCCTGTAGGCAACCTGCCTACACTCTGACCTCTGCAGGGCGCAGGTTTCATGGCCCGTCGGCTGCTCTGTCGCTTCTCGCTGGCTTCGGCAGTCCGCCTGCGTGCTTCTCGCGCGGTCCCCCAGCCTGGGGAACGCAGCGGAATGTGTTGGCGCGAAGAGACTGAAGAGCAGGAGTGATAGAGCCAAAGCGGCTCAGCAGAGAGCGCTAGCGAATGGCTGGGCCGCGCAGCCTGGGTGGGATGTAGGATAGGGCTAGCTAGGTGGGGGTGGCCTCTCGGCGTGGCTTAGTTGCCGTAGGGGACTGGATGCGTGGCAAGCGTTCCTGAGGGGAAGAGAGAGAGAAAGCGTCAATTTCAAAGGAGGGGGCGTAAAAGGGAAGCAGGCGAAGAAAAGTGGGAGCTGGACTGGTGATTTTGGAGGAGCTAGGTGTGCAGGAGGGCCTGCAGAGTGCTGAGGAAAAAAAAAGAATGTAAAAAAGGCAGAG
The DNA here is from genome assembly GCF_965119305.1 of Pelophylax lessonae. Classification (NCBI taxonomy): domain Eukaryota; kingdom Metazoa; phylum Chordata; class Amphibia; order Anura; family Ranidae; genus Pelophylax; species Pelophylax lessonae. The sequence goes on from NC_138772.1 coordinate 14,850,192, forward strand.
AGGAGAGTGACCCCTGCTGGAGGAAAAAAGCAAAAGCCTACAGCACCTGGTATTCCCAGGCGGTCTCCCATCCAAGTACTAACCAGGCCCGACCCTGCTTAGCTTCCGAGATCAGACGAGATCGGGCGCATTCAGGGTGGTGTGGCCGTAGGCAGTACTCAGGCTCTCCCTCAACCTTCTTATACTTGTCACCGGCACCCTGGCCCCGCCTTTCCATCACTTTACTACACTCAGCTGTGCTTTTTCACAAGCAACGCCACACACTCGTCTCTCCTCTCTCCCCTCTCTCTCTCTCTCTTCCTCTGGCTGGCTCGCTGGCTCTCTCGCTCTCCTCAACCCCTGCCTCATGCTGCTTTGCTCCCTCTTTAACCTCTTCCTGCCTGCACCTTCTCAAACACATTCTCAGCCTGGCCTCCAAGGCTCCTCTCTGCCTTCCCCTGGCCTGACTTTAAGCCTAAAGCTGACAGGGCTCAACACCACAGGAGCAGCAGGGCGCAAGCTTTCTAGACAGCAGCAGAGCCCACCAGGAAGGCCGGGCCTTCGCTCGCCTGACAGCCAGACTTCTCCGGGCACCAGCTAGTGCTCCCGCCTATCTGCCCCGACGCAAAAAATAAAAAATAAAAAAAGACAGGGACCCTGGTTGCACCAGGGCCTACAAACGCCAGTCCCCTGCCTGCTCGGCCTCAGTCTTTTGGGTGGCGTAGTGGCCGCTCCCCCCTTCCCTGCGTGCACCACAAGGCCCTGCCGCTCAAGGCCCCACCTCTTGCCGCAGGTCTCGCGCTCTTGTTGGGTGGGGTGCAACTCATCCTGCGCGCAGGGGTGCCTTTCGCCGTCCACCCACTCACCATTGCCCGGGACCAGGCGGAGACTGCGGTCATGTCAAAGTCCTACGTTAGGTGGGTTCCCCTGACCTAGAGATGAGCCATAACACTGTGTGCAGCACCGAAGGGACAGGGTCCCTCTGAAAACGACTTAGAAACATAGAAACATAGAATGTGTCGGCAGATAAGAACCATTTGGCCCATCTAGTCTGCCCAATATATCTGAATCCTTTGAATAGTCCCTGGCCCTATCTTATATGAAGGATAGCCTTATGCCTATCCCATGCATGCTTAAACTCCTTCACTGTATTTGCAGCTACCACTTCTGCAGGAAGGTTATTCCATGCATCCACTACTCTCTCAGTAAAGTAATACTTCCTCATATTACTTTTAAACCTTTGCCCCTCTAGTTTAAAACGGTGTCCTCTTGTGGTAGTTTTTCTTCTTTTAAATATGCTCTCCTCCTTTACCGAGTTGATTCCCTTTATGTATTTAAAAGTTTCTATCATATCCCCTCTGTCTCTTCTTTCTTCCAAGCTATACATGTTAAGGTCCTTTAACCTTTCCTGGTAAGTTTTTTCCTGCAATCCATGTACTAGTTTAGTAGCTCTTCTCTGAACTCTCTCTAGAGTATCTATATCCTTCTGGAGATATGGCCTCCAGTACTGCGCACGACTGTCCCGTCCCACTACACACCTTGGCTCTATGAATGTTGCAATTAGGAGGGCAGCTGCCGAGCTCCACCCGTCCAGCGTACCTCTGCTACCTCACTTCCAGTAACAGAATGGGGTCCCGCCGTGCATGTTGCGCCCACCTCATGCGCGCACTTGTTAGCTCCTTCACTCTGGTACCATGTGACCAGGCCACGGATCTCCGTAACGTGGGTTGGGTTCCGCTTGCTACTGGAAGCCGACAGCTGGGGAGGGAGCCAGAACATTCACCCCCCCTGGCTACCGGAGGACCCCTCACCTATACCAGGTACTACGTCTTACGACTGCCTGCAGTGTACCTTGCTCTCTTCCTGGGTTACCCATAGCAACGGCTTTACTCCTCCTGCTTGACTTGCCCAGTAGACCTTTTTCTTGTGTAGCTTTGCTTCATAGCCCACATGTGCCTTACTTACTCACCCAAGTTCTTTTGAATAGGCCAGGAGGACAAACATGCGCCCCTTTAAATGACTTCAGACCAGGCTTAGAACACTTGACGCAACATTCCTGAGAAGTCTTGGGCATTGCAGTTCAACGTGAACAATGGTCACATCCTGACCCTAACTACCACTGCTTGGCTGCCCAGGCCTACCTCTACAAGGTAGTAGTCCATATTGGCGTCCTGCAAGTGCTGGCTGATCCCCCCCGAACCCAGGCCTCCCCTGTATTTAGATTGCCGGTGGGTAGGCTGGATCCAAAAAGCCCGGGAACGGCAGCGCACACATTAACTCTTTCCCTACCAGCCTGGAGCAGCCACTAACTCAAAGCGTACTCCTGTAGGCAACCTGCCTACACTCTGACCTCTGCAGGGCGCAGGTTTCATGGCCCGTCGGCTGCTCTGTCGCTTCTCGCTGGCTTCGGCAGTCCGCCTGCGTGCTTCTCGCGCGGTCCCCCAGCCTGGGGAACGCAGCGGAATGTGTTGGCGCGAAGAGACTGAAGAGCAGGAGTGATAGAGCCAAAGCGGCTCAGCAGAGAGCGCTAGCGAATGGCTGGGCCGCGCAGCCTGGGTGGGATGTAGGATAGGGCTAGCTAGGTGGGGGTGGCCTCTCGGCGTGGCTTAGTTGCCGTAGGGGACTGGATGCGTGGCAAGCCTTCCTGAGGGGAAGAGAGAGAGAAAGCGTCAATTTCAAAGGAGGGGGCGTAAAAGGGAAGCAGGCGAAGAAAAGTGGGAGCTGGACTGGTGATTTTGGAGGAGCTAGGTGTGCAGGAGGGCCTGCAGAGTGCTGAGGAAAAAAAAAGAATGTAAAAAAGGCAGAGAGGAGAGTGACCCCTGCTGGAGGAAAAAAGCAAAAGCCTACAGCACCTGGTATTCCCAGGCGGTCTCCCATCCAAGTACTAACCAGGCCCGACCCTGCTTAGCTTCCAAGATCAGACGAGATCGGGCGCATTCAGGGTGGTGTGGCCGTAGGCAGTACTCAGGCTCTCCCTCAACCTTCTTATACTTGTCACCGGCACCCTGGCCCCGCCTTTCCATCACTTTACTACACTCAGCTGTGCTTTTTCACAAGCAACGCCACACACTCGTCTCTCCTCTCTCCCCTCTCTCTCTCTCTCTCTCTTCCTCTGGCTGGCTCTCTCGCTCTCCTCAACCCCTGCCTCATGCTGCTTTGCTCCCTCTTTAACCTCTTCCTGCCTGCACCTTCTCAAACACATTCTCAGCCTGGCCTCCAAGGCTCCTCTCTGCCTTCCCCTGGCCTGACTTTAAGCCTAAAGCTGACAGGGCTCAACACCACAGGAGCAGCAGGGCGCAAGCTTTCTAGACAGCAGCAGAGCCCACCAGGAAGGCCGGGCCTTCGCTCGCCTGACAGCCAGACTTCTCCGGGCACCAGCTAGTGCTCCCGCCTATCTGCCCCGACGCAAAAAATAAAAAATAAAAAAAGACAGGGACCCTGGTTGCACCAGGGCCTACAAACGCCAGTCCCCTGCCTGCTCGGCCTCAGTCTTTTGGGTGGCGTAGTGGCCGCTCCCCCCTTCCCTGCGTGCACCACAAGGCCCTGCCGCTCG